>NW_024542781.1:3958313-4596642 GCF_018151105.1 Drosophila obscura | reverse complement strand
GAGTGGAGCACCGGCTCACCTGTGGCTTCGAGTACGGGAACCAGTGTGTAAATCAAAAAGCTTGCTTACTTTTTGCCCTGCTCCAGTTTGAACATACAATGTAGTGAGCCCCAGACCGCGGTATTGAAAAAACTGTTTTATGCTTTATGTAATTTATGTCGGACAGTTGTCGTTTTTGGCTAGGATTCGCATAGCGATGTCTTTCTCGGTGTGCTTAGCGCCATTGGTTGTAAGTATTGCCAAGCAGACACACGAACACATAGACAGGAGCACTCATGCGAGCCTCTGACCTTTTTAAGTGCAAACTTTTGTAACGCGACTCATCGTATGGGACGGGACGCCAGCTGTGACCTAGGGAGATTTTCTTTCGAAAACATTACAAAACCTCTTGTTGCTGCTGGCTCTGCGTGACCGTCGTTATGGCTAATTGTTTTCATTAATTAAAAATGTGGACCGTCCTCGGGCCTAATGTACATCGCTTGGAACTTTTCAATCCAATTACATCGACAATAACCTGGACACCACATTTCGTGGAAAAATACGTTTTTTTCATTACGGTGTCTGATCAGATCGGTCTATTGGAAGAGCAGATGGAAATCAACGCGATGGAAGTCGATGAATTCGAATTTGAATAAACGATTTTCCATGTTAGCCCGTTGTTTCTTGTATTCCATCCCTACTACTCGTATGTGCATATTCGTTTTAAATATTCTTCGCAAGTCTGGCTGTGAAACTCTAAAAGAAACCGAATTTTCCGTTCAAGAAAGTAAAAAAAAGGTGCCAAGGTGGTTCTTGCAGATCTGAAAGTCAGCGACAACCAGGAGCTCATGCGGATGTGTGCGGCTGCATATATCGATTGTGCCGTTGCCGTTGGTGCTTATTCACATTGGAAATGGTCAGCATGTCCCAGATGGGATGCAAAGTACTGTTTACCGTGTCTCTTTTAAAAGTCTTGTCAAAAGCAAGCAATTACTAAAGACATATTTGGCATCGAAACGTTGGGTAAGAAAACTTGTAAAGCACTCAAAACTTGTTTCCGCTGGTAACAATAAATTTGAGAGTAATTGAATCAATTTGATCATTTATTAAACCCTGAATAACCTGTGGACCGGATTGCACGCTGCAAATGAATTTGGGCAAAAAGCGCGTAATTACCAAATTAATTCGTGATAATTGGCAAGCCTACTACTACAGATACTCGTACCACAAAACAATTGAACAGCGGCTGCAACTGGACAAACTCGAATAACTCTCTCTTTCTTGACATGCCAAATGGTGACTTTACAATTAAGATACCTACACACAATCGTACCTCCATGTGTTCTGGCGACCGGACGAGCCTTGAAACATGCGATTTAACCCATTCCCAAATGAATCAGTGATCAGTGAGCGTATCTTTTTGCGTTGTTAGATGAATGACAAACTGCTCGCACGAGGAGCATCGCACTCAGTAAGCAGCACTTCGGTCCAAATCAAATGTAATAAGCGAAGACTGGACACTTTTTTTATATTTAGTTGACTAGTTTGGTTAACTCAAAACATCCGTTTTAACAGCCCAAGGAAGTTATTACCTTTCGAAATGAAATTAGTAGAAACTGAATTACCAATATGAAATCAGAGATCAACGGAATTTTTCGATTACACTATAAGCAGGCACCATCTTTAATTTAAAAATTAAATTGTCGTTTGTTTATGTTACCTGTAAATAATATGAGCTCTCGAATTCTCCGAGATATTTCAAAAAAAACTAGGCTAGTTATATTTTTGGGAGCGGCAGGAAACATTAGGTTAGATGTCACAAAAGTATCCACAGACAAGTTAGTAGCTCTATATACCTTAGTATCCGGTAACCAAGTATTCACAGCCTGATGGCTACTATTAAACATATACATATAAACATATGTATCATCAAACAAATGCTTCTTCGTCTGTTATATGCAATTTCATAAAATCCAACGAGAGGGAACGTTGTGAGTCGCAGCAGTTGCCGCGACTCTACTCTTATACCCGGCACTCAGTCAGAATATATGTATGTACATATCTGAAATATGATTTATGTCGAATTTCGATTATTTTATCTGTTTCTCTGAGAACTAGGCGCTAATCGGCCCTCAAGGATAGTTTTCATGCATTTGGTTCTAAAATATTTTAATGGCTTTTAGTAAACATTGATTGTTTAAACTTTAAAATAGATGAAAGATTGCTATGCATAAATAAATAAATGGCACAACCAGAGCGCATCTGAGCACCGGTCCAGTTCGCTGTGCACCAAGGCTATTCCAATCAAAATATGTAATTAGAAAACTTCGTTGGGGTTGCCGTTGCCGTTGCCATTGCCGTTGGATTGGTCAGCCTTTTGACGAGCGCGAGCCAGCTTGGCGGATAGCTCTGACGAGCGGATGGTTTTGTACTGCAATGGCAGAGAAGAATACTGAATAAGACGGGCTCAGAGAGAGAGAGAGAGGGCTACCATGCTCACCTCGCAGAAGTTCTTTTGCAGCACGATCTGGGATATCAAACGACGACTCTCCCGCTGCCCGAAGTAGCTTTCGATGGTGTGCGGAGAGAGGGCGAAGATCTCCTCGCCGCTGAGGGAGTGCAGACGCTTGATTATGTTGTCGGAGAAGCCCTTGCCTCGCAGCCATTCCTCCACCTCCCTGGGCTTGGAGTGCTGGGTAATGAATATTTCAGGCGTCTTCAGGATTTCGAGGTCCTTACGCCTCTGCCGCTGCTGCAGCATGAGGCGCAGTTCGTCGTTCACATCGTCCTGCAAAATGAAGGAATCATCCACAGCATCGCAGTCGTTGCGCGCACGCATCGCTGTGAGGCGAGACAGAAGCCACATACTCGTACTATAAGTAAATGCTACGAGCATGAAATGGATATAAGGACTTACCTGCCAGGGCTCCTGCCGCGGCCATGTTGCGCTTGAGGGTGCCACTTGGAGTTGTTGGCTGGCTTTCGCCCGCCGGCGGCATTGGTGGGGGAATGGGAACATTGGGCATGGAGTACGATCGCGGCATGACCTTCACGCCGCCCACTGGCTGCTGTTGCTCCAGGTCTGTTGGTGCCGCATATAAGGTCATGGTGTTGCGGTACAGAGGATTGTTGGCTTCACTGGACTCGCCGTTCTCCTGCAGCGACATTGAAGCCAATGACTCCGTGTCGCGGCCGTTGGAAACACCACCGTGCTCAAAGTTATACGGCGTCAGCACGGTGTTAGGCACGTATCCAATATTTCCGTAGGAGTTGCGCGCCTTCCACCAATTGCGGGAGTCGTCAATTATCTGCGAATGGAGAGGGAGTTGCAGGAGTTTACGTTGACTGACTACCATAGACGGGGGTGAAGCTGAGAGGACTGGAATTGCATACCTCCAAGTATTCGCCCTTCGTTACTTTCAGCTCCTTGTCGTTGGTAGCCGACTTGTTGTAGGCCACCTCCGCGATCTTGACATTGCGGCTCTCCAACCGATTCAGCCAGGTGCGATTACCGCCCGGACTCGGAGGCAGTGGTATCGGTGAGGGCGTTGATGTTTTCTTTAGTGCGGGCGCAAGGTACTGCACCTCTTCGTCCACAACCCAGTCCGGAGACCAGTCGTCGTAGAAAATAGGGTGATACGAACTCTTGTGGTCCTTGAATTGATCTTTCGGCACCGTCCAGTTGGGTCCCAGACTGTGCCACAGCTGCTTCTCGTTTGAGTCCAGCGTTCCGCTGAGGAAGGTAATGGTTTCGCGTCGCAGCAGCGGATTAACGACCCCTTCCGGCAGCTTGGCGTCTAAGTAGATGTCGTTGCAGACAGTCACAATGGTTTGCAGCGAAATGAAAACGTTGTGGATCGGATCCGAGCTCTTTGTGAAGTGGTTTTGCAGCTTGACAGAGTAGATAAGAGCTAGTTTTACTTTGGCCAGGATGTCGTGGAACTCGCTCTCAATGGGTGGACGCGACCGCAGTACGAGCAGACCTTCTCCGTGAGGATTGTGCTGCTCCTTGCGCAACTTGAGCTCGTTCAGAGCCTCGGCCGCGTAGTGGAGCCTCGCCATGAACCGCTCGATGTCCTCAAAACAGTGGTTAATCACCTGGACATCCCGTTCGGTTTGCCCGCGATCCAGCGCATTCTTCTCGGCAGCAATTCCGGCCACGGCCGCCGCAATCCCGTACTGGTCCTTGGGTTGCTGGTTACCGGGTCGATCGGGCTTGGGCAAGCGAATGGGTGTTTTGTTCCGGTCGATCGTGACGGGCGTACCCTTGCTCAGCTACAACAGCCATAGGAATGCAGCGTTTCAAGAAAATTTCGACTGTCAGTGTGCCTGAGTGTTATGCTTACCGTTCGCAGATCTTCCACCAAGTTCACAGAGCTCACATCGGCCACCTACAGCAGATGTGGAGTATGTAGCATGGAAATATATTAGGGGATTCCAGTGCTCACCTGGAAGATGTGCATCTCGGTATTGCCCAGCGAGATACCAGGAACCGAAAATATCAAGATGTTGTTGTAGGCCTCCTGCGGATCCTCGCTAATAAACGCGGTGGGCTCCGTGATCAGGCTGCCGGGGAAGTTCTCAATCTCCCTCATTTCGTTGTCCAGCATCACCAGCCACTGGCCGTTGAAGCTCATAAACATCTTGTGAGGCCAAATGCCCCCCGTCTTGTCCAGTTCAATAAGCAGTTTGATCTTCTCCTTTGGCTGCTTTGTTTCCGCCTCATTTTTCAGCTTGAAAGTGGCTAAGTGCTCCAATGCATATGTAGGCTTTATCTCATCATAGTCACCGTTCGCCAGGTCTTTGGATGGGACTCCATTCTCATAGCCGTTACGTGGCATCCTGCAGAAAATGCAACAGAATGTAGAGTCCAATGCAGTGCACAGGTGAGAGTGGCATTGCAGGGACCAAATAATGTTCCGACTGAGTCAGCCACTTATCTATTCTCTATTATTGTATATTATAATAATTGCTGGCCTATCTCTCTGGATATTTACCCATTCGTAACTGATATGGGCCGGAAATATTTCAAGGTTCTGTAGCCTGCTTTGACCATTTTGCCTACGTGCGGCACAACAAGCGAAATCAAAGCGTTAAGAGAAACTATTGTAAGTGAAAGATCGTTCTCTTGCATTCTTATTTATATAAACCATACATGAATACATACACATATGTACATATGTATGTACATATGTGGATAGGATAGATTCATATGGTTCAATTGAGGCCTGGGCCTATATACGACATACGACAGAGTAGGCTGCCTGCTCCGATTAGATAAGAGAAACTGAGCACCACTTTTCGACTGGCTTTGCACCTTGCTGGATTGTTGTACAATTCCAGCTATCACACTCACACTCGCCAGGAAATTCCTGGCACATGAAGCAATCTTTAATGAAAGCCCATTACATAAAGACCCGAATCGAAGAATATGAGTAGTAAATAGTCATTATTTTGTTTGTGATTATCGTGCAATTAGTGAAAGCTTTTGCAGATTTATTACTTCTGCTGGCATGACATCAGATCCTCAAGATACTAAATAAACAATGGTATCGCCAAAGGGGTTTGCTGGGGAGAGCAGACTTTGGCCCATATTCTGGATCTTGATTTACGAGTCAAGATACGAATACTGGCACGCGGGACGAGCGATTGGTTAGGTTACCTTGTGGCTTCACACGATTTCCTACGATGCTCCTGGCCAAAACTTCCACTCTCGACCCGCAGCGAATCAAATTCGAACTCAAACTAACTGGTTATGGCAGGGCCCACACACCAACGCGTCGGCGTGGTATCAGCTGGCTGGCTCTCCACGCACACCGTCCCGTCTATTAATTGATTGCCTGAAATTGCTTCAGTTGTGTGTATGTTCGAGATTCGAGACCAGCAATGGCAATGGCAAAAGCAAAAGCAAAAGTTCGTTTTATCTCTGCGGTCGCCTGTGCTGCGATTGTACTGTGTATCGCTTGATACACATTGGAACTATTGGCAATCTTATCAGCTCCGCTCCGACCGTTCTTGCTGAAAAATAACAGAAATAAGAACCACAGAGCGCCCCCGTATCGGCCGCACAAGGTGATCGCATCAAACGGTCAGCAGTCGCCCATGAAACCCAAAACACCCAATCAACGAGTCAGTGTTAGATAAGCAGGTGCCGGCGCTAGATATCAATGCTACGAATTCCTTTAAACATTTTTAGCATATCTGCAAACAGAATGAAAGGTCTGCACCCCACCCCGTCTGGATAACATAGAGCGTGGTACACTCGTACTAATATATTTGCCATGCATACAGATAAACTTATTTTAATTGATTAGTAAAAAAGATATCTTCCATTCCACAAAAGTGTCTCTGAGTGCGAATTTTCCATCACGTCCATCACGACACTTGCTGGCATGTGACGACTCTTTTATGACCGAGATCTTACATTTTCTTTACATTTGGATATTTTTACTATTGTTTCAAAACAAACCACAAAAAAATGAACATTCGCTCATATGGAAATGTGACTTTAGATGGAAGATATTGATCCTTTGTCAGCTAGGATTTAAAATATATATGCAACAAGGGTAAAACCTTGCCATCGGGAAGAGTATGCGTCCTCGATCAGTATCAAACTATTTAGAAATTATGTGAGCTTGGAAGCCAATTGTAAAATCTTCTTGGTGTTCGGGCCCGGTTCTTTCTTCGTCGTCCGCTAGACCACATTGTCGCAATCGATCAGTAGATTGCTGTGAAGAAGGGAACAAAATCAATGATTAGGTAATTGGTAGGTGATTACTGCGGGTAGATATCAATTTAAATCAAAGTACACGCATTGCAGCTATGACTCAGCTCAGCCAACAGGTGACAAATGTTGTTTCTGTTGTTGTGAGCACCAGGAGAAGCGCCTGCGCGACGTCACCACCGACATACACTGACCTTGCGGAAGGCAACTGAAAGATATTCTGTGGCGTAGCCCTCAACTCTGAGTTCAGGCACAAGAGCTTGCTTCCGTTCATGTACCGATACTCCTCCAGCAACGAGGCGGCCCAGGCCGGGAGATCTGGCTCTTGCAGATGTCGCTGGTGCACCTTCGCAAATTGCTCGGCTGAAATGAACACATGGATTAAAGGACAGAACATATACGAACAGGGTATTATATTGTACGATAGCCTACAAAGGATGCAGCCAAAGGTGGCACCGACAGTTCCGTTCACAGTTCGTTCTGCGATACCGCCCACAATTAGGTCCACATCAGTCCAATTGGCATAGATGTTTTTCAGCTTATCCAAAACCTTTCAATGGACAACAATTATTCATGTAGATTTGACTGTAGGAAGGATAGCAATTTGTTTGTATGTAAGTGCGATGACGATATCCTCATGCAAATACTAAAACTATGCCTACATTTTTGGGTATAAGTTGTTCGAAATCACTCCATCCAGTCACTCGTCCAACCTGGCTGCACACTTCCAAGTACTTATAATAGGGCTGGAGGCCGTGGTCCCTGCCTCGCTGAACATCGAACGCTAGAATATCAGCATGGGTTGGTTTCGTGTTCTCGTGCCAAACGACCTGGAAGGGCGACAAGCGACAAGGCCTTAGAGCTTTGAATCGATTGATGTGTGTTATAACTTACACCACCCGCGTAGGAGGAATCCATTTTCATGGCACGCTGATTGAGCACACTATGCAGGATTTCGTCTAGCTTTTTCGCCGTGTACGAAAGTCGGGGCCTGAAAATTTCGTCCTTCAGCACAAAAATGTCAGTAGAGGGCAGCACTTGGCTGGAAATTAATGACACATAAGTACAAATGTAAAGCAGTCAGTGATATACTGAAGAAACTTACTTTCGAACATAGTCATCGTCGCCATTTTTGGCCAGGTTGTGGAGCTCACTGGGTAGCATTGAGAAATAGAAGCGGCTGGCAGCCACGCCGAACTCGTTGGATATCTCGGGAGCGCTTTGGCGACTGATTGGTTCACGGGTGGCTAGTACCTCTGCGGCCAGTTGCGATCCGAGCACTTCCGGCAGCCACTCCCTCATGATCACGCGCCTATAGATATCCACATTTACCGCCTTGGCCGACTGGAAAAGCTGCTCATCGGTCCAGTTGGGATATCGCTTCATCAGCTCGGCGGTAAGGCGGTTGTGGTTTCGCATGAAGATTGTGTAAACCAATATGGAGTAGGGACTGCTGTTAACCCGCGAGTCGCCTGCCACAAAACATGTTGCATTTGCACTAGCCCCCCACGCACAGAACGAGTGTCCTTTGTCGTCCGTATCGGCGGTCGTCGGTAGAAGGTCATTTAGGTGTGCCCCGTTCGATGTTGACTTCAGGGTTCCGCGAACGAATGTTCTCATCTTCCTCTCGTCATCAGGCGTGAAGCCATATAGTTGGGACAAATCCAAGTATCCTGTGGCCTGGTTGAGCTATTGGCGGATACGAATCAGCACATCAATCATACATGCAAGCCAAGAATCAAATTTTACGCACCTGCTCAGCGCCGCCAAAGGTGCAACCGCCGACCGCGAGGGCGCTCCTGACATAGTTGAGACAGTTTGCCCTGCCGTACTTCCCGCTGGCCTCGGATGTTATTGGCGCACAGGCCGGATGGTAGTGCCTTGGTTGAAGCTTGTTCTGATCCTGGTTACAGCACTCTATCGGAGATCCATTGCCTGCGAAAACAGAAATCTTTTAATGAAATACTCTTTAGATGATGCTGAAACTCAGAGTCGTAGTCTCCTTTGTGGAACTAGACTATGAAGTTCAGCATCCATCTATGCCAAACGCCAATCGGTCCTGGATTTTAACTTACTCATCGATTGTGAGACGGGCTTGCTGAGATCGTGTTCCAAAAACTGGGCCCACTGCGCGATTCCCAAATTAAGGTTTCCATTTTCGTGGTCACGCGCCAGTTCGGCCTTCTGAATGTTGTCGGGCTCATAAAGCCCCATACTAATTGACCATGCAGTAGGCAGGCGATCCTCTGTAAAAATCTGGAATCATCAACGGATATAAGTGAAGTCATTGCTAGTCGACGCCAACTTCCAAAACGTGCCTCATAGAATCCGTTCTTGTAGTGGTGGTCAAGCAGTCTCCTGAAGGCATGATGACCATCCCTCTTGCTTTTCAGCAGCATAAGGCATTCGGATCGAAGAACGCTGCCCTCAGGCAGGGGCTTGTTTTCCAGATACGCTCGACACTCGTCCCCTTCAATGGCATGGGGCAGGCACTGGGTGTTATAGACGAAGAGGCTAGACTTGAGAATCTTTAGGGCAATTTCACTGTCTTCCTTTGACGCCCTGTTGGGCAATGTATCCAGTAGTTGCACATGCGAGAGACTTCCGTTTTGGACGGTAATTTTTGAGCTGAGAAGATTTTCCTCCAGTCTGAAATGACACGTCGAGAATTGACTCGTATTTGTTATTTATTACACACTTGCAGGACATAACTAAAGAGATAACTACAAAGGTGAGGTACCAGCTTGAAAATAAACAGGCGGACGGGAAAACGGAAATGGATTTTGGTCTTATATTAGTTGGATTATTTTTGGAAACTGAGTTCTCCTTTCTTCCTCTTATTTAATGACAGTTACATACATACACATGTACAAATGTACATATGTATGTGATAGCGATTCTGGCGTGATTAAATCTTCCGAGGTTATTCTGAAATGCTTTTGTATTTTCGAATGCACTTTTACGAACCGTTTCTGTCTGTTGATCGAGTCCAGGCCAGAGCTTACGAACTCTTGCCATTTTTCTGATGAAAGCCCGTCTAATTGCGCTTGTACATCCAGACTTAAAGCTTGTCGTGCTAAAAAAAATTTTAAATCAAACATAAATACAATATAAAATAATATATTCCTCATGTTATTGAGTTAAATCACATTAAGCCTGTATCATATATGTATATACATATTTAGATATGCATTAAAACCAGACGTTTCGGACTCCATAACGGGCTCGACTACATACATATATACGTGGGTATGCTGAGTATACATATGTACATCTAATGCCACATGCATTTTGGGGACCCAATTAACAAGATCTGACAACAAATTTTAGTGGTTTCCTGTATTTTTCTTGCTGTACCAGACATTTCGAACTAAATTATAATTTGCAGCCATGCACCAGTTTTCCTAAGTAGCTACGAGGATGATAGAATGATGCAGACTTTCTCTTTCTCGTCACGCGGAAAGTGCGTAGATATTATGGAATGTTAATAAGACAATAAAAAAAAAGAAAATTCTTAATACACAAAGGCGTCTTAACTTTTCGGAACAACGTCTTGAGAGTTTTCCACTAGGTCAGTCCTTTTATTAAGTGGACATTTAAAAAATGTATTTAAATTTGTCTATGGCATTGTACGGCTTTAAGACCGCAAATTCCTTCTTGTATGTACATACATACATACATACATATGTATGTAGATAAAGTATTCCAACTGATCGCACATTTTCAGTCCACACTCTCATGTCAAATGTAACATCTCAGGAAAGCCGCTTTCATTCTCATCTGTGAATCTGCTTCAAGTGGAACAGGGTTAGATCTTATTTTAACAAAATGATCCGAACGAAGAGAATTCGCCCATTATCAGTTGAATTGATATGCATGAATACATATTGACAATAAATATTGTCCTTCGTCTATGGGAAATTTGAACTGCGAATCAACGCCGCTTGACGAACATCGGCTAGTCGATATTTTTTATATATTTTTATATATTCATGATCTGCGTCACAGAAGTCTTTAAAGAAAGACAAAATACGAATATACTTAGTATTTACACAAATAGGGTCGAAGTCCCTTGTGTCTGTTTTTTTATATTACATTATAAGTAGTATAAATTGATTATACGAATTAAAAGTAAATCAATATAATTTTAATATTTTTAAACAACTATAGTAGTTCTAATACCAAATCAAAGTTCCAATAATACACATTAAAAAATTCTAGATGTCTGGGTGCCAGAAAATATTTCTCAAGTTCTGTGACTTACGATGTGGAAGCTCCAGCCGATTAGTCAATGAAGATACTGACGTTCCTATTACGATCGTCAGCATGCAAAGGTAGATGTTTAGACACATTTCACTGTTCTTTGTTTGAGAATGGATGCCTCAAACAATAAAAATGTGTTTTTATGTGATTCACAAGATGCGCCTACAAAAACACGGTTCAGCACATAAATTTAATTTAATTAATAATAATAATTAAGTACATGTAATAAGTCACGTAGCAAATGACTGATAAGGAAGTATCCCGAACTGCGTTTCAAAAGAAGCTACTCAGAGCTATTCCGATCATTTGATTGAGACGTCAACGGTTGAGAGCGGCTCATATACTACTGAATACATGAAAATTTCCACAAGCTCGAACCGCTGAGCCGATCATTTATCAGGCACAATGAACGTCATAATCAGACTGCGAGCGAATTCTCTCTCGGCAATACAAAGTCGACTTGCCTTGCGACTGTAAGGCACCCGCTAGGGCACTTAGTAGAAAATTGTTCAAATTGGATAGAGCTATCCGGAATAAACACCCTTACAGCTGCCCAGCTGCCAGCATTAGTATACTCGTAGCACAAAAGTATCTATCCGATCTAATAAATTTTTGGTCAAACAGTTTATTATATACATACATATGCAAATATGTATATAATGTATAACCCATAATGTTTAAGAGGGTAATACCAAAAGTACTCTGCCTACCAACGAAAAGCCAGAAAATTTGTGAAAACTATTATCCCTTTAGTTCGCTACACTTTTTCTAGAACATTATTATAGCTCCTGTTTATAGTGCGAGTTAAGCTACTCCATTCTACCTTTTTGAAGATAACAAAATACAATTATCCCACGCGCACTCCAACAAATTGACGCCATGACCAGGAAATCAATTTGAACCTTTTAGTCAATTGATTTGGCTGTTCTTTCATCTGAATCGGCTCGAATTATCTTGTGAAACAACTCCAAACTTTCTTGATTCTTCCTTCCGAAGGTCACCTAATAGTATTTTAGAGGAATATTCTTCCACACTTCTGCATTGGACAACTTATTTGGTCCATCACTGTCTTGTCAGCCCCGTTTAAACTGTGCGACCCACTACATTACTTTTCTGAATTTGAATTGTCAACAGTATTAATTTTTAATCAAAACACAGCTGACTGCACTCCAGTATAACCGTAGTGTGTGTACACCTGGTCACACTCGGACGCTAGCGATATATATATGACTAACATCGATAGAGAAAATGATGGTTTCAAAACAGATTTCTATCGACCATTTTCCATCTCTAATCTCCACGAAAAGCAGCATATTTTCATCCAAACAAACGTACAAAATAAATTGAAAACAAATCAAATTAATCAATTCATCAATAAAATAAAGAGTTTCCAATTGCAATGCCAACTCTAGATGCAGAAGCCACCGACGAGCAGTTCGGAAATGACCAATCGAAGCCAATGTCCGGACCAATTATTGGCATTATATATCCGCCACCAGAAGTTAGAAGCATCCTTTACAAAACAATACAATGCAATACCCTTTTTATCCATTTATACTTGTCTTAGTATACATACATATTTTGACGTTATTGCCAGTATAATTTGTTTTCCACATACTCAGTAAGTAAAGTTTAAAAATTAGATATCGTTGACAAGACCGCAAGCTTTGTGGCACGCAATGGACCCGAGTTTGAGGCACGCATTCGGCAAAACGAGCTGGGCAACCCAAAGTTCAACTTTTTGAACGGTGGAGATCCCTATCACGCCTACTATAGGCACAAGGTGAACGAGTTTCGAGAGGGAAATGGTAAGAAACGACACCACTCAGTTGCGACGCGTTATGTTATGTGAATCCTATTTCAGATGCCGGGATAACAGCCGTCAAACAACTGGCGGTCACTAGTGCTGCCCAGCAGCGACAGCAGGAACTTTTGAAGCAAGTGGTGGAGCAGCAATTTGTACCCAAGGAGCCTCCACAGGAGTTTGAGTTTATTGCTGACCCCCCCTCGATTTCGGCTTTGGACTTGTGAGTGACTGTCGACCAAGAATCAATGGCACCCTACTTAATATTTGAATTCCTTTCAGAGACATTGTGAAGCTAACTGCTCAGTTTGTGGCCCGCAACGGGCGGCAGTTTCTGACCAATCTGATGAGTCGGGAGCAGCGAAACTTTCAATTTGATTTTCTGAGACCTCAGCACTCGCTCTTTCAGTACTTCACAAAGTTGTTGGAGCAGTATACGAAAGTGCTAATTCCGCCCAAGGATTTGCTCGGAAAGCTTCGCACAGAGAGCGCCCCCGGGCGTAGCAGCATGAACCAGGTACTGGAGCAGGTGAAATACCGCGCCAACTGGCAACGCCACCAGGAGGCGCAGAGGCGTCGAGAAGAGGAAAAAATTGAGAGAGAGCGTGTGGCATACGCCCAGATTGACTGGCATGATTTTGTAGTTGTAGAGACCGTGGATTATCAACCATTCGAGTCCGGCAACTTTCCTCCGCCTACAAATCCAGACGAGGTAGGTGCCCGAGTGCTTATGGAGGAGCGCCTCATGGAAGAGGAGGGAGACATAGAAATGCAAATCGAGTCCGACGAAGAAGACGACTCACAGGTGGCTAGCCATTTGGAGAGTGGCCTCAAGCTTTCGCAAATGGAGAACAGAGTCGGCATCCAAATGAAGAACGTTTCTTCGTACAGCCAGCCGGTTGGCGCCAAACGGGACAATACTCAGGTGCAGGACATGGACGAAGCGTCGAGTGACGAGGACACGCCTGCGGCCAAGCTGCAGCCCACGGTGGCCCCAATGCTGCCGCCGACCCACGACAAGGTTGTGGTCAAGAAGTACGACCCTAAGGCCACCCAACCCAAGGCAGCGCCCTTGCCCACGGACGAGTACCTTATTTCTCCAATTACTGGCGAAAAGATCCCGGCATCCAAGGTGTCGGAGCACATGCGCATTGGTCTACTGGATCCGCGATGGGTGGAACAGCGGGACAAGCACACTGTCGAGAAAATCAACCAGGACAATGTCTTTGCTGCTGGTACTGCCATCGAGGCAAGCCTGAAGCAGCTAGCAGAGCGGCGTACCGATATTTTTGGTGTTGGCGACGAGGAAACGGTCATTGGAAAAAAACTTGGCGAAGAAGAGACCAAAAAGGATGATCGCGTTACCTGGGACGGCCACACTTCCAGTGTGGAGGCCGCCACTAGAGCAGCACGTGCAAACATCACTCTGGAGGACCAAATCCATCAAATTCACAAGGTCAAGGGACTGCTGCCAGATGAGGAAAAGGAGAAGATTGGCCCCAAGCCTGTGGGAAACAAAGCAACGCTATCAGCTCCGCCGCAGCCGTCTTCCAAGCCCCAGCACAGCCATGGGCAGAGTCAGCACCATCAAGGAGGTGGCCACCACGCGCACCACAATCTGCACCATCATCATCCGCCGCAGCAGCACCAATCAACGCCGCAGCACCAGACCCACCAGCATCCATCCCATCATCACCAGCAGCCCCAGGCGCAGGCCAATCCGGTCATGATGATGCAACTGCGACCTCTGATGATGCGTATGTAGTAAATGATATACAATACCCAATATCCTGGATAAACGTGTTTCTCTTGCAGAAACTCCCTTTGGCCCTGGCACCGGAGGCTATATGAACATGCAGCCCACTGGAGGACCCTCGCAAATCTCACCTGCACCGCCTGTCGATCTTATGTCCGTGGAGGATGAGCCGCCCACAAAGAAATTGCGATCCGAGGACAATCTAATCCCGGAAGCGGAATTCATTGCCACGCACAAGGTCAGCTACCGTCTGTTTTACTTACCATTTTTACTTGGACACATGTCTAAAACTCTAAGACAGAAGAACTTGTAAGCCATTTACATTTTCGGTCAGCTTCATCTGCCGCATCTTCTCAATGACTTTGCACACACTCATCTTGGTGCTTCATGTTACCACTGGACGGTCCAAGAAAAAATGGTTAATATTGTATGCCCTTTCCGCTTTCTTGCAGAGCCCCGTCACCATCCAGGTTCATGTGCCGAACTCGGATAAGTCCGAGTGGAAGTTAAACGGACAGATGATCGCTGTAACACTGGCACTCACTGACCCGATCGCTAACCTCAAGGCCAAGCTGCAAGATGAAACAGGCATGCCGCCGGCCAAGCAGAAAATCTTCTACGAGGTAAGCGTTGAGCCTTTGTATTTTGGGTAGACTGAATTATATACATGTGCCTCGATTTTCAGGGAATGTTCTTCAAAGACAGCAATTCGATGGCGTTCTACAATCTCCTGAACGGGATGACGGTGCATTTGCAGGTGAAGGAGCGCGGCGGCCGCAAGAAGTAAGCCTTATGACCCGGAGAACAAATCGGACGAGTAGGTCGCACCCCAGCATAGTTGTGTGCAGAGACTTCTGTGCTCCATGTATAGAGATTGATTAGTTATGGTTTCTCATACATTTTTAATAATTAATAAATTCTCGATCACAGAATTTTGTTAATTGCACTTTAGTCCTACTTATTAGTGTCAGGTGGAATATAAAAGTAAAGAGTAAGTCGGGAATGCATTGGAGTACAAAATGTGGCCTTGGATTCCGTTCGCACATAGGTTTCCGCTCTGCAGGATGCCCGCCATGTCGCGGTATCGGTCCAGCATTGGTGCGTAAATTGCTTCGCTGTCCTTGTGTGGTTCGCAGACAAGCTGCAGATTGTTGGACGTCAGGCTGAGGATATGGTCGCGATAGCTGAGGGCAGGCACCGTTTGATCAAGCTCATGCCGATACAGAGCATACGATGCTCTGTAAGCGGCCCCCATCAGGGCAGCCTCACTCTCGGTCTGAAAAAAGGCAATTTGAATAATATTGCAGCATTGCAAAGGGCAATGGAGACACGAGTTTACCTGAATATGGACGGGCGCGTTGAACACGTCAGCGATAACTTGCAGAATAGACTGGTTTATGGACGCTCCGCCAGTAGCAAGGACTTTCGTGTCTGTTCCAAACTGAAAGCCCATGTCTTCGGCAACAGCTCGATGATGCAGCATTTGGCCCTCGATTAAGGCACGAATTTCGATTTGAGGTGAGCTAAATCTGTTCAATCAGAACGAATTGGTAAGTCACATGTTTAGAATATATGTCCAGCTGCTTAATCTAAATATTCAATGGCTTACTTAATTACACCCTTGGAAGCGTCCGGGGAGTTGTGCAAACAATCCTTGTTCCATCGCAATGTGCCCTTTGCCTTGGGAATAATTTCCATGTCGTTGAAGTGCATGGCCATATTGCCAAAGTTTCCCCGCGGTGTCGACTCAAGCAGCTCGTTGAACTTTACCCAATTTCCTCCAGCCTCCACATTGTTCATGGCCTCACGGACCAAAGACCCATTTCTAAAACTGAATGAGAAAATGTACATTAGTGTGTCGTTGGATCCATAAGTGGTGGACGGCCTACCATAAGAGTCCCATGAACTCGTCCGTCTGCGTTGGATGACACAACACATGGCCCTCCTCCCAGATGGGCGGCTTTTCAAAACTCATCATTAAAGTGTCGCTAGTGCCAAGGGATACACTCAACCAGGCATTGTCCAGTAGCATTCCTGCCAAGGCCGATGGATTGTCTCCTGTGCAAGCGACGACTGTGCATGAGGCCGGAAAGCAGAAGCGCTTCACAAAATATTCTGAAACGTTGCCAAGGACCGTATTGGCACTAACCGCCTGACCAAGACGCTCGTCTAGGTCAGGGGCACATGCATTCAGACAGGCCTTGGACCAGGCTTTTTCGCGGATGTCCAGTAGGTTCATACCGGAGCCATCGCTGAAGTCGATCGGTGCCACAGCTCCCAAAAAGAGTGAGGCCAAAAAGCTGCTGACCAGTGAGATTCGTTGGGAATCCTCGTAGGCATGCGTGCGCTGCTGGTAGATCTTGCGTATCTGAGGGCCCGTAAATCGTTCGTAGCACTTGGAGCCCGTCAGTTGAACCATCTGGGTGTGCCCCCCAATGGCAGTCTCCATCTCCAGGCATTGCTTGGTGGTGGACGCATCCATCCAAATGGGCGTGCGGTTGACCACAAATGCCGAGTCATCGATTTGTGCGTGGAGAAACTTTTCGGGATCAAGATTTTGCAATGCTGAAATGCCGTGCCTGGACCAGTACAAGGAGCCATGCTGCTGTCCCGACCCACTGATGGCTGCAACGGTGCTTAAATCGGCCTCCTGCATCACCAAACGGTCCAAGACAATGTCCATTGCCTTCACCCACATCACTGGCTGCACAAAGAATCTGACGAATAGGTCATGTATAGGTCATATTTAGGAGTCTAGTCTAGTACTCATGTTTGTTGGGTCCGGGGCTGGCTCCACCAGTGGTTCGAAACTCCGGCAAGTCGCTGTCGAATTTGACCTCAGCCGAGGCAACGACTTTCAGGCTGCAGTTCAGCAGAACAGCTTTCAGCTGAAAAGAGTCATTGGACACACCTTAAAACTAACGATCGAATCTAACTAGGTTCTAAGGGCAAGTTAGTGTCAAAGATTGCGTCATTTTGTACGACTTTCCACTTCTTTGGGTGGTTAACCGGCCACATCTGCGTCGGGCATAAAAATACAAACGCTTATAGCTCTATTATTGCGGTTACAGATAAGCTATAGAGAACGGCTAGGGGTCATTGATAAGAACTGCCCGTTACGAGATTCGTGTGCCACTATGCTGTCTGACCTCTCTCAATAACACGCGCTTGCTTGAAGCTGCATGCGTAAGCAGACGGATTAGAAGCAGTCGAGCAACACGCCTCTGCAACGCAAAATACAACGTAGGCAGTGTCTACCGTTTTACCTTCTGAGTGCTCAAGTCGAAGCCCAAAAATGTGCGCCCTAATTGCGGAGGACCCATTGTTTTTGCTTCTCGCTCGCCACGGTTTCGTCTAGCAATGGACGGCTTCTTCACAGCATGCAGCAAAAGTTGTCCGCTTTGTAGACCAAGTTTTTGTTTTATAAACTTGAAATTTTGAATGTGGCTGCTGCCTTATAAACAACTAGAGATGATTTTTACGCGATGGATTGACATATCGATGCTTCAAGTAAATATCGATGATAGCACTGTACAACACAGTGTGACCAGAGACGTGTCCAACACCGTCTTGTATTTTATTTATATTATATTGTTTGTGTTTTTGTTTCAAAGGAGTTTATGTTCAGGCAAAAGATCGGACTTAATATTTTTGGGTATTTCTTGATCTCTCGAATTAGCTCCGCGCCGATTACCGCGCAACTAGTTCTGCAACTAGTTACGCGGGAAGCGATCAGCGACCAGTCGAAACAGAAAAACAGACACGAAGTCGCCCTCGCTTTGTTTTCGACGTCGACCAATAACCGTAAAACCGTGGAATTATGAAGAAACCGCGAAAAAGAGTTAGACTACAGTGCGAACTCAGTTAGTTTTTACTGATGCTACTACATGTAACTCGCACCAAAATGGTAAGTAATTCGTGATACTTTACTGTACTGTACTTGCAATCGTGGAATGCAAGAGACAAAAAAGTACACAAACAAAATACATTTGTTCTCCGCGCGTTTGCTTTGTGCGTTGATTTTTTTCCACTTCTCACTTAATTAAAAAGTGAGAAATAACCCTCCGAATTAATAAATTAAACGCCAAACAACAGGTACGTGACAAGACATTACATATTTTGAATAAAATGATGAGCAAAAGGCATTTGCGTAGACTCCGAAAGAGTGACAGGGAATCGAACCTTGAAAAGTTAGCGTCGTGCACTGAAATAAAAGTGGAACAAAATTGGTAGAAAAAGAATTAGAAGAAACTGGAATACAGATAGAACAGGAAGAATTAGTTTATGAGGAAATTCAACCAAATAAATCGTCATTAAATATGTACTTTTAGAAAATCTACAGCAGAAGAATGCCGTTGTTCGTGGTAAGACTAATAAAGATTAATATTTGTATTAGCAAAATTAATACCAAAATTCCTTTCAGATCAATTGAACGCCCTTGCAAAAATATAAGCTGATCAAACTATTTTAATAAAACAGCTTATAAAGGAGAAGGGGGAGATGAATTCTGTTCAGTTGAAGAAAATGGAGGAGAATGTTAAAATCAATACAGACATTTATGTAAGTAAATTAAAACTCTAAATAATATGACCTGTTCATTTTCGAATCCTTCTTTTTGAATACTTCTGTTTACAGATTTCAACAATAAAATCAATTTTACAGCCAGCTGGAGTTCCCGTTAACTTAAAATTCATTTTAAGCGAAAAAAATAGTACTGGCGTATAATGTGGATGGGGTACAAGGGAAGAAAGCCTTCAGGAGCCACTCGGATTTTTATGGAGCATTGCTAGGTAAAGTACCAATTACACTACTAGTGTTTATTATATTTTAATTTAATTAAACATATAACACTACTCGACAAAATCGAACTTTTTTTTTCCTCAAGGATCCAAACCGACTTTTTCTGATAGATATGGGAATTTAAAATTTTGTAAAGAATTATGGTTTTTTTTCTATGGCAGAACTTTTTTTTGAAGAATTTTTGAAGTCTGGTATTTTTTTTTTAAGCTTTTTTTAGAGGTAGCGCTTCTTTTTTTCACATAGCTCTAGTATCTTATTTTAAAAAACTCCTATTTTAAAAAGATAATTAAAACAGCTAGAAGTTAAGCTCAAACACTTTGTGAATACAGCTTACCGTCTGGGAAATATAAAGCATTGAAATGCAAACATGATGATTTTTGTGCGGTATTTTTTACGAAATTTTGACTTTAAAAACTCAGGAAAAGTCGAAAAAAAATGATATCTTGTGTCCTCTATTTTTTTTGTATAGGTGCGTTAATTTGGCGTCGTTTAAGGTATCGCTCATTAAAATCTATGGAGAGACTTTGGAGCTAAAATTCGTTAACCAAACCTAAAATATGGAAAAAATGAAAAAAAAAATACCTTCTGGAAGGTTGCGGGCCCAACTGCCAATTGGGAACAAAGCAAACGAACAAGGGTTGTACATTTGGTACCTGATCGCGTTCCTTTGTTCCCAATGGTTCCCAATACCAGTTTTCAAAAATTCTTCAAAAAAAAGTTCTGCCATAGAAAAAACGAGAAGGAACGTGTGAGTCGTTTCTGGGGACACGACTCTACTTATACCCGTACTCAGTCAGTATATACATTTTTGAGCTTATAATTTTTTAGAATTTTAGAAAAAAAAAAATTTGACATTTTTTTGCTACATCTGCTATCTACATCTACATATACAATGTCTATTCTACATCTAACATGTAGATTGTACATGTTCCATTCATATTCTACATCTCCTCCGCTAGGGGTTGCTCGCGCACTGAACGCGGCAGAGTGTGCGAGCGAGAAGGAAAATGCGTTGCGTTGTCGGCGGGAGGGGGAGGGGAAGCAACTGAAAATTAATTTCTTCATTCTGGCTATAATTATGATCCGATCTGATTTAAATTCGGCAATCTGGTAGATATGGTCATTCTCTACGATACTGCGTTTTTAGTTTTATCGTATCTTTAAAAATGTGCCTGCTACAGATTTTCGTCTTTTGTGGGGGCGGAAGGGGGCGGGGCGAAATTTTGAAATACACTTGTAGCAGTGTGATATCACATGAGTCTGGAAACAAAATTTGGTTCCCCTAGCTCTTATAGTCTCTGAGATCTAGGCGCTCAACAAGACGGACAGACAGACAGACGGACAGACGGACAGACAGACAGACGGACAGACGGACAGACAGACATGGCTATATCGACTCGGCTATTGATGCTGATCAAGAATATATATACTTTATGGGGTCGGAAACGTTTCCTTCTCTGCGTTACACACATCCACTTTTACCACAAATCTAATATACCCCTTAACTCTTTTTTGAGTACGGGTATAAAAAAATATCATCAAACCATTTCTAAGCCCCAAATCTTTAAGAAAAAGTTCGTTTTGTTCCTTGAGGAAAAATCGTGTTGACTAGTGTAATTATCGCAGAATGTATTCCTGGAGACGAAGCCCCGGAATGCGTACCGGAGATGCGCAAAGCTATGCAGAGGGTTAAAAAACGAGTTTTTAAGCAAAGGTGTACCAAACCAAAAATGAATTAGAGACCGTGTAGGCTAGGCTAGATTTTAATATATATTTTAATTTTGAATTAAACATTCATATAACACAATTTTGTATTTAATTTATTTATTATAAAGCCAGCAAGCTGCTGGTCAACCAGCTGCTGGTAACACTACTCGACAAAACCGAACTTTTTTTTTCCTCAAGGATCCAAACCGACTTTTTCTGATAGATATGGGGCTTTAAAATTTTTTAAAGAATTATGGTTTTTTTTCTATGGCAGAACTTTTTTTTGAAGAATTTTTGAAGTCTGGTATTTTTTTTTTAAGCTTTTTTCAGAGGTAGCGATAGTTTTTTTCACATAGCTCTAGTATCTTATTTTATCCTATTTTAAAAAGATAATTAAAACAGCTAGAAGTTAAGCTCAAACACTTTGTGAATACAGCTTACCGTCTGGGAAATATAAAGCATTGAAATGCAAACATGATGATTTTTGTGCGGTATTTTTTACGAAATTTTGACTTTAAAAACTCAGGAAAAGTCGAAAAAAAATGATATCTTGTGTCCTCTATTTTTTTTGTATAGGTGCGTTAATTTGGCGTCGTTTAAGGTATCGCTCATTAAAATCTATGGAGAGACTTTGGAGCTAAAATTCGTGAACCAAACCTAAAATATGGAAAAAATGAAAAAAAAAATACCTTCTGGAAGGTTGCGGGCCCAACTGCCAATTGGGAACAAAGCAAACGAACAAGGGTTGTACATTTGGTACCTGATCGCGTTCCTTTGTTCCCAATGGTTCCCAATACCAGTTTTCAAAAATTCTTCAAAAAAAAGTTCTGCCATAGAAAAAACGAGAAGGAACGTGTGAGTCGTTTCTGGGGACACGACTCTACTTATACCCGTACTCAGTCAGTATATACATTTTTGAGCTTATAATTTTTTAGAATTTTAGAAAAAAAAAAAATTTGACATTTTTTTGCTACATCTGCTATCTACATCTACATATACAATGTCTATTCTACATCTAACATGTAGATTGTACATGTTCCATTCATATTCTACATCTCCTCCGCTAGGGGTTGCTCGCGCACTGAACGCGGCAGAGTGTGCGAGCGAGAAGGAAAATGCGTTGCGTTGTCGGCGGGAGGGGGAGGGGAAGCAACTGAAAATTAATTTCTTCATTCTGGCTATAATTATGATCCGATCTGATTTAAATTCGGCAATCTGGTAGATATGGTCATTCTCTACGATACTGCGTTTTTAGTTTTATCGTATCTTTAAAAATGTGCCTGCTACAGATTTTCGTCTTTTGTGGGGGCGGAAGGGGGCGGGGCGAAATTTTGAAATACACTTGTAGCAGTGTGATATCACATGAGTCTGGAAACAAAATTTGGTTCCCCTAGCTCTTATAGTCTCTGAGATCTAGGCGCTCAACAAGACGGACAGACAGACAGACGGACAGACGGACAGACAGACAGACGGACAGACGGACAGACAGACATGGCTATATCGACTCGGCTATTGATGCTGATCAAGAATATATATACTTTATGGGGTCGGAAACGTTTCCTTCTCTGCGTTACACACATCCACTTTTACCACAAATCTAATATACCCCTTAACTCTTTTTTGAGTACGGGTATAAAAAAATATCATCAAACCATTTCTAAGCCCCAAATCTTTAAGAAAAAGTTCGTTTTGTTCCTTGAGGAAAAATCGTGTTGACTAGTGTAATTATCGCAGAATGTATTCCTGGAGACGAAGCCCCGGAAATGCGTACCGGAGATGCGCAAAGCTATGCAGAGGGTTAAAAAACGAGTTTTTAAGCAAAGGTGTACCAAACCAAAAATGAATTAGAGACCGTGTAGGCTAGGCTAGATTTTAATATATATTTTAATTTTGAATTAAACATTCATATAACACAATTTTGTATTTAATTTATTTATTATAAAGCCAGCAAGCTGCTGGTCAACCAGCTGCTGGTAACACTACTCGACAAAACCGAACTTTTTTTTTCCTCAAGGATCCAAACCGACTTTTTCTGATAGATATGGGGCTTTAAAATTTTTTAAAGAATTATGGTTTTTTTTCTATGGCAGAACTTTTTTTTGAAGAATTTTTGAAGTCTGGTATTTTTTTTTAAGCTTTTTTCAGAGGTAGCGATAGTTTTTTTTCACATAACTTTAATATCTTACGTCTGGTTGTACAGAACTTTGCTATTTTGAAAAGGTAATTAAAACAGCTAGAAGTTGAGCCCAAATACTTTGTGATTTCAGCTTACCGTCTGGGAAATATAAAGCATTGAAATGCAAAAATTATGATTTTTGTGGGGTATTTTTAACGAAATTTTGACTTTAAAAACTCAGGAAAAGTCGAAAAAAAATTATATCTTGTGTCCTCTATTTTTTTGTGTATAGGTGCGTTAATTTGGCGTCGTTTAAGGTATCGCTCATTAAAATCTATGGAGAGACTTTGGAGCTAAAATTCGTTAACCAAACCTAAAAAATGGAAAAAATGAACAAAAATACCTTTTTGAAGGCGGCGGGCCCAACTGCCAATTGGGAACAAAGCAAACGAGCAAGGGTTGTACATTTGGTACCTGATCGCGTTCCTTTGTTCCCAATTGGCAGTTGGGCCCGCCTCAGGATTTTTGTTCATTTTCCATATTTTAGGTTTGGTTAACGAATTTTAGCTCCAAGTGTCGTAGATAACACAAGATATAATTTTTTTTCGACTTTTCTGAGTTTTTAAAGTCAAAATTTCGTTAAAAATACCCCACGAAAATCATCATTTTTGCATTTCAATGCTTTATATTTCCCAGACGGTAATCACAAAGTATTTGGGCTCAACTTCTAGCTGTTTTAATTACCTTTTCAAAATAGCAAAGTTCTTAACAACCAGACGTAAATACTAGAGTTATGTGAAAAAAACAAGCGTTACCTCTGAAAAAGCTTTAAAAAAAATACCAGTTTTCAAAAATTCTTTAAAAAAAGTTCTGCCATAGAAAAAAAAAATATCATCAAACCATTTCTAAGCCCCAAATCTTTAAGAAAAAGTTCGTTTTGTTCCTTGAGGAAAAATCGTGTTGACTAGTGTAATCGAAGGGTAATCGATCGGGAACTAGTTCCTGACGATCTACTGGTAACTAGGTCGGAACTAGCTACTGGTAATCGATCGGGAACCCAGGGGTGGTTACGCCCTAGGACATGCATGTGTTAAATTCTCCGCTGAAATACATTGTCGGGGAAACGAAGCGGAACTAGGGACATGAGAATGGTAGCTAGTTCGGCACCGGTATCGAACTAGTTGCCTGGTACTAGAGGGTTGCTATATCCTTTACAAACTGTTTTTATGCGCTGCAATTAATCAAATTCTATGTTCTATATTCTATTTATAACTTGCCCTTCAACCACACCACCTTATATACATCATGGATCATGGATATAACGTTATTGAAAGAGGCTGTCTAGCGCAAGATTCTTTTCATTGTCTTCTTCATTTCTTACGAATAAACTCGTCATTTAGTTAATAAATTGTGTGTACTATTTATATATGTCTTTAATTCCTTATTAGATATAAACATGTCCACAAAATATTGTATGCTATGCCGGTCAAAAACTTTGGTAGGGAATATTTCAGTACCAAGACAAAAGCAGAAGGGAGCTGTGGTCAAAGAGCACCAGCGTAAAATTTACAAGTACGAATACGAGTAAAATTTGTAGCAAAAATTTCAAGGACTCGGACTTTTTTACAATTCGTCTGAAAATGCAAAAAAAAACGGAGACGACTGATGCCAAATGCCGCACCGCAGAGGCTAGAAGCTAAACAAGTGTTCACCGAGCACAGGTCATCAGCTTGTGGTGACAATGTTTCTGATTTCAACTCGCAAACCGAGTATGTATACATATCAGCTATAATTTTATGGTTATTAATATGAGTAATTTGCAGACAAGAAGCTGTTGATTCTGGACTTGCCTTAGAAAATTTGCGTTTGCAAAAGAAAGTTTCTGATTTACAACGCAAAAATGATAAGCTCCTTGAACAAGCTCCTCCTTGAAACTCCCTTAATACCATTTTCACAAAATCGCAAGTCCCAAAACTTGATAACGGCGGAAAAAGAGTCCAATGCGATTTGTCTCCATGCAGCTGGTCCCCGGGCGTATCAGCAATTGATCAAAAAGGGGTTTCCACTTCCATCCTTATCCACTTTGGACAGATGGTTGCACTCAGTAGAAATACAGCCGGGCATTTTAGATTTTGTCATCTCCTTGATGGAAAATGACGTCGACATGGAAGAGGAGGACAAAATATGTATAATTTATTTCGACGAGATGAAAGTCACGTCGAATTACGGGAACGGTCACTCTCTGGAAGCAGAGCAAGAGCCATCGGACTACGTTAAAGTCGCAATGGCACAAGGATTGCGGAAGTCTTGGAAGCACCCGATATATTTTGACTTTGATAAGCCAATGACTGCATCCACATTGGACTAATGGGAAAGTTATATCTCAGCAGGCCGTGAGGCAAGCTTTGAACTACGCTTCCTCATCGGATCTTTCCGTTTTGTTGAAAGTAACGAATGAACACCTTAACGTGCGCTATGCAGGCAGACAGAAAGTCAAGCTGGCAGCTCAGCTGCTATCAAATACCACAGCCAGTGCTTTAAAGCACTGTTATTCATTGGGCTTGGATGTATGCAGCGCATCCGAAACGGCAGACTTCATTCAATTGGTAAACGACTGGTTTGACGTTTTTAATGTAAAGCTGTCAACATCCAACACAATTCCGACAAAGCAACCCTTCGGAAAAAGTCTAGAGGCTCAGCGACAGATTTTAAGTAAGATTTCCCATGTTATGTCCCAAGTAATAGTGCCAAATGGCAAGAGATTGCCCTCTCAAAACGATCTAATTTTTTTTATTCTTAGATTATAAGAGTTTGTGTTTATGACGGCCTTCCATTAAAACAAAATTTAAAATTTTAACAGATCCCATTTGTAAAGAAACAAAACAGTGACCACACTGGGAACCGAGTGAAATATGTCACTTTCGTTCGAACGAAAATGTAAAAATAAATAGTTTTCTATCGGTCTATTTACGGTATATTTTGAAAATAGGGAATATTCGGTATATTTATCAGGACCAAAAGGTATATTTTGTCGATAAGTCCGCGGTCACACTGTCCAATTCTCAATTGACATAAATTAAAAAAAATTAAATTAAATTTTATCTTTTGAGAAAGCCGTTTCAGTAAAAATGTCACTGAACTACGAAGAAATGAGCTGGTCAGGTAAAGTTTTGAGTGCTTCGTTTAGTAATCGGGCTTTATCGGACTTTAATTGAATTAAGCATGTCTCTTCTATGTTCATGTGTACCCACATATAAATGACATTTTATACAGGAATATTTAAATTAAATCTGCTGGAAAATCAAAGTAAAAACGTATCCAATTTCTTTTCAGATGTGCGAGACCAGTTTAGAAAGTGGCGCGAGGAAACCGGACGACATAGCGAGGAGGTTGTCCAGCTTTGGGTCGCGGTACTCGAGGACAAAGTGCATAAAACTGGCAATGAGCGACATCTGATTCTGGAGCAGGTGATAATAGCGGCACTGGATACGGCGCGATTCGATATTGCCACTAATTGCACCAAGCAGCTGAGCCTGGAGTTTCCCGGTAGTCTGCGCGTGATGAAGTTCAAAGCTATGCGTTATGAAGCACTCGAACAATATGACGAGGCCGATGAAGTGCTGGATGCCATAATAGCCAAAGATGAGACAAATGCTGCGCCCCGGAAACGGAAAATTGCTATACTTAAGGCGCGTGGTCGTCGAGTGGAAGCCATCAAGGAACTAAACGATTATTTAAAAAAGTACCACTTTCTGCATAATACAGTGGAAAGGAATTCACGCTAATTTTTTGTATTTGCAGGTTCATGTCCGATCAGGAAGCATGGCACGAGCTGTGCAGCATGTACCTGGCCGAGGGCGAGTACGGAAAGGCATCATTTTGCATGGAGGAAGTTTTGCTGCACAATCCCCACAGCCATTTGATACATCAGAGACTCGCAGAGATACGTTACACTATGGTGAGCTATTTCCATAATTTGCGATAAAAACACATGGACAATAAGTTGTATTCCTTGCAGGGTGGCGTTGAGAATGTTGAAGCAGCTCGTACGTACTATTCGCAGGCTCTTAAGTTGAATCCTCACAATTTGCGTGCCCTCTATGGCCTTTATTTGAGCTGCAACTTTTTGGCCAATTCTAAAGCAGTAAGTTCCAAGCGCAAAGAGTCGCAAAAGCTGGCACAGTGGGCCCTGGAACAAGTTTCGTCCCATACCGCCAAGCAGTCTTCGATCAAAAACAATGAGAAATTAATTCTCTCATTGGAGGCAGCATTGGGAAACTTGGAAATAAAGTCAAATTGACCCAAAGATGCAATTATTGGTGGATTCATTTATGCAACGTGTCTAAAAAAAATTCCAAATATTCTCCAAAATAAGTTTTCAACAATTAAAGAATATAAATATTAAAAAAAATACCGGGTGTAAATTAGAATTTAGTCAAACAGTGCATCCAAGCTAATATTTATCATGTTTAGCAATTCGGTAATCCTGCTCATCAAATCACTCTTAAATTGACTGCGTGAAGATAGTTCAGCAATAAACTGTGCGGAAAGATCAGAAAAATGTTATTGCAACTTTTTTGTTCCCCTTTTATTAATATAGTAAACAACATAGCATACGGCTTACACAAGCGCTTAAAGCATAAATAAAAAAAAAATGCTAGCTTTGTGGGCTGAAGATTTAAATACCTTTGCAGGTTGATCGCTCCTGCTTCAGCTTTATGATACATATAGTATCCGATTTAAATACCATACAGTTAGCTATGAAAAAAACTGAATCTGGTTGAATTTTGGTAACAAAAAAGGTTATTCATATTCACATTCGTTTGATTATACCCATGGCAGCTGTAATCTGATCCAATTTACATACGTTACAGTAAAGAGAGTCAAAATACACATTGTACATTGTACACATTCTCCCTGCCATAAATACATTTTTTAAGATATGACGGATAGCAGGTGACTTTACGAGTGCCACTGCACGTGAGTATGCGGTGGGTGGGAACCGGAGTGGTGCGCTCTCTTCGTGTATTTACCTTACAAACCGGTGAGAAGGAGCGGGCCGAGAGAGTCTGTCACTCTTAGGAACTAAGTTTCAGACATTTGAAACAAACTTGATCTAGTACGATGCCTCTAGTTATCATCTCCTTTTTGAATCCTGGGTATAAAAACGTTTATGTTCGACCTATGATAGCTCCATACATACATATGTACATACAAATGTATCTATTATAAACGAGAAGTAAAGTTGTAAGTCGCTAATGTGGCCGCGTTTCTACTTTTATACCCGTACTCGGTCAGTATATAAATATGTGATGATATATGTGCGATATGGTCGAAGTGGATTTGCGTAACGCACAGAAGGAAACGTTTCGGACCCCATAAAGTATATATATTCTTGATCAGCATCAATAGCCGAGTCGATAAAGCCATGTTTGTCTGTCCTTGCGTCCGTCTGTCTGCACCCAAAATTCCGTTTCCAGACCCTTGTGATATCACACTGAATCAAGGTTGTTTTACAATTTTGCCACGCCCCATTGCGCAAACGACGAAAATCTGTGGCATCCACAATTTTAAAGATACGAGAACGCAGAATCTTTGAGAATGACCATATCTACCAAATTTGGTTCTGGATCTGGTTCAGATCGGATCATTATTATATAAATAAAGAATTGTTGGGCAGTTGCTTGCCCTTAGGTTAGGTTGAGCCAAAAATATGTTTGTTTTTTTTAATTTAAACACCCTTTAAAATTTGTTATCTTTGGTTTGATAGTAATATTTAAATTTTTATTTTTATTAAACAAAGTTTTTGCGAACAAGTTTACTAAATATATCAACCTCAGCTGAACTTCCTGATATTCACCAGTCGTTAAATTTTTAACAGTAACTAAAAAAAAAAAAAAGTACCTTATTTCAATATTATTTGAAAAAACCAACGAATTAAATTTTTTTTTTGTATGTACATATATTTAACAAAAAAAAACGTCTATTTTCTTTTCGGAGTAGCAACCCCAAAACATTAAACTAAAAATTTGAAAAAAGTTAAATAATTTTATTAACTAAAAAGAACAGATCTGATTGAAAAAAAAATTGTTTGATCAAATTTTGGACCAGCCTAATATACATACATACATATGTACATATGTACGTTTAATGGTGCCTGAAAAGCTTCTTTATGTACGTTTCAAAGAAGTATTCATAATCGAAACAGGTGCTGATTAGATATTGAACAACGTGGTCTTTAAGTTATAAAAAAGTTACCATGAAAAAAAATATGAAAAATTATTGTGAATGCACGAATATACATATATATAATAATCCCAGCCATTAATAAAGAACATTTATTGATGTGGTTCAGTCGCTGCATTGTAAAATTCATTTTATGACACTAGATTATTTTTGCTGGGCTGGCTCGTGCATTATTAACATTAGCATATGTGTACATATTTAGTTCATGACAATTATCATATACTCGTACACATTCATTGCATCCATTGTTATGTAGGTGCAATCCAGGGCTGCAGTATTCTGGGGGAGAAGCCATGAGTGCAGCGCTGATAATTCCGTGGATGGCTAAATATCACATGCATATATTGTATGTACATATGTACCCTTCCCGAACCGAATGTTACGTTAGTTTGTGGAGGAGCCGTTTCCAAACATCTGCTCGCTTCGCACTCCACCAGGACCATGTGGCTTCGGGGATTGTTTGAGTCGAAAGAGATTCTTGAACGCGAGTGTCGGTGTGGAAATTTTCCCACTGCCCGAGTGGCTCGTTGAGTCTTGGCATTGCCCTTGGGATGGGGAGAGAGCAGAATGGCTTCCGTTACCGTTTTTCTGGGATACCGGCACCGGCACACCGTCAAGATATTTAAGATTGGGTAATACTTGAAGAATATAGTCGCGGGCGACAGCCATTTCGGCACCCTGACTGCCGAAGACGTTGCGGATTCCAGGGTTTCCCATGCACGATAGCTGTTCCAGCGCTGGGCAGTGACGTTCGATGCGGTGTATCCAGTCGGTTATGTTTGAGACATCGCAGTTGTTGATCCTAGAAGATAAAAAGTGTCGATGTGGCTATCGAATTCAATGCAGATGACGAAGACTTACCACAATATATTAAGGCTTGGCAGATATGGTAGTGTGTTCAGGTCCAAATTCACATTTCTGTCTAAGATCAGTGTGTCCAGGTCCTCGAAGAAGGAGAGAAATTTTAAATCGCGAAAGTCATTATGACTAAGATCGAGGCACTTGGTCTGCGCTGCAAACTTGTCTGCAAGTCGCCGTGGAATACTTCTTAGATTTTCGTAGGCCAACGAAATACGGCCATTGTCCTCAAGTATACAGTCGGTGAAGGAAACGTCTTCGCTGGCACAGCTGCTATTCGACACGTTCCCGCTGAAGGAATACGGGTTTGGGGAAATCATCTTCCGCTCGTTGTAGTCGTAGCTGTGGGGCAGGCTCAAGCTTTCCAGCGATTGAATATCGGCACAGTTCCTGAGCACCTCGGTCAAGCAACTCTGTGAGTGGCTATGTCAGGGTGCGAGACCAAGATACAAAAATCATTTGCTTCGCTGACGCGCAGGGACCTACCTACCTGTCTTCAGAGTTAGAACGTTCAGATGTCGATGCTCGGGACATAACTTTATTTGATACTTACAACAGGGAAGTGTACAGAATAACTAAATACATATAAGTACATATGTATGCTCTGATTACGATGTTATTCTTTGCTTGGGATTCAGGGTCTGGAGCTCATAATGAGTCTTCCGCGAGCGCCCTGGTGGTTTTTATTTTGGTCCAATGATCAGGGCAGACGAAGGGAAAATGATAATTCATTCTCGCGCCGCGCAGATAATCTGAGTCTTTCCGCTCAGAGTGCAAACAAAATATAATATGTACATACATACATACATGCATACATATGTACACACATACATACTTCTACGTACTTGTGTAAGAATGTACATATGTATGGAAAGAGAGCTGTCATTACTACGGACTGGAAGTACAATCAGACAGTATCACTCAACACACAGCGACAAATAAAGCCCAGAGAACAGTACCTATTGTTTTCTCTTTGTTGATGCTGCACAAGCCTTATCGGCTGGGTATGATAATTACGGTAGGCGTAGGGATCAATTGGTCTCAATTACTCTTTTTCATGACAACAACCTACTCTACATATATTCGACAGTTGTGTGATGTTCAATTGTTGAAAAACAACGGATCTGGAGGGCAGCATCGGGCCCAAAGCTTTTGATACCCACACAGATCGATTGTTTTTAAAAATGTTTGCATATGTATATACATACATATGTACTTATTTATGTATGTCAGCTATTAATATTTTTTCACATTACTTTTAATTATTGAGACCAATAGGGAAAGCAACAACGAAATGGCTGATCGTCCACCTCACTATCTACATACATACATATGTACATATGTAGATCACGAGACTTTTGTTTAATCCTAAATGGAATATTTAAAACTAGAAAGACAGTTGAAATTAGTGGATTTAATTATTCACTAATTTCCACTGCCCAACTAAGAACTACATTTGTACAGAGTCATATCCATTTTTATACCAGGTAATCAATTACGGGTAGTATGGGAGTATATTGAATTTGTTTTCATGAAAATACTTGTACATACATACATATATAAGTATATGTAATACACAGACCAATTTAACATTTAAGTTGATCCACAAATGCCTGGGGTTGCCAGAAATTTTTCAGTCTCGGCGTTGCGAACAATTGATTTGTCAAAATCATAATACCCTCCGTTGCAAGTATTTATTTATTAAATATGTTCTAAAATCAGACGCGATCGAAAAGGTTGACGACAATTTAGCTTGGGCATAGTTCATACCCTGCTTACAAATTTAAACTCGACTGGTTACCGATCGTTGCAATGGCTGCTAAATGATTAAGCATTTATCCATTCGGCGGTTCATGCTGACTAGTAATATACTATGTATATTCACATATACTTTATGGAGCCAGACATACATATGTACATACTTATATATATATATGAACATATATGTATTATGTACATATGTATGTATATGTACTTTATTTGGTAATGATAATAATTAATAATACTTCTTGCACGTTGTCGATGGTCGCTGCGGATTCAGCAATTACTAATGTACACTATGTTGAACATTTATACAGTCGTAAAGTGAGATAAAAGGCGAATAAAAATCAAAATATGCACATCTAAAAGCATATTCCATTCAAAGATGAGTGAAACGAGTGGGGTAGTGGTGGGGTAGTTGTAGTTGGTTGGCCCCACTCTGGTTGGTACGAGCAGTAGCAAAAAGCACAGCACAATGGTGTGAGGCGAGGGCGAGCCCCCTAGTGACTCTCGGGCCGGCGGCTCCCGTTCCGTTGCTACTGTTGGCGCTGCGACGGAATGTAGCCGGAGCGGTATCGGCAGTCTGGTTTCATACATGGACTTCAATAGTTCGGCGCGGGCACACTCGGCAAGAGCTTGCAAGATCAACAGCGACGTCCGCTGTACACCGGTGGCAGAGTGTGTTTTGTCTGTTTTGTGTGACTAATCCGCAATCCGCAATCGGTGCTCGGCCTCGCCTCGCTGATGAGCTTTCAAATCACTCAAGGCGGTAATAACAAAAACACGTCGAGCTTTACATAAACTGCAGCTGAGCATCGACTTTTAAAAACAAAAGTTGCAGAAAGAATAGTATTGTTGTTTGTCTTTTCGGTTGCTAGTGGCTCCACTTTCCTACCCTTGAACAATCGATTGGCATGGGGCATGTACTCCTGTACATTCATTGACATTAAACGTATTGATTAATTGACAACATACGATTTTCGATCTATGCACATACATATTTACATACATATAGACGTATGCCAGAATATTCATAAACACTTTAGGCGTATGTACATATGTACAATGTACATCAATTAACCGAACGAGGGTCTTTCCGCTCTTATCTGTCGGTGGCGCGTGTTGTGTGTACCTCCAGTGAATTTTAGTGCCTAGGAAATGTATAGTAGTTGTACTTGTGGCAACCCAACCATTCGACCTTTGTTTCTGCGTTTTAAGCACAGTGGACATTGGCTTGTGCGACATGCACTCTGATTCTGTTGTGATTAATATAGGAGCAGGTGGTGTAAATGTGGTCCAGAGTCCGCGGGATCTCTGACTGTCATAACCAAAAACAATAACAATGTGTGAAGAGTGAAGCTACAGTACATATGTATGTATATTTGTATATGTACATACATACATATATATTTTTTGGCTATTAAATAATTTGTGAGATGTGCTTTTTGTAATTGCGCATAGCAAAACTCTTCTGTTAGCTAGAACAAGTGATTACTGTACCAGTGCTCGCAGTGGAACGGACTGGCGTCTGCCAAAAGCTCTCAATCAGCTGAGTGGTCTACTCTATGTAGCGGCCAACTGAGTGAGTTCATTGATTAAAGTGTTGAGCTGACGTTGTCGTTTCTTTCTTTGCGAATCTTATCAGAGAGCGGTAGCAGCAAAAATGAAAAAATCCCATTATATGTACATAGGTCCCCAGAGAGGAACTCATTTGTGTGGCGTGTGTTTCTTTTATGGCTTTATGTTATCGGAAGACGATCAAAAGTAATTGTAAGCATCGTATTATTTTAAAGGAATTAATTGTAGGGAATTGCACTGTGCAAAAGCGCGTTGTGTGGAGCAAAGTCCAGAAGCAGGTTGTCGATGTGTTCTGTGTTGATGAGTAAAAAATAAATAACATTGCATATCTACATATTTTGTTCTGCCGTCAGCTGTTGTTACTTGTTGATCGTTTTAAAATTTGATGTACTATTCAATTGCAGCTAGGTCGAGTTTTTATGCTTTCGTTTTGCTGGCATTCAAGATTCAAGGCCAACCCCATCGTTGGAATGCTAATTTCGCACTATGACCTTCCCATGTTATTTCAAAGTTCGAGCACTTTGTGATATATGCTAAATGACATTGAAAACGAAGAAACATTCCACTATGTTGTGTACCCATCGCTCGTATAGTAGAGAGGGTATATTGTGTATTGAACCAGGATGATCATTAATACTCATCAAATATACATACAAATACGTATGTATTCTTGAACAACATAAACATCCTAGTTTGTATCAAAATTTATTTGGATTTATATATGTAAGTATGCACATACCTACATACATATGTATGTATGTATGTATGTATATAAAAGTATTGAAAGTATTTTTCCTGCTTGCGATATACGATATGTACCCTGTTGCGCGTTTTTACTCGATCTTGTGCAGAATGTCCATTTTATGTAATTAATTGTTTATTGTTGTGGCTTCAAGTGTCGCACCAAAAGAAGAATGAACGTTTATTTCTAGGCCCTAGCTTCTAGTGCCTCAACATAAAGATACCTGGGCCTTAGAATTTTATTTACATATTTACTGATGTACTGAACAATATATCTGAGACAAGAAAAGCCTAACTAGCTAGTTTTGTCTACACCAGGAATTTATTTATTCATAATTCATGATGTAGAATTGGGCAATTTTCGTTGTATATTTATTTCAGTCGCATTTCGTTTTAAATAATAATTATTAGGCGGTCAAATGAATAGGCTAATAGCAACGATATACCCTCGTATAGTGGGTGTTAAAAGTCAGGTGGTGTCTTTCGACCTGCTTGTGTGAGTAAACGGAAAAGTTGGAATTTCAACCAACTCAAAGTCTAAACGGGCTCAATTCATGTACTATCTTCGCTCTAGGCACTGCCCCAATCGGCAGTAACTTTTTCATTGGAGACAATTGAACGGTGAAGGACAGGGTCAGGCATTGATATGTTAAGTCACATTTCAATACTGTTTCACACAATCGACGCCTGTTGGGTAAAGCTTGACAGTGTGCGGGAAATTCTAATGAGATGGACGAACTTCAGCTGGAACGAGTGAGTTGTCGTTGTCATGGCTATCAACTCACTGGTACTGCCTGAGGTTATCGGGCAGCACATTTCTCGAAATACTTTTCATGATATCGTTTTGAGTTAGACACATGTACAATGTATGTACATAAACAAGTACATACATAGATAGATATGTATCTAACTACACCAACTAACAAATTTTGTCTCCAGACTCATGTGATATCACACTGAATCAAGTTTGTTTCAAAATTCTGCCACGCCCCTTAACGCCCCCGCAATGGACGAACATCTGTGGCATCCTCGTGCCTCGTGCAGTGTGCGCCCTCTGCCAGGGTGGAACGAGCGAGAACGGCGTGTTGGTGTAACAAGAGAGAGAGAGACAGATGTAGCGGAATTAGGAACGCGGAAGAATGGAAACAGATAAAATATTTTAAAATTTGATTGACTGATTATAATCAGTAACGGTAATTACCGTTCCACCTCGTTAATATTACTTTTGTGTTTTTTCAGACTCTAAACAATATCACCAAGTGAAAGAGGCATAATGACTGGATCAGGTAAATTTAAATATTTAACTCTGAACATCAAAGTATCAAAATACACAGTCTTTGCAAGGTATAAATTGGATGCACTTCATAGTTATACGATTTTTATACCCGTACTCAAAAAAGAGTTAAGGGGTATATTAGATTTGTGGTAAAAGTGGATGTGTGTAAAGCAGAGAAGGAAACGTTTCGACCCCATAAAGTATATATATTCTTGATCAGCATCAATAGCCGAGTCGATATAGCCATGTCTGTCTGTCCGTCTGTCTGTCTGTCTGTCTGTCCGTCTTGTTGAGCGCCTACATCTCAGAGACTATAAGAGCAAGGGCAACTAAATTTGGTTTCAAGGCTCATGTGATATCACACTGCTACAAGTGTATTTCAAAATTTCGCCCCGCCCCCACAAAGGACGAAAATCTCTGGCAGGCATTAAAAAACGCAGAGAATGACCATATCTACCAGATTGCCGAATCTGAATCAGATCGGATCATAATTATAGCCAGAATGAAGAAATTCATTTTCAGTTGGTTCTTCCGCCCCCTCCTGCTAGAGACCAGCTACCTATACTCTTTCTCGCTCGCACACTCTGCCGCGTTCAGTGCGCGAGCAACGCCTAGCGGAGGAGATGTAGAATCTAAATAGAACATGTACAATCTACATGTTAGATGTATAATATACATTGTAGATGTAGATAGCAGATGTAGCAAACAAATGTAAAATGTAAAATATTTGTATTAGTTCTAAAATTCTAAAAAATCATATGCTCAAAAATGTATATGCTGACTGAGTACGGGTATAAGTAGAGTCGCGTCCCCAGAAGCGATTCACACGTTCCTTCTCGTTATTCCTTTCGCTGAGTTGTATAATTTCAGAATTTAGTTAAATTATCTCCAGAAAAGAAAGACTTTTTCTCACGAATATCTTGTTTTTCCACGAATCGTTTCCATACTAACTTATGTGGTATAGCCATCCGATCGACGACATTTGAAATAGTATAGGTACATATGTATGTATACAGCTTACAGTAGATTGAATGATCCATGGTAAGTTGCGGCCTACTGCAAAACTGAGAGACTAGCAGTCATTAAAACAGACACACGTACAGTTATAAGGAATAAATGTAAATATACATACGCACATACATACATATTTATGTATGTTCATTCGCGGCTTTTATTATTATATCAATCATACTTCACTCCAAAATACCCTCCAAATCGGATGAATTTATTAATTTGCTAACTTAGAAACTATCAATCTGTTAGAATATCAAAAAGACATCCTTTCTTGTTAATCAATAGCGCAATGTCTATTTTTTTTTTGCAGTCCACGATCCGAAATGGAGCCTGGAGAGACGCGAGTCGTCGGGACATTTGGTTTGGCGCAAGGAGTCGCCAGAATCTAAAGTTCGATTTCGGTTTGATGTCGAGGTCCTGGAGTTTGAAAAGCATCCACATGAAGAGCTTGAGGAAAAGGAAGATCACTTCTCAATATCAAATCTGTCGACGACAATTGCTTTGTGCGCCACGTGTGTTGCCGTTGTGGCAGCAACAGTGTTTTTGCCCTGGTATCTTATGGAGAGAGTTGGCTCGATATGAAAGCTGTCGGTAAAGGGCTTAACTACATTTATGTACAATATGTACGCACATCCGATCCGTGACGGTATTAAATAGACTTTTGTGTATATACAACATAGATTTAAATTAGTTTTAAATGTAAATAGTGCGTACCGTACATTGTAAATATGACTTTATACGCTGAAAGAGCGTTTTTGTTAATGATGTGACTTATGTATATTAATTATGAGAGTTATGGATCCTATAATCCTCATTTCATAATTTTGAGTGCAGCTGATGCCAGATTAAATGCTGTTGCAGGAGATCACAAAGATAATGTAATAAATAAACAAAATACATGCTTGCCTTTAAGTGGAGCCTTTTGTTACTGTGTCTTAGCACGAAGTCCTTTCATCACTTTCAGGCAGCACACAAAATGTTTCTCCAGCACAATGCTGCGGATCATTTTATTTTGAGGTAATACTTGGAATTGGCGGCAACAACCAATTAGACCGTAGGAACAGTTCATCCCTCGGTTACGGGCCATTTTGGGGAACAATCACATTCATCCCCCGCATATGAAGCATCCTTTTCACAGCGCCCCTGGAGAGGGTAGGGTTGATGGTGTAATGCTATCTCGGCGGATTGATTAATTTTCTTGTGGTTTATGGCAACGCTAAAAGAGCGCATTTACATCCCATAAAATTGTTCGCTATTAATTCATTGGGTATCTTTTGTAAAAATGGCGGAACGGCACGAAAGAAATGATTTTAACGACCAACCCGGTCTCACAATAAACCAGCTGGCTCTTTTTTAAATTAATTGGAATCTACACATTCATCGAACCACCAAGAATTTAAGAAAAAGCAGACAAATATAATATATGTAGCATGTATGATGAACAGTTTTGTGACTACATGTATTGGCTCAAAATCGAAGCCAACAACTGTAAGAGGCCAAAATTGCTTAAATTCGCAAATTATTTTTTGCTCACAGAGTATGGGAGTATTAATATCTCGAAAATGTATGTTTTAGATCCCATAAAGTACATTCATCTACTGTGTACATTGTACATATATAAATATTCTTGAAGATCCAAGTCGATAAAGCCATGTCCATCTGTCTGTCTTGTGAATTTTGTTTGCTGTGATATATCTACTGTGATATCACACTAGATCAAATTTCGAATAGTGCTTCAAATACTGGACGAGGAAGGAGTGTGTGCCAGGGGACTCAGCAACGGAAAATCTTTTTCTTTATTCGGGCTTTAAAGGTAGATATGTTCACTCCCATTATTCTGAGTTTTATTTTCAAAATCGTGGGAGAGTGAAAAAATTGTTATTACGCCTTTAGCAGTTGGATAGCACAGAAGATTGTGATAACGGCCATGAGTGCTGATGCAGAATATATTTATGTACATACACATGTATAATAATTTCGCAATACATACATATCTATTAAGTTTCTCGCTTTGCACCGTCATGGCATTGATTCAATAAGATCCTGGCAACGTTTCTAAGGGATTTGAGTTCAAATATATGAGGGCTGCTACTTAAGTTTCTGGCCTATGTTACTTTTAGCCTGATTAGGTCATTTGCATTAAAAAGTTTAGTATTTTCTGGGGTAAACCTCCAACTAAAATTTTCTTGTGCAACCACGTTTGATTTTGCTTAGCGATAGACAAAAAATTCATCTAAGGAATATCATTTGGGATATGGGAGCAATCTAATTAAGATGTCCTCATAAATTTTTGTCCAATATCAGAATGCTTAACCGTCTGAGACTATCAAAAATAGAGAAACCAAATTTATTAAATCTGTGGATCCACAATGACCATATCTACCAGATTGACGTATCTGGATCAGATCGGATCATTATTATATCCAGCATGAACCAAACATCAGCATTGTGAGACGCGAGTCAGCATTTATCCCATCCGAATGCTCTTTTTAAGTTTTCTTTTTTTTTTTTGGGCACGTTGCCAATGAAGGCTTCTGAGACTTCTGAGAGCTGGACAGGAGCAGGAAAATTGTTCTACCGTTTACGTATGTAAAAAATTATCGGTATCCTAATTTGCAGTCACGTGATCTTTAAAAAAACGTTCCAAATGTTTATAATTAATGGAAACGGTAATCGAAAAGATTATGCCTGAGGGTAAAGTAGAGCTAACACTAAACTCGTGATCTCTAATATATGTAGCTTTAGGGTAATTTTTTAGAGTTGGAAACGAACTTATAAATATGAATACACACAACACACATAAAGTGGCATTCTATTCTCTGTCTTGGCCTACGCTGAATTGGCTTATCTGGACGGGACGGCAATGAGCGAATTTGGATCTTGATAAGACTTTGACGCGGATGAGGATGACGACGACGGGTGGATTCGGCTTCGGTTAGCCCATCTAACAGCTCGACGGGCGAATGCGATAAAAGCTGGAACCATGATAAGATTCCCATGTTGCTGCATACGAATTTTTCTTCTTTGAGCTGGTGCTGACACTCGCATCGTCTCATTGCTTCGCTTCGGTTTTTGTTTTTTATTTGCACTATTTCTTTATATCTATACGATCGTGCTGATCACTATATACCTGGGAATGTGAATCAGTTTATTGTTTGCTCCAGCCGAGTGAGGACGTCTGCCGAGCAAGATTGCTGTACGCCCCAAATACATACGTAGAAAGAGAGCTCGGTAGTAAAGCGCTCGAGACCAACATTGCGATCTCGTTTGAGATTCAAACGCTGTGCTGTGCGATTGATCAGAGGGTAAACCCGACCTAGTCTGCCGTCTGATCTCCACTGGAGCTGACGCTATACCTCCGCCTTTACTTTAAATCGAGCCATTCTGGTTAAGTTACATACATACATACATATGTACATATATAACCCAACAACCAAACCGAACACTTGCAGTTGTTGATTAGAGCCAGTCTCTTGGGGCACAGAATATAATAAATCGAAAACAGAAAGCAAACAAATCCCAAACGTGACGCAGAGTCCGAGAGAAGCAAATAACCTGTTTCGAATCTGTCTAAATGTAAGTCGCCCAAGGTCGATCTCTCGGTCTTTGAAGAGTTTTTAAAAATGTTTGACGTTGAAGCAATTTTGTTGTGTTTTTGGCTGTTCCATTTCAGTTTAGTTGGCTTCGAAATGACCAAAGTGCCGGAGACAACTTTCGCTGACCTGAGCTTGGCAGATAAGGCAAGTATTGCATTAAAGTTATCTAACGAGTTCTTGTGGTATCATATAAAGAATAAACAACAGCGGAGTCTGAATAACTGATCTTGACGATTAAACAGAAAACAGCACGTGACGGACGACTCGAAAGGTAAACAAAATCAGAAAATTAGCAGCAAGAAATGAGTAGGACAACTCAAGCATCCCGAAGCTGTTAGTACGCTCCTTCCAAAAATTATCTGTGGCTTTCAAACTCAAAAAAATTCCACAAGGTCATCGTTTTATTAGACTGTTTTAAATAATAGCAATGATAACCTCATCTGGGCGAATAAACTGTTCGTAATTCACGATGACTGACCTGAATAATTTCTTTGGAAAATTATAAAATAACCCACTAAAAGAATGAATTGAAAGATTACAACAAATGTGCGGTTTGAAACAATACATACGAGTTTCTATGTGGAAACAAGTTCATTTTTATTCCATACGGTCAAAGAAATTGAAGCAACTGATAATAGATACGAATACCCAAGATAAGGTAAACATTTGTAGCCTCCAAATGGCGTCTGTTTACTTACACCTTGGGAAGCAATCGATTGATATCCGATCTAGACGATCGTTTTCACATCTCCCTGGGTCAATTGGCGTGACGAATTATCGCTCGCATGCTAAGCGATGCCAATTAGTGACAGGCTTCACATATTTTCCCCTCTTGGGTTTTCTTAGAATTAATACACAGATTTCGCTGGGTCACACGTACAGTGCTACTAATGGATTTGAATATTGTTAATTTTTTACGCGATTTCTTCAACAATCGAATTTGGTTTTTTTACTCGTACAACTATTAAGCGTTTCTTTCCTTGATTATAAAGTTATACAAGCGTGTCCCATTTCTTTCCGTTATATTTCGAGATTTTTCGATAAATATCAACATTTTGATGCGGTCAAAATAATAGTAGTGCTAACTTTCGTTGTTAAACAAAACTAGAATGATTTATTGAACAGTTTCAAGCTTTTTTAGTTTCGTTTTTGGTCATTTGGTACCGGTGTCATGGGGCGTGGCAAACACTCTAGGTTCGTTCTTAAACTGCTCGTTTCAGTAGGAAAGTAATATTTTGAGATGCCAGATATTATTGGTTGTTTAGCTATTCAAAGTCAAGAAAGTTATTCGGCAATGGTCGGACTGATCACCCGATCTAAATATAATAGAGAATTTATGATGCTATATGAAAGGAAAAGTCTCATAAATAACACAATCAACTTTGCGACGTTTTGCAAAGGTCCTGGAGGAGGGTTTCTGTAGAAAGCTACCAAAATTTAGTTAGCTCCATGCCAAAGCCGAGCTGACGGTAGAGCTGGCATAGGCTACTAAAATAAATCTTTAAACTAGCTTTGAACTTACTGTTGTTAATATATTATATAAAGACCACTCTTAGAAAATGTTGTGAGACCGTTTGTCTCTTATGAAAAGTTGCACAACTATTATTTTGACCGACCCGTTTTTGAGGTACTTCAACATTTTAATTGTTTTCTGAAAATGTTGATGGTTTATTATGAGTTGTTTTCTATTTTTACAATTTGCAAATAAGGTAGTCTCTAAAATAACTAAAATTATTATGGGGCAGTGCTCGTAAGTTCTTTTTTTGAGGATATTTGTAAAGTCATATTGGCACCGCAGCTGTACATACGAATATTATCTACACTTCTTAGGCCTATGTAACTTGTACGAGTACATATGTGTGTTTTCAAAAATCAACAAAATGTGTATTTTTCTGCCTGTCCGGATTTTTTGATATGTGGACACTCAAGTTATTTAACTTTAAAGTTTAACCGATGCACTATGGGAAAAAAGTCGAAAATTTTGGCAGTTATGTAATTTTTTTGTGTTAAATATTTTAATGCGGTTTTCATTTTTCGATTCCTTAATAACAAGATAGAACAAAACTAATATTAGAACATTTTTAAGGAATACCCTTTCAAAATCAGCTGATTCAGTGGTGCTTTCAGTTGTAAAAAATGTTGGAAAACATTGAACTACTTGCAACTTGAATGTTGACTCGATCCTAAATATTAACTGAAAGTAGATTTATTGTTTACATGTTTTTAGATAGTTATGTGTTGTTATTGAATTTCCCCATGTGTTGTTCGAGTGTATTTTTAGCTGTATACCAACAAAGTTACGGGTGTTCTGTAGAATATTACTTTTGTACCAATCACCAAGGTTCAAGTTAGCTGTTTTTAACCAATTAATATAGAACCAAATGGTATTAATGCTTTCGGCCCGTTTTTGCCCCTTTTCGGGAAATATTGCATTTTGCAGGTGCCTATGAGCTCACTCTTGCAGCGCTGCTTGAGGTTCGGATCAACAACAAACGCGAAGCAGACGCTGTAAAAAGTTATATTTTATAAAAAATTGATGAAAACTAGCTGACTGAAGGCCAATTTATTGCCTATGTAAACAACCATTTACTGAAATACAATCGCATGTTGGAGCGATTCAAATAAAATCACAATCAATCAATCAATAAAATATATTTTTAAGCTCAAGCTTTTGTTTAAGTATTTTTATCATAATTAATGATTTAAACCAATTTTGTGTAATAAATACTTCATAAATGGCGGAGGCGGAAAGAAGGCGTGGTCAAAAAGACAACATTTTTTTTCGAAATTCTAGTTAAGTCCAACGAGCATTTGTGCAAATTTGTAGAGGTCTAGCTTTATTTTTAGAATAAATGACAACAGGGCCTTCAAAGTAGGATCGTATTCGTAAACGCTTGAGCGTCGAGAATCGGTTCAAAATGTTATAAGATATAGGAAGGGAGTTTATTTAGTCGGTTGGAATCGGTATTAGAACCAAAGCTAAACGGCGGCTCTGCTCCTTGTCACAGTGCAATATTGGTCAGGAATATTTTTTTTGACTTTTTTATTGAATTGTGTTGTGATTTATTCAAACAGTTTGATTTTTAAAACGATGCGGTTTTTAGGTAAAATAATATTTAGCAATGGTGCGAATTAGTACGTGGGACTGGCCGGGAAATAGTACTGATATGAATCCGATCAATAATCTTTAGCACATTATCAATGTTTTTATATGAAAGCAGGGACTGAAAACTTGATCGGAAAATATTATTATTAAAAAAATATAAAAATATGGTATAATTTCTGAAATCTAGTAGATACCAAGCTTTCCCGTAGAAGATTAGTTTTTAAACACACAGGATGTTGGAAAAAGTATCACTCCACCTATTTATTATATACTCTTCAAGATCAATTTTATTACGTCAACAAATTAGAGTGAATTTTTCTGTACAAACATAAGAATGAATACAAAAGTCACTATTTTTTTATTTAAGGAATCTTTTGAAAACAAAGACATTTGGGTTTAAACTTTTTACATATTTCTTTTCTTTTATATTGTTAGCTTGGTTAAATAAGCTTTTAATAAGCCTTTTGAGAAAAATACAACAATTGTATAAAACCAAAAAAATTCAATTATTTTAGAATGTCCACATTTCATTTTGTCCGCTACTGTGTGTACGATAGCTATCTGAGCTTCTGATTAATTCACTTCTTCAAATACATTGTCTGTAATTATTTTCACATTTTTTTACAGACTGCAGTTAAGAAGTCGAGCATTATAGCTCGACGTTTTTCCGATGTGTCCACTTGCTCGTTTAGCTCCAGTAAGTTGTTTCTTTTAAGTCCACCCCTAACCTAAATGATCTCTGATTACATTTTCCATCAGCTTGTTTCACGGGCAGTTCAGATGAGGACGAAGTTTCCCCAAAGGATAACAGGCTGCGCAACTCCAGCGGCAGTACCGATTTTTGTATAAAGAATATTAGCAAGAGTGCGTTTGGACGCAGGGAGATCGATATTGCAGAGTCGGAAATGCCCGGCATTATGGCCCTGCGCAAGCGTGCCGCCGAGGAGAAGCCACTGAAGAATGCCAATATAGTTGGCTGCACACACGTGAATGCCCAGACGGCGGTGCTCATTGAGACCCTGGTGGCGCTGGGGGCCAGCGTCCGCTGGGCGGCCTGCAATATTTACTCGACCCAGAACGCGGTGGCTGCGGCGTTGGCTGAGGCAGGAGTGCCGATCTTCGCCTGGCACGGCGAGACCGAGGAAGACTTCTGGTGGTGCCTGGACAAGTGTATCCACAAGGAGGGCTGGCAGCCGAATATGATCCTGGATGACGGCGGCGATGCCACACACTTGATGCTGAAGAAGTATCCGGAATATTTCAAGTCAATCAAGGGCATTGTGGAGGAAAGCGTGACAGGTGTACATCGGCTGTACATGCTATCAAAGGCCGGAAAACTGACCGTCCCGGCAATCAACGTGAACGACTCGGTTACGAAGAACAAGTTTGACACCTTCTACACTTGCCGCGATTCCATTCTCGACAGGTGGGTGTAGCTTGCAATCGATGGATTTCCTTATTTATGGTTATGGTACTACCAGTCTAAAGCGCACCACGGATATAATGTTTGGAGGCAAGCAGGTCGTTATCTGCGGCTACGGGGATGTTGGCAAGGGCTGTGCACAATCACTGAAAGGCCAAGGATGCATCGTCTATGTCACCGAGGTTGATCCGATATGCGCTCTTCAGGCGGCTATGGACGGGTTTAGGGTGGTGCGCCTCAGCGAAGTCATTCGGGACGTAGATGTGGTCATCACGGCCACGGGCAATAAGAACGTTATTACTCGTGATAACATGAATCGCATGAAGAACGGTTGCATTCTTTGCAACATGGGCCATTCCAGTTCCGAGATAGATGTTGTAGGTGAATGACGTTCGACAAGCATTTCCCATTGACAATTCAAAATCATTTCTTTTGGTTCCAGAACAGTTTACACACGCCTGAACTGATTTGGGAACGAGTGCGCTCCCAAGTAGACCACATAATTTGGCCAGACAAAAGAATGATTATCCTGCTGGCCGAGGGTCGACTTGTAAACCTCTCCTGCTCAACCATTTCGTCGTTTGTTGTGTCCGTGGCTTCCTCCACCCAGGCTCTTGCGCTGATAGAACTTTACTCTTCACCTGGAAGATACAAGTCGGACGTTTACTTGCTGCCAAAGAAAATGGGTAAGTTAGCGTGTTTCCTGCATTCAGACATGCTTGTCTAACCTAAATTTGAATTTTTTACCAGATGAATACGTAGCCAGTCTGCACCTGCCCACTTTTGAAGCACACCTGACGGAGCTGACAGATGAGCAAGCCAAGTTCATGGGATTAAACAAGGCCGGGCCTTTCAAAGCTAACTACTACAGGTATATACATTATATTATGGCATCGACTATAATTACTATTAATAAAAAATAATTTCTATTTACAGATATTGATCACTTTACTCGCATATTTATTCATTATTGTTATTATTCTTCAGTATTTTGATGTTATTAAAGCAAGAAGGGGCGAAACTTTTGATCAATTTTTTGTCTATTTTTCAAGACCATCGCGACTATTGGTCGCAAATTTTGATCCGCTCCATTCAACAAACATATCATCTAACTTATCGAACTTATTGTTTGATATGATTTAAGTTTCATCTCTAGGGTGTTTAAAATAATTTAAAAACTTAATTCAACAATAACGGAATATTTCGAAATATTTCCAAATAGAACAATAACAATTAAAAACAATACATCGCCTAACCTAATTCTTCGAATGCCGGGTATAAATTATTATTTTAGATACATAGATCTTTAATATTTCATCCTCCAAGGTTTTGTATTGCTTTGGATACATTGTATAATTTTTATTAAAATAATAAATGGGGTATTTGGTGGGAAGCCACGGAGAGCAGCAGAGTCTGTAAAGCTAACGGAGTTAATACCAAAACGAATAACAGAAGGAGTGACTAGAAGGGGCCGTCAAACTAAGAGAGGAGAGAACATAACATCCACTCCACGATCGATGCCAAAGTCTCTCTCGAAAAAAGGCAAAAGTACGAGCGCCAGTATCCGTCCTGGATTCATGTCACAACGGAACCCTGGTCCCAGGCTGCCACTGAAAAATTTAAGAAATAAACCTTAAAAAAAACGTAATTTACTAATTTGTCTAGTAAAGTGAGATACTTAATAGGTTCACTGAATTCCTTAATTTAGACTTAACCAGATTAACCCATTTATAACATTCTGCGTTTGACCCCGGCAATGATAACATTTCGAGAGAAATAGCTGCCAGCTGTGTCATCTTTGCGAATCCAAGTCTTGAATTCTTTGCTTTTTAGCCAAGCATCGCGGCACTTGTGCGTATGGTCTTTTGGGATTTCGAAAATGTTAATACATGTTTATCCTCATTTGGTATAGAGTTGATAGTTTGCTTAAAAATAGTGGTTAAGTGGCAAATATTGATACAAAACGAGACGGGACGTTGTGAGCAGGACATTGTCCATTGCGACATCAAGGGCGACAATGTGCTGGTGGGGTCGTCAAGATCTCCGATTTTGGCACCTCCAAGCGGCTGGCGCGCATCAATCCCATGACGGAAACATTCACTGGCACCCTCCAATACATGGCGCCCGAGGTGATTGATCAGGGTGTGCGTGGCTATGGCATGGCGGCAGATATCTGGTCGTTTGGCTACACAAACGTGGAAATGGCCACCGGCAAGCCGCCCTTCATTGAGTTGGGCTGCGCCCAGGCGGCCATGTTCAAGGTCGGGTACTACAAGAAGCATCCGAATATACCCGTAGAGCTGTCCACCAATGCCAAGAACTTTATTCAGCGTTGCTTTGCCATAAGCGTGTTGGACAGACCATCGGCCTCGCAGCTGCTGGAGGATCCCTTTCTGGCTGAGTGAGTTATTTGGATAAACTCTGAAGTTTTCCCTTGATTTATTATTTTTATTTGATTCCTACAGCAAACCACGCAAACCGAGACCTGCTTTACCCATTAATACGGACTTTGGGAGGAGCATTTCGGTGCCAGCGGATCGCCTGATACACAAGACGACGCCTCCATTGACCTACAATACTACCTGCAATACGCCCACCACACCAGAACTGGAGTAAGTCCCCGTCCCCTACCCCTAATTCCCATTCACAGCCAAACTGATGCGTAATGCTCCCTTTTAGCGTTACTCACACATCTTCTGTGGATATTGATGAGCTGCCCAGCCTGCTGGAGCTTACTCTTCCGGATTTCTGCTCTCTCGCTGCGCACTAGCATCAGTGAGACGAGCGAAACGGATGGCCTTATAGGCTGAAAAAGGACTCGCAGCGACGCACCACTCTATCGAAAGTGCTCGCATTGGACGAGTCCAAGAAAATCGATGCGGATCAGAATTCAATTGCCATTCGGAAGAGCGATCTGCTGATACGCGGATTGAGGGACTACATTATGAACGAGAACGAGAAGCACTTGGCCTCGGATCACCTCCATTTGGCGCTGTACTCCTTTCAGGATGCAGTCGTCTGTGTGCTGAGGTACCACTGCATCAAGCCGCATTGGATGTTCGCCTTGGATAATCTCGTGAAGCGCGCCGTGCAGGCAGCCGTCACCATCTTCTCCCCGGAGCTGGGGGCCAATCTGGCGGATAAGGATCTCTCTGGGAAGGATGATGAGAGCGTGCAGACCTCACCGCTGCAGCATGCCGGCTCCTCGGACAGTCAGGAGAAGCAACAGTGCTTGGAGAAAGTCCTGCCCACCAGCAGCTCTGGCGGCGTACTGCCCTCGGACCCTGGCTACGATGGTGCACTCCACAGCTCTGTGGAGTATGTGCGCATACTGCGCGACATCCGTGAGAACCAGCACAAGCTGCAGCGCCAGATGATGGAGCAGCAGCGCCAGATGATGGAGCAGCAGCGCCAGAGCATGCGGGCATTGCACACCATAAACCAGGAGCTGGCCCACATTTACATGGGTGGCCGGAAGAGATTAAGGTGGGGAGTTTCAGACTTCGTTAAAATGTATTTATAACCAAAGAATCTCCTTCCGTAGACTCACCATCAATGGATTCAACAAAAAGTGCCATAGAATGAGTCCCAGTGCAGCGGCAGTAGGCGGAGCAGGAGCAGGAGCAGGCAGCGCACGGCCAGCAGTGTCTGGGAATGCCAGGCGGCAGCTAAACAAGCACAACTTTGGTCTGCACGAGGTAGACGAGCAGTTGGAGCAGTGGCTAACGCAGCAGGACATTGATGAGTTCTCAATGACACTCATACTGAATGAGGACTTCATCTACAATATGGAAAAGCTGGACCTCATGCGTTTGGGATTGCGGTGGGTGTAGCACAAATGCCTCATCCTTGACCTGTTCTACATGTCCATCCTCTTTTTCCAGCGTTGGCATTGAGGTGCGTTTGTGAATAAGCACGCATATTATTCGTACACCTTCATCACTCTAGCTTGAACACCTATAACTTGGCGTACGTTTAAGTTAAACAAGAAAAGTATCGAAGATCAACATTTCTACTATCAGTTCACAAAAAAAATCTTTTAATTTTCCACTATGCTATCCTTATACAAATTAACTGAAGCCAAAAGTAATTTTTTTACGCACATCAATTATTCGTACAGTTGTTAGGTTCTTTAAGAAATATTTGAATATTACAGCTAAAAATAAATTTTTTTTTTTTTGTCCGTATTTATTCTTATTGATGTCTATTAGTCCTCGGCACAACTTTTTCGCAAAGGTATTAGTGCCCTTTGTCCAATTAAACAACTTCTTTTCGTTTCTATTTTAATTTTAAAATATAATTTTATATATTCTAAGTTCCTCTTATTGTTTGTAGCAATTTTCAGCAATTTTTTCATCGATTCGACGAATTTTACTGCGATCTATGGCGTAATTTTCCCCCACGCCTCTGTAAGTGCTGTTTTTAAGCCCGTTTTACGTTTTATAATGTTTATAATGCCAGTTCCGAGAAATTCCCGATTTAAGGTTAGGGTCGTTCAACTGGTAAAATCAAAAGCCATATTTTATCTTTTATACCGAGTTGAATATTTGACAAAGGTTTCTTTATGTATGTATGTCCTTGTCCATGTTCCCATCAAAGAAATCCGAATTCCAACACCAGCGGATGACATATGTGCTCAAATAAGTCACATGATCTCCTCCATGCATAGCTGCAGCGTTCAGGTTAGAACAAACAAAACCAAATGAAATATTTAAATAATGAAGATAAGGCAGATATATGAAGGACAATTAAACGAATATTGTAATTTATTATTATTATTAATTTTTATGAATATAAAACAAATATTGTTTTGAAAACATGTTTTCTTCACGATGGTGCCAGCAGTGGCAAGGGAGGCTCGCCATTTGCTGCCATTTCCTTTGCCAATAAAATATTGGGCCGCTAGAAGAATATATGACAGATTTTTGCTAGCAAAAAGTTTTTGGATTTGATTACTAGGCTTTATGCAATATGCCATTCGAGAATGTATTATTGCGATGCCACATTGTTAATATTGGATAAAATTTAAGCATATTCTAGCAAAACAAAAAATGTTAAAAAAGGCCAAGTCGAACATAAAACAGGATAGATTTCCGGATAGGGGAACAGATCTGTCAGGAAGAAGACAAGACTGAAATGGCATCAACCCTCCAAACCCAACGAATATGGGAGGTAAATAAAATTTTCCCAACTTGAATCGAAAGCGCCACGTGCTGGTTCCGGCTTCCAAATGGGGGGGGGGGGGGGGGGTTTCCCCCCCGCAAAAAAAAGGGGGAGGAGCAACAATAAGACGCTAGGGGCTCGCAAAGGCAAAAAAAAGACGCTAGGTGGCTCTTTCAACCTCAACTAAATATAAAACTAAATACACCCGCTCTCTTCTTCTTCTCTTTTTTTTTTTCCCCTTATGCGAACGAGCTAGAGGAGGGTTGGCCCGACCCAAGCACGTGCTGGTTCCGGCTTCCAAATTCGGTAGAGAAGGGTTGGGGTATAAAAATTCGAGCCGATACCTTGCTCGCTGACATTAAAGCTACAATTATTGTTCACGTGCTACAAGACCCTATCCACAAAACATAGTACACTACCACACATCTCAAAGACGGACAAGTTCACAGTGGCGCACATCTTCGCAGCGGATGTTCTGCTTGCGCTTCGCCCTCCCGACCATGATCATCCTATCCACTTCCAAAATTTTGATGATCCCTTACGCCACTACGATCTACCTACACAGCAACATTAATCGACGCATGGCTCCCCATTGAAAACACTAACACATCATAATCATTATTAATTTAATTAACATAAAAACCTAACATTAGGGACCCCACTAAACATTATAAAGACGACGCTAAAGTATATCTAAAACTTAAATGTAAATGTAACGTGATGTTATGTTATGTTATGTTATGTGTACTGTAAACGATGAGCGAGCATAGAAAAAAAATGTAAAAGGCAAACTGAATGTTAAATGTTAAATGTTAACCCGCTGTAATGGCTACAAGCGCAAGCTGCTGGATCAGCTGCTTAAGCTATGTGGGAGAGGGAGTGGTAAGGAAAAGATACTCTGAGGCATTGAACGGCATAGGCCGGATATAGGGCATGAGAGGGCTGAAAATTACTACAGGTACCTTTTAGTGGCAGTTATATGCCCACTTCATTCCTCTCCAACGTAGAAGCGCTTCGACGTCGGCTGTAAAGAAATAAAAGCGAATACCTCGAAGAGAGCGCTAACTCGCTCTCTCTACACCTACTCTCATCCGCACCGATGCAGCGTCTTGCTCTCTCGCTTTCGCGATATGCTTCCAAGCTACGCTATGCTTAGCTTGGCGGGAGTTGTTGGTAAGGTGGATGAGGGAATGAAGGAATTAGGTATGAGAGGGAATAAAGGAATTAGATGGGAGAGGGAATAGCTGGATCGCTCTACAGCATTGCCTGACGCCTATACTCCTTCCCGCTTTACTTTCCCCTCCCTTTAATTTGAATTTAAGCTCGCTTGCGCGGAAGGCGCTGAACTAAACACTAAAGGGCCGTTACGGCGTTCGCCTGCTCTGTTGCGGCTGATGGTACTGTTGGTGCGTGGACGCTGTTGTTGGTGCGTTTCCACTGTTGCTGGTGCGCCGACTCTGTTGTTGGTGCGTTGACGCTGTGGATGGCGCGCTGACGCTGTTGTTGGTGCGTTGCCACTGTTGCTGGTGCGCCGACTCTGTTGTTGGTGCGTTGCCCTGTTGCTGGTGCGCCGACGCTGTGGTTGGCGCGCAGACGCTGTGGATGGCGCGCTGACGCTGTTGTTGTCTTAGAGCTGCAGTTTTGGCTTCTGCTTGGGCGCTCTCTGCCTGATGATGAAAATAAGGCGAGCGCGGCCGTTGCGATCAAAGCCGCTATATGCCGTTGTTGGCGGCCTAGCGCTGCCTGATGAAGCTGGGCAAGCGCGTCTAGCTGAACGCGCGGTTGTTTGCTGGCGCTGCCGGTATGCTGATGGGCTGTTTTGATTTTTATATTTCGCCCTTTTCTTTGCTTTCACTAGCTTGAATTTTGTTCGAGCGCGCACTTCTAAACTGTCTCAATACTCCTCGGGAACTGCCCCTGCCTCATTCTCTCGTTCAGGCCGCGATCGAAACTCCCGACTCTCTCCGACCCGATCCACTTTGGGGAAATTACCTCCCCTGTCCATGCCTTTCACTCAAAGGTCCGTGAGAGAAGTCCGCCTTCAGTTTGGACAGCCCATCCCATTCCCTAAACATACTTTTAGGCCGTCCAGACAAGCCACACTACAATTTCCCCCCCACTAAGATCCCACTTGCGGGGAAGAGAATTCACCCAAGGGAGATCCAGGCTTGTCAGACATCCGTCACTGCTTCAGGTCTTTGGCATGGTATTTACCAATGAGGTGGCCTTGTAGATCCTCGACTTCATAATAAGCGGACCCCAGTTTACGTCTAATTCTTGCCTTCACAAACACTGGCGCCAGTTTGGCACTAAAGCCCTTTACAAAGTTGCTCTGCTGGAAATTACGCCTAAACACTTCCTGTCCCGGGTAAAACGACACCTCTCTGCTGCGCAGGTTATATGCTCGCTCGTTACGCTGGTGTTGCATTTGCATCGAGCTTCGGGCTGACTGACGGATTAGATCTAGGGAATCGTCCTTGCTGAACTGAACCGTCCTATCCTCTAGTAATTCCAATTCCCTCAATACTCGATAACTCTTCCCATCGGTTATCATGTGCTGTCCAAATAACATCCTATAGGGGGTGGTCCTGATGGCTGAGTGCAGACTTGAGCGTAGCGCACAACAGATGCTGCTGAGTCTCTCATCCCAGTTCTTTTGGTTTGGGTGTATATAAGCCTTGATGGCCGCTAGTACAGAACGATTTACTCGTTCGGACGCATTGGCCTGGGGAGCATATAATGCTGTATACATGTGATTGACATTATATTTTTCCAGCAAAGCATTGAACACTATTGACTTAAACTGGACCCCATTATCCGACACTAGCGTTTCAGGTATCCCATAGCAGTGGAAAATTTCCTGCTCCAGAAAAGGGATTATGGCGTCGGCTGTAAACTTCCGCACTGGCTTCAAAAATGGAAATTTAGACGCATGGTCGACTACTATAAACAGTCCGATATTCCCTGAACTACTTCGCGGATATGGGCCTAAAAAGTCTACGTACAAGCGCTGAAAGACCCGTTCGGAAGAGCCTGATTTCCCCAAAGCTGGCCTTAAGGTTTTGTTAGGATGTTTGGTTGCCTTGCAAACATCACAATTATTTACATATTCCTTTACATCTACCACCAGATTGGGCCAATAGTAATAACGCCTTAAGTTTTCCAGCATCTTGCCTATTCCGCAATGTGAAGCTAACGGATCTTCATGGGCCTTTTTTAATAATTCCGGAATCAATCCTTTGGGTATCCACAACTTCCAGCACGAGTCGTCCGATAATTTTTCGTCCGCCGCGTGCTCTGCTCGACGATAGATGCACCTATCTTTCACCTGCACGTCCGATATCTGACAGCTGGAGGACTTCAGTTTTTCCTTCAGGGCCACATAATCTACGTCGTCGAACTCCTTGGCCTGTAGATCTATCAGACTGGCTATCTCAATAAGTGAGAGATCCTCTGTGAATGTTCTAGATAGAGCATCTGGCACCACATTCAGACTTCCCTTGCGGTGGTGGATTTTGAACTTAAAGCCTTGTAGCTTTAGGGCCCACCGCGCCAACCGGGAGCTCAGATCTGTTTGAGACATTAGCCACTTGAGCGAAGCATGGTCCGTGACAATTAAAAATTCTTGTCCCTCAACATAAGCCCTGAACTTCTTCACGGCAAGAACCGCAGCTAAACATTCTTTTTCCGTGACTGTATAATTCCTTTGGCAACGGTTCAATTTTTTTGACATAAAGGCAATAGGGACCTCATTTCCCTCTGCATCTGTCTGCATCAACACCGCCCCCACGCCTGTGTTACTTGCGTCACAATGTATCGCAAAGGCCCTATCGAAGTCAGCACTGTGCAGAACAGGTGCTGTGCACATCTGGTTCTTCAAAACTTCGAATGCTTCCTGGGCTTCTTTAGTCCACACAAACTTACGATTGCTCCTAAGAGTGTCCGTAATTGGGGCTGCCACTGCTGCATAATTCCGGATAAATTTGTTATACCATCCGGTCAGGCCCAAAAATCGACGCACCTGCTTTAAGGAACGTGGCGCCGGAAAGTCAACAATAGCTGATATTTTAGTCGGGTCTGTGCTTATTGTGCCATTACCAATAATGTGGCCTAAGTACTTGACTTCGGCGAGACAAAATTTGCTCTTTTCCACATTAATGGTCAGCTTCGCTCTATCTAAAGTACCTGCAACCACGGTAAGAACCTCCAAATGTCGCTCGAAGGTATCTGATACGATCAACAGGTCATCTAAATATACGAAGACTTCGTTGCGCAACTCAGGTGGGATTACCTTGTCCATCAGCCTGCACATTGTTTGTGGAGAATTGGATAGACCAAACGGCATGACACAGTACTGATATAAGGGTCTGCCTGGCACTGTAAAGGCTGTTTTGTCCCGTGATTTTAGATCTAAAGGGATCTGCCAAAAGGCGTCCTTCAAATCTAGGCTCGTAATAAATTCCGCCTTTGGAAGCCTTCCTAGGATTCCCTCTATTAATGGCATTGGGTAGGCATCCCTCACCGTTACCTCGTTTAGTTTCCGGCTGTCAATACATAGTCTCACCTTCCCCGGCTTTTGCACCAGAACTACAGGTGACGACCATGCGCTGGTGGACTCTTCTATTACCCCCAATTTGATCATTCGATCCAATTCTGCATACATTAGTCTTTCTGTAGCTGGTGAGACGGCATAGTGCCGTTGCTTAATAGGCTTGGCCTCTCCAACCTCTATGGAATGTGTGATCACCTGTGTACGACCTAATCCTTTTTCAGCATACGACGGGAAAACCCTAATAACCTCTTGCAGCAATTGCTGCTGAGATGGTGTTAAAGGTCGGGTCAGCGGGTCTTCTAGTGCCGAAATCACGTGACCCTTATGCAAAAACAATTCTGGCAAAAGGTTGAAATGCTTCCAAAAATCTATGCCCAAATACAGATCCCCTGATAGTGAGGGAACTATGTAAAAAGTGAGCTTTTTCTGTTCTTCTCGGAAGGTCACGTCGGTTGTTAAGCGCCCTGTGATTTGTTGGGATTGCCCATCAGCCGTCCGGATGGTAGCGGCTAATTTAGTACACGGCATATTTAAAGCTGGCAGCTCGGCTGCTAGGCTTCCCCCGATGCAACTTACGGTGGCTCCCGTGTCCATCAGGCCAATGACTATTTTGTCCAGTATTTGGACTTGGGCGTAAGGTCGTAGGTCACTAAGTTGGCCTACAATCGCTGAAAGAAGGAGTTTGCGTTCGGCCTTCTGAATTTTTGTAAATTTACTTCTGCGTGATTTACCGCGGGGCATGCTGCTTCCCTGAGAGTCAATATGCGTAGGTGGTGAATCGACAATTGATAAGTGGTCTTGGCTGGTGTTTGGGTTGCCGGAAACAACAATTAATCGGTCATCGTTCCCTTCGAAATCATTGGTTTGCGTGCCTTTTTCAGCTCTGCACGCCCTAAGTAGTTTTTTGACTTTTGGCCATTACATTTGCTGCAACTGGGCTTGTAGGTTTCTGCCTTGCCACACCCATAACAGAAGACGCGTCTATCTGCTGTGCAGTCTTGGTATCTATGCCCTTTGGCAGTGCAATTCCAGCATACCAGTTCCATAGCTGCCACCTCAAAATCTTCCTCGGACCCTTCAGAGTCCGAAATTTGCTCGACCTGGCACTGTACTGCACATACCTGGCGTTTTTGCACTGGCCGATGTACTGCCCCTTGCGATTTCCCTATGGTTTTCATGAAAATCTCCCTTGTCCTGACCAGTCTTCGCAGTTGAGTGACAGAGGCTGAGGGCTCATACAAAATTTCGAGCTGGATCTCGGGAAGAAGATTGGCCCGTAAGGTTTCTACCATAGACTGCTCGGACATTGGCTGTGAGAGCCTGTCAGCCAATGCAGCTATGATTCTATGAAACTCATCGAAAGACTCGCTCGATCGCTGCTTACGCTGCTCTATCTCTGATCGAATATCCCGATCGGTACGATCGTCCATGAATTGGCCTCTTAATGCCGAACACAAGGCATGCCATTGGACATTCGTAACACTCTTGTGGTACCGCCAATACCAATCACTGGCAATACCCTCAAAGAGGTTGTTGACATTCTGTGCCACCAAGTCCAAGTTTCCCTCCAAGGTCTGTGCCGCTAATGCTTCGACCCTGTAAATAAAATCTTCGACTGCCATTGGACCTTTTCCTGTGAACCGAAGTTTCCAGTTCGTCATAATCTGTGTGACCTTATCTGGCCTCAACGAACTCGTCGAAGTGCCGCGTGATAGGTTATCACTTCGTACTGACTGCTGGTTGGGCTGCAGTTCTGGATGCTGCGCTCTAGGATCAATTGGCTGAAACATATGCTGCTGGGGGACTTCTCGGATTGGTTCAACAGGAGAAGCTGCATGTTGAGCATTTCGTTGGAAGGCTGTATTCATGGCTTGAGCTAACCTTTCCGTTTGCTGCATCATGGACGCTGCCAAGAACTCTGTCTGCTGTGCCATGGCCGTTGCCATTGCCTCAGCAATAGCTTGTTTCATGCTATCCACCATTGAAATCTGACTATCACATGATGGACCAGTCGAGGCTTGTGCCGTAGGTGGAACATTTGGGTTCGACATATTGGCTTCCGTCTTTCTCTTACTCTGTGCTCGCGTCAATAATGAATGCGCAACTGTAGGAGCTCGTTGATTTGAACCAGAAGGCTGCAGGTCAGAGGTCAAACTTTCCAGAGATGCACTCAATTGAGCACCGGAGCACACGGGGCAGACTTTAGGTCTCCCCGCTTGGGAGGAAAAGCAAGCTCTATGAAACTCGTGACCACAGCTAGAAACTATCAATTGGGCTTGAAAGGCAATTCCTTCCGAGCAAATCAAACAGATCTTTCCCGTGTCTTGCAATGTGGACAAATTCTCAGTACTTCGAGCGAGGGGCATAACTAATGGTTTTTCTTTTTCTTTTTTGTGCCTATCTATGGTATGACTAATAGGAATACAAATATATGGTACTAATGAACAAAATAAAAACGCTAAACGCAAAAAAAAAAGAGATATGAAACAATCAAAAAGTCTATAATTTGGGTGCCATGCAATCGGTTGCCGTTACTGTCCTCTACATAAATCTTGTCCTATATCCGTCCATGGGAAAGGTATGTACCTCCGGTATGTGTATCTACATGTGAGGATGGCTTGTCAATAACAACGTATATTAACAAAAACACCTTCACGAATCACACCTAACATTTAATGAACTGATCTTACTATTACTATTACGAGTTTACGTATAACTGACGAAACCCACACGCACAGAATACAAAAAGGCAAACGGCAACAATTTGGTTCTGTCGATTTAAGGACTTCCGTGACACTGACACTCAAGTAAAACAGACTAGATACAAAAAAAATGCTACAAACTACACACACGCCAACGCTATCAGTGTTAATTGTCAAAAGATGGGATGGCCACAGCTCAGTTGTCCGCGTAGAAACCAATAAACGACATCTAAATAACAAAAAAAAACAAGTTAGCATCAACTCCCCTTTTTGTTTGCAGTGTTAAAGCTCGGGTAGCTAAAACTTATACTGCGATTCTAAGGGTACGAGTCTCGTGTACTTATTTAATGAGGGTCTACTATTGTGGATAGGTAAATGTCAAACAGATGTATCGTCAGATGTTATGGACGTATACTTTTACATTAATGAGATCGGGGCATACCGGATGGACCTGTCATTACAACAGCTTCGTGCCCCACGTTGGGCGCCAAATAATTATGATCTTTAATTAAATATTATATAGATAGATACTGTAGTATACCACCTATGCGGACGAGCTGGTGGGGGTTGTATCGGACCCGAAAGCACGTGCTGGTTCCGGCTTCCAAATTCGGTAGAGAAGGGTTGGGGTATAAAAATTCGAGCCGATACCTTGCTCGCTGACATTAAAGCTACAATTATTGTTCACGTGCTACAAGACCCTATCCACAAAACATAGTACACTACCACACATCTCAAAGACGGACAAGTTCACAGTGGCGCACATCTTCGCAGCGGATGTTCTGCTTGCGCTTCGCCCTCCCGACCATGATCATCCTATCCACTTCCAAAATTTTGATGATCCCTTACGCCACTACGATCTACCTACACAGCAACATTAATCGACGCATGGCTCCCCATTGAAAACACTAACACATCATAATCATTATTAATTTAATTAACATAAAAACCTAACATTAGGGACCCCACTAAACATTATAAAGACGACGCTAAAGTATATCTAAAACTTAAATGTAAATGTAACGTGATGTTATGTTATGTTATGTTATGTGTACTGTAAACGATGAGCGAGCATAGAAAAAAAATGTAAAAGGCAAACTGAATGTTAAATGTTAAATGTTAACCCGCTGTAATGGCTACAAGCGCAAGCTGCTGGATCAGCTGCTTAAGCTATGTGGGAGAGGGAGTGGTAAGGAAAAAGATACTCTGAGGCATTGAACGGCATAGGCCGGATATAGGGCATGAGAGGGCTGAAAATTACTACAGGTACCTTTTAGTGGCAGTTATATGCCCACTTCATTCCTCTCCAACGTAGAAGCGCTTCGACGTCGGCTGTAAAGAAATAAAAGCGAATACCTCGAAGAGAGCGCTAACTCGCTCTCTCTACACCTACTCTCATCCGCACCGATGCAGCGTCTTGCTCTCTCGCTTTCGCGATATGCTTCCAAGCTACGCTATGCTTAGCTTGGCGGGAGTTGTTGGTAAGGTGGATGAGGGAATGAAGGAATTAGGTATGAGAGGGAATAAAGGAATTAGATGGGAGAGGGAATAGCTGGATCGCTCTACAGCATTGCCTGACGCCTATACTCCTTCCCGCTTTACTTTCCCCTCCCTTTAATTTGAATTTAAGCTCGCTTGCGCGGAAGGCGCTGAACTAAACACTAAAGGGCCGTTACGGCGTTCGCCTGCTCTGTTGCGGCTGATGGTACTGTTGGTGCGTGGACGCTGTTGTTGGTGCGTTTCCACTGTTGCTGGTGCGCCGACTCTGTTGTTGGTGCGTTGACGCTGTGGATGGCGCGCTGACGCTGTTGTTGGTGCGTTGCCACTGTTGCTGGTGCGCCGACTCTGTTGTTGGTGCGTTGCCCTGTTGCTGGTGCGCCGACGCTGTGGTTGGCGCGCAGACGCTGTGGATGGCGCGCTGACGCTGTTGTTGTCTTAGAGCTGCAGTTTTGGCTTCTGCTTGGGCGCTCTCTGCCTGATGATGAAAATAAGGCGAGCGCGGCCGTTGCGATCAAAGCCGCTATATGCCGTTGTTGGCGGCCTAGCGCTGCCTGATGAAGCTGGGCAAGCGCGTCTAGCTGAACGCGCGGTTGTTTGCTGGCGCTGCCGGTATGCTGATGGGCTGTTTTGATTTTTATATTTCGCCCTTTTCTTTGCTTTCACTAGCTTGAATTTTGTTCGAGCGCGCACTTCTAAACTGTCTCAATACTCCTCGGGAACTGCCCCTGCCTCATTCTCTCGTTCAGGCCGCGATCGAAACTCCCGACTCTCTCCGACCCGATCCACTTTGGGGAAATTACCTCCCCTGTCCATGCCTTTCACTCAAAGGTCCGTGAGAGAAGTCCGCCTTCAGTTTGGCCAGCCCATCCCATTCCCTAAACATACTTTTAGGCCGTCCAGACAAGCCACACTACACTTTTTGAGACTTTTTTTCTTCTATTTCCTTTTTGACGAGTTTTTTTCTTCTTCTTCCTTTTTGACGAGTTTTTTTTGGCCTGTTAGATATGATTTCGCCTTATGTTATGTTAAGTTTTCGCCCTTATGTTATGGCGTGCCATCGGCATATTTTGAAAATGACGTTTCTGAGGTTCCAGTCACACTTGACAAAACAAATCAAGTAAAATATTTATTTTTGAACCCGATTATCTAAACAATCCCATTAAAAATAGTTTTGAAAATTAGCCAATCCTAAACAAAATTCATTGAGGAATTGGATCAAATTATTTGTTTAGGGCTGAGAGTCCCAGCTAGCTAGTAATATTAAAAGGAATATCAAAATCGAGGAATATTACGTTGAATGTTTTGAAAAAAAAAACAATTGATACTATCGTGATAGTATAGGGCTGAAATAATTATTAAAAAACCATTGAAGCCTTTTAGGAACTTGTCCATTGTACAAATTAGATGCCACCCTTCGATTTTTTTTACAAATGTGTCTTCGTATTTTATAGCAGCCAATCCAAACATATCAAAAGCGCAACGACTGTAGCTCGATACTATTATGATAGTCGCAAAACCGTCGATAGTAGAGGCTAGCAGTAAAATATCGATACTATCGATAGTGCCCTCGATGGTTTGACACCTCTAGTAGAGAATGCCCATATCTACCAGATTGCCGAATCTGAACTAGATCGGATCATAATTATAGCCAAAATGAGGAAATTAATTTTCTGTTGGTTCCCTCTCCTTCTCCAGCGCTGCTGACGCTACTGATTCTCTTTCTCGCTCGCACACTCTGCCGCGTTCAGTGCGCGAGCAACCCCTAGCGGAGGAGATGTAGAATATAAATGGTACATGTACAATCTACATGTTAGATGTAGAATAGACATTGTAGATGAGATGTAGATAACAAATGTAGCAAAAAAATGTAAAATGTAAAATTTTTTTTTTAATTCTAAAATTCTAAAAAATCATGCTCAAAAATGTATATACTGACTGAGTACGGGTATAAGTAGAGTCGCGTCCCAGAAGCGACTCACACGTTCCTTCTCGTTTATATAAGTGTCAGCAAGACGCTTACCACCCAATATTAAAAAACTCTTTTAACATGGTTTATTCGATAATATTGAGCTACTTATATAAAGCCTAGAGCTCCAAGGGACACGCCTGAACCTGGTGTCGTCCTACATGGCTCACGAGGAAAGCGATCCTCCCAGTGACCTCGTTCGCAAGATTGCCAGCGACAGCGAGAGGTCGGATACAAGCCTACTAATAGGCTGCGATGCCAACGCTCATCACACCCAATGGGGGAGCTCGGATACAAATGCAAGGGGTGAGTCACTTTTCAGCTTCATCCTGAACTCCAACCTAATTATCGGTAATCGGGGTAATGACCCCACTTTTATCATAAAAAACCGTCAAGAGGTTATTGACCTCACTCTATTGTCTCACAAACTGTCAGACATAATGGAAAGTTGGAGAGTCCTAGAGGACCACTCCTTCTCCGACCACAGGTACATCGAGACAATCCTAACGCTCGAAAGCACCATACCCACTAGCTATATTAATCCAAGGAAAGCCAACTGGGATATGTATAGTGCAAAAATGGAGGAATTACTCCCCCCCTAGCCCCAAAATGCCCGGACACACAAGACGATCTTAATCGTCTTGTGGACAATTTCACGGAAGCTTGCAACAAGGCCTTCATGGCAGCTTGCCCCCCAACCAAACCAAGAGGGAAAAAGAAACCCCCCTGGTGGTCTAAACATATAGATACCCTCCGGAAAGACTGCAGGACTCTCTTTAACAGAGCCAAAAGCAGCAGCGAGGAAGCGCATTGGGAAAATTACAAAAGTAAGCTAACCCTATACAAAAAAGAAACAAGGAGAGCAATAAGGGCTTCTTGGCACAAATTTTGATCCGAAATTGAGGACACGTCAGAAGCCGCAAGGCTACGCAAGATCCTGTCAAAAACATCCCCCTCGGTGGGATACCTCAAGAGAACGGATGGTACGTGGACTAACTCTAGTGAGGACTCCCTACACATTCTACTCGATACCCATTTTCCTGGGTGTACGACCATCGAGCCGGCAGACACCCCAAGTGAAGGCCCGGAAACCTCGATGGGGCACATCCTCACAAAACGGAATATTAGCTGGGCAGTAAACAGCTTTAAATCCTACAAATCGCCTGGCCCGGACCAAGTCATTCCGGCTCAGTTGCAAAAAGCCGGGGACATGGCCATCAACTGGCTGCAAAGTATCTTCAGGAAGAGGGGGGTTGCAAGGTGGTAGCATACGCGGACGACGTTGCCATTATTTTCTCGGGAAAATTCCCTCAAACACTCTGCGATCTAATGACCGCAAAGCTCGCGCGACTCTCAGAATGGACAGAGTCGCGTGGACTGGGAATCAATCCCTCTAAAACGGAACTTGTATTGTTTACAACCAAATACAAAATCCCGTCCCTCAATCCCCCAATACTAAACGGATGTAGGCTCTCCTTCAGCGACAGTGCCAGTTACAAAAAACTTAGCTGGAACCTGAGCATCAAAGACAGAGTGAAGAAGGCTACGATAGCCCTCTACACTTGCAAGAAAGCCATTGGGCTAAAATGGGGCATGAACCCAAGAATAGTCCAATGGATTTACCTGGCAATAGTTAGACCAATACTACTCTACGGAGTCGCAGTGTGGTGGCCTGCCCTATCGAAGGCGACCATCACTAAACAACTGGGCAAGGTGCAGCGCACTGCAGCCCTATGCATCAGTGGAGCTCTAAGCACAACACCAACGGATGCGCTAAATGCTATCCTATGCTTGCAGAGCCTTGACCTTGCAGGTAAGGAGCAGGCAGAAATAGCAGCAATCTGTCTTGGAGACTCTGACCAATGGGTGTCACATCACACCGGTCATGCGTCCATCCTAAATGGAAACAAAATCGTCCCCACAAAAACGGACTACTGCGTTCCGAGGGAGTATACAGATACCCCCTTCGAAACAATCATCCCTCACAGAAACATCTGGCTTGAGGGACCACCTGGTCCAAAGGGAATCTTTACTGATGGCTCAAAGCTGGACAACAAGGTCGGAGGAGGAATCTACTCCGAACAGCTAAACATAAGACAGTCCTTCAGGCTCCCGGATCACTGCAGTGTCTTCCAAGCGGAAGTCATAGCGATCAAGGAGGCTTTGAGCTGTCTTCAGGAAATAGCCCCTGCGGCAACTCATATAAATATCTACAAGCTGCGATCAAATCGCTGAATGCGATAACAACAAGCTCGGCCACCGTGGCAAACTGTCGCAAATCTCTTCATGAGATGGCTTATCAGTTCGTCATCAGCCTAATATGGGTCCCGGGCCACCAGAACATTGAAGGCAACTGCATAGCGGACGAGCTGGCCAGAGCTGGCACAACAATCCCCCTTCTCCATGATAAGGAGGATATTCGTATGCCAATGGCCACCTGCAAGCTCAAAATAAAAGAACATTTTAAGCGATTAATAAATGACAGATGGCAAACCGTGTCACTATGTCGCATAACTCGGCAAACATGGCCTAACATTATTAGGAAGCGCACCGATGAGCTTTGCAAACTCGGTAGGAGTAGGTGCAGCTCAGTCATACGTCCTTCACGGGACACAGGCTAATAGGCACACATGCAAGCAGGCTGGGCGCCCCATATAACGACTTCTGTCGAAGCTGTAGAGATGAGGACGAGGAGGAGACTGTGGAACACCTGTTCTGCTCCTGTCCGGCTCTCAGTAGAAGGAGACTGCAATACTTGGGCGCTCCTTTTCTAATTGACATTTCGGACATGTCTACAATCAGTCCCAGACGGATCGCAGGCTTCATAAGGGCATCCGGATGGGATAATGGATAACATAGGGTCACACGAGGGAGAAGGGAACGTAATATGCGGTATCACAACGGGCCGAAACCGGCCTAGGTGTGTCGGGTCTCTGACAATCCCGACAGCCGCTTCAACCTAACCTAACCTACTTATATAAAAATACATAATATATTTAATATATGATTCAGCGTGCGACGTATTCAAGGACTGTAAATAAATTCGTTTTTCAACTCATAAAAAGTTTTTCGTCTCGAAATCACACTTGCTGGTTCTGTGTGTACTTACACATGCAAGCGGGTTCTATTTTTAGATTCGTACGCTCTCAAATTTGTGCGAGCGAGATGGCGCGAATTTCGTCGCTTGCTGAAAAATTGGCTTGTACATATATGGAAATGGAAATGTATGAGCGTTACGCATCTTATACTTATATTGTCTTTGCGTTCACCGTGTATTGAATGATAGTTTACTTTACAAACATGCTCTATCAAGTTGGGCGAGGCAAGAGACAACCTTAAAAATGCAAATTTATAGAAATGACTTCGAAACATTTAATTAAAAAAACAACAAGTGAAACTGCAAATAGTATAGATCCCCATTTTAAAGAAAAAAGGAAAATAACAGTAAAAACACGTTGATAAGTTAACTTTTGATTACCGGTTTCAAAACAGGGAACAAATATTTAAAATTAATATTTTTAATAATGTACTAGACACAATAATAGTTAAATTTAATGAACGTTTTACTGGTATGAGGAAGGCTAAACAAATATTTCAGTTTTCAACACCATCATTTTTGGTGGATGTTGACCAAAAAATGTTAGAAAAGTGTGACGCGCTTAAAAAAAAATATGCTGACATAATTGGCCCAAACTTTTCCCTACAATTAATAAATATTTATAACCTATTTCTTCCTGAATTAAGGATGTCATGGACTATTAACCAATAATGCAAGGTAAAATTGAGAAAATATGGAGTAATGTAATATTTCATTCAGTTCCAGAATTAACCATACAGTATATAGATGTGCCAGTTCATACACCAAACGTGTCGCAGCTGAGTTTTCTGTCCCAGGTCCCCGGTCTTCGGCTGCTGGACCTGAGACGTTCTGGTCGCGGACCTGTGACGTTCGGGTGTGGACCTGAGACGTTCGGCTCGTGGACCTGAGACGTTCGACATTTTTTCGAGCTTTGACAAATGTTAACTACGCGTCATTCATGATTTTTTCTCTGCCGCTGCGACAGACGAGTAGAATATGAAGTTGACGTCGCGATCGACGCGACGGTCAAACCAAACTCTTTTTTTCTTTGTTTCTTTCTGTTACGACGCGTGCCGTAACAGAATTTGGTTTTGCCGTCGGCGTCTACAACGTTGTTAGAATTAAGCGTTGAAAAGTGAGACGCAGGTTTTTTTTAATTTGGTCAAAATTATTTTCAAGAAAATTTGAAACTGCGAAATTCTGATCTACCAAACCTGATCTACTGAGAGCATTGTTAACAATTTGAACAGATTGTAGAAATTTCGAATACAAATATTTTAATTAACCCATCTTATGAGCACGACGGCCTTATCAACATGAGCAAATCAACAAAACTAAAAAGGTTCTGTGGAAAAAAGAACACACAGCAAAAAAATGTTAATATGTATACATTTTTATAAGAAAACAATAAATAAAAGAAATTTAATATTTTAAAACAGAATTTGCCAATGCCTTTTTCATCAAAATAGCCAGAGTTTTTAGTTAAATACTTATTAGGGCCTTACTTTATAAGGGAAATTCATCGCTTATTAAGGCCTTAATTTATTAGGGAAATTCATCGCTTATTAAGGCCTTAATTTATTAGGGAAATTCATCGCTTATTAAGGCCTTACTTTCAGTTAGTTCTCGCTTACTATGTCATCGATTATATTCCTAGGACATCCCTGTGTTAAGCATAGTATCCAGCACCGTGGAATCGAAAAATTCCTGTCAAACTCTATACAAAAAAAACTGTGGCAGGAATTTTTGTTTACGTTTTCCTGGAGTGTGTATCCAGCAACACGAGCGGAATCCACAGATTTATATCGATAGTTGCCTTATCGGGACCGTATGTGGAATGAGAGAACAGCTGACACCTAGCTCAGGAATATATGTTCAACAATTATTCCTGATGTGAATGGTGCAAGATGTAGGCAAAAACTGTTCGCAAAACCAAAAAGAGAGAAGAAAATTATTCTTTTTTGTTTTGCAACAATATATGCCGCCACCAACACAATGGGAGCGTTCACCAGGACAACTTGATCAGCGATGAGTGATTGATATCTTCAGTAATGTTTTGAGTTCTGGTGAACGCGTATGATCCATACCTTACTATTGCTACGTCGCCAATACAATCGGCTCAGAAACTAACGATATTTACTTCGAAGATTCAGAGAAACAGTTTGTCTTCACGGTGGTCGGCTCGGGAGCCGTCGCCATCTGCTGCTGCTGATAGTCAGACACATTACCTTGCCAATAAAATATTGGGGAGCCCAGGATATGCCTGGGGAAGAGCGGCCCCAGCCGACATCTGTTTGCTAGCAAACAGTTTTTCGATCTGAGTACTAGGCTTAAAACTGAAATATTAAGCTAATTTCATGATATTTTATTAATTTGGCTTTGTTTATTTCTTTTTCTTTGCGAATAAAAGCGTATTCTAATCGATATGTCAGCTATCGATATAAGCCAAAACCAATCCATCATACACGAGACCAATGGATCGTACTATTTTCACGATCCATTTCTCAAAATCTGATCCATGAATTCCATGAAATCATGTGCGTTTACCAACATTACTTGAAGAAATCCATCACTGATCGCTGATCAAGTTGTCCTGGTGAATGCCCCCATTGTCTTTGGCTGTATCGACTCGGCTATTGATGCTGATCAAGTATATACATATATGTATATATATAAAAAACCATATCTAACAGAGAAATAATTTTTGGACCTTAATTCTTTATAATTCGCGATATATCGACTTTTTTTTGTTTTGTTTTTGAGCATCGCACAGTGGGCGCACTTGTATGGAAGAAGGCGACAAAAATAGTTATACTTTACATACAGGTCTATAATGTTCACACCACGCTTTTGAATTACCAGAATACTATTTTGAAAATTATTTATAACTATTTATAAGCCCATACGTCCTTCACAAGCCATTTATATATTTAATAAAAAAACGAGTATATTATTCCTTAAATACTACAGGAGAAAAAATAGTTAAAGGTATATTTATTGTTCAAATAAAACAAAAACAGACTCTGTTAGTAAAGTTTTCTTTTTACATGGTCATTTTCTTAATCCACTTATGAGAGGGTCCGAACTAAGAAACAATCTTTTGATAAGGTCAGTATTTGTTGTGACCCGCGAAATTTTCCTAGTGGTGAAATCTTTATCTTTTCAAATCCTTATTTTTAGCTTCAGCAGCTTCCTCTGACAGCTCTCCGATTGAGACTAATGCTCGATTAATAACTTCAGGACCATGAATTAATATTTTATGCACTGAAGCTGGCAAGTAATACCACGGTTATGTTTCCACTAGACCTCTTGCTGTCTCTAGCGCAAAATTTCGAAATTTATCTAAATTAATTTTATAGCCAGAATTTAAAGCCTGCAAAATGGTGGCGCATCTGTCGATTAGTTTATTATCAAGGCCTTTAATACTTGCAGTTAAGCTAGAGTTTTTAAAAAATCGACGTGCCGTGTTTCCATCGTTTGATGATCCACTACCGCCAAACTTCGGTCTGTCTACTATCAATCCCATTTTTTGGCGAAACTCAGCTTGGATCCTTCGTTTTCGTATCAAAAGATTGGTTTTATCGGTGGGAGATTTGACTTGCCACGATTTTATATTCAAACGATGGGATACGTGAAGGAAATACTCAAAAAATCGTATGTACGCTTGTAGCGGTGATAAACAAAATTCATACCGATTTTGGTGAACTTTTTTGTTGAGACAGCTACATTCAAATTTTCAGAATTTTTCAATACGTTGAAGCTCTCTTGTCTTGAGCCAAACCGAATGCCTTTGCAGAACTGCCTTCTCCGTACGGTTGCAGTTTTGCCACAGTTTGCATTTTTTTTTACAAACAGCATCGGCACAAGCTAATAATTTTCCTTGGTCTGGAACATATCCTCTAGTTTCCATTTCCAGCTGTATTAAATCTACAACTAATCGAACTTTTCCCGCATTTCTGCATTTTTGAGAGCACCACGCATAAAAAAAAAAACCTGTGCAGGATTTTACATTGAAAAGAAAATCCTATACCAGTTTAAACGAAGAAAGAAATAATGTAAATTATAAATTTGACATTAAAACAAATATAAACAATAACAAACACATAAAAGAGCAATTACTACAAAAAAACAAAAATACCACACACATATACCAGTTGCACTCCGATCGACATATTGTACCGAAAAGGCGGCTAAAGGCAGATAGTTCTGGTTTTATTTTGATCTTAAGATATGCATCTATGATCAAATCAAATATGAACCTGGGTATCGGTGCGGAATACAACTAAAAGCTTAAGAGAAGTTATAACTGGAAATCGAAAAACATTTTCGATTTTTTGACGACACAAAACAATCTACAAATAGTTGGTTGGTTTTAATTAAGCTTTATACCTGTATGAACGATATCCATATTACCAAGTTATTGGCGTTTATTTTAAATACGTTTTTTAAGTTAAAAGATGGGTTTTTCGTTCTGAAAAATCAAAACACATTAACTGCCGACCACGTGGCTTAACCTTAAGGGGTATTTTTTGCAAACAGCGAATGGTCATACTAAAAAGAAATTGAAAAATTTCGATTTCGGTTTTTATACCCGTACATTAGATTTGTGGTAAAAGTGGATGTATGTAACGCAGAGACCCCATAAAGTATATATATTCTTGATCAGCATCAATAGCCGAGTCGATATAGCCATGTCTGTCTGTCTGTCTGTCTGTCTCGATGAGCGCCTAGATCTCAGAGACTATAAGAGCTAAAGAAACCAAATTTGGTTTCCACACTCATGTGATATCACACTGCTACAAGTGTATTTCGAAATTTCGCCCGCCCCCTTCCGCCTCCATAAAGAACGAAAATCTGTGGCAGGCACAATTTTAAATATACAATAAAACTAAAAACGCAGTATAGTAGAGAATGCCCATATCTATCAGATTACCGAATCTGAATCAGATAGATCACATCCACTTTTACCACAAATCTAATATACCCCTAAACTCTTTTTTGAGTACGGGAATAAAAAATTGCAAGGGTGGGTAGGCAGCGTGTCCAAATGGAGCTGCCCAGGAGGAACAAGCGTGTGGCAATGCTTTCGCTCTTATGAGTTCGACCACACAAAAAATAAGCAAATAACAGGATATACGTTAAGGCTGAACCATTGGCTATGATCTATAATACTGAATAGTGCTAGGCTGGGAGACCGAACAACCGTCAACTTTCAGTTTCATTGAAACACTAAGCTTAATGGGGATAATAGGAAATATTTTTTGTTAATTTTCTTTCCCTGTCTACATCTGTGTGATCATACATATATGTACACACATACACACTTGATCATAATAATAGGTACGTACACACATCTAGGTATAGGTTAACATAACAGAAAACAGTTTTATTAAATATTCTAAACTTAAAATTTGTTCTCACTTATTTTGTAAGTATTTGTTTTCAATAAAATAAACTTTATTATAGTATACGATAATTTTATACAAGAAAATAGTTCCATTTGTCAATGTCAAGCTGATCAAAATAATAGGTACACTTAAAGTGTTGTTATGAAAAAATGTGTTAAGGTATTATTTAATTCTTTTTATTTTGCCTAATTAGTATGTTCTATTTAATATCCAGTGTACCTGTCGCCAATCGCGTTTGGCGTTTTGGGTCGTAACTTATCTTAGATTTGTTTGTTGTTAACACACCAACAAAACTGTTTATTATAATCATTTATTCTTAATGCAGATTGAGAAAGATTTGTTTTTGTTTATTCACTGTTCACTTCGACTGGGGCTAGGGTTCAATTCCGACTCGATCTTTGAAATTATTTGATTTATTTGCCTCAAATGTCAAATATTGTTTAAAATTCATTTCGTTTCGACTTTAAGCATATTCCGGCATAATGGAAGCTATGGAAGAACATCTCTGTGAGATAAAAGAGTTAGTTAACCACTTACAAGCTGCTTCCATGCCAAGTGAAATGTGCTTAGAACGGAACTCCACTCTGAACGATTCCCCCCCTATGCTCTGTATGGGGAAACTAATTATATTGATCAGACTAATGGCCGACCGATTTCGTGAAAGGTGTCATCACTGCAACCAAGTGGTCGACATTTCCAGAATTTTAGCAAAATGTATGTGCTCACCGAAATGTTTTCAATCTCCTTTGAAACCTTTTCTCTGTAGGCACCGGACAAATTAAGAGACTTTATCTGACACTTCCGTGCGGTCAGTTGGAAATGCAGTTGAATAAGGTTGTGAAACCAAGTTTTATACTTGCACTTAGTGCTATATTTTCAGAGCTGGAGGGCGTCGTCAAAGATCATTTCATGTCAGCCCCCATTGAACCAAAATACGGTGAAAAGCAAAAGGCCGACGAAAACAATGAGCACTCAGCCGTTCGCGATAATTTGGCTGGCACAGCTAAAAAGCCGGCTTTTCACAAACTAAATTCAGATGAACTTAATCTCTGGAAACCGTGTCCAACAAACGAGCTTGGCCGAGTGACGGCCAAGTTAAGAAATTTTGAAGTGAAAATGGAACTAGAACAGGTTGACCATAAGCTAATGCTCCTGAAGGAACATACATTGACCCGAAAAGCGCTTCTTTTTCAGCATGCGGCCGAAATGAAGTTTAAAAAGCAGCAGAATCTAGTTTTGGAGCTAAGCAGTGGTCTGTCAGAAGAAAAACTAAAATTACAAGCTGCACTCAAAGAGAACTCTAGACTACTGGAAATACAACAGAAATGTGGCCAACCATCCTGTCAAAAGCAAAAGGCAGCAGTAAATAAAATGGGCAATGCTCCTCCAAAGAACTTAACGGGTACCGAGTCGCGTCCATCTCTCATAAACAAGCCAACTGTAGAGGAGGGCTACTCAGGAACAACGTTTGGCCAGCGGCGCCAAAAACTGCTGCGCTGGTGTCAAGAGAAAACTAAGCCCTATGGCTTACCCATGTATGAGTTCTCCACATCCTGGCAGAGCGGACATGCACTTTGTGCGATCATTCATTCCTACCGCCCAAAACTGATTGACACCAAGTACCTTAAATTTAAGAATCGGCAGGAGACGTTGGAGTATGGCGTAATGGTCGCTCAATCACTGGGAGCTCGAAATAATAATGATTTCGTGTCTTTGTGTCTGCAGAAACTACCCGAAAATAGGAAGGTTTTCAAATTCGTAGCGGAGTTATACAACTGCCTGGAGAGTCTGCCCAGGTTCGCCGACACAACAGCCAAAAGTGAAAGCAGGATCCAGGATTATTGATGATCAAAAATTAAAAAAAATAAAAACTCAGGTCGTCGTTGTAGGAGAATGAGAATATTGAGACCATTATGAAAAGTTATCAGAGGCTTCGACCCTTCGAGAGCGGGCTTTTCCAACCATAGACCACAATCGGTAATTTTTCGAGACATAATTTAATTTAATTTAATTCATTTCATCATTAGGGTTTTCGAAATTGTTTGCTCATTAAGAGCAGCACAGGAATAACTAGAGACCATTTATAGCGTCAACATTTGTTCACTTTAAAATATACATGTGTAAATATATTTCAGCAGCAGAGAGAGCATTTCGTTTTAAGGATCCGATTCCGAATGAATGAAGGAGTTGGCCCAGTAGGTCATGATGGCGTAGATTACCTTTTGATCGGCACGTGGCCCCACCAGAGGATTCATTTGCATTAGAAAAGTGACCAGCCAGACGAGATAGCAGCAGGCAGCTGTTAGTACGACGCAGCATCGGATGATTCCTCTGTCCTCGTATCGCATGGCCACCAACCACCCGCCCACGGCAAAGAGCAGCCAGAAAGCGGTAAAGACCGATAATACAATATATTTATCCATTCCGTAGATTCTGCCAAGATATGCTTCCCAGTTCTGACAAGTTTCTCCATCGCCCCGACAGGAGCTGCCTACACTACTACTACTCTCTGCTCAGGCTTATTCTCTGTACAATCCCAATTCGGGTGGTGCCTGCACTCATAAACTTTTATGATTGCGAACATTTCGATATTTTATGGCAGCCAGTGGATGCGATGCTGCATGCGCAGTGGAGCGCAAAGGTAGTAAAAGAAAACTGTATACATTTTCCGAGTGCTGGCATCAATGGAGCAACCCATAAAACTGCTGCACGCATCCTGACTAAGCGCAAAATCCGTTTTAGGAGAGCTGATGGCTCTACATCCCCAGGCATGTGGCTGATGGGGTGGCTGTGCTGCGCCTCCTCCTCTACCCTATCAAAGCCGGAGCTCGAGCCCTGATGATGCCATAAGTGCTCAGGCGCGACTCATAAAATGGCGGCAATGGCATTGCAATGGGGTATAGGGGCACGGGCACGCAGCGCCTGTAATCGAGTTTTCCCAAAGTAGCAATAAATGTTAATGGCGACATCGAATTTTCCATTTTCTCACAATAAGTATCTAGACGTCCGGTGCCAAGCCGCCCTGCCAGCGGCTATTTCGCGGTGGTGGAGTGCTTGAAGGAGGCCATCTTTAATTCCATTATAGATCTGACCGCAACGGGAACGACGGCTGTGCCAAATCCGTTTACCTTTTAGAAAACAGTAGCAATAGTTAGCTGCTGGACATCCAAACTTCACACCTCGAACTCAACCAGAAACGTAAAACTACGACTACGAAACTACGAAGGCTGTTGCTCTTTCCAGTGTCAGATCGATTGCAGATCGTAAATCACGCCCAGAGGTTTTCTCACTCGCAAGCAAATGCAAATCAAGCAAAATGTGTGATTTCCCCTTTAAACAGTGTCGGCACTTAAGAAGACCCAGACCCGGGCCCAAGCAGACCCAATTCTGGGACACCGCTCTATCTGTTCCGGTGTCTTCAAGTTTCTTTGACAACAGACCGTCAAAATATTTGGACTCCTCGCAGCCTTTTAGAAGCGTGATTGAGAAAAAGACGAGAATAATGTTTCCAGGTAGCACTGCGGGCTGTTCCAACACTTTTATTATTCAGCAAATTCCCGAAAATATGCGGATATAAACCACATATTCATTCGAGTAATTTATTCAACTCACATTTTCCATCTAATTAATAAAATGTAAGTATATTTTTGTACCATTTGAAGCATAAATGGCAGCACCGATATAGCAAATTTTTTCTGCTAAAATAAGGCTATTTAAATACCTAGTCCTTTGAGCTGTAGTATGTCCATCTGATACTGTGCAAACAAACGTTTTAATTTGTGCAAATATGAGGCTCAGATCTAAAAGTAAAGTCTTTTATTATACCCGTACTCAAAAAAGAGTTAAGGGGTATATTAGATTTGTGGTAAAAGTGGATGTGTGTAACGCAGAGAAGGAAACGTTTCCGACCCCATAAAGTATATATATTCTTGATCAGCATCAATAGCCGAGTCGATATAGCCATGTCTGTCTGTCCGTCTGTCTGTCTGTCCGTCTGTCTGTCTGTCTGTCCGTCTTGTTGAGCGCCTAGATCTCAGAGACTATAAGAGCTAGGGCAACCAAATTTGGTTTCCAGACTCATGTGATATCACACTGCTACAAGTGTATTTCAAAATTTCGCCCCGCCCCCTTCCGCCCCCACAAAGAACGAAAATCTGCGGCAGGCACATTTTTAAAGATACGATAAAACTAAAAACGCAGTATCGTAGAGAATGCCCATATCTACCAGACTGCTGAATCTGAATCAGATCGGATCATAATTATAGCCAGAATGACGAAATTAATTTTCAGTTGCTTCCCCTGCCCCCTCCAGCCAACGACAACACAACTCATTTTCCATCTCGCTCGCACACTCTGCCGCGTTCAGGGCGCGAGCAACCCCTAGCGGAGAAGATGTAGAATCTAAATGGTACATGTATAATCTACATGTTAGATGTAAAATATACATAGTATATGTAGATAACAGATGTAGCAAAAAAAAGTAAAATGTAAAATTTTTTTTTAATGCTAAAATTCTAAAAAATCATTTGTTCAAAAATGTAAATACTGACTGAGTACGGGTATAAGTAGAGTCGCGTCTTTAGAAGCGACTCACACGTTCCTTCTCGTTTTTAATTTGTATTTATGTACTTATATTTAAAAAAAATTCAAAAGTCAAAAGTGTTGGTACATGTTTTACCATTTACCACTTAGCGAACAAATCTCCCAAATACGAGAACATTCCCATAATGTTGAAAGTTTCATAAGAGAGCTGTAGCTAGGACAACGGAACAGCTTATATTTATGGTAATGAACGTATATATATGTACATATAAGATCCTAGATCTTAAACGGCTGAGGCCGATTGGTTGATGATGTTTGGATTTTCATTTTCCCACCATGCATGCCGTTGCAGCATCACAGAAACACCGTAGCAAAGTTCGTTTCAATTGCATTTATTAACTCAGACAATGATATAAAGTGAATATTAAGCATTTTCTGTAGTCTTGAATGCAGTAAGGAAGTCGCCAGTACTTTAATAACTCAAAGAGATGTCAACGACATTGAGACAGAAAACATACCAACTGATAAAAGAAAACAGACGAATATTGTACATGCATATACACGTATGTACTTGTAAGTATTTATTTACATATTCATACATATGTATATATTTTTCCCCTCCAGCTTGGTTGGACACAGTGGCCGCATCTAGTTTTCGTTGCACCTTACAAGAACAATTTGGCTATGTCAAACGACTCTAGCACGCGTTGTTTGTCCAGTCACTTAGCAGGCCTAGCACTATTTAAGGAAGTGCCCTGAAACACAAAGCTTGCAACACAATTCACAGGTAAATATCTGGGGAGCTGTCTCTTCCTCTTTAGACTGTGGTGATGGCGCTGTGTCCGGTACTCATTACCTTCCCCCGCTTTCCCACCATGCAGCTTGTAGAATTCCCAGTGGAGTCAAAACGTGTTGGGAGCAAACACAAGCACTGGCACCCGGCCCTTGTTGTCTTAACTACAGATCCATAATAAGTTGACTGACCTGGACCGCCGCAGAATTCCATAGGCTTGAATTTTACAGAATTTTGTTTGAAACTTTCCTGAACTTTCAGTTTCAAGAACTTATTCAGTACGAAAGCTTAACGTAAGTCTTGACTGTTATTGTCCCAATATCTGATTATTTATTGCTGGCCAAGTAAATTAAATTTGTCTGGCTTCTGAGCTTTATTTGCGACAGTAAAGGTTCTCAGCTTTCATTTAAAATATTCTTGCAAGATTGCTTTAAAAAAATAATTATGTACGAGTAAGTGTGTTCTCGGATATTTGGGATATATTTATATTATATATATTTGGGATATATTTATTACCAAAAATGTAAAAACTGAGCTAAAAGTTTCTGGATGGTCAAGAGTATTTAATGATTAGGCTTGGTAGTGTTACTTATTAGAATTTAAAATATGTTGTCGACTTTATAATAAAAGATCTGTGAAGAGTTGCAGACAGATATACATACATACATGTGTAGGAACATGACTATACTATACCCTTATGCTAGGATATATTTACAGCTTGATTCCTTTGTATATTTTCCATTTTACATTGAGAACTTTCGTTTTCGTTAGAGATAAAACTGAATTCGGCAGTTCCCCTCTTGTCTGGACAGCATTTACGATTTTTAATGATCCGTATATCATACTGAGCAGTAAATAAGGCCAAAAGTTATATGGGCATCCACCCCAAAAACCTGAGTTTGCGCACAATAAAATTCATCCATCGATTGCGATTGATTTTAGACAGGGACGAACACGGAGCGTTGCGTGTGGCCAGGGGCTAGAGAGAGCCAGAGCGGGCCACTAACAGTAACTGGCACTGCAATTCCGTTCCATCTTGACTGAAACGAGCAGTGCGCAGATACAGATACAGATGGGTTCACTGTGGGGGCGTCATTGGTCGGTGGTTGATTTCTGCGTCACTGCGCGTCGAAGTATCCGCAACCCCCTCTGCCAAGCACGCACTAACACATACACATACACATACACATGTACGAGTATTCGGTACCCGAAATCGAAGAATATCAAATTTGTCAGGGTCTGAGGGTGTGGGTTGCGTGTGTTGAGGGTGAGAGTGAGACATGTAAAGATATATATCCGTCATATATCTAAGCAGTATGTCCATTGAAACCCCTCCCCCGTCCCTCCGTTCCACACGACGCGTCGGCTTATTTATTTGTTTATCTACTATTTATGATTCCCGAGACCCCGACCAAAGACGAGACTGTGCGCTATATCTTCCTGGTGCGCTGACTTTTGTCGCACATGCTCAGGGTTCGGTTCTCTCCCCGTTCGTCACGCTGATACTGCTCCGCTCCTGTCCTATTGGCATTGCTGTCGCCCTAGCTCTGGTGACGTGCCTCTTGGCGTCGGCGTCGTAAGCCGTGTGGTTCATGCTCATGTTGCAGAGCGCGAGAGTGGAGTGGCGGCCCTTGTGACTGCGATTCCTGGAAACTAACAGCGATTCACAGACAGCGGTGAACTCGCACATCATTCAGTCGATGACGTTCCGCACCATAGCTCCAACTCCACTGGCTCAAATACTAGGCCGCCGTCGCGCGCTTTGTCGAAAGTGTTAAAATAATAAACCAACAACAACGGCAATCGACGCCACGCCAACTATGGTATGGAACTATAACAGTCGTAATAGTCACTCAAAGAACAGACTATTCTTCCATTAACAAAATTTAATGTGCAATACGTTCCGCGGCAATCTTTGACTCTGTTCGGTCACAGTCGCTGAGACAGTGTACTTTAAATTATAACGCCATTAAATCGGTTCTATGTTCGTCAGACAGGCCAAAGCCAATCTCACTTTTATTAATAATTGCGGCTATTAGGCTATTAGGCTGTTAACTGGCATCGAGCTTCCGACTATCCCTGCTGCTGTTGTCATTCAGACTTCCCCGACGGAAGGTCTTCATTTCCCAGCCTTGTGTGGCTGAGTGTTTGTGAATATCTCGTGCCCTAGCGTCGGGTGTCGGTAATAAATATTTTGTAATAAATAAATGCCCATATGTACTTGGAGCCTACTTTAGGTGTGAAACTAGCTTTGGTAAGAATAATAATATTTCATATGCATGTTTTATACCATAACAAGAGCAGAAAATAATCGATCACATAAATAAAATATGTACTGTTGTGGCTCTTGTGGATCAAAGATGTTCATTAGCTAAGGGGAGCTACTTCTGTGCCCGTGTGCATAGAATAAGATTAATTTGCCCAAAATCATGCACGCCTCTCCGTCGCCATAAAGTATTCTTTCGTTTTTAGCAAGCGTATTTCCGATTTAAGCAGAATCTTACCTTTACAATTATTGAAGAATTTAGTTTAGATACAAATGTATGTGTTGTTCAAAACCAATCTGAGCCAAGACTAGCTACTTGATCTGCCTATTCGTTAGAGTATTTCTACTTTTGTCTGTCCGCCTAGTTCTCAGATCTTGGTTCTTCTCTTTCTCGATGTTCATCCCATCTCTCAAGACGAGTGAAATCAAATTGTAGAGAGATTAAGAAAAAAATCGCGAACAGCGAGTGGGAGAGGAATGTATTGGTTTCCGATATTAACGAAGCACGGTTAATTGGACATTTTATTATAAAAAAAATATATTTTTCAAAATTTTGGGTCTTTAAAATATATATTTTATTTATTTTGTTATATTAGGTCATCAACATTTTAACTAACATTATTGTGAGTAGGACTGGCACCGGAGGCCTTCGTTTTGGGTTTTACAGTTGTGTTCAATGAAATAGTGGTCCCACAACTCACCATTTTCACAACACTTTTTGAGACATTTTCAGCTATCCAAATTAAACAAATGATACCTTTTTGAACAGACTGGAATGTAAGCATTAGAACCCGGAAATAAATATATTTCAAATTTTAGATGAAAATAGCCAAATGAAACCTGCTTTAACGGTGATAAATGCAACGAGCAAAGCACTTCCGTAATATATTTCTATTTTCTGTTTGTTTTACATGACTTTAGACGAACACCGATTAAATCTGCTGTTAAATGAAATAGTATTGTTTATTTAGAAAATCTAAAAAAACAACTAAACTAAAAAAAAACATTTTTCAAGTTATAAATGTTTCTTCAGGTTTAATATATAGTTTTGAATGAGCTGTGCCAATGAGCCAAAAATCCTTGAACCACTTGCTATCTTATCCTGTTGAAAGATCCCTTTGAAAGCCATTCAACTGTAATATGGATGTAACGTATTCTTAAGTATGCCGATATACAAAGTATTGTTCAATATCTACTCCAACGCCAGACTAGAAAGTACTGATTCATATGAGCTGGCACCTTTGGATCTCAGCACAAAATAATTGGGTTTCTGTGGATGCCAAACATTTTATTTTGATAAATAAATAGTCTGATAAATAGTCGGCCTATCTAAAAGTTATTATTATTATTCAAATACATTACATAATCTTTTGTCGATGTCGTCAAAATATGCATTTGTTGTGAGATGACTTCTTCTTTGGACTCAAAACTTTTTCCGCCGAGCCATTTCTTGAGGTTTGAAATCAACAAATAGTCACTAGGGACTAAGTCCATAGAAAAGGGTGGGTGAGGAAGCAACTCGTAGCCTAATTCATGAATTTTTTATTGGAAACTTCACATGCCTGCACCCTTGCATTTTCCAGGTGGAAAATAACTTTTTTCTTGGCCAAATGCAGTCCTTTCTGTTTCAAATCCTCATTAAATTTACCCAATAAGTTGGCTTCATATTCGCTATTGTCTGTTTTTCAGTTACGCCAAACACTCCTTCGAAGTTGTCTCACGAGTGCGTTTTTTGTCGATTGTGAGCAAACGCGGCAAGCATCTTGCGCATTGCTTTTTCATGGACAAGTAAGCATTTCAAATGTAGCCCACTTAGCCATGTAGTTGCCTATGGCTTCCAAAATAACTTGTGATTTCAGTCTCCGAACGGCCATCGAAAATTTGTCAAATTCTTCGGGTATAAGACAACTGGGCGTCCAGGATGTGCGGCATAGTTTGTAATTGTTCGGGCAAAACGAAATACAGTAAACCAATTTTCTACCATTGAAATCGATGGAGAAGAGATCCGCTATTTAATTTTTTTAATTTTGCCAGGTCTACTTATGATTTCTTGTTTAGCCTAACAAGGCTAGAAAAAGGAATGGAAGATTCCTCCATAGTCACATGAAAAAAGTTGTTCTCACTATATGGGAAGGAACTAGTTTGGATATTAACATACATGAGTATACGTACTCGTGCCGACTCGGATATACATAAGTAATTTATGGGGTCGGAAAATAATGCAAATGTGTCCGAACAAACTATGTAAATGTCGAGAAAATTTTTAATCAGCTTGCCATATCTTTCTAGTTAAAATCGTACTCGTGCATTCATGAACTCAATTCGAAAAGTAGGTTTTCCTGCTAGCCTTCCAAGTATCTGAAACTGTGTCCACCCCATAAAGAACGACAATGTTATCATTGCAGTGTTTTACGAGTATATCTTCTTAATTTGATTGTACTATCTGGGTTGGCGTGTTACTATTCGCAGCAATCTCTGTGGCACGTCGCTCTGGAAAAACGACAAACAGATTTCCGGTCCCCATTTTCGGTTTATGGTTAGCGTAAAATGGCATTTGAGAAATTCCCACGGCTTCCGATGGGCCCAAGGAGTGCAGTACGAGATCACGTACGGCCATAAAAGTGCACACTCTGAGCCTGGAGCTCATAACGGAAAACGAAATGGCGGCTTTAAGGATTGCCGCCGCTTATATAAATTCATTCTTCATTCCCAACCCCCGAAGACTGCGGCGCTTCCACCACCTTATCTGCCTCTAAGTATGTGTGCGTGTGACTCGCCTCGCCACATTGTTGCCGTTCACATACAAGACACGCAACGAATTTTCATTGCTTCTTCTCCACGGTGGGCGGGGCTTGTTGTGAAAAGTAATGGCGCACAGAGCACTGCAGCGTGGCATATAATTGCGTATTGTGTTTCAATACCCTTGCAGATGGGTACTATAGTTTTGTCCGGATGTTTGCAACGCAGAGAAAGCATTTCCGAAACGATTTCACAGCCTTGTCTGGCACACATAAATATGTATGTATACTTATTGTTCGCATGCTCGTATTTGATAAACGTCTTGATATCTAAGACCATATTAGGAGGAGCTCTGACTTCAGCGCGCTCACTTCCCCCGCACAAAATTCACCAATTTTCAGTTATTCGGATTGATTGGAGTTGACCATTGCTCGAAAGGTTAATTCTGTAAATTTCTAACCATGAATAGATTCACACCGAAAGAACGCTCTGAATTAGTGACGCGCGACGCGTGTCACCGAACCGATCTCGAGCATGCAGGAAAGATAGGTGTTAGACTAAAATTCGAGGAAAATTAGAGCTAAGCTCACCCCAAAGATCTAAACATGCAAAGATAGCTAAGAAAGAGTACTAATTACGGGAAAGTATGTTAGTATTAGTGATTTAAGAAGAGGAAGGGAACTAGTGTTGGATATTATTTGGTAGAGGGAATTAAAGTCCGAGCATAGGATCCTAAACTGTTCATGCAAGGCATAATTTGATCTTCAAAGTGGAAGGAACATGGGAATAAAGTTTCGAGTAGATTTAATAGGAATCGTGAAGTTTATGCGGATCAACAAGTCAGGGCTATCTACCTCACACGTGATTAGGTTGTACATAAAAATCACCCCAAGCATTTTTCTACGACTAACTAATGTAGGAAGGTTTATCAAAAGCAATTTACGAGGGTAAGATGGCAGTCTCGCACCTGCATCCCAGTTAAGGTCACGCATAGCTAAAAGTAAAAAGTTTTTCTGGACTGATTCTATACACTACACTCTGGTGTACTTTTACTGGGGGCACCATACCCAAGAGCCGTACTCTAAAATCTGACGAACAAGGGAGATATAGAAAGTCCTCGTTATATAGTGATCGTCAAACTCCTTTGACCGCCTTTTTATAAACCTAAGCACGGCCATGGCCTTATTTACCATGGTAGAAATGTGTTCGGGAAACTTTAACTTGGCGTCTAGTTTAACACCAAGATCATCAACCTAGGTAATTCTCTCAAGAGAACCCCAGCAGAGGGTGTAAGGAGCCATCAAGGGGCTGGAACGATGAAAGTACATTACTTTGCATTTCGAGGCATTTGGGTGAAATATATTTGCACAACACCATGACTGAAAGTTATTGAGATCGGATTGCAAGCGAGAGAGAAATGAAATGTCCTTATACTGGACACAGAGTTTAACATCATCCGCTTACATGAGTACTCGAGAGTTTGTTAATACTGAAGAGTGTAAAAAGTAGGGGGCCTAGATGGATACCCTGTGGTACTCCAGAAGTTACCTTAACAGGTCAAGAGAAGGAGTTTTTGAAGAGGACTCTTTGAGATCTAAAAATCTAATAAAGGTAGCTAGAAATCCATCTCAAAAGATTGGGTGGAAGCCCGAAAAGGTCAGAATCGAATGCTTTACTGAAATCGGTGTAAATAACATCCGTCTGAAATTACCATGGAAGCCTTTAATGGCAAAAGAAGTGAACTCGAATAAATTTGTGGTTGTTGATCGTCGCCTTATAACTACGCTTACTATTTACGAAGCTTTAAAAAAGTTTAGGGCCCTGTGAAAATTGTATACTGCATCGAGATAGGTAATTTTTATAGCATTGAGCGTTAAGAACGGATAAATTTGACCGAGCTATTACATACCGAGAGAGAAGGAGAACGAACTTCTTGAAAAATTTTAAAATTAGTCTCAATAAATTGTAAAAGAACAAATTAAATTAAAATAAAAATCGGTTCACTAAAACAACTGTGCAGACAACTGAGATAAAACATAGAAAGAAGTTGATTTCAAAACATTGCCATCGGCAATGAAGATATGTATGTATGTACAGTTGTGTTCAATGAAATAGTAGTGCCGCACCTCATCACTTTCAAAACTCTTTTTGAGACACTTCCAATTATCCAAATTGAACAAATGATACCTTTTTAAATAGACTGGACTGTTAGCATTAGAAAACCAAAGAAATATCAATACATTTGAATTCCATTTTCTTGTTTTACATGACATATGCCGAATACCCATGAAATTTGCTGTTCAATGAAATAGTAGTGTTTTTTAGAATATTGAAAAACAAAACGAAACTCAAATAAAAACATATATTTCATTGCGAATTGCACCGGCCGAACATGGGTCATTAATCTCTTACCAACGCCTCAATAGGATTTGAACCAATAATCCTTGAACCACTTGCTAAAACTTTACTCTGGTTGACGGATTTGCAGTTGCAACAACGTATTTGGTATTCCAGCATAAGATTTCGATGAGATTTAGATCCAGATAGACAGTTGGACATGACAAAACATCAATCTTTTCCGGAGAAACCCAATTCCTAGCGAGCTTTTGTGAGTGTTTCAGGTCATTGTCCTGTTTAAACATCCAACGCCAGACTATATGGCACTAGTACAAATGAGCTGGGCCCCATAGGGCTCAGAACAGCATACTCACTGCTATTTTTTTCATGATTTTGGGCTGTAATTGGATTTCTGTGAATGCCAAACATAATCTTTTGGGTCTATCTTACCATATAATACAACTTTACTATCATCATTCAAAAGTATTTTTGTCACTGTGACACAGGCCATTCCACACGCATTTTTCCAAACTGAAGTCGTGCACCCTTGTACTCTCAGACCCAAACGCGGAACTTTCTGGGACTTCTTGCACTCAAATAATGTTTAATCAACCGTCTACGAACTGTCACATAACTGGCAGAGTGATTAAAAATGTTGTTCATACTTTTTGAGGATATTGACAGACATGGTCTTGCCTTCGACCATTGCCGACCATTCTCTAAAAGAGAAGTTTTTGTATACAATATTCAGTCTGCTTCTTATAGTTAATTGGGTTAAATAAAATAGTGAGAGTGCATTAAACTTAGTTTTCAATCCCATTATACCTCCTGCCTTAAGTTTTTAGTTTAACTCTTTGATCTCCTCTTCTTGACCGAGCAATGATTTCTTCAACGCTTCAAAATCAAAAGTACCCCAATGTCCAAAACTTTCTTTCATCAAATTATTCGATATCTGAATTGAGCTTGTGGATGGTGACTTATTTAAATTAATTTGCTTTGTTTATTCATTTTTAAAAATTAATTTAACCCAGCACTACTATTTCATTGAACAGCAGATATCATGGGTAGATTCTAGACTTTAGACTTTAGACTTTAGACTCATGAAAAACAAGAAGATGGAATACAAATGTAACGGAGTTTCTTCAAGTTTCTAATGCTTACATTCCAGGCTTTCCGTAAAGGTATCACTTGTTCAATTTGAAGGACTAGAAATATCTCAAAAAGAGTTTTGAAAGTAGTGAGGTGCGGCACTACTATTTCATTGAACACAACTGTATGTATGTATGTATATATCGGTTTCGCTCATTTGACGAAATTCTATGATTCTCTTCCAAACATGATGTCTCAAGTTTTGGAAAAAAAGGTGGCTCAAAAAACTATTAAATTTAATTTTTATAATTTGGGTACACCCTAATTATCTTAAATTTAAGTTTTTTTTGTTACAATAACTAGAACTCTCTAAATGTGTTTTTCGTTTAGGTGTCCTGTTCATGTTCCTGATTTTCGCTTATATTATTTTCAAAATACTTACAGCTTAATTACTAAATCTTTCTTTTGCGCAGACAAACATGGATACATGATACAAACATGGACATGGATATATCAATACTATAGAATTTATAGGCATAATATACATACATATGTACAAGGCAATTTTACTTTAAACGAGAAGGAACGTGAGTCGCTTTCGTAGACGCGATTCTTCTTTTATACCCGCACTCAGTCAGTATATAAATTTTGTGAGCTTATGATTTATGTAGAGTTTTAAAATATTTTACATTTTTTGCTACATCTTACATATACATCTACAACGTAGATTCCACATCTAAAATATAGATTCTAAATCTTCTTCGCAAAGGTTGCGCATTGCACAAGGCAGAGTGTGTGCTAGCGAGAAAGAGAATGAGTAGCTTGGTCTTGTGCTGGAGGAGGTGGGGGACGCACCTGAAAATGATCCGATCTGTTCAGATTCGGCAATCTGGTAGATATAGTCATTCTCTACCTTACTGCGTTTTTAGTCTTATCGTATCTTTACAATTGTGGCTACCACAGACTTTTTCGTTCTTTTGGAGGCGGAAGGGGGCGGGGCAAAATTTGAAATACACTTGTAGCAGTGTGATATCACATGAGTCTGGAAACAAAATTTCGTTGCTCCAGCTCTTATAGTCTCTGAGGTCTAGGCGCTCATCAAGACGGACAGACAGACATGGCTCTATAGACTCGAATATTAATGCTGATCAAGACAATATATAATTTATGGGGTCGGAAACGTTTCCATCTCCGCGTTACACAAATCCACTTTTACCACAAATCTAATATACCCCTCAACTCTTTTTAAGTACGAGTATAAAAATGCTAGATATAGCAGAAATAAGCTAAGACGGCAGCACTGAATGTTTTTAGAAAAATCTACACCACTTCTACATGTTTTCTACATACATTCTGAGTTCAAGATGTGGCCGCTACTTGGCGCCACATTTTTGTAAATTTACGTAGCAGTTTCATACAGTTCAGCCTTTGTCAGATAGGCCAGAAATTGATTTGAGAAAAGCTGGCCGCCATGGAGTTATACCAAATGGGCGGGGTCAAAATCCATGATGGCCGCCAATTTATTGATTTTATGTGTTCAACTTGTATGTATTTGAATGTTATTTGATGCATAAAGATGTGTATGAATTGATGTAGTGAAATATTGCTACTGTTTGCACTTCATTGGAATTTTATGAACTTGGTATTACCTGAATATTGCAAATCAAAAATAAATATATTAAATAAAATATATATGTATTTACCCCAGGCATAGTGCCATTAATATGTTCTCCACCACGTTTTTTAAGTTGAAAAAAAACTATAATCAGGATATCTTTCAAATGGTTTCCGAAACAACGCATGCTGTTAAGTATTTATTTGTATGAAGGACCTACTGTCTTTCTTCCTGCCAAGACTAAGTTAATAAAATATTTAAAGACGGCTAAAATTAAATAGAAAGCAAAGCTAGAAAACATACAGATGTACATATGTATGTATGTTTGTACTTACATAAATAGATATTTGCATAAGTATTTAGGCATGTACATACATATATGTATAGTAACTATACCCGGCCACGCTTCACTGTGGCACATTGTGGTTGCATGGACGAGAAGTGAGTCGAATAATACGTTCAATATTAATACATTTTTGCAATAATTAGAGGCTATAAAATACCCAATATCTAATTCCCGTTTTTATCATATTCAGATCATCGACTCCCATTCCGTCTATAATCTCTTGTACGGATTACCGTTCTTCCTCATTCATATTTGAAAACCATATTCTGGTACTGTTCAGACTAAGGACTACGATTGATTTACAATTTCACTTTGCCATTAAGGCAGCACAATCAAGTCGTTTCCCCTGAAAACTTAAATAACCCGCAATTCTAGCAAACTTTCGTGACACATCAACGCGGAGCTCTTCTCGTGAAATTTGTTGTTCTTCATGAGTTAATTATTTCGCACTGTTCCGTAGCATAATTGCTTTACGGCTCCGTGGGGAAAGAATAAGTATTCTTGCTCGCGGCATTTATATTAATCTGTATACATACATATATATTCATGATGATAATACTCACACAAAACAATTTTCGAACAAATTCACAATTTTCCGAAGTTTAAACAAACAAGCACTTTTCAACTTTTCTTTTTTGTCTTTTCAACAATTATCCAAATCGGTTTAAATAGATTTAATTCTTCTGTAGTCTATAAGCACTCTAAGCCGACTGAATTTATTTTTTGAATTATGTAAGACATTCCATATAAAAAATTGTTCTTCTCTGACGAGGTCAACCGAGACCTGTTCAAATACGCGAAAAAGTTAACTTTTCCGTATTTTTTTGTATTTTTATAGTCATGTTTTCTTTTACTATTATTTAATACAAGAGAGATGATTCGTAAGAAAAGTTCTTTCACAAAGTCTTTCTAACATATAAAACTATATAAACAAAACGAGAAAAATAGTTCAATTTCGGCTAATTTTATTTTTTAAACTGTTATTAACCTAGGATTTTTGACCCGTGCGACATGTCCCGTGCGAATATGGTTTAAATTAATTTAAATCAATACTGAGAAAAATTATTTGCGTAAAATTAAAAAATTAAAACCAAGTAAACGAGTGCGATCTAATGGAATAATTATTTTGAAAATCCGTCATAGTTTCCCCTTTCTACAACTTGCTAGTCCCATTCGACGTCAGATAAATTTCCATATACTCGTAGAGTGCGGTGGGGTAAAGTGGTTCGGTTTTTTTTGGAGGCTCACAGCACCCACTAAAATTATAATTTTTGAATGGTTTTTGGTCTTAATCTTAAGAATGGACATCTTTCTTCAATTCTATGCATTCGGATTTGAACATTTTCGATATCGACAACAAATTATGGGGGTATTTCGAAAGTGCTCGTTTTTCGATGTGATATGCCTGGTCACATTTGTTGCAGTGCATTGCATTTTTCGAATTTAATTTTTTGGCATCAATTCCAAACACAGCAATCAGAAATCTCAGTCTTCTTCTTCGGAAGAAGTATCCTGACGGCGACGCTATTTCTTGGACTTTATTAATGTTAAATTTGCGATCAGCTCTCTCTCCTCTTCTCTGCACTTTTCTTTCCAGCCTCAAAAACCTCCAAACGTTTTTGAGGGGTAGTTAAGATTGCCAACTTCGTCGCCTTTCTGCCACGATTCGACTTCGGCTTTGCTGCAGCAAATTTGATCGGGCCAATATCAACTGACCGATTTGTGACACATAAAACGCTGAACCGCTTCACCCCACTAAAAAGGAACCGATTCACCCCACTATGGGCATTTTAAAAAAACGGCTGCCATGACAAGAACCCTCGAAAGATATTTCACAAACACTTCATATAGTTGAAGAGCAACATTAAACCCAACACGACTGATATTTTTACCTTGAATTTGTGTTGAGAAGTTCGCATAAAACACAATAAATTCACTGCATCAAAAAAGCTGTTGGATAAAAATGCTCAATGTATATTTGAACGCTGCCTTATCATGAAAAACTTTGCGGCAATGAAAGCATCACGTGAAAGAATGAGATTTGGTTATATGTAATTGCTCTGTCAAAATTTCATAGGTGAACCGCTTCACCCCACCGCACTCTATTACATTCTAGATTTTTCTATCAGTGTACGATTTTTTCGAAATAATATCACATGATAAAGTTCTATTATCTGCCATAGTAAGAAAATATAGATGGCTGGGTGTGCTGCCATACATTGTCCGTATGCATATACATATGTGTAAGAAACATCAAGGGTCTCTGACTCCATGAATGTTGCTCGCTTCCACACAGGAATAATATTTCATGTTAAATATACTTTCATAGACCACAAGCACAAAGGTACAGATTGTAAAGTGTTCCCTATAAACTTGATGTTCGGATGTTCTTCTGGGCGAACATAAAAATATTTAACTAAGTACAGACGAGTATATGTGTATATAGATTCGGCAAATGGGTCCATTATTTCATTATTATTGCAGTTCAGAGTTCACGTACTGCAACACGTAGGTACATTTAGATGTGACCTTGGCGAATGGAGCGTAACATTACGCAAGAAAGGCTAAGAGTGCCTCAGGGAAGCAGTTGTGTCCTTGAACCAAATGCACTTACATACAATTAAGATCCGGTTTCTAGAACCATTTAAATTCATCCGATGAAAAGAGTTGAGGCCTGGGCGTGGGTTCTGTTCTGTTCTGGGCCCTAGGTCCCCTCTGTAGATCACACCGAGCTGTGTGTTTCCGCCTCAAGGTCAGCGAGAGCGATTTTGCCCCGCGCCGTGCAGATGTGGATGAGTCCACAATGCAAATCAGTGCGGCTTTTGAGCTCAGCGGTGACCAACACGTGTTCTCCGCGATCGTCGGTCGAATTTCATTGCCGTTCGGGTCCGGGCCAGAAGTTCCGCACCATTGGCGAAAACTTCAGTGAAATCGGGAGAGATGTTTTCCACAAGTTCCGGCGGCGGTGCTTCACGGGCCATAAGTGTCTGGATCGGCTTCGGTTTCTGCTCCGTCGAATGCGAAATATAAACGGATTTGGAGCGTCCTCGTAAATCCTAATCGTCTTCGAGGTGCAGCACTGTCCGGCCAGGGGTGCGGTCTGGTATCAGAGCTCGACCCGTAAGTACGTGAACTCGTAAAATATGGAGAATGTGGCGGCGGGCAATCCACATTCAGCTTAAAGGCGACCATGTCTCACCACCCCAGCAGACCCGAAGCTCGCCTTACAATGTTAGAAGCGCTTTTGTCTGCCAATGCCAGAGAAATTCGTAGAAATAAAAGGAAATTCCAGCAAGGAGTAAATTTATTGCAAGCGACGGACTTTACGAAAATGTCAATTTCGTTTTTATGGCATCAAATGTTTGAGAAGCTTATGCGAATTGCTGTCACAAAGTGGATTTCCCTCGCCCCGAGCTGTTAGTTTGTTGCTTTTTGGTGCAGATACTGTGTTGCCGATTCGCAGATACTCGTAGCTGGATGTGGAGTTTGCTGGATGCCCACCAGATAGATGGTTTCTGCTCATGTGAACTTAGTTGCTCGATCCCAATACATCTCCTTCTTCGTCACTTGCCCAATCACCAACTAACGCGCATCTCATTCAGTTTTCCCCAATGACGGGGTGCATTCTTAGAAATGAAAACAGAAATGCTACAGGCCTGGGGTCCAAGGCCGTAAAATGCGGTGCTGTGCATTTTCTGTATTTGTTGCACTCTCATGCCCAGGCCAGGCCAGGCCAGGCATTTAAAGTGTATCTTTTGATGGCGGATCAATGAGATTTATATAATGAGCTTCGCGTTGTAGGCTACTCGGGCCGGAGTCCATAAAATACCAGTCGCTTAATGCCACCGCCATTTGCTTTCGTCTCGTCTCGACTCGACTCAACTTGGCTCGGTTCGGCTGGGCTCGGCACAGCTCAAACGGGAACGAGTTCAACCCAAGGCATGCATGCCCAAATCCACATCCAAAACGAAAGGCACTGAAATGGTGCACAGAAATGAAAAGAAATCTGATATCATTCGGCGTCCGTAAAAAGAATAAAGAGGGAACCAACCTCCTTTTTACGGCCACCGAGTCAGTCGTTGAGTTGAGATTGTGAAGCAGAATTTACCATTTTGGATGCAGTGTTTTGTGTGTGTTTCATGCTCTTTGACTGTTCATGTGTGTGTGTGTGTGTGTGTGTGTGTGTGTGTGTGTGCGTCCCTCCATGCTCCGCACCACTCTCCATTCCAATCAAATCGAATCCATTCCCATCCGGGGCTCAGACCCTGAACGAGAGGTTTTGCCTTTGTGGCCGTACTTTTTAACAAGTTTTATGGGATGTCATGTGTCAAATGGAAAGGAGAATTTATGAGTTTGTAATTGAACGCAAGGCGCGGGCTGGTCCAGCTGAGGCATACCTCGACGACTGCCGCGCCCATCGCCACTCAAGGTCCACGGGTTCCAGGCACCAGGCACCAGCAAGAGCAACAGCAACAGCAACAACACCGGGCGCGGCCACCATTTTGTCGTTTTGGAGCCCACGAACGGATAACCATGGTCATGCTGCTGCGGGCCCTGCACCTCTCATTTACATAAATTATAGCCTCCTTTTGTATACGAGTATCTTGACTTATCATCAGCCGACTCATTCTCTTTTCCGCCAGAACCTTCGTGTCTTACCCTGGGGTGCTGTGCTTGTCCCATCCCGTCCGTCCCCAGGAGGCTTTGACTGTGGCTGGGGCTGTGGCTGGGGCTGTGGCTGGGGCGAACCCGTTCCACTTCAGGGCAAGTGCACTGCTGAACAGAAAAGCGTATTGCAGCAGGTAAAAGGCAAACCCTTTTGTCGATCCCATCGAACAAAATAGACACCAAGCAAATCCAATGTTATGAGCTTTCAATGAATATTCGATCAATCAACACTTGAGGGCGATTTCCTAGAGTTATGATAGGTATAGGTATATTTTGCAGGCATTAACAATTTATTTCGCTTTATGATTCGGACTCATATTGGCACAGTGCACAGTTCATAGAAAACAGCCACATCACTGGCAGCTCGTCTCACTCCTGGAAGAAATTCTCATAGCCTGCCCAGAATCAGGAGCGATTCGAATTTCGAAGCCACATTTGGCCCAGCCAACGAAACAGTTAAAATATGATTGAATGTACTTTATGGCCTAGCATATCGTGATAATAAATGTGTGTGAATGCTCATTCGTGTGTTCCAATTACTTCTGTCTATCTGCCTGTCTGTCTGCCTAGTCGGGCTTTGTTATGCAAATTCAATTTCTGCGCTGGGGCTGGGGCGGCTCACGCGATTTCTGGGGCAGGTTCGATTCACACAACACATTGCATTGATTCTTAAATGTCGTTTGCATGAAATCAGCCATCAAATTAAGTTTATGTCTCAATTAGCTGGGATAGTCAATAATATTTCCCTGCGCGAATGGGCAGCAACAATTTGGCTACAATACCAGCGGACTCCAGTCCATAAAAGTACAAGCCCTAGACCTACAACCACATTAAGCTGCTTCAAGTGAGTGTATAATGACGGGGCGGCAGCGAAACAGCACTAGTGCCAGTCAGAGTCGGAGTCAGTGGCAGGGGCAGTGGCAGAGGTAGAGCTAGCGGTAGAGGCGACTACTTCTGACGTCCGATTGTAAAAAACTTTTATAGCCAATTAAACAAAATAATAAAACTCTGCAGTGCTCTTGGAACTGTTGTTGTCGACGTGCAGTTGTTGTTGCTCGGTCGCTCGACTTTAACCTGCTGCAGGGAAGGAAGGACCACCGCACGTTCCTGCTTGCCTGCACTCGCCCACAGGGCGTATGCGCAATGATGGAGAGGATTTTATCCCTGGTAGGACATTCTCCTGCCGCCGCTTCCGCTCGAATTGCTAGGACATTTCGTCAGTGCCTCTCGCCCGCATCTTTGTTGCCAGCCCAACCTGCCCTTCCGCCATCGCGACTTTAATGCTGATGAGCCTGATGGAGCCGATCCGATGAAGTTGTGCATCACTTTTATGGCAGTGGCAAAGAACGACGACAGCGGAAATTACATTTTTCGGCAACATTAAAATGGCTCCGGCCAGCTGATGTCAAATGCATTGCATGAATTTTAGAACTTGTCTCCGATACCCGCACACCCCAGGCGGGGAAAAACAAATTATAATAAAACCTTTTGAATTTTATAGCGCGCTTACCAAAAGAAAGAATAACATACAAACGTACATATATACAAAATGTGATTTGCATACCAAATTTAATGGTCTGACGGATAGGAAGCAGAGCTGGCGTGTGATGATGTTGAAGGAGTCCTAGAAGAGAGTGTCGTGTCATTAAGATGCATCTTGTATGGAGTGGAAGATGGGCTTAAATCTTGATCCCAATACGATCGGAAGTTTCCGAGCTAATTCCCACAGTACGAAGCTTAGCAAAATCGATTTGCCGACTGCCGACAGTCGGAAGAAAGTGTCAGCTCCTGTCGCAGGATTGCAACTGGATACAGACTCGCTAGGGGGTGGAACTTGTATTTGTATTCAGAGATGCGAAGGAGGATTTAGTTCTTGACTATTGTATTGATACGGAATGTATTTTCCATTAGTAAGATTGGCTATTAGTCTGCCAGTCCGAATGGCAGGACCAAGCCCAATATCTTGCGGGACCCTCTGTCCATGTGGGTCTACATAAATAATTACGAATGTCTAGCGCGGAGAATGAGGGCCAAGCCAGCCAAACCCTGTGGCCGCCTGCGCCAGCAACTGCGGAGGCCATAAATTGCGCCTGTCAGTGTCTTAATGTCCCAAAACTCCACAATCAGTAGAGCCCAATGGCCGATGGCCGATGACCAAGGCCCAAGGCCCTGGACACAGCGCAGAGGGCAGACTGTGGCCACTCGTCGCACCCTAGCCCTTCTGGGTGTCCTGCAAACGGCAGCGCAACTAAAAGAAAAACAACGATAATTTATAAGTCGTAAAATGTTTGCCTTCTCCTGGCACCACCAAGAAAATGCCACGAAAATGGAATGCGAAAATGCCGGCTACAATTTCCTAAATGTATCGCCTCGCCCAGCCCAGGCCGATTAGCAGCCGCCTTTTGTGCGCGAGGACACGGAACAGCAGCTCCGCTCTCCGCTCTCCCCTGTCCTGTCATTCCTCCCCCTCTGGCCGATGCGACACACAAAACAAATGGAAAATGTCCGCCCAAGATGGCGGTCTGCCCTGCTCCTCCTCCTCCGCGTTGAACACGATTCTGTCTTGTGGGGAGGTTTATTCTCTCGCCAAAAATATCAAAATTGTTGGCGACGACGAACGACAATTTCAGCAAATTGCTAAATATTTTCAAGCTCACTGAATCGAATCCTGAATTATTGGATCATAATTTGCCATCTAAAATGAAGCTTAAATGTTTCGCGGAAATGGCAAATGTCCCAAAATGACAGTTTACCAATATACATATAATTAAAGTATACGAAAGTCCCACGCACTTGGATCTATTCCAAATAAATTTAAAGTTGGTCACTGGGAAGAGATACATATGTAGATATAAAGGAGAGCACTGCTGTGTTTGAGGGAGAACCACATTGAAGTTATTTTCGTAGCTAGATTTCGTAGCATCATGGGCCAGATACGTTCATGAATATATGTATGTATGTACAGTGTATGTCAGGTATATCAGGTGTTCGGTGTTCGGTGTGTGTATTCCTTTCCCCATCCTTGTAACTTTATTGCTGTGTGCTACTCCTACGCGGCCGAGAAAGCCAAACCTCGGCCGGATTGATTCGAGAGTTTTACCGAGAGCGAAAGGGCCGACAGCCGCGGAAGAGAGCACAGTGGTGATTTCGTATTTGCCTCACTCTCACACATACACACACAAGCACTCACTCACACACAAGCACTCACTCGCACACACACACACAGACGTCTTTAGTGCCTGTTGTTCTGGTTTTGGCGCTTGGCGTTTTTTTACGGTGCGCCGCCCGAGTATTTACCACTTTACAATGGAGTTTTAGTACCGCGAGTCGTCATTGTCGTCGTCATCATCGTCGCATAAAGTCGAAATTAAAAGCGCGGAGTGTCAGCCATAAAGCACTAGACTCCACTCCGACTCCACTGCCGACTAGGCATAATCTCTCTCTCTCAATCGCAGTAATTAGTTCGATTTGCGATCGGAAATAAAAACCTCTGCTTGGAAACGATATTTTGTTGCAAGTCCAGTCCGCCGTGTCCATAAATGGTTCAATGATGCTACACGCACACGTCTTCGTCTTCGCAGACATTGACAATTGAATTCCCCTGATAAGTGCTGAGTGATAACTGTTCTGTTCTACCAAAGTGCTACACAAAACATGAGGAAACTCCCCTGGCAACTCAAGCAGAAATACTGAAAATCATTCCCAATAACAGTTCCAGAATAATTGGAGATTATTGTTACCTACAAGACGGTAAGACGGTAATTAACTATCAAGACAATTTAAAATAGAACTAAACTTGAAGCCGGTGAGCCAAAGAGTTAACTCCCCAACACAAAACTGAATGAATGTGGGCTCAAAATTTGCACTTAAGTCTTCTTACTAGTGTAAGGCTGTCCCACTTAAGTTCATACATTTTCAGAGTCTGTTAGTACATCCACTTCTACTTTACCAATGAGTATGAAATCTGTTTTTGGGCTCAGTAATTCGTAGGGCAGAAGAAGGATTCTCCATCTGTATCTTGGGGACTGTACGACTTTTGATTTTCGCATTGAATGAGGTTTCAAGATACGAACACTGTTTATGGAATTTAATATATTGAAAATTTATCATTAAATCCCATCGATTTTTTCCACGTTGTAATCAAATTAAATAGAAACACTTTATAAAATTTCCCCACTTCGCTAACCAATTCGAAGAGACTTTCCATTCGTTGAACGTTCCGTTCGGCGGCACAGCCATGAAACTTGTACTATTATTATTTTGACGGCTTTGTCATTTGATCAATTCGGAGACCACATGCCACTGCCACAGCTACAGCCACAGCCACAGCCACTGCACCCGACACTAATTAGGCAGACTAAACGGCGTTTAGCTAATTACGCTCCGACCAATTGGCAGTTGGGGATGCCTCGCGTCGGCCATTTACGACTATCTCAATAAAATAAATGCATTATACTGGCAATAAAACAATAAATTTATGAAACGCCCAACGCAGAGATAGACGCATGGGAGAGCGGAATCGAGAGCGAAAAACCTACATACGATGGCAATAAATATTTACAGCCAAGCAAACACTTGCTCAAATTAAGTACTCGTTAAATGGAAATTGAATGGCGGGCGGACCACCGAGAGCGAGAAGTGGCCAGCGACGAGTGACCAGCAAATTGATAAAAAAGACGAATTGAATCATAAAGATGGCCGCTTGACATTTTCCGACATCTTGGAGTCCAATCGCAAAGCACTCGACCGTTTTTAATTGCCTTAGTCGTAATGGAAATGATCCATTTCTAATCCCAACTTTTGTTTGCTTTTCCAAATTTCCTCGAGTGGCAGCAGCTGTATGGTCTGGTCTTTATAGCCTTATGTCCCAGCAAAATGAGCCGCAGCCGCAGTGCGCAGTTTCCATTTCCATTTCCCTGGGTGGATACATTACACAGGATACAGGACACAGAGCCTGAAGCTCAGAGACCGGAGACCGGAGACCGGAGCCCGAAGCCCTGAATCCTCTGCCCTGGCAGATGCCGAGCCTGTGGCATTTTGTTTGATTAACTTTCGGATTTTGTAAAATTATAATGGGTCCCTGATGTGTGTGTGTGGGCGTGGGTGGGTGGGCCCACGACTGCTGCTGGTCTGAAAATGGCGCGTTCACCCTTCGCGTTCGGGGGTGGTTGGGACTCGGCTGGCAAACGAATTAAGCTCGTAAAATGCCCAACGAAATGCATGGGCCCAGGGTGTGTGGGCTTCGTTTTGGGGCTTTGGGGATGATGCTTCTGCTTCTGCTTCTGGTTCCGCTTCCGAGGCTCGTAAAACGGGGAAGGGGCAACGTCGATAACAATCGCAACCCCCAACAGAGGCAAAGGGCCCTGCATTAGCATTCTGCGAAAGTAATGTTGCCCCAAAAGCCACACACAGCCATTCCGAAATGTACATACACACATATACATACATACGTTATGTAATACACACGTGTCCATGTTGACAGAAAAAGTGAACAGAGTTCTGGTCTGTTTGCATTCACCGTGGGCTTTGGAGCATGTTTGCGTCTTTCTGATTATTCGAACAGATTCAGATGGAGTCTTTCTAGTGCCCTCAAATGTTTATTTACATAGTTTGGCATGGGTGAAGTTATTTAAACTCGATAAATTACAGTAGTACTATAATATTTTACTGAATTGGAACTCATAATTCACAACAGATGCTTGGACTAGCTCTCGGGAATTGTATGTCATTATGGAATGATAAGTAATCTGTTTCCTCCACGTTTGTATGCAGATGTTGTATCCCACGTTAGGCCACTGTCATACTTTCGGCTGGTAAATATTTTAGCTCCTCGTACGGGTTCGAACGACTGCAGTGAAAAATTCCTCAAATATCAAGCGTCAATCCTAGATCCTTTCCCACAATATAAAACATCCGAGAATGCCCAAGGAGGCCGATTGGAAATGCTGTCGGACTGAAGGAAAACGGCCCTGCCTCGTGGACTCGTGGTCTCTGCCGATGACTGTGGAGCTGGACTTGGACTGCCACTGGCACTGGAACTGGCCCAGGGAGGCAGACAAAAGAGAGAACACAAAGCGAGAGAGCAGTAAAATGGCTGCGAATAGGAGTGGAAGGCCAAAGCAGGAGAGGGCTGGGGAGGGGAGGTGGTTTATTTTATTTTAGAGATACACGAACGCAAGAGATACACACCAACGGATACACTCGCAGACACAGAAACAGACACAGATGCAGATACAGATACTCTCACGTGAGTGCGAGCGCGATGGATGGCTGCCTGAGAGCAGGGGAGCACGAATGCTGACAGCCTGAGCATGCGAGGGAGCAAGCGAGAGGGAGGGATGGACTGAACCGCCGAGAGCCAACCGACGAAAACCACAAAGAGCCAACGCAGAGAAGAGAGAGAGGCGCGAGAGTGGAGCGGAGGCGCAGCAGCAAACGGAAAACACATTTTCCAGCCTCGTCGACTTTTTACAACGGATTTTATGGCATTTGGTCGTAAACTTCTTGTTAGTGTACAGCGGATCGTAGCGCGAGAGAGCGGAGACGGAGCACAGGCCCAAATCGCCATCGAGTGACCAGCAAAAAAAGAACAACAAATCCACGAGAAAACACCCACTCGCACCCACTCTGTCAGCCATTCATTGCGAATAATAGCCCCCGATTAAAGTGACATTTACCCATTGTGAAGTGTCGCGGCCGAACATGCTCTTCGAAACTAGACAGGCCCAGGCAAAGTGAGGAGTCGCTGGACTGGACCCCTTCCAACCGCTAACCGCCGGCGCTTCAGATTCGGCCAACGAGCTAACGAGCTTGTGGCCAGCAAGCCACACGGACAGGCGAATAAATCCGTCAGCTAAAGTCACGTAAGTCAAACGCAATCAATGCACACCTTCGGCTGCTGCTGCTGCTGCTGCTGCTGCTTCCCGACAAGTGTCCGTGCGAAGGTGTAACAAATTTGAATAATTACGAGTAATTAAACTGACCCAAGGCTGCCTACGCGAAGGTGTGAATTCCACACGGCTTCAAGGACTGGCAGTTGGACTGTGCAGCTGGGGTTCAAACGAAATATAACTGCTGAGGTCCGTCTTAAACTGCCCGATGAAAGTTGCATAACAGAAATGAACAATCCTCGGGAATTCCTTGCTGATGATTGCAAGGTCGTTCCTACATTCACGTATCCACATCGAATATTCAAGATATATCTAAAAATGTGGTTGTTCCATCGGGTTATACATATGGATGTATGTACGTACATGCACGTAATAGGAATTTTATAGAATTGTGGCATTTATTACCTAGTTACCACGTAACTTCGGTTTGCTTTGCAACCAAACTACTTCAAACTACTTCGTTCAACAATAAACAAGATCGTATTAAAAAATTTACCACGACTGAAAGCAATCGTCCAATGCGACATGCGACATGCGAAATCTGTCACTCTCCACCCACTGATGGAGATTATGTGATTGAGATACATATGTTTATGTACATATGAATTTAGTTCCCCGAGAAAGAGACTTTCGATGAGACGTAAATAAAAATGGGCAGAGTATTTTTGGCTTTTTAGCTTATTCTACAATATCAGTTCAAAATCAAAGGCATATAATCGAAATAATTTATGTTCAGAAGTATATTTTCAAAGACCTAAATGACCACATTCTGGCTTCAGTTTGGCTTGGTTGTTTACAAATTTATATTTCCTGAAAACTCGGGGAATTAAAAGGATAGAACCGAAAAAAGGCGAAAGCTGTAGGGAAAACCTTTGCTTTTTATAACATAACTCGGCCTTTGTCCCCTTTATTGGATATAAATAAAACCAACTCTTTAATAAGTAAGTTCAGGAATCTTCAATTATTGCCGCAGCATATGTTAAAATAGCCTATAAAATACAAAGAATTATTCAAGAAATATTTTAAACTATTTTTTAACTGGCAAGCAGACAAAGAAGTAAAAGTTCAGCTAAACAAGATACTTACATATGTACATATGTAGGTACATTTGTACTCGTGTATATGTACATATATATATAAAGGATGTAAGGAAAATCGCTTCGAAATAAAATGTATGTAAAACAGTTACACTGGGTCTGGGTCTCTCTCGATATTTCCAGTTTCCATAACTTTTATTCCACCAACATAAGGGATTATAAAGGATTAAGGGAAAAAAAGTACATAGTTTAATAATATAATGTATTTATGTTGGTGGAATAAGAGTTATGGAAACACATTTAAAAGGGAAATACTTAGGATTTGAAATATGGCTCCCTTTCTGGCGGCTCCCTAAACTAAAGTGATATGAAAAAAAATTAAATCTAGGAATGTGTTTAGAATTGTTTACCCCTTGGAAAATGTTCCCTTGGAAAACGCCTTCAAAGCAGTCACACATTGTTCTCTCTGGGGTGTGGGTGTGGGACTATGTGCTTTTATCCCGGGCACACTTCATTACCGATCAGGTGTTAAGTGCATTCCGACCCGCTAAGGACCTTTGCCTTTTCGCCGTTTGCTCGTTTTATGGAGGAATCTCCTCAATTGAGCGCCATCGTTGATGGCGCACTTAATAGCGCAACCACTCAATGAATGCCCAGCCCGTTGCCGTTGCCGTTCCCGTGCCCGTTCCTCGGCTCGCTCTTATTCCGTTTGTGTGCTTGAATGGATTTATGAGAGGTACTAAAGTCATTAGCGCCAGTCACAGTCATCGGCCATCAAACAGCGCCATCGACATTGCCCTACGTTGCGTGCGGTTTTGGCATTCGGTACCTCGCACCTCCGAGGCCAGCTCGGGAATGGGAATGGGGGACGTAATTGCGGCAATAATTTCATAAATATTCTTAATCGCAATGCGCTCGCCTCACTTTTACGGTCTGACGGCTATCGTCGTCCTGCCCCTGGGCCCCATAAGACCCAACTGCAGTTGAACGAGTTGATTAAAATGCAATGAAAACAGAACGATGGGTTTTAAGCAGCTACCTCTTTTCTACCTATACTACCGCTTCAGGTCTGGTCCCAATTTTGTGTATCGGTCGTCCTTCGACATGCGTAGAACGATGGCTCTGCGCATCTCCATCGGCGGCCATGATGGCTTGGCCTGTGTATGTATGCACGGGGGCGTGTTTATACTGCCGTTGTGCGTGTGCGTGCACTGAAAATAATAGAATTGAAAATCAACATTATTGTCACAGAAGTCTCCAACACCAATAAGACTTGGTGTTTCTAGCTTATACAGTTTTTGAGATCTAGGCTCTCAGCTAGAACGACAGATGGATCCATACACGGGATGGCTATATCGACTATGATATTGATGCTGTTCAAGAAAATATATATAAAGTTTATGAAGTCGGAACAGCTGTCTATTTGCAATAAAAAGCAAAAATGAATTTGGAAAAATAATAATTAAATAATTAATTAATTAAATTAATTAATTAATTAAATAATTAATTAAACTTTACTCTGACAATTTTCTCTGCTTGGCTACAAGCTACAAAACGATGAGCCTCGAATTTATTGAATTTGCAATCATTGGTCTACTTGACTTAGTTATTTCTTTCTTCCAGTGTACTTTAGTGTGCGTTTCTACTCTCTGAGCGTGCGTATAAGACTCTCTTCGCTCACGCATTTGATTGTCTGTCTCCGCCAGAGGGCGCCGTTATATTTTATAGTTGCAGTGACTGTCCTGCAGGTGGCGCACCCAGGTAATAGCGCCATCTGCCTGGAAAATCTATACAATTTTGATAATCTTACGTTTTTGTTTACTTGGGAGGGTATGTTCGTTTATGCAAGATGTTTGTAACGCACATCAAGTAGGTATATATTATTCTTGATTTATTAGTCCATCAGTAGTCCGGCTGATACTTTTGTAAATATTGTTTGTACATATTCGTGCAAACTAAAGTAGCAGCCATATATTCTTCAGCGGCACAAACAGCCGATCTATGTACATAAATATGTGTATGTATCTTATTAGTATATAAAGATAAAGTAAAAGTATTAATGAATAGATTGTCGCTACCAGCAATTAATTGGACTGAGTAATGTCCAGCATTCTCGTAAAAAAAAAAACAAAAACGAGAGGGAACGTTGTGAGTCGCTTCTGTTGCCGCGACTCTACTTTTATACCCGTACTCAGTCAGTATATATGTGAGCTACGTCTGTCATCTAACACATGAGTCTGGAGACATAATTTGGTTGCTCTAGCTCTTATAGTTTTTGAGAACTAGGCTGATCAAGAATATATACATTATGGGGTGGGTCGGAAACATTTCCTTCCATCTACTTTCACCACAAATTTAATATACCCCTTAGCTCTTCGAGTACGGGTATACAAATTGGTTATATGGAAACTCAAAAGTAGAATTACTTTTTAAATTTCAATGGAATGTCAAAAGCCCGAGTGACCTTTGCTAAAGATGAATTTTCCTAATTAGGCGAATACGTCAGAGTGTGTCTGGCATTCGTATAGCATCTGGAAATTAAGAAAAAACTCACATTCAATTCACAGACGAAAGTAGTCGGACGTCTGGTATCCCATTTCTGTAAGTTTGGTTTCATTTCGCCAAAGAGGACAATCTGGGATCGTTTAATTTGGGAAGTTAGATGGACCGCAGATAGAGAACAACGGGGGGACTGTGGATGGCGCAACGACAAGCAAAGGGACGTTCTCATCATCGGTTGACGAAAGAACCCAGCCCGCCCCGTCCAGCCACCAGCCACCCTCCTCCTCCTACATGTTTGTTTTTATCTCCTTACAATTTCGACTGCAATTGTTGGAGAGTTTGAGCCGCTTGCTGGTACCCCCAGCACTTATTCCGCCAGTCCCCGCGGGACATGTTATCCTCTGCTTCAAGAACTGTGCTGCTTGCTGGCGGCGGAGCGAAGGAAGGAATCCAGAGTCATCCAAGCATGTATCTACAACGGACTCGGGACTGTCGACGTCGACTGGAACCGGGTTGTGGCAATTGAATGGATGTGAGTGGCTCTGAGGAAGAGGGCAAATGAACGGGCCGGACCGGACCGGACCGGGTGTGCACGTACAGACGAAATTCGTCTTCCAAGAAGTTCTGCAGCGTGGCAACAACTCGCTTTGCCTCCCATCGTTGCGTTGCTCTCCGCTTTGCTGCGTCGTGGCTCGCGAATATTTCCATTTCCATTTGCCGCAAATTGAATTCCCAGGGAAAACTCGGCCGCTGTCAGTTTCGTGGAAGTGACAGAACCGCTCAGCCAGCGACTGCTCCACATTTGCCCCTGACTCTCGTCTGCCTCTGACTTCCGCTGGGGCCGCATATGGCACCGACCGTGCGGAGCTCTTCATACATACCTCTCTTGCCGACTTTACGATATACATACATATGTATGTACCCATGTATATGCATACATATGTACGTATGTATGCTGCCTCCCGTTAGTGTCCCAAATTGGCCTCGGCTGGCAATCTATTCTCATTCATCCAACTGTCAGATGGATTTCCGAAGCACATACTAAAAAATACATATGAAGACATAATTAGCCATCTCTCTACGAGTATTTGCTGAACTTCTTTAATTTTCCCTATGCAACGCTCCAAAAGGTTCAGTCAGATCAATTTTCCTTAGATTAAAAATGTTTAAAGACAAAACAAGAGTCAGAGGCTCGATGAATATTCCATTCGAGCATTACTCGATTGGTTGGAATCATTAGCCGACGGACTCCGCTCGATTGGGCAAAATAATATTTCTGGCGAAATGTACAAAAACTCTTGGAGATAGTAGCATACGAGTACTTGGATATTTTCAGTTCTAAAACATGAACATTTCTGATTTTACATTTTAATAGAGATCTCTTCTACTGGAAGGTGAGAGCTTCCTTCTAGTGCCGAAGTTAGTTCGTTTTTGGTTGTTTGTTGTTCTGTCAAGCTTCGATGTCAGTTGTGTTGTTTATGGGATCTGAAGCGATTTTCCAAATGATGGCTTCTGGATTTTGATGGCGGCGACGAGAACGGAACAAGCCACGGACCTTTGGGTTTGCCTGGGGCCAGACCGTACTCGGCAGACGACTGAGGCAGACGGGCAGACCGGCGTTCCACGTTCTCGCTGGGATTAGTGTGGAGCCAATTTATTTTATGTCCCGAGGCACAAACATAATCATGTCTGTCTAATTTTGTTTACCTTCAAAAATGTGCGTGCGTGAGTGTTTCCATGTCACTCCATCTGTGTTTTTGGTGTGCTGGTGCTGGTGCTGGTGAGGGGTGCTTACTTACCCATGGAACTGCTTGGGCCGGGGCACGGAACTCAGGTCGAGTTTGGGTCCATGTCCATGGACTTTTCCCTCTTCCTGCAACGAAGCGGCAACGTTCATTAACTAAATTTAGAGTGCGGCTGCTGTTGGAGGAACACCCTCTCCGGAAATTATATACTTACAATAAGCACGACAGCGAATAGAGAAGCAGCCGTCGCGCCGCAACATGAAAGTTACGCAATCGAATGGAGTGGAATGGGGAAAACGCAAAATCAGAGCTTCCAGCGAATGGTGGTGGATGATGGATGGATGGATGGAGTTCTTGGGCCATTTCGCACTTGAGCCCACCGAACCTTCACCCTCACCCTCACCCACACCCTCACCCATACCCACAAAGCCACCGCCTAGCCCTGTCCTCGTCCTCGTCGTCGTCCACGTTCTCGTCCTGGGTCCCAGCAGGGGTGTGTCTGTGTGGTTGGGAGATGCGTGAGGCTTGTTTTAAAATTGCGTGTTTTCTCTGGGCAAAATATCGGAGTTGGAGGCGGGGGTGGGGCTGGGGCTGGGGCTGGAAGTCGAAATTGGAATTGAAATTGGGCGCCTGGCTGGGTGGGTTGCGTGTGGAAGTGATTACGGAAAAGGGACGAGGGGTCCTGGGCGCAGAACGAACCCCTTTGCCTTTCTGAAAAGCATTCCCGGGTGTCTGCGGCAAATGAAATCGTTTTTCATTTTCTGGCAATCGGAATGCAAATAATTTGAAACAAAAGTCGCCGGCACAAAATGGTGGCAATTAAAATGTTTAATGAAATTTGGCAAAAGCGCCGTTTTGCAGCGAGGAATTTCCAGCCCAGCGAAGGCTTTCAGCTATTTTAATTATCTTGGCGTTTGTTTAATGGCTCTCTAACCCCACGACAGCTTGTCGGAAAGGAAGAGGAGCAAGGAGGCCTCATCCATATGCATGTCGGCCAGTCGCCAGCTGTTCCAACCGACTAGAAGAGCTCCGCTTCGCTCCTCGAGTGGGCTGCCAGGCCCAATCCTCCAATGCGGTTTCGGAGCCATCGCCATCGCAATCGCATTCGCAGTCGTGAAATCGGATTGCGTGTAGCCATAAATCTGTGATTTTAATGCACGTTATTAAATTGCAAGCAGTGTCGGTCTTGGTCTCAGCCCCCAAAGTCACTCTCAGTCGCAGTCTCCAGGTCCCAGGCCCAGGCCCAGGCCCAGGCCCAGGCCAATAAAATGCAATTAATATGTTCCGCCAACCTGCAACAAAGTTCGCCCCGATAGCCGTCGCTTCGAGTGACTTGAAAGCTCGCCCAAACCGCTCCACGGATATCGCGATGGAGGGAGGTCTGGCTGGGGGAGTGCCCCGATCTTGTCTCGCCAAAGGCTGCCAAAGGAGTGTAGCCTCCATTTTGCTCACTTCGATTAAGTCCAAGCTCGGAATTTGCATTGTAAATTCAGCCCCAGCGATGTTATGGCCCGATATCGGCCGATGTCGACTTACACACGCCCACCGCCACCGCCACCGCCACCGCCACAGCCACAGCCCTCTCCTCCCAGCGACTGCAGTGGTAAGGTAAGCCTCGCCCAGCGTCGTACCCCGGTTCGTTATCGGCCGGCGCAAACAAGTCACGTCGCCTAATTTATGCGACGGCAACAGCTAAAATATTCGAAAAACGTGTCTTTCGATTTTTAATGGCCGCGCATAAATTTCAACATTAAGACTCGTAATAACTTCATTACACGAACTATAATTCCGTTCCTTTTGGCTTTGTTGATTTTTCGCTTTCCGTCGCCGCGCTGAAATGTCAACTTTTTGCCTCGATGCTGAGCCGATTATGAACACAGACAAATGCACAAATTCCAGTGGCAAATATAGGGTAAAGGGTATAGGGTCCAATAAAATAAATATTTATTAAAGGACTGAGGATGTAGCTCCTAAATGCAGGCATAGCCAATCGCTGAAGAAAGTGAATGGATAAGTAAGGGGACAGATATTACCTTTGAAATGAAGTGTATACCTGATCCCAATCCTTCTCATGATTAATTCCACTTGGAGACTATAATTGCAATCTGTGTTGGCAATAAAGAAGGGTTACCTCTAGCTACATATACATATGAGTATGCATTCTTGTTCCAGGAGTATGTACTTACATGAAACTTTTCAGTTGGGCTGGGTGATTTTGGTTTGGTCTCCGCAGCTCATCTCATGAATAACCAAAGAGGAATTTTTATATACAAATATGTATGTGTGTGTGTGTGTATGTATTTATGTAGTTATGTAGTATATGTACGCTCATACGCAGCCAACACGTGAGCTTAACTCGGGAGTTAGGCATAATCCCCGCCGCCTCGGCTGCCCCCCGCCGGTGAGTCCTGGGCTGGGTCCCGTCCCAGTCCCAGTCCCAGCTCCGAGTTGGCTGCCACAAATCTCATTTCGTATGCGTGTCCGCCATCGCTCGGCGATGAGGATGGCGCTGGCGGGGCAAGGGACGACAACAACAATGCGGAGGTGTTGATAGAATAACGCAGGGCGTGAATTTTTAGTCGAAATATTACACATGCTCGCATCCAGCACAAGCTCAGACACGTACGCAGCCCTGGGGTTATACATATTTAAGCCCCATAAAGGAAGGTAAAGGAGTGGAGAATTACGGAGCCCCTGCTCCTGCCACTCCCCTCCCCTCCCCGATCCGAGCCCACAATCAGTGGAGAAACTGCGAGCTGGGGTCTCAGATAAATGCACATATTAAATTTGAAACGTATTTGGAATTTTTGATGAGGATGAGAATGAGAACGAATTTGGGCTGCGACGGTGGTGAGACGTCCTCAGATGGCAATGGCAATGGCAATGGCGGCATATGGCCGTGGCAGGCAGGGGTTAAAGCCACTTTCGATGCGCTCGCATTTTGCTATAGTTTGGGAGGGTTGGGTTGTGTTGGCAGTTTCCATTTTCCTCCTGTTGGTTGTCGCTGCCATTTCCATTTCCATTTCCGTTTCTGTTGATGTTTCTGTTTCTTTGGCTCTTTTTGTTGCCGTTGCACATGTCCGCATGTGGAAGCGAACATTGAACCGAGCCAAGCCAAGTGTATCCATGAGATACAGACGATACGACGAGGCAGGGCGCGCGATTGCCTGCCATGGCCCCATTTGGTGCCCTGCCTCTCCATTCCTCCATTCCTCAATTCGTTGTGGTGGCTCAGCGGCTTGATTGAGAGCAGAGTGTCCGTCCATCTGTCTGTCTGTCTCTCAGTCTGTCTGTCCCAGTATCTGTATCTTGAGGCCGGCCATCGTGTGGGCACTCAACCCACTTGGCGGCGCGACTGGAGCTCATCTCGAATGCGCGCCCCTTATCCGATCCATTATTTCGATGGATTTATAGGCATGGAGGTTGGGCAGCCGCTCTCCCTCCACTCTCCACTCTCCACTCCGCCAGTGTTTGCGTATGCTTTTTATGCCTTTCTGCTGGCTCTGACTCTGACTCTGAGGTGGCTTCTTCTCGTTCTTCTTCTGTTCTCTTATCGCTCTTTTTTAAACTTTTTCGTGCCTTGGATAGATTCCACTCCATTCGAAGTTTCTGTGGTTATTAGTTGGTCTTTAGTGCCGCTGATCGCATCAAAATGAAATTGTGCTAGGGGGAGCTGGGCCCCTCACCAAACTGGAGACAGCTCTCTGAAGATACGAGTGCGGAAAACCTCAGCCTCAGCCTCCACCTCGACATTTGCATTTTGCTGTCTGCCACAGAGTTCGATTCGAGAGCGTTGATAACAATATTCACCCGCAGGCTCAGACCCAAAGGAAAGGCCCAGCACCGAGCACCGAGCACTGAGCAGGCCAGCAGGAAGGGACTCTTTTAGAAAGTTATATAAGCGATCCCGAAACACACAAACAATCCGTTTGTGCATCTTTGTGTCCTCATCCCCATGGCCGGTTCCTTGACAGGCCTTCCCTTGCCTTGCCGTCAATCCACCCTCAATCCTCAATGTGTTGCTCTAATTTCATTGTTCACGGTCTCTTGGCCCTTTGTTTGAGTTTTGAATATGCAGAGACAGAGACAGAGGCAGAGACCCGTTCGGTGTGTGGAAAAGGGTTCGGTTCGACTCGGTTCGTCCAACCGTCGCCACCATAAATCAGTCCAGCATCGAGGGGCAATATGCGTAGATATGCAATAAAATCATAAAACGATTTCTATAGGGCAGAGCGGCACCAGAAGACGCAAGAGGATGCTAAACGGAAAATTTGAATCTCAGCTCCGGGCCCCGGGTCCCTGGGAGTAGCCTGCAATGATACCGTTTCGTTTTCAGTTTGACGCACGGACGGCTTTCTTTTATGGCCTCTGAGCGTTAACTGGACGCAAATAGAGCTCGGCGGGGAGTCGGGGTGGCCGGGCGGGGGTTCGGGTTAGAGTTCGACTTGCTTGACATTTCTGTTGTATAAATATACAAATTCATATTTTGTATATTTTGTATATTTTGATTTGGTGCGCGTGCAGGCCGTGTCCTAGTTCCTACAGGAACTTCACAAATTTCGGACATTTCGGGCGGGTTTCGCGCATTTTCCATTGGACACAGATGCAGATACCCTGTGGAACGGGTAGCCTTTGTCACTGCCAGTGACAGTGGGAACGGGAATGGGGCTAGGCAGTGCCAGCAACGGCCCCATAAAACGCTTCTACATATTGTCAGAGGCGAGCAGACGACAATGCGTCTCCTCCTCGTTAGCTGCGGATGGGAATGGAATGGGCTCCGGCTGCATCTGGCAGATGCATACGAGTATGCAAATGAAAAGCAGATATGTATAGACATAGCATAGACATAGATATACAGAGGCATATGCAAATGCCGCGCGGCGACTGGTTATGCTCGGCCATAGCCCATAGCATAGTCCGACGCCCGCGGCGCATTCCAAAGTGCCCTATAAAAGTGTCACACTTTATATGGCCCCAGTCGACTGGGTAATGGCGATGCCAGGCCTCTGATTAGTCAGCGTCCATACGAATGGCCTAATGAGTTTTCCTCCGGGCCGATATGTGATATTTTTGCGGATGCAGCGGACCTCCTGAAGGTGAACAAACTGCAGCTCAGCGTGTCCCCTGGCGGGGCCCTCTGGCCAAAACGCCAGAGTAATTAAATCGGTTCAATTGCATTCAGCGACCGGGAGCTGTTTATTTGGCCAGAATTGCTTCCATAAACATTGCCGGATTTTATTTACACAACTCTGCGTTTCGGTCTCCGTGCGTGCGTGCAGCAGATGCCCCGCGGCCGAGAGACTAGGGAACTCGTTCACCTACTGCTGCCAATACTGCATTTTACAGCCAAGAATCGGATGTGTACACAAAATATATCTATAAATTCGAGCTGATGCACTCAGCAGGGAATGCTCCACATCTTTGGGGCAGAGCTACTGTCCCTGCCATTGGACTGGCTTCGATTGCTGATCGGCACCTCTACCTTGCCTTGCAATCGTTTGCAGCTACAAGTGTCGAAATCGTACGAAATCCTGACCCCCTGACCGTGCAGAGTGGCCTGGGCCACTGGGTGATTCCGACCAGTGTTTCAGGGCCGCACCGCTCCGCTCCGCTCGCATGCCACGTGCAATAAATCCAGAGACCATAATCAGGATTTATGGTTGCTGTTTCTGCTGCGGCTTCGGCTGCTGCTGCTGCTGCTGCTTTCGGCGGCGCTGCTTCAAACATTTTTATGATGTCTCTGCAGTATTTATGAGTGAACGATGTTGCAGGGGAGAGTGGAGCAAGGCCGCTTAACAGCCACTGATATTACGCGGCGGGCATAAAATCCGAATATAATTTGCAACAGGTGATAATTGTTTTACAATATGTTCGGTCATGCGGGGGCATGGCGGCGCCGAACAAGTGTATTTATGAGTGGGATGCGTGGGGCCCTGGGACGGGATGAATCGCTCATCCTGAACTCTGCGATTCTATTAACTGAGTCCAACTCTTCTTGTAAACTATTTATAAATACTTTGTCGGATTATTTCAATTTATTGGGCAAATAAACACTCGAAGTCTTGCGCGGTTCGCAGCTCAAAGATTGATTGATTGATTGGACTAGACTGCACTGGACTGAACTGGCTGACTGGTTGATGGGCTGGCATGGGAAATGGGGGAATGGGGGAATGGCAAAGGCCTGCCGCCGCAGCCTGCAATTAAAAAACTTTATGATTTGTTGTGATTTCTGTAATTGGCATTTTTACGAGGGCTACCTGACGATGCGGATTCCATACGGAATCGCTGGCCAGCGCCTCCGCTCGTTCCTATTCGTATTCCAATTCGTATTCCTATTCCTATGCAGTATTCAGTGCGGCTTTTATTGGCTTGCAATTAATTTACCATTGTTAATAGTTTGTCTGCCACGACCGCGGCCGGAATGGCTGCCAAAGGTGTCATAACTCACGTAATAAACGCCACACAGCCTGCTCGGCTTTGTCACACTGCCTCGCTGAGCTCTTTCCGCTCTCTGCTGTACGCTTCCGTGGCCCTGGCGCTGGCCGCCCCATAAATCCGCCATCGGCAAAAGCGAGTGGCAGCCACAACGGACCAGACTATCTCCTGCCTAGCCCGCCTAGCCCGCCTAGCCCGGTCCATAATTCACTCGCCTCGCTCAGAACACTTGAATGGCCCTCGCACTCGTAAAAGCGGGACAGCGGCAGCGGGCGGCAAAAGAGTTTTACAATCGTTTAAAAACTCGTCAAAAAATTAGACCTTAAAATATTGTATTTGCGTTTTGGCGTTTGACGAGCGTCGCTGCGTCGCAGCGCAGCGGATTCCCCGTCAATAGACAACACCACGACCGCCACCCACACCCACACCCACACACACATACGACAGGGCAGTCTTTGCCACTCCCACACCCACCGCCGGGTCCGATCGGGAGGGGGGAGGCCAGCTTTTACGAGCCAACAAAATATTTTTTATAATAGCAATAATTCCATGAGGCACTCAGGGCGCGCGGGCACGCGGGCGGTGAGGCGGCCCACAGTAAAAGCGTTTTGATTTGATTTGTTGTTTCTGTGCTCGGCATTGCTTGTGCTCGACATTTCGATTGTGATTCATCGACATCGTCATCGGCATCGGCATTGGCAACAATTAAAAAGCGTTTACTTTTTATTATTATTTTATACTCGGGTATATTTTTGCGCGGTGCATTTGGCGGAATGAAATGCTCGTGCAATATGTTTATCTCTCGCTCGACTCGCTCGAAAAGTGGGCAGGGCTCTTCTCATCCTCAGTCAGCCATTGGTCTTGCCTCTCGCTCTCGCTCTCGCACACGCGACCCGAGTGCGATCGGGCGATCGTTGGCTCGTTCGCACTCACGCTCCAGTCGGTCGCTGCCAGCGCGAGCAGCATGGCCGTTCGTGGATTTCGTGGTGAGTTTTTGTTTGGTGAGTTTCGCGCACACTCATGGCGGCTGCTCTGCCGCGACTGCGTCAAGGGCGGGGCAGCCATGGCGTGACTCTTCGGCTTGGGAGTGCAGCAGCTGCAGCTGCTGCTGCACTTCCCCCGCTGCGTGCGGATACTTTTGGATGGAAGGGAGTTCCGTAAGTGCCCGAGACACTCGTGGAGGATTCCAACCGATTCCAATGTTATTCAAGTCAGCAGAAAGTAATTGAAATGTGAAGTTGCTTTGTGATTTTTACATTACAATTATCGCATCTCATTGTAGAACCTTAACTCATAAAAAGACACGGCAGAATAATTTATGTTCCATTTTATGAGCCTTAAACACCAGCTATAATATTCGTTTTTGACTTGTTTGATGGGTGGGGACGGGGACCGTTTGATTTCCGTTTTTGCGAACGTTATGAGCTTCTAATCGAAAGGAGATGCGCAACACAAGTGAAGTGAAGTCTTCCCTAGTCCCAATCCAACGACCATGAATGACCGCCTCTTCGGAGGATTGCTCTGTCCCAGACACTCCTGCAACGAATGCACTTAACGCGTGCAGGTTCTGCAGGGAGCCGACTCCATCTGCGCGTGACTCACACTGTTTGATGCAGCTTTAACGAGTTGCGCTTTGTAACTAAATGCACAGTCCTAGGCGCCTCAGGCACTTCACAATTAATTTTATTAGCACTTAAGATTAAGAGGAAGGAGCGCTGCGGGCGACGCAGCGCTACAGCGCTACAGCGCTCGAATATAATTAAGGTAATATGAATAATAAAAGGAATTGCTCGGCGGCGGTCGCGCAGCAGAGCAGAATGAAACGCTCGCCGAATGCAAATTTCAGCGCAGATCTGAATCCACTTAACCTTTGTGTAACCTTTGCCCCAGCACACACGCATCGGAGTCCGATTTTGTGTGGCCACAAGTGGGGAGGAGAAGAGGTAAAACACATCACCAAGTCGGCTTGAGTCGTTTGAGCTTGTTTCCACCTACTCCCTGGCCCATACCCTGCCCCTGTGGCATACCTCCTCTGGCTGCAACTCTTGCGCAGCTCGCAAAATGTCAGCCAAACGAACTCAGCCCCCACCGCGGCGGCTCTGGTGTCGAGGCCGCTGGGATGGAGACGAGGAACGCGGGACACACCACCACCACTCGTGCCGCACTCCGCCAAAAGTTAATGGACCGTGCATGTTTTTCCCTCAGCCGTGGCGCTTAGCTTAGCATTATTTATGACGGATGAAAAACTGCCATTTCCACAGTCATTCGCCTACCCGGCTACCCGGCAACCCGGCTCGCCCACCCCACACTTCCTTTTCAACATTTTCGCGATTGGCTGCCGCCGCATATTTCGAAAATTTCCGCAGTTTTCACTCAGCCCGATTGGTAATTGTTGGTCCACTCTATTTAGCTGAGATTGAGCCATCAGCGGCGGGTGTCCGATAGGACTGCAGCTGACATGACTTTTGGCTAATCTCGGGTCTTACTCTCAGCCCTGATGAGCTCAGTCCTAGTCCTAGTCCTCGTCCTCCCCCTCCCTCTGCACTAGGTTTGGGAAGTATTTGGGAACATTGCAGAACAAATAGATTAAAGAAGGAACGGCTAGGTTTAGGTTCCTCTGTAGGTTCTAGGACTCTCTTTCCCCCCTCCAACGTGGGACCAGCCTTAATTAAACCAGCACAAAAAGCCGCGGCGGGGAGTGGGGCAGAGGCGGCGGCGGTAATCATCGTTAGCCACTGTTGGACTTTTCGTTTTTCGTTTCTCGTTTTTTGTTTCTTTAATAAAAATAATTACTCGCATTTTTTGTGAGCTGCTTCGTTGGAGGGTTTTTTTTCCTTCGCTTTTGTGGCTCAGAGCCGCAATTTTGAAGCGTTTTATGGCCGAGTTTTTGTTTCGTGAGTGTGTGTCCAGCCCCCTGCCGCTTCCCGTTGCCCTGCTGCCCCGCAGCTTTCCCTTCTTCAACTGCCCCCGTTGACTGCCATTTTTAAGCCCAGCGCTTTCCCACTGTCCGTCGTCAGTTGCTGTTTGCTGTTTGCTGCCTGACCGCCAGATTGCCATCTAAATGGCGTTTTTTCTTCTTCTAGCTCTCTCTGGCTGCTTGGCTTAATAATTTTCGGTTTACTGTGCCGCAGCAGTGCTTTCAATTTATGAAACACGCTCAGCTCACTTCCTTCCCGACCCCCCTGCACCAGGCACCAGGCAGCAGGCAGCAGGCCCGGTCCGGCCCCATCCTATCCTCTTCGGCGCATTCCCATCGAAACCCCAAAGCCCGCCGCTCGTTACGCGCTCATCTTGTTCGCTTGCGCCAGGGCCAGGTGGCAGGGCAAGGTAAGGCATGGAGCATAGGTAATCGCAATCAGTGGCAGTGGCGTCTCCAAGGCCGCTTGTCGAGGGGCGGAGCAGCGGTCTGCGGTCTACGGTCTGCGGCAACGCGTCGCTGATCAGCGTCCGCGTTTGTGCTCATGGCCAGCCCCAGCTTCGGCTTCGGCTTCAGCTTCAGCTTCAGGTTCAGGTTCAGCCTTCTCCACTCGCCAGCTGGTGCTGGTTGGCCAATTACACACAACGCTTAGCCCAGAGATTTTTCTACAATTTTGTTTGCTTTTGTCCGTTTTTCTCTCGCCTCGGCAGCAGCAACAGCAACACCAGCAACAGTTAATTGCACAAGTTGCTGTGGCTGACGGGTATTTTTAATTGTATTTTCCAGGTTTTTAATTAAAGCTCAACTTGATTTTCAGTTTAGTTGCAATTTCAGAGCTGCTTTTTGTTTTCGCACTTGACGCTGGCCTCAAACTGGTTTGGCTGTGATTGGCAGCCCAGAGCCAAACGGGCCAAACGGGTTTCAAAGCGAATCAGGATGCCGAAGATGTTTTACGATTCCCCCAGCAAATTACAGGCACTTGCACAGCCCCGTCAGATGAGGGGAGGGGAGGGTAGGGGGTAGCTGCTGGCACTCGACTTTCATCCGGCGGAATGGGGGCCCGTAGCCGTTGGAACCTGTAGCTCCCACAAGATACTGCCTCCATCTAGAGGGCACATTTGGGCCTGTTTCCGATCAGCCACGAAACAGTTTTCAGCTTGCAGTTTTCCACAGTTTCGTGGAATTTCCCTGCGACTTTTCACGCAACGTTTGCCAGACGCTCCGTCAGCCAACCGCAAAGTCCGTCGAGATGTGCAAAGTTTGCCTTCGTCTGGCATTAATGTTGCCGCTGGAATATGAATAAGCCCGTGTGTACGTACGAGTACTCGTACTCGTACTCGTACTTGGCATGGCCCTCGTGCTCGCATGTGTTTGTGTGATGTGAAATGGCCGCAGTCACACAGATACAGATACAGATACTCGCGCACACACACTCGCGGCCACAACAGAAATGTTATAATTAAAATAAAGCGAAGGAACACAGAGAAGGAGAGCGGAGCGAGCAGGCGGGCGAATACTCGAACCGTACTCTCGGTTCCGTGGACTTTGTCGGCTTGCTCTGTGTGGAGATGAGCCCCCTGCCGACGCCCCTGGATCCCACCGCCTGCGATCCCAGATCGCATTTGGACGTTCACTTGTTCGCGTCTTTGTGTCTCTTTCGGTCCCTCCCTCCCTCCCTCCCCCCTCCGTCCGACCGTTCGCTCCATCCGCCAGGCCATAAAACCCAAAATAATACTATGTAAAAAATGTTTAGTGTGTTTCTCTTCTTGGACGTCCCTCGGTCCCCCGGTCCACCCTGTCCACCGGTGCCGACCCCCCCTTCCAATGGCCCACATGCGACTGACTGCGACTCGCGATCTCGCTCGTGGTCGTCGTCGTCGTCGTTGTCGTGCTCGGGCCCGGAGACCGCTCTCGCTCCGGCTCCAGCTCTGGTGCTCGGGAACAGCGCCATTCGCGTTCGCGCTCGGTTCGCCAGTCTGCCAGTCTTTTCAGATTTCGTTTCAGTTGGGGTTTCGTCTAAACAACAAAATATTGAATTTAATTTTTTTAGTGTTAGTTGCTCTCTAACAATTTCGGAGTCGTTATCGCATGCGCGTTCGCGTCCGCGCCTCCGTTTTGGTTTCTGTTTCTGTTGTGCTTACCGCCGCCTGCTCCTCCGCTCTGCTATTTCTCTGGCCTGGCTTCGGCTCTTTGGACTGCCATCAAGTGTATACTGATCCCGATCCCGATCCCGATATTGATTCCCATTCCGACTTCGAACCAACCGCTAATCGGGTTCGATGGGCCTCGATTGGTCCAGGCCGAGTGCGAGTGCGAGTGTGTGCGGGTCGGGTCGTTCATAAATTATGTCGTACGCTCTTATACCAACGATCGCTGTCCGGTGGCCATAAATTTGGGAATTTTAAGTTTTACATGTTTAAAAGTTCATTACGTCGTGATTCGGGCACCCAATACAAATTGGAGCACAAATAAAGCTGCATCGGATTTATTCCGGATCGTTTACGACGCCCTGCCCTGCCCTGCCCCGTGATCTTCCTCGGATTATACGAGTGCTTCGATTTAAAAATTCGTCAGCACATAATTAGAAGAGATTCGGAGAATATTATAATAATCATAACCGTCATCAGAGTGCGCCTTATCACCCCACCACACCCCACCCCAGTACTCGGATCGATCCGAGAGGCATTGCTCGTATGTATCATCGGCGTTCAAGCTCCTGGACTCTGCCACTCTCCCAATAAATCATTTCTAATTTGTTACAAAACCAAAGACTTGAGAATTGACCAACGGGAAAGTGTAAATTGAAAGAGTAATACTCGAATGATATGAAATTTTAGCGAGGAGGCACATTGCCATCAGATTAAATATTCTATACCCTATACATTGAAGACATGGAGGGGATACATTTCTAAGGATTAAAATAATTAAATGGCAAAACTTGTGTCTGGTTCTTTCAGATCTGACTTTCCCCGCTGCAGCATTCGCCAAATTGTACTGCCTCAAACATAAGCTGGTAAGTGGACGACGACATTACGTAAGCCGAGTCAGACTCTTGGCTTGATAATTGAATCAATAATTGGGAGTAGGCAAGTCAGGTGGCAAGCCAGTTCCCGTCGGAACTGCTCGGCTCTGAACTCGAGCCAGGCCGAGTAGCTCGAATTACCTTTTTGATTTTTATGGCCAAAACAATTCGATTTCAGGCTGGGGCCAGTGTCGGGGGAACATTATTGTAACATAAAGTGGCCTGGCCCTGGCCCCTGCCCCCTGTCCCGGTCGCTTACCCAGGGTCGTCCGCCCAGTTCCGGTCCTGGGCGCGACAACAGGGCCAGCGTGCAGGGCGTTAAAATGTCCAGGCTGGCGAGTCGAGCGGTATTAAAAATGGCAATAAATAAAGTAAAGTACGGCGAGTACATGATTTCCCTGTTAAGATCCCACACAGGACCGGGCCAGAGACTGGGACTGCGACTGCGACTGGGTGAGAATGGGAATGTCATTGGCGGGCGGTGAAGTGCCACCGGGCGGGGGGCAGTGTCCAAGCGGGCCAATTGTGGTAAATCGGAAGTTAAAGACGGCAATAAAACGGTGCAATAAAAATCTATGAATGACACATTAAATCAATTGCCAAAAATCACAAAAGCGTGGAAAAAGTCGCTTATGAGTGGATTTGGGAAGAAGGGAGACGAGACGGAGAAGGGCCCAGGGGCCAGGGGCCAGTGGCCAGGGGGCGGTGACCACTTGGGTGGTGGCCAATGAAGAATTCATTTCAAAGTTTAAGTGATTTATTTAACGGGCGTGAGAAATTGAACAAACGGGCTAATTACCCACCGATCGGCTGGGCGGACGGGACGTACGGGACTCATCAATCGGCGGCATCTAAGGTGCGGCGACTGCAGCCGAACCGATGCCAGATGCAGATCGGAGTCCCTGGCCCTGGGCTCGGATCGAAGTCAGGTGCATCCCCGATTAAGCGATGCATTTCAGAATTTTGACATTTATGTGCACCTCCATTCCCATTGTCCCGCAGACTTTCCCAAGTGAAGCCGATCTCGGGCCGGGGCATGCAGCTTATCCGAAAATTTTAACGACTTTCCTCTGAACAAAGGGAAATTCGTGCACAACAAGAAAAGCAGCCAAGTTCCACTTATGAAGTCATAAAATGGGAAACACGTCGGTTACTTTTATCGGTGGCGCAAATCGGAATCGGGACTGCTCCTGGACCAGCCCTCTGCTCTGCCGCCTTCTGTCATACGCCATCGCGTCCTACGATCAGCAGATCAGGCAGCAGGGCAGGGCTGGGCAGGGCAGGCAGAAGGTCGAGCAGGTGAGCAGGTGAGCTGCTTTCACCGGACGGAGGAGAGCAGTAGGGAGTGGGAGTGGCAGAGAGCTAGAATCCGTTGGTGGCCATTTTCGATGACTTCATTCGGTGCTGCTGCTGCTGCTGTTGCTGTTGCCTGTGCCGCTGGCGTTTCACCTTTCTCCCCTCTGAGCGTAACATGTGCATCCGTCAGATACCCGCACTGCCTCACTGCCTGGGTACGAGTATAAAACCCATAAAATATGTGCACGTCAACGCGCTTCGTGCTGCCTTTTGTGCAGCCATTATTAAATTTCTGATTGTGGCTTTCTACTCACATGTCTTTTGCTCTTCGCACTGTCTGTCCGGCGGACTGCGGACCAACGGACCAACGGACCGGTTCAACTTGTTATCTCGCCTGTTCCCCTCGGATGGCTAATCGAGCAGCGCTCGTTCTGAGGTTCGGGCTCAGCCTGGGGCTCCGCTCCGACGGGGAACTGTTTATTTTCTCCCCGTTCTTGTGCCACAGTGGATACGAGGGGGGAGAATGTGCCCGCACTTCAATGCCAAGAATACGAGACACTTACATGTGGGATATGTAGGAATAATCTATTGGCACTGCCCATCTAGAGCAGATCCCTTGGAACAGACAACTTATTCGTATAGTGAGGGCTTTCGGTGCTCTTTCGCCATATTTGTAGCCACTAAGGAACGAATTCGGCCCATTGTTCGCTTCGTTCCTTCTCCTCTGTGCCGTGTCCCTCAGAGGTAGGGCTGGGCACCCGAAATGAAAATTAGCTGGAGTCCCAGCCATGTTAGTCATCTGAAATTCCGTGAACACGGAGACACAGACATGTTTAGTGGGGCGGGGGCTGTCGGACATTTTTAGGCATATCACGTAGCGCGCTCAGAGTTGCGAGGTCTGGTGCAGGGTTCAGGTTCAGGTTCGGCTCGGGGTCCCCGGCTGGGGGCAACCTGCAGCTGGGTTCGAGCGGAGACATTAATAAAACCTTGAATTTATAATTCAATTAATAATGTCATTGGTGCAGCGCATCTCAGCAGAGTCGCCTGTTCCCCTGTGGAGTGGAGTGGAGTGGCGTGGATTCGGTTCAGTTCGTGGGTCAAGCTGGCCTGGCCTGGCCTGGCCGTTCGGGAATGTCTTTGTCTCCAGTCGATGGCTGGCAGAATGTGTCTATGGATACAATTCTATAGTATACCCGAGAAACGGAGAAGCGAAGGCTGTCGGCTGGCAGGGTGTTGGGCGGAGGAGTGTGAGGCGGAAGCCGGGGCACAAAGTAAATTGAGAACTCATTGAGTGCAGGCAACGACCCAAGAGGGATCGATATTCCTCAACACAAACAAATACGCCAAGCGGACTGCCACCCACACCCCCCCCCATCCACCATCGCCATTCGGTTGGGACCCCCCCACTGCTGTACGAGTTTGTCAGTGTGTGTTTGTCAGTGTGTGTTTGTGTTTGTGTACAGCCACCGACAACGTCAGCAAAAGTGTTTTCAAACTCGGCTACCCTCCGCCCTCGTGGACTCCTTTTTTGGGGTGGTTCGTGCTCGTGTGCCGCCCTAAAGCGTTGTGTCCTCTCCTCACTCTTACTTTTCCTCTCCCTCACTTTCTGTCTCTCTCTCTCTCTCTCTTTCTCTCTCTACATTTTTCGTTTTATCCTTGAATGCTTTTGACTTTGCTTATCGCGACTGCCTGCCATTTGCGGGGGTGGCTTTTCGCCAGCTCTGGCCTCCAGCGGCGTCACGGAAGGGATGCGTGGGTGGCTGCCAGGGTTGCCAGGCCCAGCGACAGCGGCCGTTGATATATCCAAACTGAAATTAACCTTTGGCAAGACGGCAAGGGGTCGTCGAACGGGGAACGGGCAAGCGGCAGGGGAAGGGGAAGGGCCGCGCACGCTATTTGAATAAATATTTTGCTGACTTTGGCAGGAAGGAGGATGGGAGTCTGGCGGCGGGGTGCTTTTCAGCCATGTAACTATTCTATGTGGAAATTATGCTTATGTAAATGAGCCAGCCGCCTTTGTGCTCTGTGCTGGCTCCTTGAGCTTAAAGACGGCGCAGGAAAGATAAATGAAGGAGAACCGAGCGAATTCCCAGAAGAAACTGACAATGTAGCCAACCAACCAACCAACCAGCCAACTTTGCATCCCCCGCCGGGCTGGATGCGGGAATGTGGGCAGAGGGTGGAGGGAATGTGGAATAGGGAGAACTGAAATTGATGATTTCACTTATTTTTGGCCAGAATGGGCTTTATGTCTGGGCCTCGGCTTAGCGTAAGGCAGCACCCGTGGAGTGGTTCGGGGGGAATTGATTTCCCCAATTCAATTTCGCTGAAAACTGAAAAAGTGTAAAAACTGATTGGGCCCAGAACCGTTGGGGAATTTGCGTACGAACACAGACACAGACAGAGACTCGACTCTGATACGGAAACTGATTCCACTTCCGACCAGCGCAATTATCCGGAGAGGGGGAGTCTCCGCTTGGTTTTTGTGTCTTTCTGGTTCTATGACAATTAATCAGACATAAAACCCAGCTCTGCATTCGGCTGCTCGTCTTTTATCACACGCGGAGATGCCGATGCTGGAGCACAAGTGTGTGGGGATGGATGTGAGGATGGAGTGTATACCGATGGGGGATGGGGGATGGGGGATGGGGATGAGCTGAGCTGAGCTGAGACGCCATGAAATGGCCTAACGACACCATAACTCTCGTCGTGTTTGCTGGAATTTTAACTGGTGGCCAATTTAATGCCCATAAACATGGTATTAACACCTTATTGGAGTGGAGTGGAGTGGAGAGGAGAGTGGGGCAGAGCAATTAACACATTGGCCCACTGGTCATAAAGCAAGTCAGACAACGAGCCAGGTCGCTGAGTGGCCAAGGTGCCAGTCAATGAACCAAACGAAAGCGAATCGCAAATCAATTAGAGTACTGCCATATTTACCCCGCCATAATCCACCTATCAGACAGAGTTTCAGACGGAGTTCGCTTCCCATTTGCATGCTGGTGGAGGGGAAATAAATCTTTGCCATAAAAGAGACCGCGGGGCTCGCCGCTTTCAAGCTCAGGCGGATCCACCAGTTTATTGGTCTGCGCTTTTGACCAGTGGCCGGAATTTTAATCGATGAACACTTCTGACTTGACTGCAAATGTATCTGCTGTACTTGCCAGTCCTATTCCCGTGTTGAAGTATAATTACGCTTATGATGTCCCACGAAGGTCGTTGGCTGTCACTGGGGACGATGGATGCAGACGGTGACTGTTCTGCGCTGGAAGGTGAAAGTAATGCTCGAATTGGTGACCCAATAAGCAGCTCCCTCGCAGTCTTTATATGGCTCCATTCACACCAGTCCAGCCCAGCCCAGCCCAGCCCAGCAACTGCAAACAGACTCGGGTCTTGCCGTGGCGCTTCCTAGTTTCCGTCGACTTAATTTCCAACATAAAAGCACCACTCCGCCAGGCCCTGCATGCCACTGCACTCCACTCCACTCCACCACATGTGTATGTATGTATGTATTGTATGTAGATACATTTGTAGCTACCAGCTACCATTCCGTTCCATTCTGCAGCGACTCCCCATAAAGTGGCCAAAAGTGTTGCTTTAATTTCAGGGTGTTTATTTTACTTTTATTACAATATATAATGCAATCTACATACAATTTCCCCTTGCCACACACAACTCACTCAAAGAGTTGTGTCTGTCGCTCCGCCCGTCCTCCCGTCCGTCCTCCCGTCCGTCCGTCTGTTTGTCGTAAAACGCTTTGCTGGCAATAAAAGGCAGTTAACTAGTTAGATTTATTGTACTAAAATATGGCTTAAGTACAACAGCCAGCAGGCAACAGACACGGCACTTTCTCAGGTACTTAAACCTGTATTGTACGAATGGGAGCCACGATGAACGATAAACGATGAGCGATAAACGATAAACAGGCCACTAGATTGTTTATTTGTTGCTAATATTGGCACTCCACTTCTTTGCATTTTGCATACAGCCTATGGGAGTGCCCAAGGGGAGCTCAGCAGAACAGTGCTGAGGGATCACCTCTCACCTGGTCGAGGCTCGGCGGCACACCTCGACCTTGGCCCCTTTTAAGGGGGCCAATCATCCTAAGAGGGTTGGCGCCCAGATCAGCCACCTTTGGGCCCCAAAGTGTTCTGCGGCACATGGTCAGCGGGATCAAGCTTGAGTGGGGTTTTATAGTCCAGAACAATAAAGCTGAAGCTGAAGTGGCAGCTGCCCCAAGTAATTTACACACCGATGCATTCAATTGGGACTGGGATGGTGGGCCCTGCCAGACGTAAACTTAAGCTTTGAGATGTCTAACGGACAACCCATGGGCTGCATCTATGCGATAGCTCACACGTAATTTACGGGTCGCAACTGTCTTGTTCTACAAATTCCCATTGGCAGGGAGCAGCGTCTGCTGATCTGTGACTGCACAATCAATTACATGTGCCGCGGACAAAGGGCTCTGTCGTCTTGTGTACATAATTAAACAAAGCCATTTTCAATCATAAATTGTGGCACAATGCGAGCGGGACAGAGGATGCTGTGTTGCCAAAAATGGAAGGGCAACAAATGTTGAGCAAACAGGGGGAGAGATGTCGTAAAGGGAACCAGGGAAGATCGCTCTTGCCGGGGAGCAAGGGGCGGTGGCCATGTTGAGGCGATGCGACTGCTCGTGTATCTCACGGATGGCGGTGGCAAACAGGCAGGCAGGCAGGCAGGCAGACAGGCAGACATCTCTCCACAAAATGTCTCGCATGGAAGCTGTCAGCACGATATTTCATTTGCTGCCTTGCCTGGCTTCTCCCCTCCCTATCCGTTCTCTGTGCTCGTTCTTTGTTCTAAATATGGCTCGTCGAGTGTGTGTCTGTCTGTGTGCATTTTGTATCTTTCAGTCGAATGATTCTGGCGGCTGTTGCCCAATTTCTTTCTGGCTTGCTCTTTCGTAGGAATCCAACAGCACAGGCAAAGGCCAGGCACAGCCACAGGCACAGGCACAGAACACGTTTTCATGATCTGTTGAAAACAGGAATGAGAGAACTCGTTTGCTGGCCTCCATCTCGGCCTGCTCGGCCCCCGGAAAAGCAGAGAACGCTCCATCGCCAGTGCTGTGGAGGCCCACCAGCCTGAGCTTAGATTTTCAGTTTCGTCAGAATCGGATTCTCCTATTACTATACTATCTCTGATTCGTCTTCGGTTACCTCCACGACGGCCGCTCTTTACACGGAAAACGCTGCAGTCCAGTACAGTCCAAAGGGTTCCGAGAATAAAGAAATTCAAGGCAATTAAAGGCTCGGCGCGATGGAGAGACGCATCATAATTAGCTGGGAGAAAGATCATTAAAGATCGCACGACGGTACCCCTTTAGGGTGGCAGAGGGCACAGTGGGAGGAGGGTGGAGGGTGGCTGTGTCTAATTGGATAACATGAATTTCATTTTATCTCATTTAATTCGTCTGCAGCATCTGATCTGAGACCGCGAGACAGAGAATCCGGGAACCCGAAATTTCTGTCTGGCTGTTTGTTTTTTTTTTCTTTTTCATTTCTGTTTATTTGTTTTTTTTTTTATGGTGGCAGTGGCCACCGGACAGAGCCAATGAACTTCTCTCTCACCATCATATTTCTGTTTCTTTCTCCTCTTTGGACATATTGCATGTGAATTTGTTTGGAATGATTATATTTTGTGGTAGGTTTATTGTTGTCTGAATTTAAAATTCGACTCGGCCTGCGACAGCGACTGGGACTGCGGCTGGGACGACTTCACATAATGAAGCCATAAGCCGCCATCGCGACCATAAACCTATTTGAATATTAATTTTGTTAATTAACTTATTCAAATTTGGGAATCGTTAAAAATGGAAGAAATTCTTTTTATGGCTCTACTCTGTTCCCCCGGAGACTGAAGAACGAAGAAAAAGAATGAAAGACTTTGTGCTGGTGACAGAAATACAAATTACTCACGATAATTGTGACACCCAACAAACCAATCTTCCCACGATGCGCTGCGATCGCTCCGATCCGGAAGAGTGCTCTGGTAGTTCCCATCGGCCGGACTTGGTCAGGATGGGAGGCTGTTGGGAATGCGGATTGGACGCTGCGTGCCCCCAAGTGCTTGCATGTATCCGCGAGTCCAGGCCGTTCCCCAGCGAGCGGCGATCAAAGCAAAGGCGAAACTCTTGAGCGACACATGGAGCTCTCCGAGCGGCAGTTGGGCATGAAAATACAAATGGTCGTGTGTAGGAATTGACTTTGACCCTGATACCGCCTTCGGGAAATCAGTGAGAGGCAGCAGCAGCAGCAGCAGCATGTTGCACCATCCATGCAAATGCGAAACGAGGAAACAAATTTTACGACGTGTTTGACGGCTGTCCGTCGTTATTGCCTTGCCTGCTTGCCTCAACCCCGACCCGCTCCCGTTCCTAGTCGCAGTCCCAGTCTCAGTCCCAGTCCCGGTCCCGGCGCTCACTTCCGTGCTGGCACTGCGGGGAATCGCAGTAAGTGCGCGCGGCATCCTTCATCCTCCATCCGGTTCTGGCTGCTGACTGCCGACTGCACCCTGAATGTTTCTGCTCCCTGGTTGGCTGCTGAGTTGCCTTGCATCATTACCTGAGCGGTGTCAAATGCAAACAAGACGTTTGCGCCGGCCATAAAGGCGAAAGATGACGACAGCTCGAGCTGGCACTTCCTCTCCATCGTCCTCTTCCCTGCAGGAGAACCCAGCCGCTCATGAGGAAAATGGCCAACCATGAGCGCCTCGAGCAGACAGCTTCCCTCGTACAAAAATGCCTCTGCATATCCTGGTTTTAGTGTGGAAATGGTGGAGCTTGTTATTACAGAAGTCCTGCTGAAGGGACTCACCCATCATTTCCTTTTAGTAATGAGAACTCCGTACTTATGCATATGAATCAACTTACTTACCTCTGACATAGATTTCTGAATGTTTCCCCACATATGTATGTATTTGTTTTATTTCAGTTCTACTGGCAGAAGCGGACAAGCCACACCTGGAGCCCAGTCTCCGCTGCACACACGTAACGCAGAAACAGCACAAATCCCAGCGGTGGCGTCCGGCCATAACCATCTCGTTGCGCCGACAGCGGCGATTATCTCACCCTCCAGCGGCAACTCCCATCCCACAGGTAAGACTCTCTACTCTATACATAATCCCACTTCCATTTCCCCATATTGGGTACCCAAAATAACCACAGTCATAGGTTAAACGTAGCATAGTGCGTGTATACTCGGATCGGTATGTAAATCCGAAAGCTTTCATTAACAAAGTCGCTGGAATCATGAAGGAATTACAGCCAATTGATTCGAATTTTGATTCCTCGGTAGAATTTTTTTAAAACTCGGATAAATGCCTCAGGAGCGAAGGATCGATATAGACATCAACGGCTTTGGCCCACAGAGATTGCCTTCATTTCTCGTCAAGGATTTAAGGATCTTCGAATTTCCTTATGTTTTCCATGCCTCTTCGAACCCTAGTTTTCCCACCCTGGAGTCGAATATTTATAGATTCGATCCATTTTCGGTGGGCACAGTCAGATTTATAGTCAGGTATTATTCTGGTCTAATCTGGCTTCATCCGTTGGGGAAATATAAATAAAAATGCGATTGTAAATCGAATTTTTTAGAATATGTATGTATATGTATATTATGTATATGGATATGTATCTCTATTTCGCTCGATTCGTAGCTTGTTCCATCTTAAAATTGTCATTCAAATGAGTTGTTTATTCCTTCTGAAAGATCGGGTTTGAAGTCAGTCCCGTTTACTGAAAGTCTCGAGTAATTGCTGTCGAAGTAGTAACCGAGTTGGGCTGAGAGTTGTCCTCGAACCGGCTCCGGGCACTTGCATCCTTTTTATGATTTGTTAGCATTTCCCTGCCATTGTCCCCGTGCCCGTCCCTTTCTTTTCTCAATGGCAATGGCAATGGCCATAAAATTCCCATAATTGTCCACTGCTGCGTTAAGTTTGTTCTGAATTGGGACGGGAACGGGGACGGAGACGGAGACCCGTAGATGCAGCCGCATCGGGGTTGCTTGCAATTGTGATCCCAATTTGGCTGCTGTCATAATTTTCCGAGTGAGCCCGCGCACGCATTTGTTTGCTTGGCTCATTATCATTAATTAGCGCGAAAGAAAACTTTCCTAACCCCACCCCTCCCTGTTCCAACCCATAGAATAGTAGTCGGCCCCCCGCCACAGCACTCTTTGCTGCTGTTGCTGCTGCTGCTTTTGGGGCGGCCCCAAGTCGCAATCGATAAAAAAAGAACAACATCGCGAGCCACCAACAACTACAGTACATCTACAATGTATATGCCCCGACCCCTCTGGACAAATGTGGGCCATAGATGGCGCTGCTATAAGCTATATTCAAATCAGCCCCCAAGCAGACGAGGCGCAAGAGAGAACGTGGTGGATGGTGGAGAGCGAGTGGCAGAGTGGCAGAGTGGCAGGCAGCAAAGAGCAACCCAAGGCAAGGGCATGCACACGTACACTGTACGTGTACGTGTGCCGTTGTGCAGTGTGCGTGCATGTGTGTGTGTGCTGGCATGCGTGTGCCACCAGACCAGGCACCTGCTGAGCTCTGAGTAGTGGATACTGAACATTGAACACTGGCCGCTGCTAGTGGACGGACAATCTCCAACAGACTCGTTCTCGCCTGTGGCAGAGTATTTCTGTTGCTGGGGTCCCATTCTCTCTTCGGCTGGCACCCACACAGCGACAGCGTTGGATCCACACACACGCTGTACACACTGTACGTGTGCATAATGCGCGAGAAGAGAGCGCAGAACAACAACCACCACCACCAGCACCAGCACCAGCAGCGCCAGCAGCGTCAGAGTCAGCGCCTGCGCCTGCGCGAACTCTCTTGCACGGACGGCCGGCTGTGCGCCTTTGTGTTCACATCTTGACTTTTCTGACTCTTACGGCACGTCCACACACGTACCCGTCCACGAGAGAGGGAGAGAGTCGCAGTGAGACGAGACGAGACAAGACGAGTCTCCACCGCTGCCGCTGCCGCGTCGCTGCTGCTGTTTCTGGTTCTGTAGCCGCTGTGGCCGCTGCTGCTGTCGCAGACGTCGTCGCATTGTAAATTTGTGCTTCGCTGTGTACGGTTGGAAGGCGTGCGGGCGTCCAAGCAACAACAACTACAACTACAAAGAGCGACAGCAGCAGCAGCAGCAACAGCAACAGCAGCCACCGTGGAGGACGACCTGGACTTGGGTGTTTCGTATTCCTATTCGCATTCGCATTCGTAGTCATATTCGTATTCGTATTCGGTTCCCATTCACTTCTGAGTGCAGTTCTCGCGCGACTCGCAAAATAAGTTGAGCGTTTTGGATATCGCACTTCGGGAATCGGAAATCAAAAATCAAAAACCAAAAACCAAAAATCGAAAATCGCAGATCGCAATCACAAATGGCCAACCTGATCCGACAGCGAGACGCCAGCGATGGGAATAAAAAATAGCAACATTTTGGTTAACTGTTGCAAGCCAAGCAGCGCTGTGTTTAATTGTTTGTTTTGGTCGTAAAATTGGATTTTATGACCGACAGCATAAAAAGCCAGCCCAAACAGCCGACAGCCAACCGTCAACAGTACGCAATGGAAATGAGTCCGCGATTTGTGCCGGCATAACACCCACAGCTGAACAATAATAATATAATATAATATTTATTAAACTGAAAGACAATAGCCGGACGATAAGTGAAAAGTGCGCTAGACAAAATCGTAGAAGAGCTGCAACAGAATCAGCGAAACAAACGAAACAGAAAACCCAATTCGAAAATACTGCTCCACTTTTTGGGCACCACGAACACCCTGTGCCCTCCACTCACCGTGTCTCTTTGGCTTTCGATCGAAGCAACTTCCGCCCCCTTCCTTCCTACGTGCCTGTGCCTCTGACGTCCGTCGACTCTCTCTTCGACCCGCTCTTTACTCAGGACGCGCGTTGGTGTGCGTGTCGAGTGCGTGCATGAGTCGCCCCGCGTCTCGTCTGTGTGTGTGTGTGTGTTTGTAGTGTGCGTGTGCGGTACGGCACGGTAAAAACTATTGGAAAACGGTTTGATTGCAAATAAAAACTGAATCGAGGCGAACCCAACCGAACCGAACGGAACCAAATCGAATCGAATCGATTCGAATTGAGAGTGTAAATACATCGATTAAAAATACATCAACAGTGCAACGTGGGAGGAAGAGATAGAGAAATTTGTGGGCCTTGGGTCGGTGGGTCGAGTCGATCACACCACAAAACCCAACCCCAACCCCAGCCCCCAAACCGCCGACTGCAGCCCCATCCACACACGTTCCGTGTGTGCGCCGTGAATTTCGCTGCAGCCGCTTGACTGAAACGCGTTCAAGATAACCATAAATATTCCACCCCTCCCCCAAACCCCAACCATCCCGCTGGCGTGCGCTCTCTACGACCCCCACGATGTCTCGGCAGTCGGGTCGCACGCCGCTGCCGGGGCGTGGTGGGGGCATCACACACACCCTCACCCACACGCCCACCCGCACCCGCATCCGCATCCGCATCCTGCCATGCAGCACCACCATCAGCAACAGCAGCAGCAGCAACAACAGCAGCAGCAGCAACAACAACAGCTGCACCTGCAGGAGCAGGAGCAGCTGCAGCAGTCCTCGCAGCATCTGCATCAACTGCATCACCACGCGCACCACCACCTGCCTCAGCCCCAGCCTCTCCACACCGCCAGTCACCATCAGAGCGCGCATCCCCACCTGCAGCAGCACTCGGTCGTCTCATCCGCGTCGGTTGCGTTGTCCACTCCATCCTCTGTGCTTCAGCAGCAGCAGCAACAACAGCAGCAACAACAGCAGCAACAGCAGACTACGCCCACCACACATTCCACGCCCACGCATGCCGTCATGTACGAGGATCCCCCACCTGTGCCAATCGTCGCCGTGCAGCAGCAGACGGCTCTCCAGCATCTTCCCGCTCCTCAACAACACCAGCAGCAGCAGCAGCAACAGCAACAGCAGCAGCATCAGCAACAACAACAGTTGGCAACAACACCAGTGTCTGTCGCTCTCAGCCCTGCCCAGACACCCACTGGATCCTCCGCCCAACAGCAACAACAGCAGCAACAGCAGCAGCCCCAACAGCATCTCACATCTCCCCACCACCAACAAATGCCCCAGCAGCAGCAGCAGCAGCAGCAAACCCCAAATAGCGTACCCAGTGGCGCCTCGACAGGGCTCCAACAACAGCAGCAGCAGCAGCAAAATTCTGCGGTCGCATCTGGCCAGGCCCAAATCGTGGCGCCGAGCACGGCGAGCGTTTCTCCCTCCAGTGTTAGTTCCCAGAAGGAAGGTGAGCAGAGTCAGACCCCATACCCCATGCCCTTTGAAGCTTTCGCCCAGAGTTGAATCCCAAATCCACTATCGTCCCGAATGGCTGTCTGGGCTTTCAGTATACATATGTGTCCCCGGACTCGTGGGCGATAAGAGGGCCAGCATTGACCTGTGATATGGGTTGCCATTCCACGGTCTGCGACTGAGTTCAATCTTGCATGAATTTCCCCGCGCTGGCTGGCATGAAAAATACATACAGCTCGTAGATACTGGATTCTCCCCTTGGAAATAATCATTCCAAAGTTCTCGATGGGAAAATCAACTTACTTAACTTATTGGAAAATCAATTTTACCCGAACCCGAAAATTTCATTGTGGAACCAATCCCATTTATTGAGCAAGTAGATATTGGAACTATATTGGAATTAATTTTTGTTTTTGGTTATAATTAACACTAATTAATTTCCCATGGAGTTGTTCATTTGGTATTAGATGGGTTGGGGATCTGTCTAGTAATCCTGGAGTCCTAGAGTCCTATGCAATATAAAATTTGTCCCACTTGGGGAATATTGGAGAGTTGAATAAAAAGTAATTTCATGCCCTTGCTCTGCTTTCAGACATCAATATGTCCATCCAATTAGCGCCACTTCATATACCCGCAATCAGGCCCGGCCCCGGCTTCGAGACGGATGCCTCGGTGGCTGTTAAGCGGCACGCGGCCCCCTGGCCCTACAACGACGACGGCTTCAACCAGTACCACGCCTCTGCCTCACAATACTATATGGAACAGCGCGACCGCAAGCCCATGTTCCCCTACTACCCAGATACCCAGTTTCAGGTGAGTGCTCGAGGTCGAGCGCGACTGCCGCTCTGCCGCACTGCCGCACTGCCGCACTGCGTCAATCGTCTCGTAAACAACTCATTGCCAATTTCTTATCGTCGCTTTTCCTCCCCTCCCATCCTCCATGCGATGCCGTGCGCCCTGCAGCCGTACTGGGCCAACTACCGTGATCAGCCGACCTCCGCCGCAGCAGCGGCCTACATGAGCGCCACCGACGACCGCCATGTGACGGTGAGCGCGGCGGCAGCGGCGCGACAGTCGGTGGAGGGAACCTCGCAGTCCAGCTACGAAACGCCCACCTACTCGTCCCCAGGGGGACTGCGCGGATACCCGGGCGAGGCCTACTCGAGCACAGGTACGTACTACGCAGGCATATCCAAAATGCACTGAGATTTTTCATTGCACGTTCTCGTTGTTGGCGCTGTCGCTGTCGCTGTCCGAATGCCACATTGCGAAACTGCAAGTTTGCCGTTCAATTAGCGCACTGCAAAATGCCTCATAAATTAATGCCGACTGTTTGGTCGGCGTTACGCCTCAAAGTGGGTGTGAAAGCCGGAGGAACTTAGGAGCTATGCTCGAGAGGCATGGCATGCCCCAAGCATTCACTACGAGCACTGTTTGTGCTTGATGATCGCAGACCCCTCGTCAATCCAATCTGTATACGATTCGATGTGTATGAAAATAATCAGAAAATGCAAAAATAAATCAAATTTCTAGTGAGAATATTCTCGTCAGAGCAGATAATTCGGTTAGCCCTTTCCACAAGGGGTCCCATTAGTGTTATTCCCAGCCACAGTTTGAATAACCTTTCGAATGATTATTCGCTCCTTTTTGCTCCCACACAGATCGATCAAGTGTTTGAATAGCACGTCTGATCTGCTTCATTTGAGCACTCAATGAGCAGGAACGAATGCATTCATTGACCATTCGGGTGTGAATGGGCCTCTTGCCAAGTCGGGCCCCCCGCCCCCTTTACCGCATCAATTAAGAGACCATAAACGCTGAATTGAATAATTTTGTATTACGCTAATTGCTTAACAATTTCCCTAATTGCTCTATAAACTTAACGATCTGATGCGGCAGCGACGACAACCGCAACTGTTGGACCACCCGCACCTAGTCAATGAAGGAAATGTTGAATGAATTGAATTGAATTTTCTCTGCTATTCCCCAGGAGCCTCCGGAGGTCTGTCGGTGGGTGCTGTGGGTCCTTGCACGCCGACCAATGCGCTGCACGAGTGGACCGGCGCGGTGTCGGTGCGGAAAAAGCGAAAGCCCTACTCGAAGTTCCAGACGCTGGAGCTGGAGAAGGAGTTCCTGTTCAACGCATACGTGTCCAAGCAGAAGCGCTGGGAGCTGGCCAGAAACTTGCAGTTGACCGAGCGTCAGGTGAGTGCGGCGCAGGCGGTGACGGGGGAGGGAGGGTCGAATGCTCATTCATTGGACTCTGTTGCGCTTTGTTTGCAGGTCAAGATATGGTTCCAGAATCGACGCATGAAGAACAAGAAGAACTCGCAGCGACAGGCTAATCAGCAGAACAACAACAACAACTCCAGCAGCAATCACAACCACTCGCAGACGGCTCAGCAGCACCACAACAACCATCACCTGAACCTGGGTCTGAGCATGGGCCACCACGCCGCCAAGATGCACCAGTGACCTTTGGACAACAGCAGCGCCGGCACCATGGGCTTCCCCACCTACTAGCAGTTAGCCAACCCGAATCCGAACCCTCAACTGAATCCGAACCCAGCTCCCGAACTGAACGGCCATCTAATCAAGAACGAGCTGGCCCTGGACTTTCCATGTTAGCCGAAAGACTCGACCAACTCTGAGGCAATTCGGTCAAATGTACAAAGCACCTGAGCTCTTTTTAGCCAGGATGTCAAGGGAGGAGGAAGAAGATCTGGGTCTGGGTCTGGATATGGAGAAGGAGATGGAGATGGAGATGAAGAAGGTAGCCCTGGAATGAGCTGGCGTCGCTGTTCACCAAAGCAGAGCGGCCCCGAGGAGATGAGAAGAAAATACCTTAAATGAAATGCATATATTTAATAAGTCAGTTCTTAGAGATCGATTAACGAGCAGACACAACTGGCAAGAACGACACAACCATTCAGCACAGAGCAGAACGGAACAGAACAGAACAGAACAGATACCATTAACCCATTCAGAGCAGATAGACGATAATGGCAGCTTAGTTCAGTAGTTGAATATGTATGTAGTAGTGTATGAGAAAAAAGCGAGGAACGGCAAGAGATGCAGAGAAAGATACACTTCAAATTTGCAATTTGTATGAAAATATATATGTATGTACGAGTATGTATGTATTTCTATCAAGGCTCTCATTAACCTAAGCGAGCATTATGAATTTTCAGAACTATAAATATGAATATACTTAAACATCAGTGAATATTAACCGTATAAATTATGAATAACAAGCGTTCGAGTAGTAGATTTTACCATAATTATCTTTGTAAGTGCAGCTAGATTGCAGCTAAATTAGGTTGAGCACATCGTAGACCCAGAAAATGTTCTTGAAACAAACAAAAATTGTTTAACAATTGTCAGTCGCCTCACCCATCACCCATCACCCACCCCACCCCACCACACCACACCACACGGATACACTCACACTCGCACACATCACTCAAACACTTGCCCACATCCAAATCCAAATCCACATCCAGATAGATATGGCCACAATTTAGGATCAATTTTGTCGTGTAATGTTCGTTGTGTCGTGTCCTTTGATACCTTCTAAGTTCCTGTATATAAACTAAGACATTGGGCCAGTCCGATTCCGGGCCGAAGAAAACACTTGAGAACTACTATACAATACTATACTTTACTATACTATATGGAAAGCATACACAAGAATATTAAATGTGTATAATGAAATTCGGATTCGATTTTAGCAAATGGTAGCCTCGTAAGATTTCGATGTGTGCATGTTTACTCCATAGTTAAAATCGCTTTCGATCTAACGTAACTTTAAAACAAACAAACAAACAAAAACTACTCGTAAAGCTAAAGCTAAATCTAAAGAAACAAAAGGGAAACTTAAGAGAAAAGAAGAATACATTTTACTGAAGGAGAGGAATGGAGTGGAGTGGAGAGGAGTGGAGAGGAGAGGGCGCAGTTGAGGAGGAAGTAAATTAGCATACTGTAACAGCTACTTATATATAACTAAATATACATAGTACTATAATACACGTACATATGCACACATATATTTTCATGTGTATCGACTCCGCTTGATCCTGATATTAAGTCTAAGTTTAGTTGTGTTGTGTAATTATCGATTTTTGTTAATGTTTTGCCCCCGAGCATTATATTATACCTATACCTTTACCCTTACCCTTACCTTTACCTTTACCTACGCCTCTCATTAGATATGTATAATTATGCCTATACATAGCTGATGGAGATGTGATTTCACACACTGCTTTATATTCATGTTCTTGTATTATTATTTCAAAGCCCTCGATAAGTTGTAGTCTAAAGTCGGTTATGTTTATGATTATGTTCGATTATAGTTTGTTTAGTGAATTTTAATCTAGCATTAGCAATTCTCTTTTTTAAAAAGTTAATTATTGTGAATAAAATACAACAAGTTGCAAAAGTGCAAAATATACACACAATTCAAAAGTATCTCAACCACGCCGAAACATTGTACTGTACTTATCCGCATTACCCGATTTCGTTTTCATGATTTGCCCTCATTTCTTCATCTGCTCTCTTCTGTTCTTCCACTTGTCTTTCGGTAAGTACACCGCAGAGGACCTCGGCCTCCCACCGGGGGGAGAACAACCTCTCAGCATCGAATTTATTCATAGACATCTTATCCATACTCTTACACGTACAGAATTTAAATCGAATTACGTACTGAGGAGTAGCTCTGTTAAAATTCGGCACACCTTTAGTCAAGAATGCCACAGGAAGATTGCTGATTCGGCGACCCCCCTTAGAATGTTTCCTTTGCTTTATTTCCATTCTTTTTGTTTTCCTTTTTTGGTCCTTTGTTTCACTGAGTTTTCCTTAGAGTCTCGTTTCTCCTTTCGCTATTGGTAACTTAATAAATACAGCGCTTAAATAAAATAAAACTAGAATTAATAGTCTTGTTTTCAAATATGTCATAAGATTAAATAAAATTTTATGTAACTGTGTTTCCTGAACTCTTATCTTTTGGATGAATATTATTTGCTTGCTACACAGCTCTTCGCCCAATGCCATGCTGGATAAATTGATAGTTCAATGGTTTACTTGCTACATCTCTGCTATATCTGTCGTACATATATTCTTGTAGGTAAATTCTTCTGGATTGAAAGATATTTCACATATTTACATATCGGTATGAGTCGATCAATTATTTGTTTTTCAACCGAGTGCTCTTATGGCTGCTACATACTTATGTTCATACATTCATTAATATATATGATATCCTATTGGATTATTGGAAGTTGAGTTGGAGTAAGAACGTTGTTTATCGAGAAACACGCACCTATATTGTTGCGAGTACGAGTCTCACTGGAAGAGCACGAGGCTGGAGGCGAGAAACCAGCTGTTTAACTTATTCTCTTTAAGTGGACAACAATAATCTGGTAGATAATTTCATTATTAATAATTTTGCGATCGAGGTTTTCTCGGGGCGTGGGAATGGAGTATCTCAGGATTCAGTTTCTATTATTCCCAAACTGTAGGCGTCCATAAACCCGGACAGATAGACATGGCTATATCGACTCGTGTATCCCGATATTTTCTGGGGAACCTACAATACATACGAGTTGGTCAGACATGACATAGATCAAGAATTTACATATATAGTACTATATAGGGGGGCTATGCATTATTATGACCCCTTTTCGAATCAAACGTTGAAACTGATACGATTTCGAAAGTTTTATTTTGAGCGTCGAGTACTTTCATACATAACAAGGAGATGGTGTAGACCACAGAATGATATAGCTAATAAGTTGATAATTCTTTGCTTACCTCGTCCTAGGTTGTAGGTTCAGGGTAGGTAGGAACTGTTACTCCTAATATCTGTTGAGTTGTCCTTCTGTAGTTGTAATGAATATGGTCTGTTGTCTTAGTTATATAATATATCTATACATTCTTGATCGGGTGAACAAGCCGAGTCGATACAGTCATGCTCATCTGTTTCCATGAGAACTAGCTTCTGCATGACACACGACGCGAGTGACCGAATCCGAATCTAAATCTGAATATCATAAATACCCATTGGTAAGCCGATACGAATACAGAGTTTTTTGATCAAGTTGACAAATTAAGTTTTGCTCGTGGTTGAACTCCAAGGGTAAACCTCTTCGGCTAGAAAATTATATTTGTTCTGTGTAGCTTCAAAAAATCAAAAAAATTGTATAGCAACCGTTAACCGTTATTTTTTTCGACCAGGCGGAGTACAAGGCTGCCACTGTTGAGATCCGTAAGGTGCTCCTTCGAGCGAAGAGCGGCCTCTTTTTAGAGAAGCTTTAACTTGAAAATACTTGCGAATACTTGTTATAGCCGACATGCCAATGTTTTTTGATGAGACGCTTCAACACCCCCGCTCTGTGTATACTTATAATCGGCTGTACTGCATTGTAATTTTTAGAGTATCTGGGGATAATCATTGCCTGCACTGGCCTATATAGTTGAAGGAGTATAAGTAAAGTAATGCTGGAATCGTGACCTGCCTGACAGCCCAAAAAATTGGTTTGTTCCACATGGCAATGAGCCTTTGGACGTTGATATGCAATGACTGCATCATCAAGTGAACCATCACAAATCCGAAGCCTGTTACGAGCGGATCCCAGGCAGATCCTGCACAACCGACCGAGTGGAGCTGCCCCATTACGCGCGACGCGTGCAACCGAACCGGTCACGAACATTCACGAAAGATAGGCGTTAGACTAATATTCGAGGAAAACGCAAGAGCTAACAAACAACTTAAAGAGCTAAAAATGCATTCACAATTACAGAAAAAAGGATACTAATTTCGGGTAAGGTACCTATGTAAGTATTATGGATTTAAGAAGAGAAAGGGAATTAGTACTAGATACTATATAATATGGTAGGGGAAATTATAATCAGAGCATAAGGCCCTAAACGGTTCAAGTAAGCAATAATTTGAATATATCTTGGAACAAAGGAATAGAGTCACTGGTGGATCTAATAGGATCGTGTAGTATATGCGGCACAACAAATCAGGGCTATCTTCACACAAAGCTCTGCCTGACTTGAAACCCTGAAAATAGCTGCGAAACGAAATAAACATAGGACATTATCAACTAAATCTTGTTGGGATACGCTATGGGACTTCTCATAAAAAATTATTTTCAATGATTTTCTAAGCATTGTATAGATATAGAAATAAAATAGACCACACTACAAACATTGGCATTTCCCCTCTTCCGAAGGTTAACAGATTTATTGCAATTACATATACATACATATATGTATAATATATACACGTAGCACGCTATGCGGAAAGATCTAGGCCAAACCATTGGCTTAACTTAATTAAAGTTAAAATCCAAATCTGAGGGAAAGGAAACGCAAAGGGAAGCTAGGAGTATATAACATTTTACGAGTCCCACACTTAGCGGCATGGATGCATAGATTCCCATCCCATATATAGAAAATAAAAGTAACAACGATCCTGTTATATATTCTAAATTCGCGACGTATGACAGTGACATATCGTAATCGTAATTACATCGGGCTTGGCCAGAGCATCGACATTGATCAGCATGTCGAGCGTAGCCACTTCTACATCATCTATACATGATATATTGAAATCAGTTGGGTCGTTGTAGTTGGGAACACCAGCCAAAAAATCAAATCGTGGTCGAAAGTCGATGAAGTTCACTTTTTTATATCGCCGGAAAATGAGTCCTCGACACGTGCAAAACATGATGCCAAGCTTAAAAAATCATTTAATGATTTTTCCAAATACATAATGTTTTAGTTGAATACTCCAGTCCGCCACCATACCTTTTGAAATTTCACTCTATTTAATTTAAAACATAGCTGGAAATTTAAATCAATAATTTGTAGCTTAGCAGTGCTGGTGCTAATTATTTCCGATACTCGATAAGTAGATTATTTATTCATACACATAACAACCAGAAAGAAACGTTTCTGACCCATAATAAATATTTATATGTACCGAGAGTGAATAATTCAAATGGAATATTTGATCCAAATATTTTTCTTATTTAAAATGTATTTAAGAGCCGAATTTTAAATTTTTTCTTTTGCTGCCTTTTACGTCTTTTTAAAATTAATACACCTCTGTAGCTTCTTTCAGGCATACTCAAGCCAGAAACGGAATGAATAAATCTAACTTAACCCCTCTCTTTTGCTACATAAATGAAACCAATAAAATTCTGCTGCCTTTCAGGCTATTTTTAAACCCCTTTGACCCTTCAATTATAGAAAAATGGGTCTGGTTTAAGTGTGCCTGAAAGAAGCTACAGGGGCAAATTAATTTAAAAAGGCATACCCAGGATCTTAATGGTATCTAGTTCGCGATTGACTACGCTGTCGATACAAGAATTGTGTATTTACACAAAAACTAACCAGTCCGCACCATTGGCTAAAGAGCCCATTAGGAGTTCAGTTCGATATTACGATATAATGTTTGTATTTTTAATTACATTTCCATGCCATCGTAAAAATAAACCCTACACTCTCGAGTTTGTTTAAATTTTATTCAACCCCTAAAAGGGGGTTGGAAACTGATTTCAGCCCGCGTTGTAAGTGTACCCACGAGATACACAGAATTTGATGTACATACATATGTACATAAATATGCACATACTCGCATAGGATTGATAACAACCATTCGTGTAAATATGTATCCACATGAATTTGAATAAGCTTTCATCGATGCAGGGGAAGTTTCCCATCACCAGAGAATACACCCTGCTATATAAGCTATATAAACATTGGCAGCACGGAAGGTTCACAGATTGGGAGATAAAGTGCTTCGTCTCGGTGTGGCTGTGAGTTCGGTTCGGCTCGGCTCAGGCGTTTTTTTACTTTATGTACACGCAGATGCTTTCACCCATCAAAACGGAGTGGGTTGCTTTCGTCTCGACTGGATTGGGGATGGACTGAGTGGGTGGTTGAGCCTGGCGAAGCGAACAACCACCGAACCTGAAATTGTAGTTTTCAACTATTTTCAGTGATGAGCACTTTGTAATTCGGGGCGGGTTCCTGAAAACTTACTTTAAACTCTGTCTAGAATTACTTTTTACCTTCTGGGCACTTCTTTCCTCTGATGGTGCATTCTAGAACAGGCCTAAAATGGTTTCTAACTATAGACTCATTTCTACGATTGTGTATATTATGTACATATTTTATATCAATTTATAAAATAAAATCTATGAAAGGTTATGTAGAGAAGGGTAAGTGTCCGACAAAGTCACACCAAAATGTGTCACTAAATACGAGTAGGTATCTGGAAGAACATATGTACATACCATACATACATATGTATGTATTCTTCATGAAAGGTTTAACTAATTTGTTTGCTTATCAAATTAAATTTAATATGACCAAATTCTTTGGAACTCTTATACGAACTTATAAAAACAAAAAACGACATAAATAACCGTATTAGCATAAAATATGCGTAAAAATAACGAGAGTGTATACATACATATTATGTTTCGTTTAATTTATGCTTCTCTGATTATGTGTTCTTTAAAATATTTAAATGCAGACATACATATGTACATATGTATCTCAGATATTATTTGCAGGGAATATTGCCCAGCAATTCACTTCTTTTAGTACATTTGTAACTAACTTGAAGCACAAACAGTCGATCCAATTTATTCCTTAGAAATTTCCATATCTTTTCGAAATGGAATTACATCTGAACTATATACACTTCTTTTTACCTTGGAGAAATGATCCACTTCTGATGAAAAATTCGTTATAGGATATTCAAATGGATGTTTAATTGCATGACAGTATTGTTCTGGATATAATTGTCGTCTTATTAATCGGCAGATCTGTACTGTAACAAAGTCAACAACGATTGCTATTCACTCGCATTTCTTCGCAACTAACTACAAGTTTCTCCAATCGTTGAATATCTTTTAGCTCTCTACTGAAATGAAGTTGGTTTTAATTAATCTTAGCTGGATTATTCTCAGAAGGGAATTCATTTTCAAGGGATCAAAATCTAAGTCGCGGCATATGCGGGGTAATGGTTAAAAGTTGTCGCGGCAGTGGATGGCTAAGAATACTTATGTACCTAATTCAACACAATTCGATCTGGTAATCAAAAGATAAGCGTGCGAGAGATGCCTGGCATCTGAACCCCAGTGAACAACATATGTATGTACATACATACATATGTATGTATATGGTAGTGCTGATGCCGCTGGTCGAGGGGTAGAAGTTAATGGGGAACGGGGAATCAGGGATGAGCGAAATGTAGAAAGAATAACAATCAAATGATTACAGCAACAACCACCGCGATGGGAAACTGGAATCCAAAATTGACTCGTCGCCAGCGTCAGGTTCAGTCTTAGCCTCAGACTCCTGCCCCCTGCCCCGTGCCCCTGCCCATGCCCATCACCAGCCACAGCGTCAATGGCAGGCAGCGAGAGATGACAGCGTCGACGGAGCGGAGTGGCGCGGAGCGGCAGGCCTGGGACTTGTTTGGCACATAAAGATACAAATGTATCTGCGGCAGACAGCAAATGGCGTATATAAAATGATTGGACATGTGTCAGTGTGTGCGCTCTCGCACATGTCCGTGGGACTGGCACTGGATGTGTGTGTGTGTGTGTGTGTGAGCCACAGCTCGGGTGGTTGTTTTGCCGCCGATGGCCAGCGAGAGGAAGCGAGAAGGCTGCCTGTGGGAGGGAGAGGCCAGATACACGCGCGTTTTATTGCCGCTGCTCCTCTTGCTTGGCTTTTCATCTTTTGGCATTGGGTCGTTGCTGGTCGGTCTCTGCTCAGTGCTCACCGCTCACCGCTCGTTGCCTCTCCCGCTGCCATTCCATTCCCTTGGCGTTGCTTTGCGTTCTGTTCTGTTCTGTTCTCGAAAGTGTTGCCATCGTCTCTGCCTCTGCCGCAGCCCGGCCTCTGCTGCTGCGGGTTTACGACCTTCTTGTTGGTTTGGTTGCCATGTCCGCCTCGCATCCTCGTCCTCGGCCTCGTCCTCGAGCACATCTCGGAGAAGAACGCAAGCGAACTGGAGGCGACGACGACACAACCACCGCCGACGACACCTTTACCCTGCCACTGCCACTGCCCCCTCCCATGACCGGGAACACGACTCGGCCTGTATCTATACTCGTATCTGTATCTGTATCTGTAGCTGGCTCCGGCCGACGATGTTGGCTTCTCCATATTCTCATTCTCATTCCCATTCCCATATTCTCATTCCCGTTCGCGTTCTCGTTCGCCGTTTCTGTTGCTCTGCGCTGCGCTGCGCTTCGTTCACGTCTCGTCTCGTCTCGTCTCGCATCGTGCGACGCCGGCGCGCTGCCGCTGCCTCAGTCTCTGCCGCGGCGAGTGCCACTGCAACTGAACCGGCGCCTTGTGTCAAAGTGAACAGCAAATATTATTTTTTGGACACTTTGCTATCAGGTCGACGCCGCGTCGCCCAGAGCCAGGAGGCGTCCTGCTCCTCGATTGATATCAGCCCAAGCCGAGGCAAATGACCCGTCCGTCTCGATGTTGAGTGCCTGCTCCACTCCTGCTGCAACACAAGCTCCATCTCCAGCTCCAGCTCCAGCGCCAACTCCAACTCCAACAGCAACTCCAGGTGGCGGTCCCTCTGTCCGGACCGGACCCGACCGGACCCGACCCGACCCGGATCCATTGTCCGCAATGACAGCTCAGTCTTTTGTGCCAGTTGTCGCATTCGGCTGTGGCTGGGACCCGCCATGGCTGCCATCGGACCATTGTCCGCTGCGGCCATTCAAACGGAGAATGGTTCCAATTGTGTATAATTGAAATCGGGAAAGAACTCGACACAAAACAAAATGAGAGAAATAAAAGAGAAGAAAAGGCAAGGAAAGGAAAGGCAAGAACTGGTTGTAAATCAACTGGAGCCGGTTCGGGCTCGTTTGTTGCCAAAAATACAAGAATTAATTATAATAATGACAAAGAACAAGCACTTCGACCTCGCCCCGACTCCAACTCTGGCTCCGTCTCCACTGCCTGGTGGTGGCATCTCATCTCCATCCTCGCGTCCGTTTCGGTGTCCGTGACTTTAGTTGGCCCCCGCCGAGCGCGTTCGGGGGCTAATTGTGAATGTGGATTACAATTTCGCGTGTGCGTCTCCGGGCCGAGGCGAAGAAAGAAAAGCCAGAAAAATTAATTTAACAATATTTCCTCCTCCGCGGAGTGCTCTTGCTCTGCGCTCTGTGTCGGCCGTCCCGTCCCCATTCTGCAGTGGACGCCGCAGTGGAAGTGGAGACGCGCTCCAGGCCCGTTCCTGGACGAACATCTCGCGCTTGGCCGGCCTCTCGTGTGGTGTGCGCTGGGCGGGACTTCAATTAAAGTGATTTGTGGCCTCCGTTTTTGACATTCGGGACATAAATAGTAAGCCTGATTCATGGGGCAGCTAAAGTATTTTTGCCCACCATCCTCGACCCTACAAAGTCGCCCAGTCACGCACCGAGCCACGGAATCGCCTGTTAAGGGGGCTGATTGAATTGGGGACCCCTCGACTGGTGAGTACATCGGAAACAATTACACAGGTCTTACCTTAGATGAAGTGCCTGTCCAAAAGGAATCTATTTTGTCAAATTATAGTTCTTTCATAATCTTATTCTTATTCCAGTCGGCAGCACAAAAGTGCAGCGCATCCGCCATTGTTTTATATTTTAAAGATACGATATCGAATTAAGACGCTCAAAAATGTAGAATTATGGGGCGCTGGAGGCTACAAATTTTCTCCTTAAGGAAATATTCTTGTGCTACTTGGAGTACCTTCCGGTTTAGCCAGAAGTTTCTGCCCATTTATAAGTGGGAAGTATATATCAGAGCATATTTTCCCGCTAAGGTTGAGAACGGTTAGGGGAACGATATTCAATTAACTCTGCTCACAAATATGAATATTTATAGATGGATATGATAAATGATGGTACACATGAATGTGCTTGATTAAGCAAATTGTAATAAGAACAAAATCTTTTCTGACTGAATAGATGCGATAGCATTCTTAAAAGCAATCGTAATTGGATCTTAGTCCATAATGGCATTAAACAGTGATGTACTCGAACTTAAAAATATTCAAAATACCCAAAGAGACTCTGATTATATTGCATTAAAAATTTTTGCAATGCAATTCAAGTTCTCTATGTGTACTCTCATATGCTCATATGTGGAATAAACATTGCCTAGGATTATGCATTCGTTCGACCATTTGTTCGACCATCTTTGGACCATCTTTTGATAAGCATAGTTTCTCGATTGTGGAATTTCGGTAAAATCTGCTTCAATTGGTATTTGACAGCCTCATCAGAGTCGTATATTTTATTTCAAAGAATTTGAAAGAGTGCGAAACATTTGACAGTCTGACAGTACAAGGTGGGGGATTCTTCGTAATTCAGCTCTGATAAATCTTGACCCTGCGATGAAATATCTACATATATGAGTTTCGACTATCTATAGATAGAAGCTTTGACTTTGAGCGTTCAGCGATACCCAGACCTTGGCCCTGTGGTACCCACACCCGTTTGAAATGATAAAACACGACTCGGCTTTCGTGCCAACTCAATAAATTAGCTATGCAAAGAGCAGATGATTCAGTTTATCCTGTAAATGGAGGGACTCCGAAGAAAACCTGAATAGTACTCTGACCCACATGAATGTTTGGGTTTTCATTTGAATTTTGACGTCTCAAAAATCCGTTTTACGCACCAATTCCGGAAGAATGATATTTGAATACGATGCAGGTAGAAAAGGTAGCAAAGGGTTATGCTATGCTCGTAGGGATCCGATCGATCCTCTCGATGATTTATGGCAGTGCAAGCTGCGGTGCGGAGCGAAGGCGCAGCGCAGGGAGGGGAGTGACGTGACGCAAATTGCGACCAAAATCCGGACACAGGACGCTGGTGGATTATGCTGATGACGATCCGGGTCAATTCAGTTCAGTTTAGTTCAGTTTAGTTCAGGCGAGGCTTGGGCCGGTGAAAGCGTGAAGGCGGGCGGCTCCTTTATGGTCACTCATAAAGTGTTTACAGCAGCTCGGGCCTCAAAATATTTTGCCTCGAACAATGGACAGTCCGGGCCCGTGGAGAATGCGCAGCAAGAGATCAGAAGATCGGGTTGTACCTCCCGTAAGGCAGGGAGAAACTAGATCGCCGAGCTGTGCGATGATGTAACTGCAACATATGGCACTTCCTGCCCCCTCCTCTGCCCTGCGCGGGTCTTTGAGCCAATCGAACAACCAATGAATACATAAAAGGCATAATTGATGACGTGTAGAATGGTGTTCTGTCACAATTTAATTGCCCCGCTTTCGGAGCGAAGAAGTTCATCCCGTCCCATCCCATCCCATTCCATCCACCCACGAGTTGGGCAAATAGAGCGTGCTGAGACCATTTCCGAGCCCTCCCCAAATGGCGACAGAAATTAATGGGAATATGTTTCAGAAGAACATAAATACGATAATGTACATGCATACATATATATCCGTGTACCTACACACATGCTGACAGACACGCAGCCATGGAGGCAATCGTCCCCCGCCGCCTACTCTCATTAAAATTCAAAGCCAGAGCATCCACGGATAGCCGCGCGATATGGCGGCATATGAGTTCTGTTCTGTTCTGTGCCCAGTGCCGTCTTATCAGTTCCCTGGAATGGGCATGGGCGCGGGTGAGCTCAGCTTAAAATAATGTAATTTATTCCGTCACTTTCATAAAAAGAAACCAAACTCTCGGCAACAAAGCAAGACATTATCGCCGCATAATTAATGCCACATGTTGCAATGCAACAGCAGATGGGGGCCGTTGCAGCGAGACAATAAAATGGCGGGCCCGCTCTCGGCTTGGAGGTAGAATGTCGCCGTTGACGCCTAGTCCTCGGCACCGAGAAAATATCATAAAGCCATTCGAATTTTAATTGCCCGACTAGAACGCCGCGGCCAACGGCCCAGGGCCTTTCCACATTGAGCGCTCGTCATTTGCATAAATTTATCCAAATGGAAATCAACAACTGAAAAGCCTGCTCCGCACCTCCGCTCTGCTCTGCTCTGCTCTGCACTCCCCAATTCCCAGTCCAATTCCAGGTCCCAGGTCCCAAAACGTCGACTCGTCTCGTCCCGTCTCACTTCGCCGCTCCAACGAAGCCACAGCCACAGCCACTGCCACTGCCTCTTCCATGTCCGCTTTGTCTTCCACTTTCGCCAGCCATGCGCATGCGCATGCGCCGCTCTGCCAACAGGGGCCATTATGAAATGGGCGGAGCTAAAGTTGTTGCCTCCGACTCCACGGGCCATGGCTGTGTCTGTGGCTGTGGTGAGTTTCAGCCTCGACCCCTGCTGCTACGGCACAGCGTTGTGGAAAGGAGGCAGAGCCGTCAAACAGGAGGCGAGAGAGAAAGGGTCCCATGCGAGGGATGAGCGCCTAGATATCGAATATCCATGACATGACAGTTCTTTCGGTTCTGGGAACGTCAAGTGCCCGCATACTCGTGCGTCTGAAAGAGATTTCATGTGAAGCGATTCCAATTCGTTTCCTTGTTGCTATTTGAAATATTGAATGTTTCATTCTGTCCAGAAGAGGCGCGACTTTACATCTTTACATTTACAGTTAAATCTGACACCTGCGAATGTCACTATAATGGAGCTAACATACACGGTAACGGCAGCACCGGCATAGTTCATAAACGCCATTAACACTAATTTAAGTATGTATCGGACCCCATAATAATACGAAAGCTAATGTTGGAACTGTTGTCTTCGAAAACAATTTGGCTGACAGGGCTATGGGTAAGATATTGGATGTATAGATATTTTTATAGTGGTACTCGTAAGCTTGGAGATCGGTCCACTCTATGGTATCTATACGATACATCCAATCCGATTTTGATTTAATTTTTTAAACGTTGTCAACATCTGGTCCCAGTCATAATACTTAAACTGAAATATTATATATTTTATATATTGTATTTTTATACAAGTAGTTAAATGTATGAGTCTAAATGTTCCAATTCCGCAACATGCAATTTAGATGCTTGGAATATTTCTTGATTCTGAACTGAATTTTGTGCAATTTTCAATTGAAAAATCCTCTCTTCAACATTAAATTAAAAATAAAACATTTAACGAAATTTGTATCTGTAGTCGGCTCTTTTTTCTATTTCCACAAGGTGGCAATGAAAGCCAGCACCAAGCCGTTGCTCATATTCCTAAAACTAAAATAAATGTACATTTAATGTTTCATTTAATATTTAAAGTCCTCGAGTTCTAAAGCCCATCATTTATATTTATTTATTATTTATATGGCTGCAATGTTAAATATACACTCTCCAATATAGACTTGTATTCCTCAGGCGTTCAATATATGTTCGTTGTCTGGAAAAGTGGACCTACCTCTACCAGGAGAAGCAGCCCCATATCATTAATATTGCCACCTCCATATTTGACAGTTTTTTTGGTGAAGCGGGGATCAAATTCCTTTCCTTTAGGGCGTCGTACATTCCTGTTCACAATCATTCCCTAATAAATTAATTTTTGTTTTGCCGCACCACAAAAAATGTTTCTCCAATTTTTCTCCCTTCTGCTCCTACCCAGTCTTTATGAAGTTTAGAAAAAGTTAGCCTCAGGGCTAGACACTTTTTTTGCGCATAAGTGGAACCTTTCTTTGCATTCCTCCCCGAAGGTTGGCTTGTTGTAGCCTACTACGGATTGTTGGAGCACTAACTTCTTGTCCGATTTCTGCTGCAATAGCCTTTGACGACTTAAATGGGTCCTTTTTGCTCAGAGATATAATGTAGTGGTCAAGTGTTTAACTTGTTTTCTGGGGTTCCCCGTCGTTTCCTGACTAAATTTCCTTTTTAATGCTCTTTAACAAAGTTATGAGATGTTTATTGATTAATTTGGCAATGGCACGAAGGAGATTTGCCTTCTTTTCTCGGATTAGAGCCAATTGGGCTTCCTCCTCTGTACAATGAGAATTTCGACCCAATCCTGTAAGGAAAAAATAATTATTTGTTTATGTTTTGACTTTAGTTAAATGAAATTTACCTTAAACGGCCAAAAAAGCAAGAATTCTCAAATTATTTACTTAATATTGAAGAATTACTGACACTGTACCTATTATATTTATCAGCCAAAGTGTGTGGTCAACTCACATTTTCGGTAAAAGCTCTGTTATTAGGGGGTTTACCTATTTAATTTTTTTGTCAAAGAGTTGCCACATATTGACAAACAAAAAATACAAAAAAAAAAATGTTGTTTTCAACTCATAAAGTACGATAAAACTGATGTGAATTGAAAATTTTCAACGTGTACCTATTATTATGATCATATGTGTACATCGAACTTATGCTTAGCTATAGCTACGGGACCTTAAGCTAATAATGTTTTACAAATTATTGTAGAGTATACTATTTTAGAGAAAGCAAAGATTTGATAAATTTTGTTTACGGATGTTAATATTACAGGTGTTCGGGTATCGGATTATCAATTTTATGTTCTGAGTGTTGAGGTCAAAAAAAGGTTGTAGAGGGTTCATGCTAGTAAAAAGAGATGTTCTTATAGGTTGTAGATGGGCACATACTTTATATAAGTTAGCTAATCAGTTTCTGAAGATATTTGAAACAAACAAAAATAAATGTTAAGGCAATTTTTGTATTCTTCTGTTTTCGATGAAGTAAATATAATATATATATGTTGCATTTATGCATTCCAATCCCAATAGGGGTATCTTGAATACCTAAACAGGTTCCCATCTGCTTCCCACTGGAGCCTTTCTGGACGGCAACAGCATGAACCCCTTTCAGCCGGCGTTATAAACATATGTTAAAATGTATGTAAAATACCGATTTAAATAACGATTAAGTTCAGTTCAGATTAAGTTCAGACATGTTCTAGATTAGAATATGGATGTGTTATTGATTAGTTTTCAATCATAACAGGACGAAGTGAGAAGTTCTTTAATTGGGTTTTCACGATACCATATTCAATCAGCATCCACTAAAATAGCCAGAAATTTTTGCTGAAAGAGATATTCTGTTTCTTGAGTAGTTATAATTTTGTGTAAAGGGTGTGGCAGCGTCTGGCTGTCGTTCAAAAGCAAGACCATCTTGCCACACAAGTTGTGTAACGTTCATGCACTAATAACTTATTCAAAAAGTTAATTAAATTACAGGCGTTATATTCACTATCCGAATCTAACATAGCAGATAACTACAATCATATTTGAATCTAAAATGCGATTTTTGTACAAAGCAGTGATGCCACTGCAGCCTATGTCCGGATAGAGCGGTCCTTTTGTTAAACTGATTCATTCGGAAATCACATCATTCGTTCCCTATCCAGAAATCTATCCGGGCTTAGATTTGATTTGTCATTTGTAGATTGTGTTTGTAATAGCAGTTTACAAGCTGAAATTGAATATTATTGGGGACTTGATTTCAAACAGTTACTTGCTGTAGTACCACAGATTAAAAGTCGTTTTTACCGCAGTTAAATTAAATCTAGAATGGGTTAAAACGTAAAGTCTTTTTGCGGGTTTATTTTTGTGCGCTTGCTCTCCATTTCGTGGCGTATCGCGATCGAAAGATGGACTATTTCTATATTCGCTTCTGCCCAGCTAAATAGTAGGTGCCATTGGTATTAGTCCGGTTTCAGAGTTCCACGTTGGTCCAGAGTACTGTACTAAAGAATCAGAGGACTTAGCAAACAGCCACCAAGTTTACAACATTTGGCCTTGTTTTGGTGTCGAATGACAACGCTGAGATTATTTTTATCCAAGTCGGTTCCGGTTACGTCCGTTCGGTGCATTCTGCCATACATACCACAAGCTAAACACTTTTAAGTGATGTGCGCAAATGTTTCAAATGAAAAAGAACAAAATACCAATATTCAATCCACCATCCATAAAATAACAAAGATTTTTGCTGAAAATGTTTTTGTTTATTAAGCAAGAATGGAAAATATTTTTGAAAATAGTTTGGCACTTTTCTTGGCTGTCGTTCAAAAGCAAGATATTTTTTGAACAAGTTGGTAATGTTCTTACAAATGAATAAATGAGTCAAAAATTAATGAATTCGACGAGGCGGAGATATATGAGTGTAATGTTCGATTCCAGCCGCATTCATGTACTGTACCCACATAAGTAGTGGAATTCTTCCGAGGTCCCTGCAAATCCTCAATTCCAAAAACCAATCAGAATATTCTCCATTTCAGCAGACTACTTCTAATGGCTGTGAAATAGTATAGTATAGTAATAAAAAACATATATATCCATTCAACAAAGTACATGTAACACTTTCTTTTCCTTCCATTTTTATTAATTCGAATAGAAAGAAAAAGCTGAAACGGCTGCTGGACTGTGTGTTGTTTACTCCATTACTTCTTGTCAGTCATTATTAATGTGGTGGAATAACTCGGAAATTTTCGGAATGGCAAAACCTTACTGACCATCCCACAAAAGGATGGTTTGCTGTTAGGTTCGCTCTGTTTTTGTTCCGAATGTGTTAATCAGACTTTAGTCCCACTGTGCGTCGACTCTACACGTACTTTACACCCCTGCCTAGCGACCTCTAGCGCTGCTGATTGCGCGCCCTAGTTTGGCTCTTCCAGGGCCAGATGGCGCCATCGAACAGTTTATATTCCGTTCTCTTTTCTCATTTTCTGTTTAATTTTCTCTTTTTGCGTTCTCTTTCGGTGAGGCAGGCAGAGAGACTCACCCACACACCCACAAACTCCAGTTTGCCGCGGTATGTGTGAGTTTCATTTGAATGTGTTTGTGTGTTGGTTGGCGCTGGCAGCGATTCAACGACGTTGGATTTCTGAACAGCTCCGAGCAGAACACATTCCGAAACATTCTTCAGATATGGTGGAGAAAATACATATCCACGAGGCGTGGATTTGGCTGGGGAAGATTCCAGCATCGGTGTCGGGGGGGAGACTCCGCCATACACCCATTTATTACGATCCATATCTTTTAGGGAACCAAGTTCCAGTAAATTTTTCGAAAACAGTGCGGTCGATTCCTGGACGAAGATGAAATTAGGAGGGAATTCGCCATTCATTCCGAACCGAACCATGTTATTTATCGGATCGACGCCCATTTGAAACATTGGAACTGTTTGCTTTGGCTTGTTTTTCCAATTGATTTACGGCGCACATCAAATGATAAAAAGTTGCATGGGGCAACGGAGAATAGGAAGCCCGAACACGTGTGCCGACTAAACTATCAAACAGAAACGGAATGAAATATCGTACGAGCATTATGAAATAATTAAACAAATTGTCAAGCGTCAGAAACATGCGGGAAAATAATAATTTATGAGCCAGAGCCAGACACAGAGACCCTACGCAGAGCAGGAATCGCAGGAATCCCAAGTGAGACGTCAGGGCTGGGCTGAGGGGGAAACTCAAGTAGCCAATAAATTTGGATGGCAACGGGTCCGGAATCTCAAAAACAATCAAAAAGAAAAAAAAGGAAAACCTCGTCTGATTACAAATCAAATCGTTCGATGGAGCTGGGCCTCAAGTGCAGCACTTGTCCACGCAGATGGATGTGGATGTGGATGTAGATGCGGATGAGTTGGGATCTTTATGGGTCCGTTGGCTGAATGTAAAATCGAAAATGGAAACCTAGTGCGCCATGTTGCACGCCCCCTGATATCAGAACTTGCTTGACTTGACAAATGGCTGCATTCAACTGCCTGCTTATGATCCCTCAAGTGCACTCTCTCTGGAAAGGACCCTCGTCAGAGGGAATAATTCGCTTGTCAAAATAATCAAGAGGATGTCGTAAATTCCACGTTAACCATAATGGGGCAGTACAATGATTACATGCATCCATAATGCACTTACAACTAACATCAAAACGCCCACTCTGCGGCATTTGGAAGTGATTTAGAAGCCAGTTTAGTTTGCGACTCGTCATTTTCTTAGGCTCCGTTTTACGAAGTGCTTAATGATGTTATTATAGCTTTACGCCTCTGCCAGATCTTTTGACTATAGTTTTATTAATAAAGACACTGCGATGCATACATACATATATAATTAAGAAATCTTTAACGCTGAACAAACAAAAGCATCCGAACAGTGGGAAAAATGGTTAAATTTCAGTTGAACATTTATGTATAGTAAATAACCTTAAAGGAAATGGTTTAAATGTATACCTATTTTAGCTATATTTAATCTTCGAATATATTTTTTGAGACCAATATTGGGGCAGGAATATGTTCAGTATTCAAATTAAACTAGAAATATAATTTAGGGGATTTGTGAATCGTTTTAGCAACGATTAAATTAAACGAAAATTAATTAAGCTTTCCCTACATAAAATTAAAAAAAAAAACATTCAAGTAATTTCTTTAATATAATTACTTATACATATAGTATCTACATATATATTCGTAAGCACATGAAAATGTTGATGTTCTCATGGCTGAAATGGTATACAACTTTTTATATAATTAGCTGCAAGTGCCTAAAATTTTTCAATGCTTTTCTTGATTACAATTTTAGGGAGTTGTTTTCGAGATAAGAAAGGGAGAGAGAGATAAGAGATATTTCATGCATTATTTTTTCGGACTCTGATATTTTTCAATATTTTAAAGCAACTCAAATGGAATTTGTTTTAAATAAATTTGTTCGACTTGAATCTGACTCGATGGAGAAAAGTACATAAAAATGAATGTTAACAAGCTTCGATTTAGCTAAAATAGCCAGTAAAAAGTGGCAGCCTGGCGAATGTGGATGTGGGACCACCCATGGGGAAATTTGCTTCGACAAATTTCAGCTCTCTTCCACTGTGCGGAACCCCATTTCTCGTCCAGTGCCAATGCAAACTTGTTTGAGCCATAAATTTGCGTTGATTTACTTACGCATTTTATCTTCGCGAGTTGAATGGCAGCAAAATGGTATTTTTTATACAAATTATTCGCATCGTCCACTGTGGAGTGTGCACGGGGGGGAGGTGTGGTGTGGAGTTCGCTGAGAGCTGGATTGCTCCGTTTCCAATCCGATCCGCTCGCTCTGGTCTGGTTTTGGTTTTGGTTCTGGATCCACATCCCCCCGCCGCCAATAGGAGTGTCCCTGCAGCAGTTGGTAATCAAGTTTTATCGGCTGCTCCTGATGATGGCTCGGCTCTTCCTCCGCAGCGGATCTGTGATTCGCATTATGCGACTGCTGACCTGAAACCCATTAAGTGCCCCACATCCGACGGCAGCGGAGCAGCAGAGGCGACCATTATTAGAGTGCTTTCAACCTAATAACACCAATAAAAGCAGTGCCAAACAACAAGAGCAACGCGACCAACCCGACCCGACCCGCTCCCTGGCTCCAGAGCAGCCCAGGGCAGAGAGCCCAGAGAGCAAGTGGAGCGCATGAGACACTGTAAACGACTTTCTGTGCAAAAATGTGCGCGGGAGATGAGATGGCTGGCCTGGCGCCCGTCGAATATGATTTTATTGTTGGCGGCCATTGCTCTGGTCGGTGAGCGGGGAGCGGGCAGCCTCAGAGGCGTGGCATGAGACACGCCCCATTCCACTTCATTACAATTCATTTTGCAAATGTAAAAAGGAGACAACAAAAAAACACAAACGAAGGAAGCCAAACTATCTAGCAAATGGATCTGGATGTGAATGTGAGGGGGGGGAGGCAGCTCAAGTGGAGCTGGGGCTCTCGATGGCGCCGCGCCCACTTATTCCGCGACGTGGCCGTGGTCGCCTCTCCGAATAGTGCGCCTCGAATTGCCCCCAGCCGCCGTCCGAAGCCAAGTAAATGGCATTAAATGGCCTTTTTCCATTATCCAAATGGAAAACTTACACAAACAGCGAGCAGCGAGCACCGCAGCGAAGCGCCAAGGCAAATGGAAACAGCCGAAGTGGAGTGGAGTGTGTTCGAGGCACAAAGAAAGTCAAGACAAAATTACTCGTGCGAGTCATTTCCATTGCTTCATCAGCCTGAAAATTCGCACTAGCAAAACAGGAAGAAAAAACACAAGTCAAAGTAAAAGCAAATGGCCCACTCTCCACCCACTAGGGGTGTGAGACTGGCTTGCTCCAACTGGGGGTTGGGGGTTACTCTGGAAATGTTCTTGGTATTAATAATTAGGCATAGTGCAGGTCTTCGCTTGAATAATTCCGGGAAAGCTCCCTTATTGATTGGCTGATGTCTCCATCAACCTAATAAAACTGTCTGAAGCTCGATTGGGGGTGCCATGTGAAGCAGCAGATACAAATCGAGGGATGTCTATAATTTTCCGATGAGATCTGTCATACTTGAAAGTAGATGAACAACTGACTTGGAATGGAACTTGGAATTCCAAATGAACCCTTGGAAGAACGTAGTTTCCATGGAAGGACAATATTCATTATATCCATTCAATCTCAAGGCGCTTTTCGGGGCCTCCTCAGCAATTAGCTCGCCGTTTTCCGAGACAAATCACGGAATTGCTGGCCCAATTAAGGCCGAGGCAAAAGAAGAAATAAAAAGCGGAAAAAACCGAACAAACAACCAACAACAGCCCAGAAGGCTTAAAGGAAAACGTCCCATTAACAGGCGACAACAATAAAAAGGGAAATAAAAGAAATGCAAACGAAAGAAAGAGAATGTGTCTCAAAATGGGAGCGAAAATAACTCTCGCCCTCTGTCTCTATCTCCCTCGCTCCGGCTCTTTCTTTTCATTCTTCTTCACTCTGACGGCGTAGTGGCTCAAGGTCGCCTGGACAATAATGATGATTTAATGGCCTCATAAATAATTTTATGGCTCAAACTCCAAGAAACAAACCGAACAACGCCTAGGCGGCACGACCCCGATCGTGCAGCAGCGGATCCTCAATCATTCGTGGACTTCACTTGGCAGGGAAAGGGTTGACAGGATATTCGATCCATATTTGTCCTGGAGGGAACGTAATCTGCACAGTTTATGGCCCAAATGGGGTCCCAGGGACCACGAACAGGGACCTGCGGACAGTCCCATCGCCAACGCCAATTCAAGCCCGGCCCCGAAATGAAATTCAAAGTTTATCTGGCAGAACTTGTTAATTCCAAAATGGCATTAGCAAACATGTTGACAGTATCTTCCCATCCCCACTCCCATTCCCATTCCCACTCCCATGTTTGTGTATCTTTATGTTCCCTTTCCTTTCCGTTCCTTTCCTGTGCGTGCGTGTGTGAGTGTATCTAAGATGTGCGTGTGTGCGTGTGTGGGGGGCAACGGCAACCCCTCAGGGCAAAAAGCTGCTGACATGGCGCACAGCTTGGGGAGGTCGCTGTGCACACAGAGATTGGGCAAACAATGGAATCAGCAAAAAATATCACACAAATTTCTCGCTCCGTGAAAGAGTTGGCGCAGAGCAGGGGCGAAGAGGGTCCTGAGCCCCATCCCACGTTTGGAGGAAGCGTGGGGCGACGACTTAATTAAATCGAGTGGTGCGGCCCAGAACGAAGAACAGGGCAGGAGGCAGCCCCAGAAAGGGGCACAGGGCTGTAACTTAATCGCTGTCATTAAAAAAATATTGTCAGGTGCTGGAACAAAAAGCTGCATGAGCACCCCGAGCACCCCGAGCACCTGCAGCAGCAAGAGCAGCACCAGCAGGAGCCGGCAATGAATATTAAATGAGGTTTGAGCTCCGCTTTAAGCATTTCCCCATTCCGGCCCTCGCAGCTCGAGAAATTAACTTTAAGTCGCACAATGGGGTCCTGGTAAAGAGAACCCAGCAGACTCAAAGGCTGCAAGAGAATCGGAGTAAATACTAAAATCAATTACGGAGCGCAAATCGATTTCATATCTGATCGGCATTCCTCCTATGCTTCCCAGTACGAGTGTGTTTGGTGATCACAATCCCTTAAGATTAAATCGCCTGGCTCGAAGCAGTGCTCCGAGCACTCCGATATAATACTAATACACTCCGATATTGGGCTGTGCCAGTTGGGAGATCTCTCCCATTGTCCGCTCCCAGCCGACTTCTGCATGGTTATTAACGTTTTATTTTATTGCTGCCGCTTGCGTTGTCATGTAATCGTCTGCATATGCGGCAGGGCTGGGGAGGGGAGTGGGAGTGCAAAAGGAGCCGGATGTCCCATCCATTCGCCAGTGAGCCACTGCCGTGTGCAGATACTTTCACCTGCGGAGTCAGCAGTCAGCCCACCGAAATCCCAGACACATGCAGGCAGAGCTGACGACGGGCCCTGAACCCCAGTCCGAGGAAGAGGAGAGGCTGAAACTTTGTTAGAGGCCATGTGGATGTAGCAGCGGCGTTTACGACTTATTAAGTTGGATAAACGTTTACGATATGAAAATGAGTAGAAATCTTGTGCGGTTAATTAAAAAGAAACAGAAAGAACAGTTGATCCCCTCCCCTCCCCCCCCCATAAGCCCTGCTCTGCTCTGCATCTGCTCCCCGATGCCGATTCCCTGATACACTCGTAATAAAACGCTGTGAAATGTAACACAATCCACAAGCCACAAGCCGAGTGGCAACTGCAGCAGTTTAAGTGGCACGAGTTTCGGTCTTGTTAATTGTTTTATGATGCCTCCATAAATCTGTGCCTCAGCATTCGCGCCGCGGCACACCTACGCACAGGGCAACATATGTGCGTCGAGCGGCACGGCTCGGCTCGGCTCGGCTCGTAAATTACACACGGGACGGGCATTAAGCCAAATAGGCAAATGCGCCTCAAGCCGCCCGTTGTACATCGTACATCACTCAGCGACAGGCGGTTCGTTCAACCTGACGCAGGGAACAAGCGGAGCCGCGACATTCACCAAATCCCCAAAATCCTGCATCAATCGTCGCTCCCCCAGCCGCCCCAAACTATCAGAATAGTTTAGTCGGACAGAGTTCTGTCTTCCCCATCAGCTTCGGCCTGGGCCACGCCCAAGGACCATCCGCACTGTGCATGCGTTGTGCCCTGCTAGCTGTGTATCTGTCAGATACACCGACGGCATTCCGGCATTCCGGCACTCTGTCAGCCATGGCATGGCCGCCTCGCCTCGCCTCGCTCCAGCCAGGCAGCCATCGATGCCAGCTGGGGTGGGGGAAGGTCTCGTCTCCAACGCGTCGGCCATGCCACGCCAGAATCCACCACCATCGGCTGCTGCTCTACTTTTGCACCCACAGATACAGGCACACATACACATGTACATACATATGTATGTAAATGCGAGAGTGGGGTGGGTTTTCGCTGCTGTGGAACATGCAAGGGAAAAAACTCTTCTTTCTGAAATCAATTAATTTGGGAAAATATGGAATTTTCAGTGAATGAATTTTCCTCCTCACTGCGCTATCATTTTGAATCGAAATACACTTTTAAAATAGAAGAATATTTCCAAAAAAATCAAAAAATATTTAAAAAATAAAAAATGTAATTTAAAGTTTCATGTAATGAGATTTCCTAACTTCGCACAACTATACTCCCAAGAACTATATTTTAGTCGTGTTTATTTCTCTCAGTGCAGTAGGGTGAGCATGTGAAAAAAAAAACAAATGGAGATGAAACATTTTTAAATGTTTCCTATGGACTCGCCGAGTCTATAGTATTTGGAGAGGGAGATGTAAATATCTGTCAATTACAATCTGATTGGAATGGAAGTTACTCCTTGGTGTCACACATGCGGAGTATTTACTGTAATCTTATTAAAATACGAAAATATTTGGTCCACTTCCCTCCTGCATTCCCTGCAATTTCAGTGGAAATTGCTTGCGGCTAATAAACCCACACTTTTAGTTGGGCCCCAAACTTTTTCCATTTAACTTTCGGTCTGCTCCCGCTGCCCCCCGTGTTCCGTTTTTTATTAACTGTTGATGGACCCCGGACCACGGATCAGGGAGCGGCAAGTATTCGTATTTCTGCCTTTGAAAGATGTCTGTTTGCTGGCCCTTGTCGGGTCTGCCCAATTCCGCTGCTCTTGTTCGCGTCTGTGTCGTTTGGGCTTTGAATATTTTATGAAATATCCACAGCACACCGACTGGGAGGCCGGTCCAGCTATTGGGACCGGAAAGAGAAGCCACTCTTCGGTGCATTGAGATGGGATTCCAGGGCCTGTTTCGGGCCGCTCTGCCTGCCTTCGTCAGCCTTTTGAGGTTGACCCGCCAGAACGTTCGGTTCGCTGTGTGTGGTTTGGTTTCTTCATTTGAATTTGTTGTTTTTAAAAAGTTTTTTCTTGTAGCTGAAATTTTGATGAGCACTGTTATCAAAAGCAACTTTTTGTGGGCCAAACGATTTTGTTGTTTCTTTCCTTTTTCCCGTTTGGGTTATTTATTTTTCTGTTTTTCTCGCTTGACGGGGGCGGTAAGAGCCTGCTCTAGGAGGGAATGTTCAATTTGGGGCTGGCACACGCCGAGTGGGAATATTATCCCGGCTTAATGAGATTACCTGCCGGCTGTAAAGTTTTTGTGGACTTAATTTTTGCGTTGGCAGCATTCGGCTGCTTTTCGTGTCTACTCCCCCCGGTCGCTTCAATTTTCCGAACTTTACAGTTTCCACCACGACATTTCAATTAAGTTCGCCCCGCCCCGCCACGCCCCGCCCTGTCCTGCCCGTGGCCCCATCCTCAGGGTATACGCGGGTATAAAATCCCAAGCGAAATTTGCTCACGTCGCAGCTCCTGCAGAATTTTATGCTTGGATTGGAGCTTGGCATTGATTCCGGAACGGTCTGGTCTGCTCCCCGGATCGGTCCGCTGTCCGCTGATGCATATCACATCTAATCTTGCATCTAATAAGCATTTTCAATCAACTTTTATGCTGCGCTGTAAAACGTAATCGACCTTACCGTAACGCCTCCTCCCAGCAGCTCCCAGGAGTCATGCATACACATACATATATGTTACATATATGTATGTATGTACATGCGTCGCACAATAACTTAATCCGTAAATTTTATTTTAAAAATCCCTCAGACCGCTCCCGGGATTTACCCAGCGATTGCTGTGTGATAAATTGAAACCCAACTCTCTCTCGCTCTCCCCCTCCCTCCAGCAGCCCGCAGCGCACGTGAGGAGCTCGCCGTCAAGTAGATACTCGAATGGAGTTGCTCGGGGTCACCGTCACCACGCACCACGCACCGCACTCACTGCTCGTCCCAACTCCAAGTCGATTTCCGTTTTGCCCTATTTGGAGGGCGTGCCGTTCGGGAATATCCCAGTAGAGCGAGGCCGGGAACAGTGGTCCTCGCACTGGAAGGAAATAACAACTGAAATTGCCTTTTCCGTCCGATCTTTTGGCGTTCGGGGTTACAAGATGACTCAGATATAGATATCAACTGGACCATTGCATTATGTTTTCTTTTCAGGGACATTTTCCCACTGTGCGATTGGGTATTTATCGAATGGAAATGCGAGGCTGGAGCTGTGAAACCTGTGCAGGTCTTTCACATCTCCCTGCACGGGCGACGGACGACACGCCTCCCCCCGCCCGCAAGTCTCTTGGGCTGACTCGACAAAATCCAAGTGGGCGGAAATGAAAGGGGGGGGGGAGGACGGGTATTTTTAAAAATCGACCACCATTTTGTTGGTTGTTTTTTTGGTTTTTTATCCCTTCTACCAATTTGATGCGTTTCATTTGATTATTTTCGTGCGTGAGGGACCACAAAAAATACAAATTTATATCCGAGCAACCACAAGTGGCAGGGACTGGGACTGCGACTGCTGCCCCATCCTCAGTCATCCTCAGACCCAGCCGCATCCACATCCACATCCTCTTCAGATTCATCTCCATCTATGGCCTCTCCTCTCATCTCCTCTCCAGGAACGCAACCACTTGAGGCGGCTGCTCAGCATCGCAATGCGCATCGCGTTGCGCTTCGTTGCCCGTAATAACACGCTTTGATAATTTTCATGGCTCATAGCCGGGCTGGGCTGCCTACTCCTCCAGGGGTGGCTCCGTCAGGGCAGGGGCTCCGGCTCCCCAAAAAACTGAAGATTGGCTTCGTTAAACTTTATTTGAATTTACGAGAATACCCGCCCTGGCTCCAGTTTCCAAATCTAGACCTCGGTGTTGCCGTATCAGAATTCAGGACATGCCTGGTCGGGTCGCTTATCCTTTCGCTGCTTGATGGCCCATCCCCGTCCCCGTACCGTCTCGGCCATATCCATTCTGCTTGGTTAATGGACATGAAAATTAAACCAAGCTCCTTGCCCCTTCCTCAGGCCACCTCCCACCTCCCATCGCCCAGCATCCATCCATCATCTCGTTCACCTTCCGCCGCGGCCGCTCCCTTTAATGCTTCCACGGCGCCATTTTGTTTTGGTCCAAGATTTAATGTCGAATTTAAAGACGAGGTGGGATGGGGGGGCATAGTGTATAGGATACCCATTGGCACGCCAATAAAATGAATATGCCATTGCCGTCCTGCTGCATTCAATTTCCCATTTGCCATTTGCAGCTGTGCAGAAATGCAAATTTTCCGCTCTGGCTGGCCCACAGGGCGGCCCAGGCACCCAGGCACAGCCACTGGCACCCGCCGGGACAGGCCGAAAGTTAGAAGCGAGCTCACATTCCCAATTACCATATAAACGGATATTTATTGACGCTGCCCGCCGCGACAATTGCTCCCCGCGCGTTTATGGCAGCGCTTTGCGATTTTATGGGTTTATAATGTACGTCGCTGATTATCGCGCATGATATGCGAATTAAATTTTACAATTCGCCAAATGCAAATACACTCAGCCATGCCCGGCCACATCCACATCCACATCCACCGTCATTGGCTCGCCGCGATCCACCAGCCACAGCCACAGCCGCTGTCCCAGTCCCAGTCCCAGTCCCAGTCCCGTCCCTCGTGGCTGCTGTGGCTGCCGTGGCTGTCCATTTTAATGAGCCTGCCCGGGCCAGCCGAGTGCCGAGTGCCGAGTGTCCGGGCGGTACGGAGTACGGGGGGACGCATAATGCCCAAACGTATTCCAATAATGATTCAATTTTAATTCGAGCTCGAATGCCAGGCCCGAGCTTCGTTTGCATTCGCCGTCCCGTCCCGGCTGGCAGACGACGATGCCTCTTAATGGAACCGAATGCAATCGCTAAGCGCTCAATTAGCCAAGGCATTCGCCTCTAAAGGCATCCACGCCAATCGCTTGTCCCATATCAAAGGGTTGCGATGGCGGCGAAGCGACTCGCGACTCGCGACTGGAACCGAACGGGAGGGAGTGCGTGATTAGAATCCGGCATACGAGCAAGCAGCTGATACACAACGTTCCCCACGAGGCCCATGCGAATGACGGAATGCGAGGGGGAAACTGTAGAAGGCCTTCGTCAATCAATTGTAATATTTGATGGGGAATACTCACACGAGAAGTAGTGGGAACAGTTACTCGAATTCCAAATCGGAATATAATTGAAAATCGAAAAGCAAATTGTGAATTCTCTGACAGATTCTAACCCCCCACCAACCCAACCGAGGAGAGGGACGATGATAGTGGTGCGAGTGACTGAACAAACAGTTCTACAATAAATCCCACAGGACCCGACGATTCGTGAATCATCGCAACAAGTTTGTTGCTGTGTCCTGCGTCATGTGCTGCACGCGTCCTTCCGATGGTCCTTTGATGGTCGCTCCGCGGTGGTCTGGGGAAGATTTGCGGAGAACTGAACTCAATATTCCGGACACATCGGAAATTTCAATATTTTTCTTTTGTTGTTTTCAATTTACGAACATTGAACATCAGCGAAACGTGTCGCGTTCCGTGGATTTTATTTATGGGAAACAGAACAGAACAGAACAGAGTCGACGTTGACGTCGACCCAGGCAAAAGTTATGGATTCCCCCGCCTAGACCCGCGTGGGACGACACCATCATCCGCATCGGTGGCCGGAGAAGGAGAACGAGAACGAGAAGGAGAAGGAGCCATGGCCCATGGCCGGCTCATGCTCAATCCGCATACACAGACCCACACACATGTGTGGAGGGAGGATGGCTGCCTGCCTGCTCGTATTCGTACTCATATATGTATGTACTATACATAAATTTTAAATTTCGTTTCTGTTTTTCTCATTTCACTCATTTTTGCCCCCGCTGCAAAGCCAAATACATGTGTTCCCATTCCCATTCCCAGTCCCACTCCCGCTCCCCACTGCCGTGAGTCGTCGTCGCATATCATGATCCCTGCAAATAAGCGAATGAGAAACGTAAAAAACGACCATTCAAAAGCAAAAAAAAGAAAAGAAATAAGAAGAAAAAAAAAACCAAATGCGAATAAGCAAATCGAAAAGAATAAGCAGCGACGGCGACGGCAACGGCAACGGCGGAGGAAATATTGTTATTGCTCATGCGACATGCATAAGCAAAGAGCTCTGATCCGGCCAGGACCACTACCAAGACGACGACCCGACCCGACCAACCGGGGCGGAGCGGAGCGGCGCAGAGTGGAGCTGCAAAAAAATGTTAAAGGTTGCAACATGTGCGGTGGTCTGCTATTGCTTCTGTCCCAGGCCGAACCGAACGGTGGGACAGACTGTGGAAAGGAACACACAGAAATGATAGGTATCTGTAAAAGAAGTCAATGAACACTGTTGGGATCGATGGACATCGTTTTTCCTTCAATTACAAGGCAGATACCAAGCTCTGAAATAAGTATTTGGATCTTCGGATCCGATTGGCTGGTTCCATCTGAAATGCAGATGGGGCGCTTTTGCAGCTCCACTCACAGCTCCCACTGTGCAGCAGTGATGGGGCCCGGGGGCACCTGGGAACTCGTGGGGCGTCTAGGGCGATGGCAACGAGCACTCTGAGAGTTCGCCACATGCAAGCAACGACAATAACACGGCGTGGGGTGGGTGTTGGTTGGGGATGGGGAAATGTGCACAGAGATTGGTGGCCGGGGGCTGGGAACTGGGTACGGGCAAGAGAACGGACGCCCAGTGCCAGCCGTGTCCGCGTGCCGCAGCGGCAGGCAGTTCGTGTCATCGTCATGCCGTTGACAAATGTTGGAAAAACAAATTTTATACTTGTTTTCTCTTATTTTTTGGCCGGGTTTATTTTGCTGTTTTATTTTTCACAGCGCTGCAAAATATGCGCAGGGCCGGGGGCGGTGGAGGATAGTGCGGCTGGCTGCTGCCTGTCGCCCTGCCTCCCTGCCCCCCTGCCCTGTTGTCGTTTCCCAAAGATATTCCGAGATATTAGTCATAAAACGAGCACACAAAAATACGTACATATGTACGTATGTACGTATATAAATTCATTTGGGGCATGCAGCCGCCCCACCACCCCCTCGGCAGGGTACCACTCCGCAGCGTTATGAAGATGGCGACCAGGTCGTGCCGGGTTTTTATACGAGCGACACTGTTCGCGTCCTCCACGAAATGGGAAACCTAATTTTCTAGGGTAATCCTCCCCAGCATCCTGCCCCGAAGTTGGTCAGAGGAGGGGTGCGGAGGGGTGCGGAGTACCTACATGCAAACATAAATTATGCAGATCCTGCAAACGTGCTTAGATGACATTTACCCGCAGCCCGAGATGGTGCGTCCATAAAGGTAGCACAAACACACACAGACACACATTAGGCGTGGGGTGGGGTGGAGGTGGTCCATCACCACATGTCCTTATACGAATCTGCCCGCCTTTCAGTGTGTCCGTGGAAGCGGGGCAGGAGGTGGACCGTTTATGTAATGCTGCTTCATGTGGCCAGAATACTACGACACCAACTGCATAAAAAGTTTTCGCGCAAATAGCAAAATGGCCAGGAGAGGACAGCCCAGCACAGCACAGGATAGGATGGGATGCGACAGGAGCAGGACCAAGCGGGCAGTCCAGCCGAGATGCTGGAGTGCTTACCCTTGGCTCGTTTATATGCCAGGCAGCCAGTCAGCCAGGCAGACAGCATGTCCAGCCATTTGGCTTATCCTTGATGAAACTAATCCCAACTTTGCCATTTTTATATGCATGTATTTCTGCGAGTGGCCCACAAAAAAGTTTTTTTGCCCAATCTTTTTACGACTCTATTTGACAGCATCTCCATCTCCACCAGCCAGCAGCCAGCATCAAGCAGCAAGCAGCGCCGGAAACAAGAGCAGCATGACATGTAATAAGTCACCGAGTCACGGCAAATGCCACGCCCAATCCCAGTCAACGTCCATGGCACAGAGCTGCTCTCAGCTCACAGCCCACACGTCCACCCGCCCACAGATCTCCGACTTATATTTCTGCAATCGATTGGCCGTCCCCACCCTCGCCACACACTAGCCAACACGATGAATAATTGGGGGAAATAATAATAATAATATCGATGGATGGCTGGGAATGTAAACTCGCATTTCTATTTATTTCAGCGAAATAAAATAAATACCCGGGTAACTTATACTAGCTTAAACGCCCGCGCTGTTGGGCAGTGTAGATGGAGCTGCTCGGAGGCGTCGCTGGGTTCGGCAGCTCCTTCGCTGCAGCTGTAAATGATTTCATTCGAGCCCCACCTTAATCCAGCTAAACTTTTTTATATGCGCTTAGCCAACTGGCGCCTCTGTCCTAGCCACTCCCTGCCGGACGGGACGGGACGGGTGCTGCTCCTGCTGCTGCTCCTGCTGCTGTTTGTGCAATTTCGCGCTGGTTGCATTTCCAGTTTTGTTGCCCCGACGCTTAAGACCCGAACAAGGACGATGCGCGGGACAGGCCAGGGATGCGGAGGCATCGTAAAAGCCACAGATCGCTGACGGCGCTGTTGGCGCTGTTGGAGCCCAGAGCGCTTCGCCCTGCGCTATTGGGCAAAGCAATTCCGGATGCCAAGGAAGCGTAACGAATGTTGTCCAAAGCAGCAACGAGAGCCAAGAAGACCTTGCAATGTTGCACTGCAAGAAACGCCATGTGGAAGGGCAGCAACTGCAGCACAGGCGAATTTCCCTTCCCAGTGCCCAAGCTCGGAAAATCCTATCTCTATCGCTTTTGAAGCGAACGCCTTGAGACGTTTGAGATCCCGCAAGCAGCAGAAATTGCTGATTAAATTCCAAGTAAATTTCCTGGAAAGGCCCAAAGTGCCGGGCCAAACTTCAGCATTCCACTGGGCACGGGACGGCCGTTAAGAGGCCTTTAATTGATGCCGGGCGGGGGCACTCGGGAGCAGGGAGCAGTGGGTGGGACACCCAGCGGGATCCTTACCGATTTGCCTCTGTGTATTTCCATATGCGCTTCGCTGGCCGGGGCACTCGCCTCGTAAACTTCTTATGGGAGTTTCTAGTTTTGGCCCAATATCAAGAGTCCTCGGAGATGGAGATGCGAAAAGTTCAAAACTATTTGAATCTCTACGCCATAAAAAAGAGGGCGCACTGGGAAAATTATTGCATGGGGCATGGGGTGGACGGGGCGGGGCGTGGCGTGGCGTGGCCACAATTAACCGCGCGGCCTGGCACTAGATTCGTTGAGTCCTGCCCAGGACCCTGTTCCCGGTAGCAGCTGGCGCTCCTTTCGATGGAATGTATCTTTGCATATACTCAGGGAAAACAAAAGAAGTCCGGGCCTACGAATTCGTTTTCTAATTGAACTGTCATTGGGCCCCCGACCCCGACCCTCCGCTTTGGCTGGGCCATAAAAATGTTGCTCCACGCACAAACAAAGTTTCCCTTCTCTGTTGCAAGTAAATAAATTGAAACGAATCCAATCGGCGCAGATACAGAGACCAGCGGCAGCGCAACCAAGTCGAGCCAAGACAAACAAATAAACAAGCGAACCAAACGAGCGGACTCACGGACTCACGGACTGATGGACGGAAGGATGGATGGATGGATGGATGGATGAATGGACGGAGTTCGACATCGACATGATGTTGACAAACGAAAGACAAACAAATTCAAAAGCCATGCCACCCATCAGTCAGCCGGAGCTACAGCCAGAGGCACAGGCACAGGCATAGGCAGGCCCTGCAGACCGCTCAACTTCTTCAGTTATCAATGGCAGTCATTGGCGCCCCGGCCACGTTCGCACTGGACCGGACCCCGACTGTCATTGGCGTAATAAGCTGTTTGTTTTAACGGCGCTCCGCGTTGGGCCGGACCATGCCATCGATGCCACTCCACCTCCACCTCCACTGGCGAGCTCCCTCCTGGCATGTCAGGGCATAAACAAAAGTAATGACACTCGACCCGAGCCAGAGCCATAGCCATAGCCATTGCAGAATTCGCAGCCATGCCACGGCTCTGTCCACCGAGAGAGTCCAGTCCCACAAACAGACCGGGGAGAAAACATCACGGTGTCATAACCGACAACTACGACTTCATAAATTCGACTTGCGTATTTATTTATAATAATTTATTTCAATAACAACGCCACCCATTCGTCTCCATCCCCATCCCCATCCATGCCCATCCATCTTTCCCGGACACGCTCGACTTCGTTTTCTTTGTGACTTCATCGCACATCTCGGATATTTCGTACTGGCTCTGTATTGGTCTGTATTGTTGCTGTTCGTCGGCGGAGCGGAGCAGAGGGGAGAGTGTTCGAATATAAATTTATGCGCCTCGAGAATTTGGGGCCAGGCCAGTCCTACATATTTTTACATTTTCAATGGAGCGCTCTTATGTATGTTTCGGGGAAAGTGTTTTCCAACCCATTCGACATGAAGCTGTGGCGTATGAGAGAGCAAAATGAGCCTAAAGATCTAAGTCCAATTTTAAAGCGTGAATAAAAGCTTTGACGTAGGTATGTGACAGGTTTTTCCCCCCAAATTAAATTAAATGATGAAAATTATGATGCTTGTCAGTTCTGAGGCTAATCAGTTCAAAAGTATCCAAATATTTCATATTTAATCATCAACATAATAATCTTTTGGGACTGTTTAGTGAGAAATCAAAGAGAAAGTTTGTCACGGGTTGAACGGCAGACCCTTCCTCGATATTGCAATTTGAAGTCGCATCCTACAGTCTGCGCATTATGTTGAATTGGGGAATCTGTTCAGGCCATCGTCAGGTATGCATTGAAATTTATGCAGAATTATTTGCCTTCTCTCTCGGGCTCCAACTACAGGCAATTCGGTCCACCTTACACTTTTGTAACACGAAATGGAAATTCGCGATGTTGGGTTGAAGGGAGGAGGTTTCGCCCATCCCTTGGCCCTGCCCCGCCCATCCATTGCCTCGTGTTTTTGTGCAAGTCATTTACAGAATAGAATTCTTGATTAAATTGGAGTACATTTCGTGCTGCTCCCCGTTCCCATCCCCATCCCCATTCCCACCGCCATCCGCCTTCCATCAGCCGGGGATGGCGGCTTACGGGCCACGACTCCGGCGACCATCTTTTCATTTGGCTAGATGGTGGAGGGACGGGGCGGCCAGAGGGTGAGTTGTTAAGGTAGGCGGACCCCACCTCTGCGCACTCTGCGCATATAAAATGGAGCCAACGCCAGAGCCGTTTGAAGAATATTTGCTGCATATTCAAGGAACGGAGAGGAGAGCCTTTCACTCACCGACTCACCTTACCTCCCCCCATCCACCCCCGTCCAGACCCTTCCTCACCTGAGTTTGCTGAAACATGCAAGTTTTATGTCGACGTCGACTCGAGGAGAAGCAGCTTTTATTTTTCGTCTTTCTTTTCTCCTTTTACATTTTTGCCTTTTTCCAGTTTTTCACATTTTGCTCTTTGGCTCAAATTACAAATACACTGAAATAAATTTATGTCACCTGAGGATGGGATCCCGTAGTCCGTATTCCGTTTTATACAGAATATATTCGATTTCGATCGAGAAAGTGGGAAAGTTGTATACAAATATTTCCTATTCGATGAAAAGAGTTGGCCTTTATCCAAATTCCATTCTTAGGGCCAGGAATCGACTTCTCCGTTTGCGGATTCTATGGAAGAGAATAAATAAAAAATATCTTTGAAAATTACGCAATTTATTTATACAGAATAAAATTGTTTAATTAAAAATCTACTTTGCATTTCGCGCAGTGTGTCGCATGCATAAAATCGTCGGGAAAAAACTTAGAAGCCCAACGCGATTTAAGCAAGTAAGAAGGATCCAGAGGGCTCCACAGGCACATCCCCAGCCCCATCCACATCCACATCCACGCCCTTGGCTCGAATTGCATGGCAAGATGCCATCGTCATTCGCTGGCAGACGATGGCGATGGGAACCCAAGCATAAAATAGAATTTCTAACCAGCTACGCTCCATGCTCTGGTGGGGCAGGGGCAGGGGCAGGGGCATGAGGAGGCTGGCTTAAAGCATTCTCGTTTCGTGGATTAAATGAGTTCGAGTCGCAGGCGGAGAACGGGTTTATCGGGTAATGGCGGTGCCGCAGCCTCGCATAACTCAGCCCCGTTATGACGCCAGAAACAGACACGACCCAAGATACGCAGAGAATTTCTTTAAAAAAAAAACACACATCGATAATGCGTTAGTTCGAACAGCGATCGAGCAGAGGCAACGGAGAAAGAAACGGGACAGTGCAGTGCAGTGCAGTGCCGTTCCGTGGCTGCCGCGCACCAAATACGCAGCGGGAAACGACCTCGAGGCGCGCGGGAGGAGGCACCGCACCGCCGCAGCGGCACAAAGGCCGTTTGTTATGGTCATTAACGCTTTTATTGGCCCAGAACCCGAACCAGAGCCTGGCCGGCAGGAGAATCCTTTGCAGCAGAGGTCAATGTCAACGTCGCTCCAGTTATGGATGGGAAAGGAAGGGATTGGATGGGATGGGAATGTGTGAGCATGAAATATTAAATTTAAATCCTGTCGGAGTCGAAGGTCACCGGGCAGCAATAAATTTGATCGAACTGCGACTCGAAGTGCTCTTGTTTCCATCTGAAAACTGTTCCAGGGCAGGGACATTTCTTTCCCTGCACTCTTTTTTACGGCTTATCGCAGTCATGACAAGCCATTATGAAATCCCTGGGAAACCACTGAGGATCGACAATGAAACTCGAACTCTTTTCCGTGCCAGGGTCCGCCACGGCCTCGTCCTTGCCCAGGTTAGTGAGAGTTCCCGTCTCCGACGCAATAATGTCTCAGTGCGATTAATGCAGAACATGCCCGAACTCTGAACTCATCATCATAAAATCTGGAACGACAACTATACACGCCTCACATCAGGGGAAGCGATGGGTGGGGGGGGGGGTCGCGCTTCTCCCGAACCAAATTAGTGCGATTTCAGATGAGGCGGAGACCGAGACGAGACGAGACCAGCCCAGCATAGCCCGCATAACCCCATCCACGCCTCCGTGCCACATTTCCATTCACAGGGGCCGATAATAGCAATGAAGTAGAAAATCCCGAAAAGCTCTGAAGCGCATAATGATGACTGGCTGGGGCAGAGATTGGGATGGTGGCGGTGTAATGGGAGGGCATGGGGACATTCTCCGCATATCGATGCGAGGGAGGATGGGCATGTGGATGGGCACGGGCACGGGCACGGGCACGAAACAATGCCCAGCGATAGAAATGCCAACGAAACGGAAAACTAATTCCGTCGTTTGTGAGTTAAATGGCGAGGCCGAAGAAAAAGAGGCTCCTCGGGGGGCGGGGCTAAAGCATTTTATACAGTGGGTAGGGAGGGAAAAAGGGAAATCTAATTAGCTGAAACCATTTGCGTTGGATTCTTCAAATATCTTGACATAAGATTGCAACGCGGTGCTCGAATTATAAAAACCCATTTGGGTGGCTGATAACTTATTAAACAAAAACATTACCCAGATGAAAATTGTACCTATAATGGAGAAAACAGTTAGCCTCGGCCAAATTTCGCGTTTATCATTTCATAAGCAACAACGTTCATTTGGACCAGTCAACGCTGATTTATCCCACTGTGCAGGGTTTACCAGCGACAGTTTCCCGACCAGAGGCACGTTTGTTGCCGGGATAAACGATTTCCAATAAAAATACGACTCCGATAGTGTCCCGGAAATTCGGTTTTTGCTCTGGCTCTCAGATGGCAGGCCTAGAAATCCTCCCAGACCCACTCCGCTCCGCTCCTGCCCCCAGTCCAGGCCTGATGCTATCGCGTTCAATTGTTGATGGGAGCAGGGAGATCGAGTGGAGCTGTAGCTGGAGGTAGAGGTCGAGGTGGCACACGATGGGGCATTAAATTGTATTAAAATGCGCAACGCACACACACACTCCTCGCGCCCCCTCAAAGTGCTCCCTGGCGGCGGGCAAACCTTGAATGCCTCGACTAAAAGACGGCATTTATTTTTAGTCGCTTCTCGTGGCCGCCACCCGTGTGCAGGGACATGCCCGAGGAGCGAATGGGGATGGGGCTGGGGGACCGATGTCGGATTCCTGAACAAATGGTATTTTATTTATTTTTATTGGCAAATGTCAACGAGGCGTCGATTCTTTTGTTCGGCAGCTCCTCGGAGTGCCAGCCCGTGCTCTGCGATGGCAATGGAAATCAAATTGGAAAGTTTACTTCCACCCGGGGTCTTTCGGCTTGGTTTACGGCCATCCAAAGGAAATAGTTTCGCTAATGTATTTCGAAATTTTGAAGCAGAAGTGTGAAGCGGAGCGGAGCTCACTGACTGAGCATATCCGACTGACCAAAAGCAATTGAAAACACACAAGAGATGAAGAACATACCATTCTCAATATGGAAACATTAATTGCGATTCTTATTTATAAACCACAAGCAGAATACATATTTACATATGAATGTAAGTACACTTGCACTTACTGGCGAGCCATGGCATGGGTTTCTACTATATTCTATTTCTATTTTACTATAAGGCTAACTAAGGTTAGAAAGACACATATTCTGCACACAAATTTCTCAGTTCTCTAACTCTGGAATTTCTGTGATAGATACGGATGGAATGCACAGAGTTTAAGTGATTTGTGTGTTTGCAGATTTAGTGCCTAGGAAAAGAGTTTAATCAGGAATAAATGCAGAGTAAAAGCTCGAAGATTATTCATTAACGTATTCATGTTATAATATTCAACAAAATTCATTATTCCCATTGTATTTCAGCTCCAGTCCCAGACAAAATGCCGTCGGGCTAAATCAAATGCCAGCCTGAACGAAATCGGGCAGCAAAAATGCGCCATCATGGCCCGGCACAAGAAGAAGAAGAAGAGGAACCGCGGATTGCGATACGCCGACGCTGACGCCGACGTCGCTGTCGCTGTCGCTGACATGGCTGCCTATCGACAGCAGCGGCAGCCATCATGGATGAGAGAGAAAACAGCGTCGCTCCTCCTCGCTCTCGCTCTTGCTCTCGCTCATCGTCTCGTTCTCTCTGGAGCCCCTGAAATAGCTGCCATGCTGCCCGAAACGCTGCCGCTAGCACTCACCTGCGGCGGCGGCTGTTGTGAAGTTCTGTGACGTGACTGAAAAAATGTCGGAGCCAAACCCGGGCCGGGATCGGTATAGAAATCCGAAATGTGACAGCGACAGGGAAAAGGACAATAAAATAGTTGTGCGGGCGAGTGCTCCTGCTCCTGCTCCTGTTGCGGCTGTGACGGCCAACTGCGCCTGCGTCGGGGCCCGGGAATAGGACGGGCGCTGGGCCCGGACCTGGACTCGAATCCCAACAAGGACATTCAGGGGTAAGTACACGAGTAAATGCGCAAATGAGGGTGGAAAAGTATGGCTTCCTTTTTGTTCCACATAGCCAATGCACGAACCACTGTGTGCCTGTCCCCGCTAACACTTCTAATTGGACGAACGAAAGAGGTTTGACAGAAATTGAATCCAATACGAATATCCAAAACATGTTCCATTAAAATGTACGAATCACAGAATTAAATGTACATACATATATATGTACGAAGTCGTTTCAAATATTTGCCTATGAATAAACTTGAGAAGAATGAGATTTATTTTAAACCATTTCTGGCTGGGCGCGCTCTTGCTCACCAACACACTCAAACAAATTCCACTTCTCTTCCACTGCTGTCAGAGTGTGCGTGCGCACTCTCTTAGCTGCTTGCATGTGTTGGTGGTGCTCTTAGCCGACTCTCTTAGCGGCGACTCTCTTAGCTGCCGCCGCTCTTTGGTTGGCTCTCTGCACCTGTTCTCGTGCTCTTTGTTGTGTTCATTGTTTTTGTTTGCGTTGGCTTTCTCTGCACCGCCCCCACCCCATTCAGTCATCGCTTTCTGCTCTTTGCTGCTCCGTCTCTGACTGATGCCATTTGCTTATTGGACGCCGATGCAGTTCCTCGAGCCCCCCACCCCTCCACTGCCATCGGCAACGACATCCCATGGCGCAGCTTGAAATCTTGTTAGAATTTAATGGAATCTCAAAAGTCCTGCGCAAGTTTCGGGCTTTGGGGAAATGCAATTTCCTTTTTTACGATTTTCCTCAGCCAAAGCATCTTTTCCCCTCTTTTTTTGGGTTTGCATTCCCAACTTCTTGGCTTCGCAGTTTTGCTGTGGGCACCACGGAGGGGTGGCAGTGGCAGTGGCAGTGGAGTGGAGTGGAGCATTGCATCAGTGAAAGATATAATAAGTTTTCGCTCACTTGGCAACAAAGTCGGCTGCCGATGCAGATGCATTGTGGGTGGCTTCTACTTCTGCCGTTGCTGATAACAATGATTGGTGCTATCGCGCCACCGAATGCACAACAACAATGTCGAGCAGCCACCAACTGCTGGCAGAGAAGAGGTGTATATGATGCTGATCAGGAATACGCTTCCTTCTGGGCTCTTTGAGTACGGGGGTATAATAGTCCAATTGGACAATTGGAATGGTTCGCGTACCCGCTAAGGGTAGTACGGGTGAATCGAAAAGTAATCGAAATCCATACATGTCCATCCATACATACATATGTATGTAAATATGTACATAGGTAGGCATGTAGGCATGTACATATGTATATGTATATAGACTTATTTAATGCGACTAAAATAAGTAATTTGTGATGATTTGCACACCGATTCGTTACAGCCTCTCAACTTCACCCACATATCAGATCAGATCAGATCTGATCAGATGGGGTGGGCACCATATCTTTTTTCAGTGTGCGTATGCCAGTGTGTGAATCCGTTTGAGTGTGTGTAGAACCCACACATGTGTGGAAATGTTTAAATATATCGCTTTGTTTGTTATTGAAACAATGCGCTTACACATCGAACACATCGAACGCAAACATTCATTTTTTTCGCTTTGTTTACTCATGGCACCTTCGAATACTTCGAGTGCGGATCGGAGAGGTCAAATGTACTCATGACCTTCAGAGCCAGTTGCAGGCTTACAAAATTAATTCGTTTTTATAAATTTGTTACATTTTAAGAATCTGAAATTTAATGGTCGTGTTAGCTCTCGTTTAATTTCCGCTTCAAATATTATTTCTAGCTATTTTCATTTCCAATTGTTATGTGTGTATATGTATACTCTTAAATTATATTAAAGACTAATTACTGTTGCATTTAAAAGCGATAATTAATATTGAATACTGCTTCTGTTCTGTCATTAAAATTTTGCCCAATTGTTTTGCATATGAATGGGGCCAAGATCGGATGTCATTACCCTCCTGATAAAAAAGCGGGGGGAATGCATGCGGTGAAGGTGCAAAGGCAGGGGGCAGGGAGCTGGAAGAATTGTGGCTGAAATCAATCTGCAAGCCGAGCAGAGACGTAAATCAGATGAGCGTTAAGGAGGCAAGGCACAGGAGATGAAGCCACTTGCCGAGATTCCTCAATCCCGTATTGGCAGCTCGCGAATGGGAGGGCGGAGGGGCCAGCCTCGGAGCGGACGTCATAATCGTTCCAGTGACAAGGCATAAAATTTGAGTTTTACGATTTAACTGGGCCATAAAGCAACCAATTAGTGTCAGTGGCAGAGTCTTCCCCAGTGGCAGGCGGGCGGGGGCCGGGGCCGGGGGCGGGGGCAGTGCGTGCAGATTGAATACTCGCCTACGGTTATGAGTGTGAAATTCGTTTAATTGCTTTATGATAATTCTGACAGCTCATTAAAAAAGTCGACGAAATACAAGAAGCTTAACGGTTTGTTGCTTGTTGCTTGTTTTTGGCTCCTGCCTCTGGCTCTGTCTCTGCCCGGGCTGACGAGTATATTGGAGCTGGGATTGCGTTTTCCGTTCAAGTGACTTTTTAAGGAGCTGCCTAATATACGACTTCCCTCACAGCACGCACACAGCCAGATTCAGAAGCAGGCTCTGTCCCTGTCCCTGTTCCTGCCCCTGCCCCTGTTCCTGTCCCTGGCCCTGTGTAGGAGTAATAAAAGTGACGACAGTTTCGTTTTATTTTTTATGACAAAGCGTCGTCTGCGGTCTCCACTTCGTTGCCGCTCTCTAGAGCTGGAGCTGGAGCTGGTGCTGGAGCTCAGGTGTGTCCACAGATCCGTATATGTATGTGCTCCTCACTCTCGCTGGGCAGGTGGATAATTTTTATTGCCGTAAATCACAATGTCAATTGTTGCTGTAATGGCCGTGCCATGGATGGCACCAAAATGGAGACATCGACAGACAGAGAGAAACGCGTACGTACGAGTGTCTCAATTGAGCGAACAACTGAATTAAACAAAACAAATGCGAAACAGACAGCAGACAGCAGACAGAAGACAATGAAACAAATCTGAATCGAACGGCTCCATTGTCGTAAAACTGATTAGGATTGATGGAAAGGTCACAAAATGTAGGGACCGATTGCTCTTCCAGGCACGGGCCTTATCGCAATTAACCGAATCGTATGCAAAATGCATTTGCGGCTCGTTGCAATCGCACACCAGACCCAATTGCAATTGTCCCCCTTGCAGGTCGAATCGCAGCTTCTCTTATCAGCCATCAGCCATCAGTAGTCATTGGCATTGATTGATCAGGCCTGGTCGAGCGAGGCTTGGCCAATCGATTGGGCCGAGGCCAGGCCCGGCCAGAGCAGCTAGGTCCAAGCTGCCGGAGGCGATGTTTATTTGAAAGTCAGTCTTCGTCGGGAGTGTGCGGCGGCCCTCCTCCTCTAATGGTGCTCTCTCCTCGAATAATAAAATGGCTTGTGGCCCGAGCACGAGCCGGAGCCCCAGCAGTGTGCCAGAAATTTCAACCCCAACGGGAGCCCAGCCTGGAGAACAGAAGAGAAGTGCGCTGCGCTGCGCGGCGGTGGGGTGAGTAAACAAAAATGAAGAATGTCCGCTGATTGACATTATCCGGTGCACACGGGGCACATGCAACGCCGATAATGGCACCCATACCCATACCCGACCCACAGTGATTCCCATTAAGGATTTCCGCTGCAGTTCCTTGAGCAGTATCTGAAGTATCTGAAGTAACAGTCACTACTGGCTGGCATGGGTAGCACGGAATCGGGGAAAATGAGGCAGGTTGTTAGGCAATAAACAAGGCGTCCGTCCTCGGGAATGTCAAAATGTTTTTGATGGATTGCTCCGCTCGAGTGTCCAGCAGAGCCCCGTTGACAGCTGCGTCTGCTCCTAGCACGAATATTTCCAACTAAAAAGAGAACGAAGCGAAAAATTATTTAATTTACTTAAAAGCTTCTGCAGCTGGTTCCATTTTCCCCACTTTCCGTTCCGTTTCCCGTTGCATTCCGGTCTCTTCTCTAGTCTTTTTTGACAAAATAAAATATTTAAGCGCAGAGGGAAAAACAAAATCGAAGCAAAGGAACGAAACTGGAAATATATTTCGCAGTATGTGTGTATCTTGTGTATATATGTACATATGTGCGTGTGTGCGTGCTTGTGTATCTGTATCTGTATCTGGGAAATGTCTAAAAGCGTTTCTACTTTCAGCTCTCGTTTCTGTTTTTGGCACTCTGCCTGCAGCTTATTTTTGTTGTTTTTCCCATTTTATATTCTTTGATTCCGTCTAGTTTTCAATTTCATTCCTCCACATTGCCCACAGAAGCAGAAACAACGTATCATCATTATTATCAGAATCATCATCATCATCATCAACACGGTCGCCCATTGTTTTTTTCTTATATTGTTTTTCATGCCATTTTTCGTTCCATTTCCCTTCCCCTACACTTAGAACAAAAAAACGTTATAATGAATTTGATACCTAGGTATATATGTAGTAGCTACTATTTGGTATGATATTTGCCAATTGATATTTTTGAGCTTTAATTTAGACCCTTTTTTTTTAAATATTAAAAATCAAGAACATTTTTGGTCGAGTGTAGACACACCTTCTCACTCATTCTCGCCTCGTACTGGCACTCGTCTCTTTCGCATTTTCGTTTCGCATCATAATTTTCCGTTCGCCGTACGACGGCGACAACAAAGGAACACCATTGAAAATCACGTTCCTCCGGATGGATCCACTTGGGTGGGGTACGAGTTCGAGGCCCAGAGAAGAACTGCAAATTTCCTTGGCTGCTCCTCCCAGCCCCAAACTCAGCAGGCCGAAACGCCCACATAGTTCGTGTCCCGTATTTAGTGCGGACCCTCTGTGTGGGTCTCCAAGGTTCCATTTCCCTCGGGGACTTTTCAAATGTGCCGTAAGCAAAGCACGCGCCGATGAACGTTGAAAGAAAGGGCAGAAGAAGCAGGAGCAGGAGCAGGCATGGAAAGTCACATCCAAGTTTGGGAATACGTGTTTCTGGCTTTTTTCTGGGCTCATCGATTTCATTTATTGACCATCAGGTTAGCGTAGCAACTAACGTTGATCTGCCAGAGGTGAATCGCTTCGAGACCCACAAATAAATCAATCCCAATATGGCTTTCAGTATTTAAAAATCCGTAGATACTCGGAGCATTGCTCGGCACAGTACTAGTCGAAGTTTGTATACTCTAAAACGACTGATTGGTTCCTAGAGTAAAGGAAATACACGAACAAATATTTGATGGCTTCAATTTCTGATTGCGGGGAACTGGAGGGAACTTAAACGAAATTATACCGAGTGACATGTAGGGCAATGCAATAAAACATAAACAGATTGGAGTCCCGCCATCAATTAAATGGCGTAGTAATAGTTTGACAAATTGGAGCGTGCCAGGTGAACTGAGTTGAAAGAGCTCTCAGGAACAGCCACTGAGGCGATAAGGAACTATATTCAATTGTTGCTGTGGGGAGGAATGTTCCACTATCTCAGTGAGGCCAACGCAAAGCCACCGATTCAGTTTTGTTTTAGAATATAAAATAATCTAGTCGGGACTTAGTAAGAGAGCAAATGTTTAGCCATGGGGAAATTATGACTGATGTGGATGTGGATGCCAGAGTGGAGTGGAGTGAAGATGGAGATGGAGTTGGGAGAACCCACGGGCCCGAGCTCAGGGTTCAATTTGTCTGAGCGGCTGCTTATCTGGTATAAAAGCAAGTGAGGCAGCAACCGGAGAATGCCAAGCGCAGCATTGCAACACCGGCCCCCTTCCCCTCGGGGGGATTCGTGGCTGCCATAAGCCGATGATGATGAAGCCGACTGGGTCGCCATATTATGGCCCTTCCCCCCGCGTTGCATTTTTCCCTCGTCAGCAGCCATAGCGACTCGCACTCACACAACCTCGGGAACACACCGATACACCCATACAGCCACACAGCTGCCACATGTGCGATGTGCGATGTGCTGTTGCCATATCTATCGCCATATGGCGCGGCATCCACTGAGAACTTTTAAAGTGGCCTCATGTACGAGAGTTTTCATCGGCGGAAAAGCGAGAGGTTTCCCGGGCTCGTCGCAATGCGAAAACTGGCACATGCGCAGAGCCAATGTGGGGCCGAAAGGCGACGTGGGGAGCTGAATTGGCGGTGGTTGGAGTGCGGACGTGGTGGCAGCAGGGGCACAAGCCACACGCGAGGCCTGATAGAAGCTAAACTTCAACTTCACCTGAAATGCTACAAAATGCTACATATATTTTAACAGTTCCCAAAACCTACCTCCAAGCTGCAATTGCATCGATGTGGGCTGCCTTTTATGGTCTGCTGAGTGTTATTATCCGTCGAAGATTTTGCCGAAAAGGTACGATCTGATTCCGATTTCCAGTACCAATTTAGATGACATTAGAACAGGGAGCAAAATACTTTAATTTCGATAAGTTTTAAGTGCTCAACAATTTAGTTTGGCTCGCGAAAGAAAGTCACTCGTTTTTTGCAGCAATAACGCGAATAAAATATTTAAAATTATTGACAAAACTCGTTCCTTCGTGCCATCGATAGGGAATTTATTCGCCAAAGCCGAGCCGCTTACCGTAAATTGCAATTTATGCCCAGCGGCAAGCCAAGTCCCCCTCCAGCCAGTGCTCCTCCTTCTCTGTTCGGCATGGAAAAACCCGTTCCGCAGCGCATCCGAGGCCCCTGAGCAGGGCCCGAAACGGAGGCTCCATTTCAATTTGAATTAAGTAATCATAACTAATAATTGTGCGCCGTCCACTGCATCGGCATCTGCATCTGTTATTTTTGGGTTCGTTGATCCATGGGAATGGCGGCCATGCGCCGCCATGCGCCGCCATCGAGAGTGCCCCCCATTCGCATTTGGTTTCCATAACTTTAACGACTCTCCATCTCCGCACTGGCTCTCTAGTCGATTGGACATCGCACTCGAATATGGTCAACTGGGGAACTACTAGCCGATGGGCGTATGAAGTGCATCTAATTGTCATGGCAGACAGTCCGAGTCCGAGTCGTCGGGGAGTGGAATCCGTGCAGCTGAAGCAGATTGCTTTACGAGGGCAAATATTTGTGCTGCCTGTCGGCATGTGGCACCCCAACCCGTTCGAAAAATGAATACATATAGAAAATTGCAATTTATATGGCTGCCATAAACAGGGGCTGGGATGCGTCGCTTTCACTTTTCCCGGAACGTTAGAGACGCTTCATTTTTTGACCAAACTCCCTGTCTTTTTTCCGATTTACGGTTTAATTGCATTCAGAGCGAAGCAGACGCAGGTCACAGCAGAAACACATTCCCGCTCCTGAACCCTTTCTGGCACAGCCGGAGATCACCGTCGGACGCCGACGTTCCATTTCCGCAGCGGGCGAAGACAGCGTCGTGCGATCCTCAGTGGTCGGCAGACTGAGAACCTTTATTGAGACTGACAACCAATAAAAACCATATTTTCCTTGAAGCGGGAAATGCACCAGTATTTGGAATAGTTTTTACTCCAGCTAAGATTGCTGCCCAAAGGGTTTCTCCATTCAGAAGTTTTTATAGTTAAATATTTAGCATAAATAAATGGAGCCCAATGGCCTTGTTCCTCAAACCAAATGCTAGAAACACACAGAAACGCAGAAACATGGATATTGAACAGTCTGAAATGAGCTTCTCCCTTGTATCCAGCGCATTTCAAGTGACACCTCCGTCTCGTTCGGCCAATTAAAGTGGTTCCATTGGAGTTTGCCTCGGAGCTTCTTCGTGACCCTCGTTACGATACCATCGAGCATGCGAGAGCATACATAAATAAATCGGAACACGAGTAAATACTTACAGCAAATCAACACGAGGAGTGCGGCGGGAAGACATGGGGAAACGTTTTAGTTTTCCATTTGGCCGCGCGGCTCCAGTCGTCGGAAAATGGAAAATATTAATGAGCAAAAGTTTCTCCTCCGGAGTAGACCTTTTATGGGATTTCTATACGGACAGACAGACAGACAAACGCGCTAGTTAGCCTCCACTTTGGTATGGACATGTTTGTCATTTACAAGTTGCGCTGCCAATTACTCTGAGGACCACGAAGCACTCCAAAGAGATGGCAGGCTCTGCCACAGTCCCCATGCCCATGCCCATGCCCAAGCCCAGGCCCAGGCCCAGACGCATGCCTCTGGCTGCTCATTATGAAAATGAAAGCAGTTTCTTTTGGCAGACGGACGGGGAACGGGGAACGGTAGCCGGAGAGGAGAGGAGGAGAATACTTGTACTTGTACTTGACTAGAATTTATGCACACAAGCATATTCCATTGGGGAATTCGAATCGAGGTCGGGCGAGCTCTTTCTGTCTGCCTGTTTGTCCATCGAACAAGGAAACTAAAAAGTTTTGCAAAAAGCATCACATGAGAATGGGAGGAAAAAAAATGATGACGCCCTCGACGGTGACCAGGGACCGGGGACCAGGGCGGATGATGCTCGCCTGTGGCAGAGAAAACAAATAGACAAACAAGCAGCAACCACTCGACGAGAGGACGGTACTACAGTGGGCGGAAAATGGCGAACGGGTGGAGCAGAAGCAGAAGCAGTAACAGTGGCACTGCCGGTGCCAGTGGCAGGGGTGTAAAGGGCCACACGACCTATACATATGAGCATAAAATAGGGCTCGAGCTGGGACTGGTACTGGGACTGGGACTGAGGCGGGGGACTGTATGTGAATGAAGGAAGCATCGATGTTGGGATAATCGAATGAGCGACGGGTAATGGGGCGCATGGAAGACCCACAACTGGACCCCATGGAATATGAATGCATCTCGAGCATCTTCCCGCTTCTACGTATGTCAATATGTGTGTGCGGCCTCTGTGGGAATACGCCCACAAGTATCTTGTGATGCGTGAGCAGGGCCACCGGCGACCCAGTCCCCTGGAAACAACTATGAATTTATTGTACGAGTATTTCTGCTTTCTGCAAACACGAAAGCGCACTTTCCGAGGTAATGGGTTGGGTTGGGTTGGGTGGGGTCTGGGCGCTGGTCGCTGGGCCGAAATGAATTGAAATAAAATGATAAGCGTGAAATAATAATGAGGAGCGTGATCCGGCATAAATCGGCTCGCTCACATGACACTCTTCCACGTCCAATGAACACAAGAGCTGGGTCCGGATCCGGTCATTCGTGCTATGTAATCCATGTAATCGGCTGTGAAAAGTGTTTTGCATGTGAGGATGAGGATTAGGTTGAGCCAAAAAAATGTTTGTTTGAAATTTAAACGGGACACCCCTTAATTTTGTTATCTTGGGTTTAATAGTAATATTAAAGTTTTTATTTTTATTTAAACACATTTTTTAGAGATTACTACCAAATTAAAAAAAAAAAATGTATGCAAGAATATTAAAAAAACAATTTTTTTGAACGAGTTGGATAATTGATACTATTAATATCTTGATTAATCAGTTATTGGCAGTAAAAAACCTGCACAAGTTTTTGCGAACTAGTTAAGTAAATATTCAACCTCAGCTCAGCTTCCTGATTTTAATAAATCGCTAATTTTTAAAAAGTAACTAAAAAACAAAATAACAATAACTAACTATCAATATGAACTAGTTTCTAAGTTTCAATATTATTTGAAAAAACCGACGAATTCAATATTTTTAGTGTATATTAGACAAAACGAGAAGGAACGTGTGAGTCGCTTCTGGGGACGCGACTCTACTTATACCCGTACTCAGTCAGCATATACATTTTTGAGCATATAATTATTTAGAATTAAAAAAAAAAAAAATTTTACATTTTACATTTTTTTGCTACATCTGTTATCTACATCTACATATACTATTTATATTATACATCTAACATGTATATTCTACATGTACCATTTAGATTCTACATCTCCTCCGCTAGGGGTTGCTCGCGCACTGAACGCGGCAGAGTGTGCGAGCGAGAAGGAAAATGAGTTGCGTTGTCGTTGGCAGGAGGGGGCAGGGGAAGCAACTGAAAATTAATTTCGCCACTCTGGCTATAATTATGATCCGATTTGATTCAGATTCGGCAGTCTGGTAGATATGGATATTCTCTGCGATACTGCGTTTTTAGTTTTATCGTATCTTAAAAATTGTGCCTGCCACAGATTTTCGTTCTTTGTTGTGGCGGAAGGGGGCGGGGTGAAATTTTGAAATACACTTGTAGCAGTGTGATATCACATGAGTCTGGAAACCAAATTTGGTTACCCTAACTCTTATAGTCTCTGAGATCCAGGCGCTCAACAAGAAGGACAGACGGACGGACGGACGGACGGACGGACGGACAGACAGACATGGCTATATCGACTCGGCTATTGATGCTGATCAAGAATATATATACTTTATGGGGTCGAAAACGTTTCCTTCTCTGCGTTACACACATCCACTTTTACCACAAATCTAATATACCCCTTACCTCTTTTTTGAGTACGGGTATAAAAAAAACGTGTATTTTCTTTGCGGCGTAGCAGCCCACAAACATTAAACTAAAAATTTGAAAAAAATTTTATAGTTTTATTTACTAACAAAGAACAGAACAAGGGCGTGTCCGCTTGAAAAAACAAAAACAAAATTTGATCAAATTTTGGCCCAGCCTAATGAGGATGCTTATGCTTTCCTATATGGAAATTAAAATAATAAAATAAAATATTTACTCACATTTCGCATATCGATCAATTTATTTTTGATTTGATTTAATTAAACATCATTTATTTGTTTTCCATCTCGTTTCAGTTGGATTCCTCTTCGACCCCTGGGGCGAGGATGTCGCCAGGCTGCAGCTGTTCCAGGTGAGTCTCCATCTCATATATTTGGATACATTTATGCTGAATAAAGGTAATAATAATGCCCCATATGGCATATAGCAACTGCCGAGCTGTCCAATTGAATCGAGCCGCAGGTGCAACTGGGGAGAGACTCGAGTCGCGGCTTTGTTGTGCCAGTAGATCCCTGAAACGCGCAACTTTCGCACGCCTGCTTCGATTTTTATTTGCAAACATGATTTTTGCTAAATTACTTTCCCAAACGAGGCGGAGGCCCACAGCATGTGTAGATGTGTGTGCGGCATATGAAATAGTTGAGACCCAATGTTGTACCTTTTGCCATTTATTTTGCACACCCTCCCCCTCACCCTACCGAGCCCAGACCCAGTGCGCCGAAGGCTGCCTCGATATGAAAAAAAGGCAAAAGTTGATCAAATAAATGGCGAAATTTCCATATTCCAGCGATAAGAACAGAAACGTGTAGCTCAAAGATTTCCATCAAATCGAATCGGAACAGGGCGGGACGGTACGGGACGGGACGGGAAAGGGCAGAGAAATCGCCTGCCCGGGCGACCGAGTAACAAGTTGTGCGAATCTCTATCTGAGGGTGGTGGGAGGTCCTTCGCTGGCTGTCCTGCAGGAATGGGATGGGGTTGCTGCACGGCCAGGTACAACCCCCGTCGTCGCTTAGCTAAGTAAATGGGTTGGCCGACGAACGTGACTCGCCCTGCCCTGCCCTGCCCCTGCCCTGCCAAGCATCGCCCTGCCCCGATAATGTAGAGCACATGTCTCCTTCGCCGGAGTTACTGCTGCACCATGGCACATCAAATGAACTTTTCCTAAAAGCAACCTTTAAATAAAAAAGAAAATGCTTGCATAGCAATTGATTAACTTCGTTGGATCGGATCGAGGTTTAAGATGTTGTTAATACATGATGAATGGGATCGGATCTATCTTGTTTGTTAAATTTAGAATACAAACTGGTCTAAGTATATGGGAATTTAAAGCTCTGATATATACATACGTTCCCTTTTGTTGTTATCTTTACTACAACAAATCTCTTAAATCTCAGAGAAAACCCTCGATAGATTGTAAATATTCATCCGATCTTTCGCAGTGTTCATATGTTGAAGAAGCTTGGCAGCCGTCGAGTTCGAGCTCTCAGCTCTGTCAGCATTTCGTTCCACTGTGCGTTGACATCGCAAATCTTGCGAGGAAGCTGAGCAAAGCCAGTCACGATTCCGAACTAATGAGGAATACACGTAATTACATGTGGTTACACAATATCAGAAACCCAGCTTCATCTCCAGCTCCAGCTCAGCCCTCTTACTATGCTGCCCTACCACTCACTCCCCCATCGCTGGGCTCTGCTGGAATCAATGCCCAGAGACAACCCCAGAAATTTAATAAACACGCAAGTGCACGGAAGTGAATTATCCCGTCAGTCAATTATGTAAGTCGCTCCGCCTCCGCCTCCCCTCCACTTTCCCTCCACTAAGACGTATTTCTTCTGTGGTCGGACTGCCTCTGCCTCTACCTTCTTTGCCTTTGCCTTTGCCCCCTCTGGGGCATGGGGCTGATGTCTTTAGACGGCACATAAATACCTCGTTTATTTGCCTGACTTTTGCCCGTGTGCGGCTCTTGTTCTCGTTTCATTAAGCGCTCTCCACACTCGCTTCAATTGGTTGCTTTATTTGTGGCTTCACTTTGCCAGCCTTTTGTGCCTTTTAATTAAATGTCTTCGCCCCTCTTCATCGAAGCCAAAACCCAATTAAATAGTCCGCAGATCGTTAAGCAGGAGTGAGTTCTGTCGCTGTCTCTGTATTGATCAGTTAACGGAAGGTAAACGTATATTGCGCGAATATATATTCGTATATATTCGTATATATTCGTATATATTCGTATATATTGCATGTAATAAAACTGCAGTCGAAGCAGGTGGAATTTCCAATGGAATCGCTCAATGAACGCTCCAAACTATCGTAAAGAGAATTAATTTGACGAAAATAAGTTTTCAGTGCTATTTAAATTTCTCGCAATTGTCTTGCCTGCCTGTTTGTGGCCTGGCAATTCGTTCTTGTATTTAATCTGGAGTTCATACAACAAATTTATTGAAGCAACATCGACGAAGGTTTTTGGCTCTATCTATCTTCTTGCTGGGCATGTCTGAGCAGCTGTAAATAAGTAATGAAATTACGTCTGTACTAGACGAGTTCATGTAAGTGGCTGGGCAGGTGGGCAGGTGACGCTGTAAGGTCCGCCGGGGCAGATGTGGGGGGAACTTCATTTGAAATTTATATCAGCGCTGCGTGGCGCAAAATTCCAATTGCCCGGCGAAGTTGAATTAATTCAACTAATTTCTTGGATACATTTGCATGGAAGCAGCCATCCACTCCGTCGCTGCCGTGCCGTTCCCGCTTCGAGTGGCTTGATTACATTAAGGATGCGCAATTAGAAAGGCCCCGCAGCCTCCCGCAGACAGTGACAGTACAGGCCATGACCGTAGGCTCGCAGGGAGATGGCAAGGGTGGCCAGAACTCAATTTCATTAAGTGCCAGAAGGTGCTGCCCATTTCGAGCCTTCCCCACGGCACCTTCCCAGGCTGCGGGGATTATTAAAAGAGTTTACTCTCCAGTGGATTATGAAGGACCACCAGGGGCAGGGGAGAGGTGAGTGAAAACATGAAAAATGAGTTCATGTTCTACGGCCCGCCACTCGTAGAAGAAAAATACCTCGGCATCCCAAAGTAGCGGTGGGAGAATTTTGTCCGATTCCCGTTTGATTTATTTGCGTCAGAATGCCGGAGGCCACGGCTAATGAAACGTGTGGGGGAGCACGGCAGCAGCCGCGCCAACAGTGGAGCAATATCAACAAAAACAGAATCAGTTGAGCCGCAAGTCGCGAACAGACATAAACAGCTGCGCCCCGAACGGGTGCGAGTTGAATGGAGTGGTGGGGGTGGCATTGGGGGTGGGTGGGCGCTGCATATTTCTGGCCTGCCACTGCCACGGACAAGACAAGGCCCGTAATGGTAATGGCTTCGCACCTCCGCATGAATGTGTAAGGGTACGTTCATATGTGGGAGAATGTACGAATAGGTGCCGCAATCACAGCCCAGCCCAGCCCAGTCCCAGACGGAGTCTCACGTGGCAACAGCAATGAGCAACCACCGCAAGTCGGAGATAGCCTAGCATAGCCTGTCCCGCTCTCTCCGCCAGGAGTGAGCGCACACGTTGCGTCCTTGTCGCGCACACGCACACACAGGTAGCGCTCTCGGGCTGGTGGCGGCCATTGAAACTGGCAGCCATAGCCATATCCCCTGCCCCATGGAACCAAACATGCCACGACCAACTCGAACTCGAACTCAACTGCGCAAGCAGCGCCCCTCACACCACAGAGGCAGAGATTGACTTGAGCCCGAATCGAGGCAAACAGAAAATCTGTTCATGTCTTCTGCTGTTGTTGGAATTAAATGTTGTTCGGACCCATTTGTGAACCTGCCTCAGTGGGGCACGGCAAATATGAAAAAACAAGAATGTATGTGATACCCGGTAATCGGGGGAGTATGCAGCCATCTTTAATGGTATCCGAATGTCGAGTTGTCATGAGTCGAGTTGATGAGTAATAAATATTAATCTTTTGAATGAAATATGTATGTTAGTCCCGTAGTGGATGATTCCACAAGTGGAAGATCCCTCCCGACAGTATTCACAGCTCAATGCTGATCCAGAATGAATGGAATTTAGTGGGTCCCCTCCGTTTGGCTGTTAATTAATAATATTTTGAGTTCGCAAAAACAGTATACCCTTGTCCTCTCCGGGTACGGGGTATAGAAACTCAAATTGTTTGTGTTTCAGTGCTGCATACAATTCTGGGTGACTGTGTGGGGGAGGTGGGAGTGCGGGAGTGTGGGTGTCGGCCTGACTCATAGAGCAGTGTTGTTTGTGTGTCTGCGTGGCGGAGAACATTTACTTACATTTTTTAATGCACCCAATAAAGAAAACAAAGCGCAAACAAGTTCTTTCATTTTATTTTTATTTTTATTTTTAAACTCAAGTTTATTTATTTTTAAGTGGCCACAACGTAGATGGCAGATATTTCTTGAATGGAGAATATGTTTACTATCTACTACTACTGTTTCTCATATGTATTATGTATATATGTATATTAATATATCCCCAACGAATGTGGACTTGGATTTTTGTAGTATTAATCATTTACGAGTTTTTCGCTCATCTCTTAATCAACGAAAAGTGAGCTGTTCCCAGGACAGCCCCAACCGCTGCCAAGGGGCCATGAAATATGATTGATGACCCTTGTTGCAGCGGCAATTATGTTGCGGTTGCGGTTGCGGTGCTGCACCGTAATGTCTGCCAATCTTCGAGCGAGGGGAGATTAAGATTAGAATAGAACAATAAATGGCAGGGAGTCGTGCATTGAACCCAGCCTTTTGTGGCCACGACTCTGAGGAGGATGCCGACCGAGGTGGAATATAAATGACCGCATTTAGAGCTCCCGTCGGCATTGAGGGATGAGCAAACTTTTTTAAAAATTTATATTATTTCTGAGTAGTTGCGGGCACCAACTATGAACTATGAACTTTCCGCCGCCCATCCCCCAGCTGTCCCTCCACTCTGCGATGCTGCGTGGCTTAGTGCGCGCGACGAACTTTGGGGAGCAATCGTGGAGTGTTATCATGGGGGATTTATGCCAAATGATGGCAGATTGCCAAGCTGCAACTACACACAAGCTGCGCTGTGGCAGAGAGGTGGTCCAAGGGGGTGGGGATAGATTGGGATTCAAATGGATCTGGGATACGACGACTGGGCAGGCAACGCGGGGCAACGCGGGGCAACGCGGTTCCTAGAGTGCGAGTGTCTGTCTGTCTGTCTGTCTCGTTTCTGGCTACTTTTATTTTCGTTTATTTTTCTCTCCTTCTCGCTTGTTTTTTACAATTTTCTCTCGAGTATAATGGATAGAAAAAGTTGTGCCATCCCCGAGACGGCAGGAATCAGCACAGCACAGTGTACTCGACATGCCATGGAATCGGATAAAAGTACGAAGAGAATTCGGAGTTTAATCGGATTCACGCGATTCAGTTGAACCTCGAATCAGTCTCATACTGTGACCTGCCATTGTGACCTGCCTTCATATGTATGTACATAGATATAGATATATGTGTGTCTGGCTATTGCTCCCACTGTGCGGCGCTCGACACAAGACTTCGGCTGCTGCTGCCACCGTGGAGCCAATTTGTTGCGGTTCATCAATATGCCACGCCACACACATCCAGGGCCTGGCCAACCAACCAAATGGCCAGGGAGCCAAGCCAACCAGCATCGGAGTCAGGGACAAACGGATGCGGATGTGGTTGGGTGGCTGCTGCTCGCCCCTGCGCAGATTTGTGTGGCCTTGGGGGCCACTGGAGGGGCGCGGAGCGGTGCGGCGGGGCATGGGCCGAGACTCGTGGTCGTGGAGGAGCTTAAGTGGCTCCACGTACTGCTTCTGAAAAAAATATGTGCATAAATTTAAAGAATCTCAATTTACTTGGTTCGTGTTCATTTGTGTGCCGGCTGCTGCAGGCCCGTCTCCCTCCCCGTCTCTCCCAGTCTCCATGTCTCCATCCAGGGATCCACAGAGACTCCTGTGCTGCCCTGGTCGGGTCGGGTCTGGTCTGGTCTGGTCTGTCTGGTGATTTGTGAGCCCAATTATAGTACATTTTCTTGTCTTGCCAGCATCCTCCTCCTCCTCCCACTGCCTCTCCTCCTTCTGCAACTTGGTCGTGGTCGTTTTTTGTGGTTGTCACTTTGTTATTTATTCAGCGCCATGGAGTAGGTACGGACTGGGCTGCCGATGCTGAGCGATGGGTTGGGCTGTGGCTGGGACATGCCTCTCAGACACTGGGGCTGTTAATGAGTTCGTTCGTCTCCGGTTCGCGCCCTGCGCTCTGCGCTCCGCATTTGGATGCTAATGAGTGGATGGCATCCAATAAATTTAGTTCGCTGGGCTTTGCTTTTATCGCTCCACTTGCATAATTCACGGCGCTGCAGGCGCTGCCTACCCCCAGCCCCATCCCCAGCCCAAGATTCACTCCGCCGAGGCTACAGAGGTCAATAGAAATTTATGGGTCGCATTGTTAACGCCGCTGATTACAAATTATTTGTATTGCCCCCTTGCAGTTGGCCCTTCCACAGGCCACCCTGTCCGGTAAGTGCGCAAGTGAGCTCCATGGGTGCGCCAGGGGTGTCCTTCGCCTCCTCTCGATGGGGACCTCGGCGTAAGCTCTGCTGGAATCCTTAGCGATTTGCAAGGGTTACTCCCTCTGTCCATCAATAAAAACGTGCCTACAATAACTTTAACTACAGCAGTCGATGGGCAAAGTGAACTGAATAAATTCCAAGACATTCACATTTGAGAACCGGTTCCCCCCTAGCAAAGGCTAACAGTTCCACCAGGGAAAAACCCCCTTAGAGTACTGACTTACAACCGAAAATGATTTCCCGATCTGCGAATGAATGCTGAAAAGTACATAAATAAGTCTGGGGTTTCTTTTTATTCACTAAGCAAAGAAGGCAATCCTTTGAATACTTCTGAATAATGCCAATTGTTCACTCTCTCAGGCGCACTCCACTGCACTCCAGTTAATAATTACATATTCAGGAATTGGGAACCCTATTCGTACGACACTAAAAAAGACACACTCATCTCCAGGTAGCCAAAGTGATTCCAACTTTCACGGTCCACTAAGAGGGCCGCGATTGAAGCATTAACACTAATTGGCCGATAGCAGAGCCCAGTGGGGCTGTCCACAACGCTTGCCGCTATCAGAAACAGCTTTTAGCTTGCATTTCGTAACGGACTGGGCAGACCTCACTCAATCACTGGATAGTCTTGGAAATGGATCTCAATAAATGTTTCTGATTTATAAAATAGAAAAAGGGAACACTCAGTTTAATATATGTGCAGCATTTATTTCCCAACCAAATGAACGAAAGGAATCCTTAGATGAGGAGACTCTAAGTCACCAGGTTATCTAGGATGGAATCCGCCAAGGAAATACCTCATCTAGTGGTGGCATCATAACCGAAGTTTCATCTTCTAAGAGTTGAGTTAATGTTTTGTTGCTCAAATAATGGATCTGAGGAGTTCCCAACAGCCGCTATTCATATTCATTCGATTCCCACTCGAAGTTCCAATTGGCCCTCGCAGTGGTGACGCCTGGCGGGCTAACAGGGAAGCTGCGTGGCAGATGTCCTTCCCTTCAGTTCCAATCAGCAGATAAAAACGCTTTTCCGCCAGAGGGCGCTCGAGTCGGCCTCCAATTGGGGCGGGAGCGTAGCGTCGGCGAGGAAGAGCGATGGTTGCTTTACGCCTGTGTTTGTGCGTGCACTGGTGTGCGTGACGGACGGCGTCTGTCGGCGGCCATGCTGGATTTATCTGACTACATCTACATCCACCACCATCGGCGTCCTTTTCTCGCACATGCGCCGACAGTCGGCGCATATGAAGTCTCGATTCAGGCGTGGCAACGCGACCATCGACGTCGGACGTTAGCAGCAGCAGCAGCAGCGGCGGCAGCGGAGTCCACGCACACCACTGCACGCACGAACACAAACGCAAAAGTGACATCGCTTTCCCTCCCCCACCCAATGGACTGGGACCGCAGCGCGTGTCTTCCATTATTGGAGGCATCGTTGCCATGGAAACTCTGCGCGTTGGTCGCCGGGGCAGAGCAGAGCAGAGACTCAGAGACTGAGGCTCAGACTGGCACTAGTATGCTGCGGAGAGCGAGACAGGGAATGGGTCTTGGCTGCGGCGTCACCCTGGTCGTCACAACAGCTCGAGCCAGCATCGATCCCTTGCGCAGGCAACTCGAGAACTTTCCAGCAATGTGCCAGGACTGCGAACAGAATCCAAATCCACCATATGGCAGGATATACTTTCAAAACTGAACTCGAATAGTTCTGAAAAGGGAATATCGCCAGAGAGTATCCCAAGTTCTGTATTATGGTATAACTAAGCAAAACTAGACTTCCCCTAAATGTGGTATCAATCCTAGTTGAGGATGAGTCTTGGGAGTACAATAGTCCCGGCCCCCAACCGAAACACTTTCCCCCACCCCCGCCCAACCATGCACAGAAGGCCCAAACGAAGCCCCACTGCCGACACGCGACTTGCCGTCGGCACTTGGAGCTCAATTTAGATTGCCCCTTTCTGGACTCGCATTTATGCAAATTTCCATTCTTCGGACCACACACTCACACTGACACCAAGCTAATTGACAAATTAGCGGACAAATTGTAATTTCAGTTGGATGGGAATGGATCTGGATGGCATGCCCGAACCCTGGCCAATTTAGGCGACAATTGCTTAAATCAAGAATATGTATGGGCGCCTCTGATAGCAGCGGAGTTCTTCATTCAGTGGACAGCAGAGCCCAGCAGAATTTGCATAACTTAAATGCAGAATTTATTTTAATTTAATCATTGCATAAAACGTACTTCTTTATATGCACTCACACTCGCAGTCACAGTCACTCTCACAGTCACTGCGAACACGAATAGGAATAGGAGTGCGAAGGCTTCACTGGCTGGTGATGGGGGACGAGTCGGAAGAGGATAGAATTACAGGAACAATTTATGCAAATGCCTCTACTCAAACTCCGACTCCGACTCCAACTCGGACTCCAACTCCAGACTCGGCCGGCCAAGATGGAATATTTCAGTCACGTTAATTCATTCGACGTTTAATTCACAAATAAAGTTCGTAACTTATATCGTGCTCATAATGCATGCAAAGTTATTGGTTGTGCGGGGAAACGTACGCCATCCGCCATCCCCTGCAGGTGAGTCCATTAAGTGTTCGATTTACATCCGATATGGCTGCCCTGCCACGGTGCGGTAGCCGAGCGCGGCCAGCTATTCGCCCGCTGATTTACAAAGGGCCCCGGGGCGAGGCCGAGCTCCATGCCTCCGGTCAGAGTCTCAGGGCCACGCTCAGGACCCAAATCCAATTCGCATCTCAGCGTGCACTTTGTGGGTCTGTGCCTCGCAGTTAACGACTTGACAAGTAAAAGTTCTATCCTCAGCAGCTGCCACACACAGCGCAAACCGGAAATAATTAAGCGAGCCAAAGTTTGTCAGCCCAAGTTTCCGCAATATGGAAGAAACTGGAGGCCGATGTGGATGTGGATGTGGATGCGGAGGCGAGGTGACGAATTTCATTAGACGGCCGGCCGCCCCACCTCACGGCAAACAGACTGACAAAATAGCACCGAGAATGGGGAGGAATCTGTTGGGGACATAAAAACTTTACCAAAAATATTGGCCAACACTTTTGGCAGCCAAATTAAAAAGAAGCTAACTCAAGTGGCTCAGGGGTACGGTCGTGGGCTTTAAGTTGCCTTCACCCAGAGCCCGCTCAGTCCAATGCCAGGACCCGTTCGAGGCTCCCGGCCAATTTGTATTCCGTTTCGGGCTGTGCTATTCATAAGGCAAGCGAAAACAAACAGAAACAGCCCGACTCAAATGGAATCATACTCGTATTTTCATACTTGCCGGGCTTATCTAGGTGGCCATTCCATTGCCAGTTTGGTTTGTTTGCTTCCCTTCGTGGGCACACTTGGGTGTGTTCCTCCAGCCGAAAAAGATGTCAACATCCCAGCGACTGAGGCACTTACACACGAAGCGTAGAGGAAGCTCCGTGCACTGAAAGAAATTCATGCCAAAACAATTCGAATTCCCTTGGCCCGTTCCGGAGGAGAAGCCTGGAACCGACTCGGGCTTCTGCCTGTGCACGACCGTTGAACGTCACTTACCCAAAATGCAACGACCGCCGTCAGACAAATCCAAGCAGGGAGCCAGCCGTAGGGACTGGGAGCTCCCCCTCCGTGGGTACGAGTTCGGGTACGGGTACGGGGTGTGGGTACAAGTACAATCATGAGCACAAGCACAGGCAGAACGGAATGGGAACGAAGCCATTCTTCCGAATCGTTGGCTCATGCACAAATAAAAGAAAAGTCACAGCCCGGCCAGGGCACGGAATAAGTGCCTATACATCCCATCCGCTGCTCCGATGTGGGGGTGGTTCGCTTGTGGGAGCGGGCTCCATCGTCCTTATCGTATCCTGTTTTGCTGGCTCGTTGCAACTGCTGTGCAAATAATGGGACACAAGGATTTCCCGGGAGCTGGAGGAAGGGCAGACAACACCTACAACGTCCACGGGGATTGCAGCCACTCGAAACAGATTTTCTTTGGGCAACTGCTGGTGACGTTGTGGCCCGTGCCCGGGGAGCTTTATGGGCGTGGCGGGCAGCTCCTGCTCCTCCGTTCGCCAGCTCCACCTCTGCGGGCTACGGGCTACGGGCTGGGTTGGGCTGTCGACACGTTTGGTGTTGGCAAAAGTTTTCTCATTTTGGCAAGATGCTCGCTCGTAACGAAAATTGTCGAGTTCGCCAAACGCCACTGGGATGGAACCCGAACCACCACAACCACAACGGGAACGTGAACGTGAACAGGGGGGAAAAGCCAAATGGAATCGCACCGCACCGCATCGCATCGCTTGCACTGGCGACATTTCTCATTAAAAGTTTTCGACATTTTGTTGTCTCAAGAAACATTCTTATCAGCAGACAGAAGCCATTTCCATAATGAACACAGCGGAACACGGAAAATGCACAAAGCCAATGCCATGAAAATCGGAAGACAGGACAGGTGTCTGACAGCTTGTTCGGCTATGACATGCTCCAATGATATGTGGCTGTCTTAATTAATAAAAGGTTCACTTCGCTGATCTGGAGCAGGATGTTGGGGTGATTGTGGCACTTTCCATTACTTACTTTACTCACGCAGTAAATAAATGCATGTAAATGCAGAGATAAATTTCCTACATTCTTTTCGGTAGCATAATAAATATATGGAGACTGTTTATGGCTATTGATTGGCTATTGAGTAGACTTGGGGAACCAGGCATCATAGAACCATTACCATTGATTGGTAAACAATTCATAAACACAGTTTTTGGATCTGAAAGACAACAAAGAAAACAGATATATGTATGTATATAGTAGTTACTACTATGTATGTAAAATGTATTGATTTGAATGAATCTTAAAATGGATAGATGAATGTCTAGCAACGAACTGACGCCTGATTGGGGGAATATTATTTTTAGTTTTTTTTTAATTTAACTATTTTTATAATTGAAAAATGTTTACATATTGTTTTCCGAATCCAAAAAACTTACGAAAAATTATTTCTCTCCAAATTGTTAAATTAAGTTTTTTGTTTTTACAACGGCTTTGCAACCTCATTCGTATCCAACAAATATACATGTACATATATTTAAACCTATAGAAGTATATCTATTATTTTTTAAGTGTACTTGTAAATTCTTTATTGTTTATTTTATTTGTATCTGGATTAGGTTTGGCAGATCGATCGCCAAGTATAATGTGAACTCAGCTTGGAATAAGCGATGGCGATGGACGATGGATGAAATGGATCAAAGTGGATCATTTAAAATGTCATCTCTGGTCGATCTTGCACTTACAGTACTCCGTGGAAAGCTGAGATCTGGTTCGCAGTGTAGGAGGCAGTCAATGCCAACACTTTGCTCGGCCTTGTCTTGGGTGTAATTACTTCTAGTTTCGAAAGGCCAATTAAGAGAATGTTCCCGCCCATGCCACATTGCTGCCATAAAGTATGAAATGATAATTTCCAGGCCGTTGCCAGAGCACAAAAAATAGCAGACCTTGAAACTAAATTAGGCGCAACTTGCGCGCAATTATCGTTAGTTGTTCGCTTCCTCCAAAGGGTTGAGCCCGAAATCCAGAGCCAGAGCCAGAGCCGAACCTTCTTTTGGTTAGACAAAGGGTTGGGCTCAATGCCAGGCGAGAGCTAGCGGCTGTAAGGCCTGGCCTGTAAGGCAATAAAACAGGAACAACCGCGCACCGTTCGGCGTCGAGGTCGGGGCATAAAAATTAAGGCAGAAACAAACACACGACGACCACACACGTGTGTGTTGTGTGTGTGTGTGTGTGTGTGTGCCTGACAGGGCTAGTTTAAATCTACGCATTATGGGCGCACAGTGGGCCATTGACAATTTGCGGCTAGCGAGCGGAGCGATCTCTTCTCTCCGGCAGAGTCAGAGTCAGAGCCCAGAGCCACCTCGTCTGGCCGCTTCGTCTGCTTTTGCTTTCTTTCCGCTTTACGATGCTGCCAGGCTTGGAAGTGTTGTGTGTGCTGTGTTCTGTGTGTGCCTGTGCCCGTCACAGTTCGAAGTTTTACGGTCTACGAGAGTTGGCCGTAAAAAGTGAGAGTCATTAAAAATTTTTACTGCTTCTCAAGGTCGTCGCAGGGAATTTTATGTTGCTTTTTATGACGTAGTTGTCACCGAGCTGCTGCTGCTTCTCTGGCTCTCTCCTCATTGCCAGGGCCAGGGCCAGGGCCATCCCCCATCGTCGCCAGCCCCTCCATCATCATCGCCATTGTGTGACCCACTTTGTCTGGGAGTTACCTTGGCAATTGTATCAATCATTTTATTGCTGGCTTATTTGAATCTCTCAGTTGAGTTCAGCGACCTCTCCAAGTGCCGCTACTTGGTGGAACGAGAAAGAGCAAGCCCCTTCGAAAATCGAACATTAATCCCAGAGTAATCAGATAAATGTCATTTTATGGCCAAGAAGTTTTTGAAGCATCTAATCAAGAGTTTAATAAAAGCACGTCCGGATGAAAAATCAGAGCCCCCTCCCCTTCAGCATATAATATTTAATATTTTCAGCTAGCTCCCATACCGGTGCCGTGCACACTCGATGCCTGATGAGACTTTTCCCGACTTGGCTTATTTGCGAATTTCGAGCACGCTTCGCCAGCCACCAGCCAGCAGCCACCAGCCAGCGGAGATGTCGGGCGGAGACGAGACTTCCAGTGAGAATGGGGCAAAATGGCAGAAATGCTTAGTGCCAAGTGCCAAGTGCCGAAACTAAATCCAATAACTATATGCTGAAACATTCATGAGCGCAAATTGAACACGTTTCTGCGTCTAGCTCCGAGCCGAGCCGAGCCGAGCGCACAAATCTTTGCTCTTTGCTTTCGATTCTGTTTCTGTTCAGGCGAATTACGTTCAATTCAATGGAGCTTGCTGCCGGGGAGGACCGGTCCGTGTCGGTCAAGCGGGGCCAACGCACTCATCGGCAGCATTCCGAGCAGCTTGGATTGGGCTTGGACTGGGACTGGGTCTGGGACTGCATCAAAATGAATTATCCACACCTTCTGGCGAGAGCGAATCGAGAGCTACGCAGACGACCATTTTGATTACAAGTATTTCTCGCAGACGTTTCTCAGCAGTTCACAGAAATGGCCAAGAGGTCCGGAGCTCCGTCAGAGGAGGAGGAGGAGGAGGAGGAGAATAGTGAAAAATTCCTTTGGCCAATTGCACGTTTCAGTTGGGAGCGGGTCGCATTCTGAGTTTCCCTCACACTTCTTCGCCATTGAGAATAATTGAATCGAGAAATTGGTTCGCTCCATGAAAGGAATCCGCAGCTCAGCTTGCAGCTCGCATCCATCATCCATCGCACGAAAGTTGTTTGCGAAATTCAATTGGATTTGGAAATTCCAAATCAAGCAGCTGAACAATCAGTGGAGAATGAACAATGTTGGAATATCCGTTTGTGTCTGGCTATTGGCTAAATTGTCCAGCTATAGTGTACACTATATTTTATTAAGATACTGGAAGGGTGTATGCAAAAAAGTAGGTCTCGAAAAGCATCTTCATTTCTCCCTTGTCTGAATTGCAATAAATAATAATTGCAGACGCTTTCTCTAGTGGGATTGTTTAATTCTTTTTTAAACGTTTATTCGAATTTTTCATTCTTATATGCAAGACAATCTGTTATTGAACAATTACAAATTCGTATATTCAATTTTCAATGAATGCTAATTCACATTTTATTTATTGACACTCGCAAGTATTGTTTACGAGACCAACCCTGAGGCCCTGCCCACACCACCCCCACCCCACTCAAACATATGCTGCGAAATGAGAATTTAAGAGAGTTCTCGTCGCAAAAGAGAGCTTTTGGCGCTCTCTTCGGCCGTTTTTCTCGTGGCTCGGTCACACAGGGTGCCTCGTGTTTCGAAATTGCGGCTGCGGTTTGGTCGCTTGTTTGCTTCCAGCTAAAACAATGTCTGAAGATAAATCAAAAGAGAATTAATTAGCATACTCAGCTGAGTCCAGCGGCAGGTGAATCGCGAATCGAATCGAGTCCTCCAATTAAGCCATTTCTCCGTTCGACTTCGGGTGCCATTTGCATCTGAATGGATCGCAAATCAGTCGGCGGCTCAGCCAGTGGCCGCTTACGAAATCGCGACAGGCCATAAAGTTGGCAAGCGATGAGTTTATTAGCCGACAACTGACATCCCCCTCCCCCTGCCCAGCTCCCGTCCCGCTGCGGTCGTCGATTGGGATTGCCTCGTAAACAACCGCTCACTGGGAGTCCCTCCCCGTCCCAGTCCCCGTCAACCCAACGCAATCGCATCGTTCGCGCATCCATCGATAGCGATGGTTACGATAATGTAGATGGGGCAATGGCGATGCCCTTGATGAGGAACATTGTCGATTATGCCCACGAATTTCGTATGCACCCGCAGTTCTCAGGTCGGCAGGAACTAATGGAAGAAATTCGCGATGTCACGAGCGTGAGTTATGGTTAAGTGCACTTTTCGGGCTGCCTTTTCCTAAAACCAACCACCACCCACCGCCCACCCCCCACGTGCTCCACCCAACCCCCTTCCGTAACCTACCCCTCCCCATGACGCTATGTTTGCGTCTAAATGCAAATTTTGTGTAATGAACGCCGAGCTCATGGAGTCGCATGGGATGGTTCATTATACCCTTCCCTAAGAATAAAGAGTAGGTTTGCTAGTGCCGTACATTTTCCCCTCCACTTTATTATAAGGAATTATACAGTTGAGATTTGTAAATATATATTACGTACACAAGCGAAAGAGTATCCCAGCTTCGACCTGTGGGACTCTCCTCATGTAGCTCTCATTTTTGTGCTGGCTAAAACTTTTGCCGCTGCCTGACTATTAGCTAATGCCGGAGCCGCGGTTCGTGACGTGACGTGCCCACGACCCAAACTCCACTCCATACCCAACCACAACCCCATCCCCATCCCCACTCCCAACCGCAGCACAGTCCCGCCCTGTTGCTGCTGATGCGCTCCGTAAAGTTTGTGCAGAAAATTTGAATATCGTTTGGCTTATTCCGCGTTCCACGTTCCACGTTCGCCCAACCACCACCGATGGCGGATGGGAGATGAATCCAACATGACTCTGCCCGTATCTGTGCGTTGGTGTATTTGTGTGTGTGTTTGCGAGTGTGAGGGAAGTTTAATGGTGGTGGAAATGGAGTTGCAACCACCACCTCGACCTGAGGATAGCGCTCACGCCGCCGTTATTTGCACTGTGCCCGTAGCAGCCGCAGCCGCAGCCCCGAACTCTTTCCTCACACGAAGGCACATCCACATCCAGGCAGAGTCCTTGCTGCGCCATTTGTTCAAATTTCGAGCTCTGCGGAGCTGCCTCCGTCTGTTATTAATTTGGCTGGCTTGCCCCTCCAGCCACATCCTCCAGCTCCACCGCCGATCTCACCGGGTCCTGCCCGTCTGCGACTCCGCCTGGGGCCATTTGGCGTCAATTGCGTCTCGGTCTCGTCTCGGTCTTTTTCTTTGTCCCTGGCCCTGGCCCTGGCCCTGGATGCGTTTCATTAATTAACTGAAATACTCTCGACGAGCTGTGCACGTTACAACAATGAATTATTTATATAAAATTTGTCTGGTCTGGCATTTTTCTAAGCTTTCCTCGAATCTGTTCTAGCCTCTGGGGCTGTGTCTAGCCCTCTCTGTGTCTGCTCTCACATACGAGCATTTGTTGCTGCTGCCAGTCGCAAATTTGTTGCCATTTTCCCCCCGTTTCACCCACTCACAACAGGCTCCATTGCTGAAGCTGGGTCTGGCCCTGAGGTGAAATGAAGTGCATTGCTTGGAGCATTATTGGCGAGATTTTTTTGCAGACGCAGGCGGGGGCCCTCAACTTGGATTCCAATTAAAGCATGGCATGGCAAAGTCCCCTTACTTTCGCAGAGAACGTTGCATCCCATTATGGTGTAGAAATATTTATCTGCGTGTCGGTGTCCATTTTAAATAAATGTATCTGAATAGTAATCCATGGATATAAATATGCGGAGCTGCGTGCCAAGTCTTGGAGGGTGTCAAATCATATCTCATTTTCCACTTTGCAGTGCTCCGAGTCTTTCCACTCACCGACCGGAGCTTAATTAAATTCAACGAATGTTTTGCCTGTCCCAAGCTGACGGGGAATCCGGAGACGCAGCTCTGCATTTGCAGAGAAATGGCCGGGCAGATTTCAAATCTCAGCCAGAACTAATTTTATATATTTTTTCTTCCTTTTTTCGGTGTTTCTACTTACATTTTTGCAGGGGGAATTATGGCATTACGAGTACATGGAAAAGGATTTCGCTTGGTTGCCCTCCTCGGCCATGAGGGGTGGGTGGGCTTCGTCTAGATCTCCCTGTTTAATGGATTCTTATAGCCAGACACCAGCTGCATTTGCATGAAATTATCTTATTTCCCAACAAAAAGAGGACAATCATAATTAAACAAGCATTCTGTAATGACTGGCTGTCCATGTTTATTTTTTCGCTATGAATGGATTATGCAAAGGAGTCATTTTCTTTTGTGGAAGGAAGTACCCTTGAAATTATATAAATTTGACTGCTTAATTTATATCCTCAAATGCTGAAAATGCAAGTCCGTCAGGCGTACGCTCCATTTGTTAATTTAAAAATAAACGAACTGAGAAATAATTATAGAATAAATTCTATGCTATTTTTGGGATCCGCTGTGCCCTTTTACCGTATTTCGAATTCCTCGTGTTCTCATAGTTATCTTGTTATTAATACCTCCATTCACATATTCTTCCCATTTCAGGTAAATACGAACATTTACTTGACTAAAACATTTATGCCCGTCTGAGGGAGTTCAATATATCCCGAGGATTTCCGGGTTCTGGGTTCTGGATTGCTGGAGGTAAAGTAAACAATAAGCGTGGAAACCATGAATTTTATTTAGTTCGCTTATGAAAATGGCCAACAGTCAGACAGAAACGATAACATCCGAGGGCAGAGTGCAGTCGAAGCCAGAAACTTTTACATGGAAGTCTGAGCTGTGGTTCCCCTAATATGTACACATATGTATATGTATAAACTCATACGCTACAATAAAATAAAATACACCCCATCAATATAAACGACAGTAGCAGCAGCCCCACACACATGAATCACGTCCTGCGACGTAGTCGCCGTCAAAGGCGGTTCTGAGCAGGTTCCCCAAAGGGGAAAAAGAGCAAAACAACCTTTGTAGATATCGTCTGTACATATGTGTGTGCGAGTGGGTAGCACATGAAAAAGTCTGTACAAATAATGCAGCCATTTTGGATAACAATGGCAGCCAACAAAGAACAAAACAACGGGGCCAAGAGAACGAGAAGAGGAAAAACAGAATGAGCAGCACAAACGTTGGAAAAGGTGGAATCGGAATTCGATTTAAGCGTTCAGTGACTCCTCGGAGTTACCTTTTGCCATTGCTCCCCGTCACCGTCACCGTCACAGTCCCCGTCCCGCGCAGCTTTGCGACATTTATCAAAGTCCCCAAATGCCAACAATACCAGAAACAACAACAGCAACAACAACAAAGCGAGGAAAAAATAAAAGAAAACACAAAAATGTCACATTCGAATTGAATTTAAATGAGTTTTGTGCTCGACAGGCCCAGGGAGGGACTGGGACCCGATCCAAGCCGTAGCAGACCCACAACCACAATTCGATAAAATTCCCAGAGATTATGCCGCCAGGGCAGGGCAGGGCAGAAGGCAAAGCTCCACGGCCTCGTTCCAAGACTGGCAGTGGAGCGATTGAGGTTCCAGAGAGACCGCACAGTCACAGTGGGCACAAATCAATTTAATGCCCTGTCTCCACTTTAAACAAAAGAAATCAAGCCATTGGCTGGAAGCTATTGTCTGCTTACATGCACTTAAAATTCCGTGGACGTTGAGTAACAGCACAGAAAAGGATGTCCAAGTGGGGTAAGAGGGAGGAGACTGATCCCTAGTTAGGGGAACTTCGAGTATATTCATACTAGCACATAATCCAAGTGACTCTGATACTCGTATTTGTGTTCGCTTTTGTGCTCATCTCCCATGGTGCATCGGTGGCTTGGTCCGCTGGAGCTACGCGCTAACCATCATTAGCATTTACACTTTGCCATCAATCGATCGACGCGATCAAGTTGCTCCGACTGGTATTGGAATTGGAATTGGCCTGCTTTGTCTGTGTACGGCATGGACAGGGACTGTGGCCCGACTGCAGGCCGACGATCGTTTTAATTTAGTCCAATCAGAGCCAATAGAATTAATTACGGAACTAAGACAAAAATGTGGACGTCGCAATTAGTTTTCTTTTTCTGGGCCATAAACAACGTGGCACACAGATACGCAGACAGACACGCTATGTGTACAGACAGACGCTAACAAAAATCTGGCAAGTAGGTCACGGACATGCGGCCGGACACGGACACGGACACGACCGAGGGCGCTCCGTTGCGTTGAGTTCCAAGAGTGACACATCGCCAGGCACATTACAGCAGAGATATAAATAAACACGCACACACACTCGTGCTCTCGGAGGCTGTCCCTGCCGCCTCTGCTCTCTCTCTCTCCTCACTCTCGGTGGATTGGAATTGGCGCTGTGTGGGTGTGGGTGTGGTGGGGGCATCTCATTTGGGGAGCCCGCATGCCGAACTGTGTGTATCTTAATGCCTCGTGCGGATGTGACTTCGCTTATGGAATCCATACACAAATGGCCACATTCAACTTCCTTATAATGGGACCTCTGCCACGGGCAGCCCGGGCAGACCGGGCAGCCGGGACAACGGGTGGTCCGACGAAGCTCTTTTGTGCCAGCAGTGTATGCGGCCGTTGATGCTGTTCGCAATTTCCAAAGGGGGGGCAGACAGCAGATACTGATTCCACAGCTCCGCTGGGACCTATACAAACATACGGTAGATAACTTATGCATACACTCATACAACATACATACGTACATATGTATATCCACATATCTAAGCAACACTCGTGTCTCATATGCAATATTCATCACAGCCATATCCAAAGATATTCACATTAATTATCCTGTTGTCTTCTTCACACATTGTTGTTTACCGTACGCCACATTCAAAGATAAATTTGGCATTCTATTAATAGTTCGAGACTCGTTCCGTTTAAACTTCAAAGAAATCAAATTGATTGCGTCAAATGTTGGCTTTTCCCTGAGGTATTTAGAGGTTTTAGAGCGTGTTGGAACGTGGCTTTAAGGAGTAAAAAAAATATGGTTGAACTGTTCTTGGTTGATTAGAGCATCAACACTTTCGTGCTTCTGCAGTTTTCAGTGTCATGCAGCCATCCATCGCATTGATAGTTACGGCCTAGAAGTGCTGCCAAAAACTATGCAGCCACTCCCACACTATCCTCAGTGTGGCCGCATTGTATTGTGTGGCGGGGCCTCCTCCCGGTAGTGTCCGCGACAAGTGGGTAAACAGAAAAGTGCGGTGGCAACACCTAAACTGAGTTAATGGGGGCATTTATTGCCAAACTGCTGTAATAAACAATTTGTTGAGCATTTAACGAATTTTACTACCGCCAACAAAAGCCGCCAGCGCAGCGGAGAGACGGTGGGGCAGGAGCGGGCCCAATGCGAGAGCGAGCCCATAAAAATGTTTATGATGGATTATGCTCCCGCTAGCGCCGCAGTCCCTGTCCCAGTCCCAGTCCCTCTCCCATTGGCTGCCCTCCGGCTCGACTCCCATCATTCACTTAACGTTTTACGACACTTTCCATGTGGGACACTACGTTGAGGCAGGTTGCGGGCGCGCGGCTCTTCACTCTCGGCTCTCCGGAGACGTGGTCAATGAAGCAGCCTCATTCAATGTCAAGGTGAAAAGTGTATCACATAAAACGGCCATAAAGGTGACGCAGATTGATTTAGACCGCGCGGAGAGCACGCCGAAGCGGCTGTGCCTGTGCCTCTGGCTGGGGCTGTCGCTGTGGCTGGGGCTGTGGGGCCGCAAACGCACTGACAATACTAGCAATTCTGACGCGACTGTGGGAGCAGTCAAGAGATATTAAAATTTTACGGTCAGCAGCAGACGGCAGCCAGACACCTAGACACACTTTCGCACACACCGCTGGCCCGGCTGAACCGCTCACACACACTCGTGCGACAGTAAAATAAAGCATTATTATGGCAACCATTAAACGAAGGCAGACGACGACTCCAAGTCAAGTGCCGCTCAAGATGTCGGCGGAAGCTGAGCGGTGGCCTTGGCTGGGAGCGGGGACGGGGCGGCTCAGGGTCCGGGTGTGGGTTTGTCATCCATCTCACATAAAAGCGCGCGACTAACACGCGAGTCAAATACAGAGACCAGACCTCCCCCGCCCATCGCCATACAGCCCGGAAAAGAGCCGCGACTTGCGGCTGCGTTTTTATGAATGAAAATGCCTTTTTCTCCTCTTCCTTTTTGTTGCTTTTTTAGCGGTCTTTTATTGGCATAATTTCCCATTATGCACCACAGCGGCAGTGCTGTGACAGACTCACTGGTACCACTCGGAAGGCGATTGCAAACTTTGTGTCTCTCAAGACAAAGTGCAAAAGACCGGTGCTCAGATTTATAGCTAAAAGACGACTTCAATTATTCAATATATCATTGATACATTTAGTTTAACTTCCCCTGAATTGGGGAGAAAAGGGTGCAAAGATCTGTCTGAACATTTGGATTTCTGTATTTATATCTTCTATTTCTCTCTATCACAATTGAATATTCCACTTACGATTTCGTGGCGTGGACGACATTTCACACCTTTGAGTGCCTCGAAGCTGTATCATTGCGTATTCCGCAGTGAGTGCTGCGGGCGACCAATCCAATGGCATGGCAGACAGTCGTCAGCGGGCTGTGGAGCTCTGGCCCATCATCGCTGCCATGTTGGGCCCCTTTGTCTGTTGGGACCGCGTACCGCTGGCAACTAATCAAATGCCAAAACACGTTTTCAGCAACCGCTTATCTTGGGCAGGCCCAGACGGAGACGGGGGCTACATTAATTTGCATATTGCCAACCACTGACAAACTGGCACCAGAACCAGAACCGGCAACGGCAACGACAGCGGACTGGCTACACTGGGCATGGCGATGGCGATGTCAACCTGCGAGTCGGATATCAGGGGCATTTGTATAAATATGATTGATTTATTTGACAATTTTCGACAGCATTATGCGGACGTGTCACGCATATGTACATATCTGAAATCCAGTTTTTCCGCCACGGAATAGCTCTTTGTTCAAGCGAAAGCAAAGAGATTCAAATGAGTCTTGAGCGGAATCCGAGATTTCGTATCTACAAAATCCTTAACTTTCAGTGCTCAGCCCCAGAACGTTGCAGGCTCATCTGCAGTTGTCTAAATTTGCATTCTCAGCTCCGCTCTTCGCTCTCCGCTCGCACGTTTGCAAAGGCCATTAAAGATTGCATTCAGCCAAGTTTTGACTGCAGTATAATTCTCGTAAACTAGAATTCAGAGCCGAGCAAAAATGGACAAAGAATGCGACTAGCCAGCGAGTGCGCATGTTCGTGGATGACGACGCCGCCGCCGACGCAGCGACGAAGCTGCAGATACAATTCACTAATACACACATACATTCCCAAGGCGGCCATTACAATGGCCGCCAGTTGTGTATTTCGTGTGGGAGTGAAACGGGGAACTGATTCTAATTGGTTGATGAAATGTTCTCCCTCTCACTCTCTCTCTCTGTTGCTAGAAGAAGAAGCGTGCAGCGACCTCTGGTGGGAGATCTGGCAAGCAGCAGCTGCGCAAGTGGTCCGTCAGAGCGCGCCAGCGCAAATGGGTAATTTTTTGGGAATTTTTTATTTTGTGTCTTAATAATGTTTAATTAGCATTTCGGAGCGTGTTTCGATAGTGTAAACATATATATTCCTGATCTGTACCCGAATCAGGAACGACTGAAACCAAAAAAGTATTTTATTTCCAATTAAACAAGGAATAAAAACAGCGGAAAAACTTGTCAAATCACGAGTCGACTGCGACGTCAGGTGTCGCCACGGAGAAATGTAGTTAAGATGTAAATATTACTTAGCAAATAGATGGAAATTTAATGTTTTTAACGGCCTGGCTATATATAGTAGTATATATAGTAGTATATATTGGGGATATATAGTGTGGGCGAGACATGATCCCTGATTCCCTGAAATTTCCTTGAATAATTATAGGTTGGTATGCTGCCAATGATGAGGAATTGCTATTAAATTTCGACCCTTTGCAGACAAACTTTTTCGCAATTTCGAAAAAGCAAGCCGAAAGCTTGTCGTCCTTATGTAAAGGGGAGCTTATTCTGCACATGTAACGGAGCCGCAGGGCAGGCCCTGGCCATGTACATAGACGGGGGATACATGGTTGGGTTGGGCCTCGGCAGGCAACATCAACATCCCTCGATGCCATGCCGGCGAGATAAAAATCAATATAAATACATATGTACAGGGCGAGCAGGCGCTCTTCTATATCTATAGATGTACATACATATATAAATATATATTTATGTATGTACCTTGCGGGGAATACATACAATATTTGCGCACACTTAATGAGAAAATTTATGCGTTTTGCAAAGGATTATGGCGCAGAAAATTTCATTAATTCCATTTAATATTCGCAATAAAACGGGAAACGAGCGGACGCCCAGCCAATTTGCATAGGAACTGCCTTCAAAAAAGCCAGAAAACTTTAAATCAATTGAAGCCCTTTCTTACTTTTAAAGCACTCACCCAGCTACCACGCCCTGTTCCCGCTACCCTCATTCGAGTACATATTTATTTGTTCCACCACAGGTACATATGTATGTATGTATGTATCTGCATACCCTCGCAAAGACTTCGCAAAGTGTGTGTTTTTATTTTATGCATTTTAATCGATCCATCGAACGGCATATTAATTTCAATTTTCGATATAAACTTCACACTTTACGATGATTCAATGGGGTAGACGGTGGGTTCCGTCAAGTGCCGCTTAATGACCCCGCCCCGACTTATCGCGAACCGAACCTGTTGGCAGAGCACTCTGCTTAAGGACAACTTTGCATTCGCCATTCGTCGTTATCATCGATATATAAATACATACATATACATGAGTGTATATAAGTTCTGCTTGACTCAGATCGTATATTGAATATTTATACTCATAATTGCATATTGAAGCTTTGCAAATTGGCCAATTCAATTCCATAAACCCTCTCGAAAGTGTCCCTCGCGGGCCATGTGGCTGTCAAAATCTGAAAAATGTTCAATTAGAGGCTATAACTTGTACTTTAACCAGTAAAATGGTGTCGCTAAAATTATCAATTTATTTTTTTAATTTTGGGTAATGGCATTGGAAATGCGAAATAAACTCGCGGGACGTGCGTCATATTTATTTCGAGTGCAACGAAGCCCATATTAAAACCGCCAATAACAATTTGTAAATAATCATTGAAAAGCCATTAAAATACATTTTGAGTTACAGAATATTGATTTCAGTACAGATAGAAACAGATAGAAAGCTGGACATATCGCTCTATGGGAAATGGTGTGGATAAATATTTTAATTAAAAAGGATTAATTTTCGAGTAAATAAAATGTATGTTTTATCAACAAAATATTTGTTGAACCTCAGCTTAACTGAACAATCAAATCCGATTTAATCCGATTTATTCAGGGAAACAACTTGTGATTCCAAAGAGAATTCTATACACATTGTCACTCTCTGGTTATTGCCTGATTTTTAATATTATTCTACTTGTAGCCCAATAACCAGACTCCATGACAAAGGAAAACTTTTGAGTTGCTTAGAGTTTTACGACTTTTCCATTGGCCAAAGGGATTCTCTTGGAACTTCTGAGCAGTGTTTTATTTGTGTCAACAAATCTCACAAACTCGCGTAGAAAGAAAACATCGTAAATGTTTTTCCCACAGATTAAAATGAAATAAAAGATGGATACTTATTGGGCTTCCTTGCGGAAACTATTTGAATATCAAATGAATCTTTGTTACATTTCACAAATGCTCGTATTAGGAGCCACGAATATGAACTTATTTGTATCTGTTGGGATTCGGTTTGCCGTCGCCATTTACTTGCTGCGCGTTTTGAGAGGCAGGAGAGGAGCGCAGAGGCAGATAACGAAAAGATTTCCAAGCAATTGAATGCGTTCAGAATTTTAATTGTCTGGGGCCACTTTTGCATCTCGAGAATGAAAACAGACATTTTGTCTGCGGCGGGGCCTCAATTAAAACATTTTAAAAATCTCGAGGCATATTTTCATGGCCTGTCGAAGAAACGCATTAAAATGGGCGACGCAATGCGATGCGATGCGATGGGATGGAATGGGTTGGGATGGGGCTCCTCCGGTTCGGCCTCGCACTTGACTCGACTCTCGTTATAAGTACATCTGAGAGTCAAAGTCGGATCGATCCGATGTGGGATGTGGGACCCTCTTCCCCCTGTTAGCCACTCTTTCCCCTGGACACCCATTGCAGAGTTGTGGCCGCCATTGAAATTCAAGACGCAAACTTGCTGCATTTATCGGGCTCGACTCATGCTCCAACTCCTCCTCCTCCTCCTGCTGCTTCTCCTTAGAACACTCGACTCGTTGATATTCCCGGCATCGGAATAGGCATAAATATGCCACTCGTATAGCACCATTTTTCATTTCATTTCGTTTCGAAACCGCTTCATGTCCTCCTCCCTTTCCATAGCCCAGCCCTTGGTTAGGGAAACCACTTCAGAATGAGCGATGTCTCTGATCTAATTGCAATATGGATGCCAAAACAGGCCGACTCCCTTGACACTTGAAACTCAAGTGGCCTGCCCATCCCCATCCCCATTCCCAGACTAGACACAGATACCGCATAGACTCCAGCATAGACATAGATATAGACATAGATATGGTCACGAATTCGATGGAAAACTTGTTTTTCAATATTTTCAAATACATTTGTGGCTCATTGTTGTTGTTGCTGGTCAGGTCTTTTTCCACTTTCCTCTTGTCTCAGTCTCCCATTTTCATATTTCCAGCTCGTAATTTACTGAATTCCAGACTGACAGCTACACCCAACGACACGGCCGACGCCCCTTCCCTGCCGCTGCCCCTGCCCCAGCCCATGACCCTAACTCGTCCCTTATCTTGGTAAAATTTAAAATAAATAAATAATTTACTTTGTTTGGGGTTTTGTTTTCAGTTTTTGTTATATTCCCCATTTGGAATCTGGTAAATGTTTATACCAGCCGAAAAATCAACTTAACTCAATCCCCGTCGCCATCACCGTCTCAATCGCCCTATCTGTATCTGTGGCACAATTTTTACGATCCTTCATTTGACACATGTTCCGTTAACGCTCCGTGCCCCCTGCCCCCTCCATCTCTGGGGAGTTGCAGCGGGAAATTTATGAAGCGGTTAAGTTTTTCGTCTCTCGTCCAATGCACTGAATTTTAAGATTTCTCTTGGCACTTTGGCCATTGGGAAGACGCATCGCATGCGTTTCGGTTATCGCTCAGCCACTCCGAACAGTCGGTAAATCAATCAAGGAACTTACTGGCCCCTTTCCCCTTCCCTATCCAAGGCCCAAGCGAGGAAAATGGAGGATCCCCGATCACATACACTTATTCAAATATTGGGATCGACATTTCAAAGGTATTCGTATGTTAAACAGGTTACATATACTATAATAGAAAAGGTACACCACTGAAAGCGATTAAATAAATTGGGCATTGTTTTCTGGGGAAACTAAAAACTCTACGAGTTGCGAGTGTCAAAATACACTTAAAATGTAAATGCATTTCAGGAGTTTTATTACCAATTCAATATTAGCCACTGACACAAGCAGATCAGAGGGGAATATTGAATGTTTTCATTTAACTTAGATCTTTAATCCTTTCCAACTTTCATGGCTGCTGTTCCATTCCCATCGCAAATAATGGTTGGGGGTTTCCGAGTGGATGGCCAAGGGAAAACTTCAAAAATTGTGCCGATAGCCTAGGGTTTTTTATCCAGCTGCCACTCCATCTTCAGTGTTTACCCCGGGAGAGAGGACACGCCCTCGAACGCAAAAGGGCGAGCACTTTCAATTGAAGGCATTTCAAAGCAAATGGCATCCTGCGATTAAGTGGAATGAAAGTAAAGCGCATTTCATAAATAGCTGAGGAGCAAGATGGGCGTCATCGAAGGGGCTGTGGCTGTATCCTTTTGTTGCGGTTTATCTGATGATGGCAGAACGAAGAAGGAACGGAAGGGCACAAAGGTGCTGCGCGATTTGCATGGGAGCAACAGCAAATGCTGTCATTACAAGGATTAAACGAAACATTTACATGCCGAAAGAAAGCCACCCCAGACGCGACCACATCCCTCCGCCCCGCCCCTGCGGTGCCACCAGGTGAACGGGATGGGGTGACTTGGGGTTCCATGCCAAATTCAACATGGCAGCAGCGCTGGTGGAAGGGTGGAAGCCGAAGAACATCCGCTGCTTCTGGCTGCTAACTTTCACTTTTGCGTTGCACGAATTTTGATTTACGGCTTTACCTCTCCTTCTCCTTCACTTCATCGTCCTGAGCCAGGGAATCGCAACAATTGTCATCTCGGGCCCAGTCCCAGTCCCAGTCCTGCAACCCTTTGTGCGGCCGCGTCGTCTGCAACCTGACGACGGCGACGGAGTCGGAGACAGTTCCTGTGAAATGGCAAATAAACCGCGCTGAAGGGATCGAGACTGGGAGACGGAGACGGAGACAATGGGCCTCAGCTGCCTGTTTGGCAGCATTTTTAAATCCATTTATGCGGCATATCATAAAAAATAATTCAAGAATATGCGCCTTTCTCCTCTCTTTTTTTCGCTCTTGGTGCAGCAGCAGAAGCAGCAGCAGCAGCACCGTGAAAATGTTGCATGTTTTGCTACAACAAATTTTACGCATCGCAATATGCTGAAAGAAACGGGGGGTCAACAAGCCACAGGACAGGTCGCAACCCGTTCGCGTCACCTGATGCTCACGGCAGGTAAACTCTCCCTCTCTCTTCTGATCTGTAGATCTGCAGATCTGTAGGTAGCGAGTGCCGTCGAGCCAAATTGGCGTCCTGCTGGGACTGGGTGGTGGTGGGAAAGTTAATTCGATTGACAATCCATTCTGCGTAATTAAAAGTGCGGGGAGAGCGACGACGACAGCGACTACGTCGGATGAATGGGCTTCCAATTTGGCGCAAATGAACCCACCCACGGGCAATTACTGGGCCGATTGCCGATGGGCGACCCTTCCTCCTCTGCAATTACATTAGGCCCGTCCTGCTGGCTCCCGCTTGCATGATGATTGCCATTATTGAGGGGCTCTGCCCGAGTTTGTGGCCCAATCAACGGCAACGACACATCCATCTGCATATGCGCATCCTCCCAGCCAGTGGCGGTAAATTGATCAATTGGGTAAAATTAAGGAGGCACTTTGGTGCCCTGGCGTTGGCCCTCCCCCACCCTGACCACCTTCCACGTCCACCGTCCACGTTTTTGGGGAGTTTCATGTCAAAGTGCCGTTGAGCTCATCAATAAGTAAGCCTGGCAAGACTGGCAAGACTGGCACATGGACATGACTTCCGTTAACTAGAGTCAAGTCGAGTCGACTTGAGTGCCCTGCGCCATAAGTTGGATGAGTAAGCTCACACAGGAGGACAGCGATGAATTCGCGATGGGATGACCAAAAGGGAGGGGGTGAACTTTCCCAATTATTGCAGATACTCGCATAAAACATTTCACCTATTAGTTTTTGCATTCGCAAGATGTTATAGAGATCGATTATAATCAGGACTCAAGATCAATCAATACGAGACGTTTAAAAAACTTCACGCTATTTATATAGTTCGGCACTTTAATTCCGAACTTATTCAAACAATATTATCGAACATATTTAAATATTATCTAAATCCATTTATACATGCTCTCAGTCCACCATTTCGATGATAATGGATTGCAGTAAAACTGTAAGACTTTTTCCATCAAATTGGATTCTTAAAGCTGATTCTCGTCACTGATTTCTCGCCCCAGCCCCATCTGGCTACAGTGGGGAATGGATTCCCAAGTGCTGCTCCTCGGTCTCCTGCCTCGCCAGAATAGTTTTGTCGTTTCGCTATCGTTCGCCATCATTGCTGTTCTGCCATCATCGTAAATTACACGAAAAGTATCTATCTTTAGTTGGAAATGTTGCAATTTTATTAAAATTCCAAAAACCCGGCAAGCATCCCCTGCACCCATGAATATATATGTATGTACTTCCACTTATACTCCGAGTCAGACTCGACTCTAACTTGGACAAGGACGAAGGACAACCAGGCAACCACACCCTCCTTCCACAGCCAGAGACAGTGCTAGTGCCAGGGCCAGGGCCAGTGGCAGTGGCAGTGCCAGTGCCATATTGCAGAAATTGTGTGGGCCACCATAGTTCCGTTCCCCCTGTGCCACCCGGGCCGAGCAGGGAGCGCTCTCCCCGGCTGTCGTTGCTTTTATATAAACATGAGGCAAGATTAGATACAAATTACACGCCAGCTTCCCAAGGTGGGCAACGCCCTCGTCCTGGTCCTCGTTCCGTGCCTGGCAATTTGCTCACCTTGCTGATGCTCCTGCTGCTGCTCCTGTCGTATCCATAAGTTACAAACACAAAGTATCTTTGGTCCGACAGGAGCAACAACAACAACTTCAATAACAGGAAAAACTTTTTGCGAGCTCGTTGGGAGCGGGGCAGGGTAAATGAAACGGGAGGCAGGCAAATGGCGCTGGCAAATGGCATCCCTATTTCCCGCTCCCGAGCATCCCGAGTGTATTTTATTATTTATTTATTTCATATATTCAACGGGCGACGGGTGCGATTATAAAATGTTGAAAAGAAGGAAAACACATGGAAAACTATGTTGGGGTCTTAGGGGAGGCAATGAGTCCGCTGCTGCCCGATCTGCAGCTCCCCAGCTCCCTGGAAGTAATTTTGTCTGCCAAATTCAAACTTTACTTATTTTCGCAAAAAAAGAAAGTTTGTCCTTCTTTCCGTTCGTGATTTGATGCTGGCGGAGACCTATCCGGTGATGGGGAGGGAAAATAAAAGCAAAGTCAGCCGGAAAGTTCTTCGAAGAGTCCACGGTCCAGGGTCCTCCTCCTGACTGCGGGGGCGGATGTCATTGCGGTTGTGTGTTTGCTCGGATGGGATGACAAGGGCAGAGCGAGTGGGGCAGGGGACCAGGCTGAGCCTCATTCGGTGGCACGTTTGCAAAATGGCCCGATGCGTGTCTGGAATACATTTTCGTGCTTGCCAAAAAATGGAGAAACACCCAACTCAACCCAACCCAGGCACAACTTTTGGCATACTCCCCACTCATGTCCCCCTCCTGGCACTCCTGACACTCCCAGTCCCATTCCCATACCCAGTCCCCCTTGGTGCATTTGTACATATTGTTGGTTGTATTTCAACGTAAATTTATGGGAAATTGTTTGCGAAGCAACACGAAAAGCGGCATTTTGTGTTTTCTAAAATTTAATGTTGCTCTTCTCGTACTCCGCTGCGGGATGGGTCGGTCGGTGGATGGAAAGCGGAGGGGAAGGAGAGTGCGTGTGCTTATGCTACAGAATTTTAAATTGGCAAACAGGAGCACATTCACATTCACTCTCGCACTCACACACAAACTCATGTGGAATAAATTCCCATGGGCCGTGCCGCGCAGGTTTTCGGGCGGAGTAACGCAGGCGCAGGCTGGGCATTGCTGAGAACCGGACTCTGTGGCGGGTCCAAGCCAGCCTGACGACCTGCCTGCCCTTTTGAAGGGCTTAATGTTAATTGCGGCTTTTGTTTGGTTTTCCATTCGATTAAGTTAATGGCAACAAGCGGCGCGCCGTGCGGCAGCTTGGCCCTGGACTTCCCTGCTTTCCCGTCTCCTCTTTCCTTTAAATTTTTTGGCAAATCGACTTCGTTTTAATCGGAAATGCTCCCCACATGAATAACGAACGTACAAACATTTTTAAGGCCTTACACCTGCTCCATACACATGCGAGTTTCGCATTTATATTTCCATGAAAGCCAATTAACCACGAGCTACTTAGCCGTTTCAGTGGCGATAGGCCATGGGAGTGTATTTTATACTCAGTTAGGTGCGATGCGTTCGTTAAAAACTTAAATAATTCACTTTTGTAATAATTTTAACATCACTGTAAATATTTATGTTGCTTATAATTTATATATATCCAAAATACTTACAGAATAAGCTATAATATTTTCAATACCTTAACAGAAATGAAGGAACCGAAGGACCTTTGGTGGCCATCTTTTGAATTGTTGCCAGAAAATATGTCAGCAACAATGCGAAAATCCATGTTCAATTACTGTAAAATATTCGCTTGCAAAATTAAGCCAATTTATGTCACACGAAAACTCAGATAATCACTCAGTAGAATCCCATAATGGATGAATCTTATCCATTTTGCTATGGCTAATTCCGGAATGAGCTGGACATTGGACATAGAAAACTGTGTTCTCCCGCCTTTTGGGGGATTTTCTCTAAACCATTTCAGCTGATGAAAGAGATCATTTATTGAATCGGATTGTAGTTATAAAACAATATTGAAATGAATTCCCCGCTTGGACGGTTAGGAGCATCGACCAGCAAGGCCAAGAAGAGGGATGAGAAGATCGGGCAGCGGAGCAAACAATAATGCAGGAACATCCGCAGAAAACTGTCAACTTAAGCGTCGTAAAAAGTCGATTGTATCGGCAATAATTCTCCGCATTAAACACACAAAGTTAATGCGCCAGAAGTTGCCGAGCGACTCCACTCGGCTGCAAGGTGGAACCAGGGCTAGCGACAGAGACAGCCTCGGCAGGAGAGAAAGAGCGGAGCGAAAGAAAGATCCGGACTGGAGAAAGCGGGGAGCCGGGAGGGGAGGAGAACGAGCCCGGAGCGCCTTAATGGAAGTCAGCGGGCTGGGGCCTGGGGCCTGGGGCCTGGGGAGCATCTCGTAGTGGGGTGCTGAGACTCTTCTGGTGGTTGTCGAGTGCACCGCTGGGCACTTAACCAGAGGAATTTGTTTGTTTTCTCTGGCCACAAGGCAGTGCTCCCCCCCGTGCAACTCACTGCCTCTTCGCCTGGCTACTGCCCCTGCATCTGCGGTTCTGTGGATCGGATCCCTCCCCAGGGCGAGCATGTGCATCTGGCACACTTACCGCGCAATTAATGGCGCAATTAAATGTTTACTTTAGCCGCTTTCGAACCGCACACACTCGCACGTATAAATGGCAGCCGTTCGCCATCACTGGGGGAATCCGAAAAGGAAGGGGGAAAGTATTCAGCGATGGGCGTGGCTTGTGCTGCTCTTATCAAATGCTGGGCACAGGTGAAACGAAGCGCGGGGTGTCATTGATTCCGTGTGATATTTGGCAATTCCTTTTGTCTTTTGTTCCCTGTTTTTCCTGCTTCACAGAAACAATGGCGCATAGAAACAGCAGAATTAGCATTAAAATCTCTTGGCTAATGAGAATGCCTGGGGAGGGCCAAAGATGGTTTTAAAATATTGATTTTAGGCATAAACAAAACCCATCTCACACTTTGGCAGATGGTGGGGACTCAATAGACAATTGTTAGATATCTGTCCTACTAAAGTTGCCTAATGAAACAATATCCACGATTCTATATAGATTAAAATGGAAATTAGAGCGATCGATAGCTGCAGAGTAAATTAATAGCATTTATTATTATTATTTTGTTAATATTAACTTCACTTACAATATAAAACTAATTTTATATGAATTTAAACCCGATAACCAGACCGTGCCAAAATTAAAAAAAAGTCTCCGACCGATTGCTCAACACATTTAAGCACCTAAGAAATGATACATTTCAGAATCACATTGTTCATAATACAATCTTCGTGTCAGATTGTGTGTTTATTGTGTGAGTACTTTAACATACCTTAAACTTGATTTGAAATCTCCAAGCAGTCTGCGGCATTCCCTCCGAATGCTCTCCATTCTTAGATTGAACCAAAATGTTTGTTTCTTTTTAGCTTAATCTGTGGAAACCAGTTCCATCCTTTCCAGTATTGCGCCATTCAATAATATCTGCAAGTGTTTTGGCTTTCAGCACCAGATTGCCCCGTAGCTCTCCTCTAATTTTAGGTCGCGCTGCCGTGGGGGTCATAAAACAATTTGTTGCAAAATTCAGCAAACAGCCAGAAAAGTGCCCCATTAAAACATTAATCCTTCCGCTGCGTATTCGTATTCGTGAAGGAAAGCAAAATGAAAATGAAGAGCAGCAAGGAAACTCTTACACATGTTTTCCTCACTGCCCTGCCCACCCCGCCCTGCCATGCCCTCCGGAACTGTGCGGAACTCTCGCTTTCGTTTTTAGAGATCATAAAGCAGTTTTAATGGATGCCCATGCCACTGCCACTGCCCCTGCCCGCTCTCTAGCACCCTGGGTCGCGCTTGGGTGTGCTGCTGATGTATATACTCGTACATGTTGGTCTATCTGTATGTTTGTACGTTTGTATGTGTGGGCGCAGCACCGCAAATAGAGTGAAAATCTAAAAAATCCAAATCGCTTGGGATGGTCGGGTCTCGAGCCATTCCGTTTGGTTCCGTTCTGCTACGTCAAAGAGTTGCAACTACAAAATATTTAATTGCCGGCAGAAAATGTTCAAGGAAAAACGAAAGTGGCTCGTCCTCGGAAAACGCCGCGGGCGAGGCCTGTTGAGGAAAAGAGTTGACTTAATGGCACTTAAAAAGCCATAAAATGCTGAATTATGATTTCGAGGTCGCAGAAAATAAGCCCGACCGCGGTACTCCCCGGTTTATTTTGTTGCAACAAACACCGTGACGTGTGCCTTTGTTTATTCTTAGATTGAAACACACACGCACACACACATGCTGCTATATGGGAGCCCTACGAGCAGGAATGGCAGCTAATGGCACATCCTACCCACACACACACGGCCGAACTCAGGACCAGAGTTGAGTCCGTATCGTGTCTCAGAGAATTTCGAAATGACAACTGTCACTGGTCTTCAATTTATTGCCGTTTCCAATGTCTTATGGCCCGGAGTCCGCTGTCCCCCGATGTGCAAATGCATTTACATATTCGGAATACTTTGCTGTGGTCAGTGGCGATCGCAATGCCAGACCCAGACCCAATCCCATTCCAAGACCCAGTGCCAGGCCAGTGATGTCTGCCATGCCAAGTGCACGTTTGGATTGTTTATACAATATATTTCTGTTGTTTTTTTAAAAGTAAATATCATGAGTGAGTGCCACGACAGACAGAACAAAGAATGCATAAATTACGGATGCTCCCCTCCCTCCCCCACCGACAGGCACCAGACTTGTCTGTCATGATTCTGCCTGGCACTCGCCCCCGCCCGACCCACGTTGCTCAGCCTAAAAATCTCGTCCCTAGCGTTATTGAAATTGATGCCAACGCCTCCTTCTCCCTACCAATTGGCCTGGCCCGAGCGGTCTCCCCCGTCCCACATGTCAGTCTCGCGGAGTTCATTGCGCCTTATCAGTGTCCAAAGTCGAGAGGCGCAAATCGGGCACAGCACAACTGCAAATGCATGAGAGAGAGTACTCGCACGAGTAGTAATTGAAGATTCACTCAAGTTTAGTGCCTTGCAAAGATTTTTAATGGCACTCGCTCTCTTCCGTTTCCTTGCAGCTCTTCGAGGGACCGCAGACGGGACTCTGGACTCTCTCGTAAGTGATAGCAATTGATCCATCAGTCGATAAGTAATCATTTTATTATCTGCACTCATACTCGCAGTCCCCTGCATTCGCATGCATCCGCTTGGCTGGGAACCAGTCAAACTTTTATGGCCCCTCCTCAAGGTTTGAGCAGCGTCGTAAAGACCCAAACCTATGTGGCCTGTCCCTTAAATATTATCGGCATAATCAGCATTATAGTATAGTAGACAGTGGGCATAGATAGATTTAGCTTGGCTTTTACTATGCATCTGTGCATTTTATTTATTAATTAATAACAGGCATCCTTGTGTCCCCGACTAACTGACCGCCTGACTAAGCCGCAGATCAACTCAACGAACAGCTTAGTTTTTCCAACAAAGTCTCCCACTAAGAACGACCATCCGCAGCAGGGGTCTCGTATTTTGAATTGTGAGAACACAATTCGATTCCGAAGATAGTTCAACCAATTGCTCATTTTTGTGTTGCTTAGTTCCGAAATAACTCAGTATTGTTTAATGAAAATTGGTCCGCTGTATCGTACAACTTAGAAGCGATAGAAACGAAACATAGAAGTGTGGTGGAGAAAGAGGAGGCAGGGTGAGAGAGTGTAAAATGGGAAACACACACATTTCTTGGAGATATTTATATAGGGGATGGTCGCACGACGAGGGTACAGGTATACAAGGTAAGGGTAAGACAATACAACTACACCGAAAAGCATAATAAGTAGTTCGAACGGCTCTCTCCACTGCTCGCTCTCGGTACTTGAAAGTTACTTGTGCTATACAAATCGCTAGTTAAATACAGATTAAAAAATTTTTATTTTTAGATAATGCTTACTTAAATAAACTAAATATTGAATAATTGATTTTTAATTTTTAATTTATTTACCAGCATGGAAATATATTTTTCAATATTAAGAGAATATTCCCTATTGCCTCGTTAGCGATTTCAAGCCGTACACAAGTCGTAAATCAATTTTCGACATGTTTTGACTCTCCCATAAATTCCTCGAGCGATATACATATAATATATACATATGTAGATAAAATAGTGCGTCCACGGAGTCGCAGGCCCCAGTCTAACCCCCTAGCCAACCACCAACCCACTTGGCTGCTACTCAGCGGTTACGTGCGACCGATTCGACTCCAGCTCCAGCGAATCAAGATTTTATAGGCGCAATCGTAAATCGGCAATTTTATTGTTAATCGATGGCCATTTAGGCGCATAAGCCTCTCGTTGCATATTAATATATTCATGGGAATAGTATACCTGCTGATACACTGCTAATGTATTGAAAGGCGAGTCTGACAATACAGTAGGACTCTGAAGGGGACATGAAATTGATTTATTTGTTTTTAAAGACGTGTTTAGCACACAGTTCCCCAATAGCGAAACCGTAAAATTAATAAGAGATTAACATGCCATGATTGTGCCTCGGAAGCCAGGCGGGCATTAAGTTCCGCCATCCCCACTGTTCCGTGCGAGCTATGAGCCAAGAAATTACACCAAAGGTTAAAGCCATGCCACAATGGAATGGCTCAGCCGCTAGAACAGCTACAGTCGATGCGAATAGAGTAGCGAAAGGCCGGCGGAATCAACAATGGATACAGATACGTTCACGCTCGGAGAAGGAGAAAGCCGGCCCGGCAAACGCCCAGAGATGCGGAGCAGCCGCACAGCGGGCGAGCAAAACCACCCCGAAAAACGTGCAGAGCAGAGCAGCACACAAGAAGAACAGGAACAACCACAGCAATGACAGCATTTCCAAAATCAAATATGGCCGAATTAAATGCTCTCGGTCTCCGCTTTGCGCTCCTTCGGTGCGGCCATCATGGCTGGGCATGCTCATAAATTCACTTTACTTGTTGTTGTCGAGCGAGTTTCGTTTTGGTTTCGTTATCTCTGCGGTTGTGTTGTCTGTTCCCCTCCCTCCCCTTTGGCCATAGCCATAGCTGCCGAGACGGGTATCTGAATATGAGACTGAAATACTTTGTATGCTCCAGCGCTGCGCCCGTTGCCAACCAGCTGAGGTTCATTGGCTTGACGGACAACGAGAAGAGGAGAGAAATTATTTGCAGATACATACACACAAGCAAACAGACAAACACATGTATCTGATTGTGATTACTCGATCTGATTCGGGGCAATCATTTGCCATTACTTTATTGTTCATTGCTCTGCAAATTATTTATTAATTAATAGCAAAGATACTGCAACTCCTTTTCTTATAAGAACTTCGTTCGTTGCTTCCCGCCCTTCTTCGGAGTTCGAATATGATTGTTCGCGCCAAATAATCGAATAGCAGGCTGCGCCTTTCGTGCAATAGGTGGCGCCCTCCAGCTTACAGCTGCCGGCCGTTGTTGTCGTTTGGTGAAATGCCACAAAAAGATATACATATGTATGTACTAGATGTATTTAATATAAAAAATAATAATAATAATATGCACCATAGTACGAGAGCTAATCGCGGGCGGCACATCGCGAGTTCATTGCTCCTCGTGTGAGGATACCCTGTGGAATAGGCCATTGCAGATTGTGCGAAGCACCCATCCTCATGGTGGCATCAAAATAGTTTAATATTAGCTATAACAGACAGCCAGAAACGAATAATTAAGCAAAACTGGATAAAAATGTTTTCTTTCATTCTGTATTTGTTTATTTCTATTTGCGATATTAATCTTAGCTTTATTTACGAGCATCCCGATGAACTTGAAATTTCTTTGACAATTTGCTAAATTTAAGCTAAGTTATTTATTCTGTTGAAATATGCGGCTATAATGAGGCCATCAACATATGTTTAATGGTATATATACACACATAGAATTTAATTTACAGGCATTCCATTTTCGTTGTCTCGCAAATTTATTGAATTATTGTGTTTAATGGCCTTTTAATTACATTAATAAGTTCATAATTTCGCTGCATAAATGAACTGAAATCTTTGCAAATACATATGTACGTGAGACGAAACACAAATGTGTTTGTTATCTTTGGAGCTAGTTCCCAAAACTAAACCTCGCATAAATCATCGATTCCATCCCAGACAGTTCACTCCTCGTCGGAAGAACATTGTTGCATAATTGCGGAGCAAAGTTCAAGTCAGCTGTTCGCCCATCTGGCCATCGACAGCAACAGGTTGAGCGATGGGGAAGCTTCCCAATACCGAAGCGAAGAGAAGGACCCCAACCCATCCGATCCGAATGAATAAAAACCCGATTATGGGTATTTGTTTTTTTTTAAGTGATATTTATTCAGTTTATTTAATTCGATTACAGAGTGAAAAGTGCATTAAAGCGAGGCTAAGAGAAAGTGTTACAAAGTGCAAGAATAAAACACAGTGAATTCAGTTCGACACATCCCGCGTTGCTGGTGTTTCCTCGTGTTACGTATACTGAAGGTATACCGGATAGGATACACTCAGGATACATTCAGTATACGTATACGAAGTCGCACAGATTCATCCTAGATAACCGCTGAAACAAAATTACGAATGCAGGCGAAAGGAATCTGCAGATGTGGTTCCAGCTCAGCTCCCGACTCGCAGCTCACAGTTCGGAGCATTCAGTTCTTGACTCGAGCGAACGATATCCGCGTGTTGACCCGACGATTGCACGGCAGCGACTGACTAGACGGCAGGACCAACAAGCCGGCATGTCCTCGTAATTGTCGTTTCCTTTCCTTTCCAGCCTTCGTACCGCCGCAGGGCTCGTGTGCTCTCGTGTGCTCGTTTTACAAGCGTTTTCCTCTGCCCACGGCCAGGGGACTTCCGGTCGTCCCCTGCTACTGCTCCTGCTCCTGTGCCTGTACACTGTTCGCGGTGGTTGGTGTTTTGGTCCCTTCAGAGTTTTCAGTTGTTCCTGTGCCAAGGGGAAGGTGACGAGAATGGGGAGGAGAATCGAAAATTACTGCAACAACCTCAGACGTTTAGCCAGCACTTGTCACATAAGACGTGCTCTGAGTCCTTCGCTGTCCACCTTCACTCCTGGCAGTTGGTGTCTGCTCCGAGTCCTGGAAATAGACAGCCAAAAAGACAGAGAGAGAGAGAGAGAGATATAGAACGGGGAGAACAGTAAGTTTAATAAGTTACGACTACGCACAAAGTTCCCAGATACCTGGCATTAGCATTCCCCATCCCCATCCCCGTCCTGCCCTGCCCCTTGTGCCCATGCAACTATTTCGCCAATCGCGATAATCACCCTTTGTTGGCATCCATTACCCTGCCCCAACCACTCCTTCCGTCCTTCCTTCCCTACCGACGTCTGTCCCAGCCCCTACTTACGCTCAGGAGCACGTCCTTTCATTTAATCCGAACCGAGAAGGGGGCGGCTCGAGGCGCCACCCGAACCGGAGTACCACACGAGTCGGGGCGAGCCAACCAGGCAGCTCTCTGGCAATCTAATGCCTGAGATAAAATTCAAAATTTATAATATCGCACAGTTTGCCCGATATAAAACGTAAACTTATGGCTTTCGGGGAGTACGTGCCATATTTTTCTATGTGTATGTGTATGTGTGTGTGTGTGTGTGTGTGTGCATGTGCCTCCGAAGTCTCAGCCACTATACATGGACGAGTTTATACGAGTACATTTGCCTATGTGTCTCTGTGTGCGAGTCCCGAGTCCTGGGCCGTGCAGTGCCGAGCCGAGCCGTTCCGTGCCCAACCCTTGCCAGCAGAGAGTCATGAGCTCGTTATGCCTGTGAGATTTCATTTGTGTGCACAGGCAACCCCCGGACACAGTGGCAACACAACGGACTACAGCTGCTTCGCATTGAATTTTCATTTGCAGAACTCGAAATTTAATATTATGGATCGGAAGTGGGAAGTGTACGTATTCCAGCAGGAAAGCCTTGTGCTCTGGCTACAAGTATTAATTCTAATGTAGGATTGTAAATCAAAGAAATCTATATATAGATTCTATCTCCTGCTAGTACCAAACATTAAATTCAACAAACAATTCTTCCCAACTTCCTATCTCGAACTAGCATTATCATTCAGCTCAGCTCAAGCCAATATTATATTTTGAATTCTATTTAAAAAGCGTTTAAGCAAACGAAAATAATAATAGTATTGTATTTTATTTCGGGCAAACAGATGCCTTTGTCTACCCTCTTGATCTATTATAATGCATTCGGCATATATAATAGTCATAAAAGGCGACTCCGAGCCAACAGTTTCGACCCCGATTCGTTGCCTTTCTGTCAGTGAGTGCATTGATTTCGCCCACTGTGCTCGGCCATCGTTTGTGTGTCTTGTGGCTGGTGGGCTTGTCGGGCTCGTGGGTGTCAGGGGATGTGGCCGGAGCGGGTGAGGGTGCGGGTGTGGGTGTAGGTGTGGGTGAGGGAAGGCGTACACACAAAACGGCCGTTACATCCATAAATATCATTTTTTTATTGGCACAACCCTAAATGGCGGCATTTGGCAAAGCAAATTCCAATGCAAAATGCTGCCTCCCTGCCTGCCCCCCTGCCACCCCCCCTGCCTCATGCTCCGACCGACTCCCAGAAGACGTGCACACAGAGGAACGGACAGACAGAGAGATGTAGACGCATCCGCCCACATAACGAGCGCCAAGGGCGGATTCAGTTTCAGTTTCAGGTCTTGGGATAGTTGGACTTGGAGGAGAGTGTCTCTCCCTGCCGAATCTCCCTTAAGAATGTGCGACAATTTGCAGAAGCAACGAGCCGTGTGGAGCAGTCACTAAAGCATCCTAAGGGATGGAGATGGATCCACCACCGGCAGCGGATCTGCCAGAAATCTCTTGTTCCCCGAATCGTCCGATAGTGCGGTACGTGACTTTATGGCAAATCGTTGCAAGCGTGGCCAAAGGTGCTAAACGGATGGAAATGGAGCCGAATCGGGGAGATGAGTCTCCTGTGTGGCATACGATACGGTGCCATGGACAGTCGCAGCGTCGCGCAGAAAACGGAAACAATTGCTCGGAATTACAGACGCCATTGCGCCATTGTTGCCAGCAGACGCATTGTACTCCCACCCTGGCCATCGCCATCGCCATCACTAACCACAACCACAACCAAAACCCCCTCCCAGCTGTTGTACCTGGTCTGGACCACAATGCCGCCGTCGTCACCGTCACCATCAACGCTTTCAGTTGATTGTTTCCACGCTCGTGAGCAGCCCGAGCCACACCCACACCCATAACCCACACCCCACAGACCCTTGCAACAATTGTAAAGTTGCCAGCGAGCAGGGAGCCCCCCTCCCTGCCACCTCTTCCGTGGCTTCGCAGCTTCGCTGCTGCGTCTGCACTTGCCACCTCTGCGTCCTCTCTGTCTTTGGGGCGTAGTTCTCAAATGAGTTTTTCCTTTTTTCCTCTTTTTTTGTCTTCTCAATTATTCTATTCTATTCTGTTCCATTCTGTTCTTTCTCTGGAGTCTCGGGCGAAGAGCTACGCGTACATTTCTTTATCGCCCATCAGGGATTATGTCTCACGAATTGAAGTTTAATTTAGTTTTAAATTTGTTTCACCTCGGATTGACTTTGCTCCCCACCATCTTTTGCGACGAAAGGTTTTGCTAAGACTCGCATAATGGAACATCCTGATCTCTACAAAAACCAGGAGTGACTCCCCAACATTTGCTTGACAATTATCCTAAAGAGGAGAGTCATATCCAGAGAGGAAAATAATAACCAGACAGTGACAGAGGGGGACAGCGTATTTCTTGATCTAAGAATAATATAATAATCTTTAAGATTCCTTTTGGTCCTCATTCCTAGTTCCATTTCATTTTATTCTTATTCTTTAAGTTCGTATTATGCTTCTGGTTCTGCTTCTAATGTAACTATTTGCCATTTCTGGAACCACTTTCCCCCTTTTGCCCATGAGCCAGTCCCCCCGCCCACTGTGAAACTATTTGATATGAAGTCTAATTTAAATTTCAGAATGCTCACGTTCGATGCCTGAACACATTTGTGTTCTCTCTCTGCGGTTCCTATAAAATGCTCGAGTCGCAGCCGGTGGACAGGAGTGGCTGGTGGGCGGTGGGGGTGGCAGGGAGCTGGGCAATATTGCGTCAATGACTTGCAAACAAAATTAGAAAAGAAAACCCGAGCGGCGGGTAGCATATGCTGCTGAGTGCGCTCCGGCATCAAAATGACTACACAAACTTTTCAAATTAGATTTCACACCCAAACTAAACACGGGACGATGGCGACAGCGCCAGCGACAACGACAACGACGAGGAGTGGTGCCACAGAGGAGGATGATAGAGACAGAGACCAAGACTGGCACTGAAACTGAGACAGAGAAGTGGGCTGGGGCTGGCGTTGAGGTTGAAGATGGCCACGACACTTGCGCACAGAGCAAGCCACTGTGTTTTAGTTTATTTTGTTTTATTAAAACGACTAATGGCCAGGGCTGGGCTGGGCTACCGAGTGGGTGGAGGGTGGAGACGGTGGCGGTGGCATCTCCGGCAAACAAAAGCGGAGCACAGAAATGGACACAATTAGTGTGCAATTTATGCTCCACGGAGCAGCAGCAGCAGCAGCCATCATGATTGCCTCTTGTCTGAGCTGCAATTTGAATGACCAAATTAGACGACCTCTGCTGCCCCCACTGCCCCCCTGCCGGCAGAGTCTGGCTGTCTCTCCGCAATTTATTCAGTCAGAGCTACAGAATCCAGGGGTTCGAGACGAACTCGACAATTTGATGATTCCCAAGGCCACCCACACCCACACCCTCCACTGAGATCTCAGCCTCTTGGAGCGCTGCGAACCTCGTGGCATCAATTTTAATGTGCTGCGCGGCAGCGTCATATGTAAATTTCCCCATCTCCGGTCCCTAGCATTCCAGCAGCTTCATTATGGATCTAGCAGGGAAACCCTCCCTCTCAACAACCACCCCTTGAATCGGCTTGTAAATCATGGCGTGGCGTGTGGAAGTAATGGTTGATAAATTGCGAAAAAGTAACAGAATTCGCCATATTGTCAGCCGATCTGTGCTGCTCATGCACTGAATATTCGAAGTAGATAGAGGCTGGCAGGACCAACCCAAAGCTCGCCAAATTGGACGTTGAAATATGAAAATGAAGCCATAAGCCATCCCTGCAGACTGTTCGCTATTAGAAGTGTTCACTGTATGCTACATGTGCCACATGTGCGTCACGCCTGCATCTGTCCGGATGAGGAAGAGTCCTGAATATCGCAATCAAAACTGGGATAAAAGGAGGGAAATCAGACGGGTTGTTTGCCATTTTGCAGCTCCAGAGGACCTCACTGGGAGGGGTGGATATGGGTATGTGCGTTGTGTGTGTGTGTGTGTGTGTGTGGAAAACCGCCCCTGAGCCTGAGCCGCCCGTTGCCGTGTCCGTGTCCATGTCCGTGTAGGTGCGAGAGTGCGTAATTATGCGTCGGCAGTCGTAAAAGTTAACTTTATGGCTGTCGTCTGCTCTGCTCGTCCATTGCTGTTGCAGTTTATGATTCAGCTTGGGCCGGAGTCAGAGTCAGAGTCGGAGTGGTGGTCGGGTTCGGGTTCGGGGTCTTTGTCGGGGGCCGGTCTCTGGATGGCGTTCTGGGACCGATCTGATTGATTTATACGCATGTGAAAAATTCGACTCCAGCTCGTAAACTGGATGGCCTGGTCTGTCTTGGCTTGATTTAGTGCCGCTAATAAGTAGCCAGGTGGTAATGTGACCGATTTCTAGCCCAGCACTTGGTGCGCATCTCCATTGCGCATACGCCCCGTGGGCCGTGGGAACTTTTAAAATGTTTGAACTGCTTTGAAATGCTGAATGAAGCTAATATTACACATCATGCAACACTTAAAAATACTGTATACATATATATCTATTGAACTTAGTTGGCAAATAGAAATGTCTCCAAAACTCACCCATCAAATGTGCAGCGGCCTCCGGTCAGGGCGAAATTCATCGAAAACCCTGTCTAAAGAAAGAGAAAAGAACTACGGATCATTCAAAAACCAAATGCAAATGGCACTCTCAGGGAAATGGGAAGGCACACAAATAACCTGCCCCACTGAATTCAAACTAAGGCTGAAAGCCGGCTACAGCGCAAGGCCAATGAGGGATAGGCCGGAATGGCGGTCCCCAAACGAAATGGGGGGAATGTGCAAATGAAAATCATTTTCATTATCATCAGCCTCGCCGTCATCAGCATCATCCCCGGCATCTAGTTCATCATCGTCTACATCATCAGACTTTTGTCGTGGCAAAGTGTTTATTGCTGGCGGCCTCCCCTATCCCCCAGCTCTGCTCCCACGCCACGCCCACCCTTGCCGACCTTCGCATGGCACAGTGGGCAATTGGTAGCAATCAGTCTGGCAGTCTGTCAGTCTGCCAGTCTGCCAGTCAGTCATTCAGGGCAATTGTTTCATTCATGGACCCGCCAAAAAAGGCAAGAAGCGTTTATCATCCCAGACGACGTTCCATCTCTCTCTCTCTCTCTGTGTCCCTCATCTTTATCTCTCTCTTCCTTTCTCTTTCTCCGCGTAGGCCTGGGTGTGTGTGTGTGTGTCGTCAGAGCAAAACAAACCATAAATGTGCGTAGCAGGCAGAGAAACACAGAGAAACGAAAAGGGAGAGAACGAACTCGGAGAGCACAAAAGCGACAAAACAAAAGTTTTTGTCAAAGGGTCGACGTTGAACCCCCCGACCCCCTACCCCACGGCCATGTACGGTATACCATCACGGCCATAAGTCAATGTCAATGGCACACAGACAGACACACAGACACAGACATACATACATACATACATGGAAGCATATTGTTTGGGGCTTTTTCTTTGGAACAGCTGAAGAAGTTGCTCGTGCTGGCTGGCTGGCAGGCACAGGGCACAGGCACAGGCACAGGCAGAGGCACTTGAACCTCCCCCAGTAGTCGAACCGAACGCTTAATAAGACCTTGACATGCGACGTTTGCTTGACAAACTTAAAATGGGCTGGAAATTTGTTATTTGGTGTTTATGGCGTCGCTTGGGCCCCCCGCCCGCCGCCGCAGCTCCACGCGGCAATAGATGGATCTGAAAAGAGGGAGAACACACGTTTTGCATTATTGCCATCTGTGGGATGCACCCAAACGGGAGGTGGAGGCGGAGAGGCTCCGCTGGGCCGGCCGGAAACTGGTTTACACGTGTAAGCGTGCTCACTCACACTCGTGCACGCTCAAACCAGTTTCCGGCTGTGCTTTAACGGTGAACTGAGCCGCAAAGTAGGGAAGAAAGCTCTCTCGCACGAGCAACTAATGACAAATTATTGAAAATTATTATCGAAATAAAACGTGGGGAAAAGGCTCACAGCTCACAGCTCTACATTTTCACCGCCCAAATACACCGATGCGATACACTTTTGCACTGTTCTCGGGAACGTTTCACTGTTGAAGTTGCAGTTTTATTTTTAGCTGATGGCTTTTTTGCGGTTGTTTGCTTTTCGACGTTTTGCGTCCATGTGAAGCCGTTGCCCGACGATTTCTTGTACGCCGCTGAGCCTCAGGTCTGGGACGGCGGCGTCGCCGGCTGCGACTGCGACGGCGGCAGCGCTGCCGTCTCTGTGTCTGTGCGTATCTCACAGATATCCAGCCACGGCCCGGCCGAGTATCTGTGTGAGCCGCACGTATATCGTATCTGTGTCTGCCCCCCCTTTGCGAACGCGTGTGTGTGTATGTGTGTGTGTGTGTTCTGCCGCTTCAGTTGCTGTTCATGCGCGCAGCAGCGGCCACAACTTACTTCCCTCCACGCCGCGTGGTCATAGATAAAATATCCGTAGCAGTGCCTCTGTGTGTGTGTGTGTGTGTGCTACACGCACGTGCAGGGAAATTTCCCTACACACACAAGCTCTTGGACGCACTCCAGCTGTCTAACCGTTTTGGTACTTTATCCAAGCACAGTTACAGTTACGCTGTTATGCTACTCGAAATTTGGAAATTTCCCTCGGGGGAAACAGCTCGAAAATATCCCATCCACATCCACGTGGCCAGCCAGGGCTTGTGTGCTTTTTCCGCTGCACAGTTCGAAAAAGCTCGTCGACTTTGTTGTTGGTTGTATTGTACATAACATAACCCCACCCCACCCCACCCCTATCACCCATACCCACACCCGAACCTAAATCCATTTATGGGCCACTTCTACGTCCCATCCAGAGTTTGGTTTCTCTACTTTGGCCATTGGAGTCGTTGCTGGGGCTCTTGTTGCAATTAATGACCATTTGAATTATATTTGCGCTCGTAAAATTTACAAGAATTGTTTGCTGGCCGCGCGTCCAACTTCTCGGGCGGATCTCTTCCTGCCCGCCCCCGCTTATTCATTTCATCCTGAATACAGCATCCAACAGCCAGCCACTTCCCTGTCTCCCTTTGCCCATTTTCCCATTCATTTCGAACGTAGACAGCAAAAATTTTTACGACTCTTCTGCACAATGCGCAAATACGACGACAATGGGCCAGCCGACCCCGGCTCCTGCCACCCCTGTCTCTGACCCTACCAGCCCCAGCCACAGCCCCGCCACCTTCACATTCCACTTTGGCTTTGCACAGGAACTGGAACTGGAATTGGGATTGAGGCGCATGGTACGCTATGGCTTGGAGATTTTATTGTGGGGTTTGTCATTTAATAAATCGTTTGTTGATAATAAATTTTGCACTCGGCTTATATTAAATTTCTCCTGAATAGTTTCAAGACCTTTTATAGTCCCAGGGAATAGTAAAATTACTTGACATTTGTACTCCTTTTTATCCCATTAAATAATTTCAATGTAAAATAAAATATATAATTGTGGAAATTTTGAAGAGTCGAAACTGAGTTGAATGATTTTTTAATCTCTTACTTTCAGTTTATAAATATTAACAAATAAAATATGCATACATAAATACATACGAACATATGAACATATGAATACCTACTGAAACCTGCTTTCTATTTTTGGAGCGAAACGAGAATTCGCTCGAAAGTGCATTGCATAATATTAACGATACAACATATATAACAATTCGAAATAGTGTGCTTAACTATGTAAATATGTACATTTGTATGTATTACTTCCAATGATTGGAAAGGTAAATAAAAAAAAATAGTAAGCCAAAGACTTTTTATGCTTCATGTTTCCAATTCGAGGGCTTAAAGTCCAAGGAAGGAATACAAAATCTATTGTTTATTTAGCAGATTTTTACCCACTGGATCTATTAGTCAGGGAAATTAAATGATAAGAGCCGGCATAATGTGATGAGTTCTTGATTTGTTGTGCAGAATAATACACAGCACTTTATATCGAAATCGAGAAAATATATTCCAAAGTACATACAATAATCATGGTTATTCTATATTCATTTCTAATCAAATTTTATCTCTTGAATTCTTGAATGGTGTACACCAGTGGTAGCCCTGTCCACAAAGTACGTGTATGTACATATCTGAGAGCTCGTAATTTTCACCCCATCGAAGAAGAGCTCAAAGCAAGTTGCACGCAAAATGTATTGGTGTAGCATTCCCGAGAACTGCAATATGGTATTTTCAGATAATCATTCTCTGCATTCGGCTCCGGTGTTAGTGTTAGTGTTAGTGTCAGTGTTCACCCCTCGGTAGATAATTACCAACCCTTGGCCCTGTGCTCCTCTCTCTCTCCCTTGCTTGTGTAACCTTTATCTGTGAGCATGTTAATGTGTGTGTCTGTGTGTGTGTGTGTGTGTGTGCATCGATGCGCTTACCCCTAATTGCAATGCCATAAAAAAGTGCAATTCAAGCGAAGGACAACCACCGTAGCAGCGTAGTGAGGAAAGGGATGCCCAGGCTCTGGGCTCTTGGCTCTTGGCCCTTTGCCATTACATTGCAGCCATGATTGCGATGAGAGCGGGCATTGTCTTGGCAGGACGCATCCGACCATCAGCCACAGAACCGGAAAGGGCTAGGGACATGGCCCAGGGATAGGGATTGGAATAGGGGCCTGGGCAGCAGTTGGCAAGCATCAAATTATGCGAAACTGCATTCTCACTTTTCGCATCGACAAGCTCAAGCCATTTGCACCATACGGACTGCTGGAGGGGAGATGGAGATGCAGCAGCAGATGATGGTCGGGTGCGCATGGATGAGTGCAGCAGCTGCTGATGCCCCTGCAGTAAGTGTCCCTGCATCAACCACCCACGGGGGTGGGGCTGGGGCTGGATGCAAATTTTCCGTGACAAGATATCGAAAATCTCGAGGAGTGCAGCCAATCAACTGGAAATTGCCAAGCGTCGAGTCAAGTGCCCCTCCTCTCCCCGCCTACACATCTCCTCCCGGGCCTTCGGCCATCCGCAAGAGAATTGATAACAGATATCGGCAGCAGCAACAGCAACAGCAACAGCCCGACGGCAACGCGGGCGATAAGCGGTGCGAGCGGACAGCGGACCTCAGCCGCCCGACTGTCGGAGGCGGAAAGCCAGCAGCCCCACACACTTGGGCGACTGGCCGTGTGGGTGGGTGGGCGTGGCACTCGCAGCCATAGTGTGGACCCTGTTGCGCACACGGCGCTGGTTGCATCTGTGCCGCTCGCACAGCCGCCGCGAGAGAGAGGGAGAGAGAGCGCCCGCCATGCCGCCGGTGGTGAGTACGAGGGAGATGAAGCGAGAACGGCCATTTTGGTGGGAGCGAGCGCGATAGTCAACGCCGCCAACAGAGACAACCGCCGACGACGATGTCGAAGTCGACGTCGACGCCAACGCAGATTACGGCAGAGACTGCAGCGCTAACTGCGACTGCGGCAGCTGGTCAGCATTGGAGACTTTCAGCCTCAGTGGGTCTCGTCTCCGGGTCTGGCGGCTGGCGGCTGGTGGCTGTGATGGAATGTGGCGGCTCCAGAGAAATGCCATTGCCGCGGGGAGAGCTCGTCCCAGCTTGAGCGAAAAGTTTTGAGTGGAAATCTGACGGAGACGAAGAGACGCCGGAGGAATCCAGCTGCAAGTTTGCAGCACATTGTCGAAATTGATTTTCCAACTCAAATTAAAGTAAAACCAAACGGGTTTCAGCTGTGCAAATGTGCTCCGCGTGCTCGTTGGGCACACCTGACGACTTGGCAGCCGACTTCTGTACGGACTAGATTGGGTTCAGGTTCAATTAGTTGCCACCAAATGAGAGCTAGGGGGAAAACAAGAAAGTAACCCATCTGGGATGTGGGAGGAGTAAAACTTAAATGTGGAAAGTATAAACCTACGCATATTATTTATTCTCTAACAAGGTATTTTAAAACGCAACCCCTGACAGATCCGCACTTAAATACTGATAGTTTCAATAGGTGAAACACTTTTCACTTAGGCTCTTCCGATTCCAATTATAATCGAGTTTCCTCTGCATTCCTTTGAAATGTTCGTTTTAAGATATTTTAAGATTCCGTCAGCAGGCAATTATAACTCCTACCAAATCAATCGTATTTGGAACTCCAATTATATTTTCCTAGAAACCCACTAAATCTTCTCGCTTCCCCTCTTCTCGTTCCAGATCCGTGTGTGCCAGGCGTGTGTGTGGTTGTGTGTTTTTATGGCATTTGTGGATTATACCCATAAAAGCTACACTTCCCCACGGAGCTACAAAGCGCACAAACAAAGGGTTGGTATTCGAATTTAAATATTTGCTTTATTATTTTTATTGGCATTGAAGTTAATACTAATATGCATTTGATTGGATGAGAGCTTTAGATGCTGCGGAGCCAGCCGGAGATTATGTCAAAGGTGCATAAATCAAATAGAATTTGATGTAGTTTCGCCCTATGGGCGTGTCCAGCCACCGTAGTCGTAAAATCCTTTGTCTATGCGCGGAGAGGCTGGGAGAAGTTGCGCATAATCTGTAATTGCAAAATGATTTAATCCCAACCAGCGGCTTTAGGGCATGAATCGATCACAATTCTACATGGTCCGGACCCGCTCGGACGATCCATTAAAATTTCTCACTTAATCGCTTTAAAAAGCCATTAACATGGCTATAAGTCCGAGCCGACGGCGTGCCGTATCCGTATCCGTACCGTATCCCATACCCCGTTCCACAACTTGAGTGCTTGTCCGACAGAAGCGACCATTAATGGGAATTGTTCACAAAAATATGCATACCATTTTACGAGGCTTACGAGGCCAGGCTTTGTTTGCTCGGACTTTATGATTTAATTTGGCAACTGCGGCCATTTCTAATACGCTAAGCCTGAGCCTGAAGATGCGTAACACTGCCCGAAGCCCACCTACATCTGATTCGGTGCCAGAGCAGGTCGGCTGCAGGGCTCCTCTCCGATGGGTGACCGTGTAAATATGTATCTCCAGGGACCCCTGCACTGCCGCACAGATATTGAACGATTTGTGCAGTTTTCATTGCGATTCGATTATGGACGAGGCCGTAAAGTGTATTCGTTATGGCCATTAGTCGCTCGTAAATTGGCAAACGAATGTCGTCCCGACCCCTGCCTGACTGCCCCTTTCCACCTTGCCACCAAAAGTTTCAAAGTTCAGGCACGTCATTGGCGGAGCCCTCACTCGACAGGCTCCGCAGCGAGCATCAGAGGAGGAACCCCGCTGCAGCGGGGCACCAGCCCAGAAGATACTGACAAAGACGTTATTCCAGTTTTTAATCTGCCCAATGGCCGGCATCGGGGGGTGGGACATTCATACAGCGAAATGGCCATCGGAAACGGTGTGCGAAGGCGCAGTAATTAATATATTGCATTAAATGCTCGTAATCACACATTTTTATTGGGGAGAGCCAAAGAAGCAAAAACAGCAGCGGTCGGGGCAGTCGAATCACACTAGGGCGATGCACTTCAGAGCAATTTACATTAAGATTTGCGTGGATCGCCTAGTTACAGTGTGATGGAGGCTTTAATATAAGACTAATTGCATTTACGGGCGCAACTATGTAAAAATAAGCAGAATATTCTGATTCAAATAGGTAATCGATTTAATTTAAGATCAGCTTGTAGTCGTCTGCAATCCATTTGTGCAAATAAACCACAAAAAAATATTTCATTACCTTGATAAATGCTAAGGGGATCCTGAAATCGAGGGCGTAAATCCACAGATCCATATATAAAAAATATCCGTATTATAAATTTAAAAAATTTATCAATAAATGTTTTGCAAACGGCACTAAATATGCATGTGAGCAGAGAAACATTATGAGCATTGCACGAATTTAAATGTCTCCCCATTTGAAAAGAGTTCATAAACAAAAATTTTACCTGTTTTTCGTAGCTGAGTGTCCCTACTGAAAAGAGTATGCAAGATCGACTCCACACATTAGGCCCCACCTGCTCCGAAGCAATTCTGAGAGCACTCTAAAAGCTTGATCGAATCGAAGAAGATCGAAATATCGAATACGATAAATAATAAATGCATGCGATTTTGCAATCAGGGAATTTCGAGCAATCAAGAGATTCGGATGACAAGGTGTTTGTCACGGGACAGACATGTACTGGTTTCCTTTAATCAGAATAATGTCAACGGTGGAACATATATGTACATATATATATATATATATATGTATTGATACTGTTATACATATATATACATACATACATACGTGTAATGTATGTTTCAAGCAGAAGACATTCTGGGGAAGCGTCTCTACAAATCGTATTCCGCAATGGCCGCTTATCATTAAATGTACATAATGTGCTTTATTGCCACTTAAATACAGATTTAAATAATTTTATGACTTCATTGGCTGTGGACGAGCAAAGCGTCGGCGTAGTGCGCGGCAGAGACAAAGCTAGTGCCAGCTCTATCTCAGTTCGAGGAAATGCAAAAAACAACAACAAAACACATCTATATAAATAATAATCGTTAATTATACGTAATCAATGACATTTGCACCCGCATGTGAGCTCATTAGGCTCCGTAATTGCAGAATTATTATTTACGGCGATGATCGCTTAATGGTGAGGAAACAGCGGGGATGGCAGGTTGGTGAATTATTTCTTTGAGGCCAGACACAGCATTTTAAGCATCTATAGCTACATATATACAAGATATAGAAATAGTGTCCAAAGGAGCCATTAATATTTCAACAGCTATGCAGGAGGAGGCTAGAAAACATGAATATATTAAATACAGTTCTTAAAATTGAAAAAAAAACAACGAATTATAATTAATATCAATTCTTAAGCGCTAATAAATTTATTTAATGCAAAATACATTCAAAAGTAGAAAACTTATTCCAATAAATCGAGTCAGTATTGCTAACTAGAGAAATAATACATATATAAAAGATCTGGACCCCATAAGGCAATATTCAAAGCACACTAGTTAGATTTATGGTTATTTATTTTTTTGTTATTTCTACAAGATTTGCTTATACAGTAGAAACTCACACAACAGAACTCTCACAAAATTGGAATTCTCCAGAAACTAGAACCTGCCATTTTAATGTTTTACACTGAATATTTTTCTATTCATTTTTACAAATCTTATCATTTTCTGTCAAAAAAATTTTCAGAAATTTTAATTTTTTTTTAATTGAGATTTTAATTTATTAATTTTATAATGATTTAATATTTAATATATATTAATATTTATTTTTTTTTTTTTTTTTTTTTATATTAATTATGATTTTATTTTTAATATACAAAATTGCCTTATCTCTTAATTTAAATTTAAAATTTTTAATTTTAGCCTGAATATTTTGGTTTTGTATATATTTTATTTATTTATTTCCATAAATTCTAAAAGTGGCGCCTATGTTTTTGATATACTTTAGTCTTAGGCAAGGACAATATTGGATGGTTCATAAATCATATACCCGATTAGTGCTCTCTCTGCCTCTCGAGCCAGGAGGACGCGGGGAACTAACTCGTGTTAATTGCCGACAGAGTACACAATGAAATTTCAAGTGGTAATTGCCAGCATTTCCATTACAAAGGCATAACAATATCAATATGCCAGACATTTGCATAAATCGTCCCCACTCGCGCTGCTCAGGCCCAGGCCCCCTTGAGCTTCTGCCCCGGCTATGATCGCCGGAATGTCGGGCGAGTCAGATACATTTTTGCGCGGAACGCGAACTTGACTAGAAAATCGTTAGTCGACGTACGACAGGAATGGCCAGTTAAATAAATCGAAAGATGTCACAGAGACAACGGCCGCGACTGGGAGGGACATGGTCTTGGTCATGGATTTATTCGTGGACATGGACATGGTTGTGCATTGGCTCTAGCTCTTTGGCGTTCTGCAGTCGCGAGTTGAGTTTGATATGCAGAACATTCGCTTGCGTGACTGCAGAGTGAAGTGGAGCCCGGGCCGAGTGGGACCCGGTCGTGGGCGAGTTAGTTTGTTGGCATTTCGCACGCATCCTCCATAAATTAGCGAGATTTATGCCCGGGAGACTTAGATTCGCTAGAAACTGCGTCTAAACTGCGGCGGGGACAGGAATATGATGGGGAATCGATAATAAATTACCCTCTCTGGCGACACATTTCCTTCTCCTTCACCTCCTTCTTCTCCTCTCCAGGCGGAGAGACACACCCAGAAAAGCGGGATTCAGCTCGCTCGCTCACTCTCTCTCTCTCTCTCTGCCGCTATCTTGCTCTGCGCTTGCCCATCTCCCTCGCAAGCTTATTATGCGCACTCGTTTTCGGAGTCGAAAAATCGATGGAATATGCAAAATACTCTTGGGCTGGACGGGCGGGATCTGCCTAAGTCAACACAAAGTCACCATCTGCCTCCCTCCCCCCTCCCCCTTCCCCCTGCCCAATGCCCAACCGAACAGTCCTGAAGGCGGGACGGCAGTCCGCACACACACCCAATCCATTCCACTCCTGCTCCCAGAAACTCTTTCGGAATGGAATGTAAATTTGAACAGCGCTTTCTTTGTCTTCTGTCGCAAAAGGGCCACCGAGTTTGCTTTCTGTTGTTTTAAAATGCTTTGCTCCCCATATAAATATCCATACATATACAAAAATACATATATACTGGGCTCCAGCTCCAAGTGCTGCCTAATGTAATCCCCGGCTATCTGTATCTGGCAGATACGCACCAAACGAACCACTCAGACCTAGACCCCGTCTCAGTGTCAGTGTCAGTGCCAGTCACAGCCAAAGCCACAGTCCGAGTTTCGGTTTCATTTTGGGGTTTTGGGCCTGTGCCTGGGTCTGGTCTGGGTTTTCAATCGGCCTCTAATGTCGAAAGGTGGTCAATGCTGTCCATTTTAAGATTTTAATCGCTGGAATTTGTTTCAAGTCATGGAAATTTATGTGACATCCCAAATTTTGTGTGTGACACTTTGGAAACGTTTTTATGGTTTATTAAAAAAATATTCGATTCAACTTCGGATCGGATCGGATCGGATTCGTCTCCAGCTTGAGCTCGTTTCAAATGCAAAGCAAAAACTAGTTTTTAATTAAAACCTACGATGCTCTCTCCCACAGAAGGGGGAGGAGCAGGTCGGGAACTGGTACCCCTATAATTGGGCGGGGGATTTGGCAACGTCCCAGGCCAAGTGGATGGAATTCTCCGAGGGCCTGCACTTGAGTCCCTTTTAGGCCCGCACCGAGCAAATCGATTGAAAGCCATAAAACAAAATGTTTATATTTCCAGAAGTCAAAAGTCAAATGGGAAACGTAAAGATCATCAAACCGAACGGCTCTGGGAGCTGCCATTGGTCGAGGGCTCTTGGCTTGGCTTGCAGGGCGGTCGGGAGGGGAGTTCTCTCAGCACTCGGTCTTAATTGAAATTTGAAATATGGTATTATGTGCGCGCTGTTCGGAAACAGTTCATAATGCCGAGCTCGAGCCAAGTCCCAGCACACGGTTCTGCTCTCGTTTATTGAAATAATTATCCAGTCGAGTGTAATGAACAACTGGCTCAAGTGGAGGTATGTGTGTATCGTGTCCCAAGTGCATTGCATCCCGCCCCCTACCCTTCCCTCCAGCACAGTCGCAATGCCAATGCCATGTGCACTTGTCCATGAAGGCAGCCCGTGGCCGCGGGCCATGGACGACCGCCGACTGCCGGGGATGCTCTGCTTAATCACCTGCAGATGTGGTTCCCGATTGGATTATAATTGAAATCGCTTGCTTCGACGCAAAGGAATCCCCAAGTCCATGAATCAATCCCAGAGCGAGTCCACGATCAAGACGTTAACAATTAATCCAAAATACCCAAATATCCAATATCCAAAAATATTCATTTAATGCCCGAAACCCCTTCAGATTATATTCAACAACTAGTTTCTGTTATTCCATTTTTTTCCACACAATTTTAAGCTAAAATTATAATTTAAAACTTAATTTTAACGAAATTGTTTTCGTTGGGTCTGACATGACTACACAATCAAATAACAAAAAAATAATAATTTTTGAAAATTAATTTTAGTTTATTTTTAATATTTTCGATCTCTGGCAATTATCAATCGATCAAACGAGTAGTTTCACTTTTAAAATATACTTTTTTGATCTGTTTTACTTTAAGTAATGTTGTGACTTTCCCCTAGCGATTCAATCGTCGGTTTTAAATTTTAAATAACATTCAGAATCATTTCAAATCTTCCAGGGGGATGCAGTGATTAAATTTAACAATTTACATTTTTTTGAAGCCACAAATGGAAAATACGAAGGGTAAATAAATATATACATGTTTAAAAGGGAATCATTGGCGGTGCTCTCTTTCGATTTCAATCTGGACAAATTTATGGTCGAACGTCTAAAAATAATGTAGACTCCCGAGCATCCCCTCTCCATAGTGCTGGAGGTGCACCATTTTGTATGCTCATCAGACGAAATCATGAAAGCATGTGACTGGCATAAAAATAGAAATTATTCCTAACAGAATAACTAATTAAGGAAACACACTACCAGGCCGTCCAAATGGTAAATGGAAAATGGCAGAGACGCTCGTTTTAGCAGCAATTTTCACACCCAAAGTCCGGCGAGCAACCGCTGGCCGCTGGCCCACCCGCAATTACGGGGCATTTACATAAGCCATTCATTAATTTTTATTGCACATTTCTGCTATTGTAAGGAAAATGTCAACAAGCCTCTGCTGGCGACACATTTGCCATTTAAATTAATACAAAATGCGAATGGGAAATCGCAAGCAGCAGAATTACAGCCACAAATCTCACAAAAATAGAGCCGGATCGAGAACAACAGACGATGGCGCCCACACAGATCGAGGCAATTTCTATTTTTGACAGAAACGGTCTGCGATTTTCGACACATCAAATCAAACGATAAGAACAAATCGGAGACGACAGCCAGCCATGTGGAGGATTTTTGATAGCATAACGGAATGTAGGAATATTTTAAAATAATTACGTGCTTCGACCTCAGCGGGCAGGGAAGAAGGCAGAAAGCACCTCAGGCGTGGAGAATGGTCGCCCGACCAGCGAAATAAGTTTAATGTTAATTTAATTGCATTTTTATTGATAGTAAAAACATTTATGCGGCATACAAAATGAATTATGAATGAATTGGCAGACTAGTCTCGACCAGACCACAGAGGAGTGCTGCGCTCTCCACGATCCAACCGAAATCACACAAGCCCGTGACTGACTCGTAGAATTAGCCAATAACAAATTTACGTCGACATTAGTCGTGTTTGACTCTTGTTTCCATTTTGATTGGAGTTAATTAGTAATTTATTTCGATTCAAAAGAACAATTAAACACTTGATTGTGCTCTGAGTCTCGTTTATTAATCCGAAACAAGTAAAAGACCACACAAATTTCTTTTCCAAATAAAATCGCAATGTCTTTCGTGTAATGTTATTAAAATATTAAAATATTCCGACGAGTGCTAAGGTTCTTTTCTTTTTAAGGTTCTTTAAGGTTCATCGTTAGGTTCTTTTTTAGCAAATAAATCCCAGTGTATTCGCAGATTGTATCGAATCCTGACCCAAGGACACCGCCACGGGCGTATAGAGGGTACATTAAGGGTTATGCGATTTGCACGGGCCGCATTTAGTGAACGGCAGGTCCTGCAGCGTTCTGAGTCCTTGAGTTGCGCAATTAGTTGGACGTTTTTGTTTTTTATGCCAGCTGTCGGGTGGTCTACCTGTTAGCCTTCTCCGCGGCCCTTTCCAAATAACATCCTTTCTCCGGATGAAGTTTTTTAACTGCGTCCTTGAAGGTGCAAGCTATTAACGAGCGTTTGCCGAAATGCATCGGGTTAATAGCTCTCACCGAGGGGAACTGCTGCAGCTCATCACTCCGGCTGCTCAGCAAAACCCACTTTTCACATCGATAAACTAGAAACGGCAGGATTGACCAGAGATTGGTGGGACATTTGAAAGGGTATTTTAATGCAGCTTTTCGCTGCAGAAAGAGTCGGGTTGTCGTTGTCGTTGTCAGCGAAAGTGAAGCAGCTAAAAGGCGGCAGACGGAGAGATGCGAGCCCCGAGTGGCGGCCATAAAACCTCCAAACAAAAGGTGAGCGGTAGTCGTAAAACGCGACAACATGGTGTGACACTTCGAAGATGTTGCTTCCATATTTTTACCATATCCTTGCCAGCAACGTGGGCCTGTGCCTTGGCCTGGACTTGGTCGAACTGGTCACCCTGTCGCTTCGCTGCGGACCGCGACTTTTGTTTGCCATTTTATTGTCACTCCGAGAAGGGTTTCCAAGCAACGCAACACAGAAAACGAAACGAAAATCCGGCATTTTACGGCCTTTTTGCAATTGGACAGTTTAACCCTTCACGTCCATCTGGTATGTTTACTCGTTACCTTGCCTTACCTTACCCTACCCATTGTCACAAGCCCCAGGAACAAAAGGCATACACGTTTCGTGGTTCTGCGCGCAACGACTCCTTTTGATTGTGATTTATGGGCTAAGAATAACCGGAAACTAAGGAAGCAAGAGGCCGATTCGTGTGTTTGAATACAGAAAAATCGTGAGACGTAGAAGCAAAATCACAAACAACTTTTGGCAACTTTAAGGACGTGTCTGTCGGCTTGTCATACGGGAAAAAAAAACAGAGCATATCCAAATAAAATCCTGATTCAACAAAAAAAACAATAACAGTGCATAACAGTGCTGTGGGATCTACTAAAAGTGCTACATAGAAGTTGTGGACAATTTAAGTCCCGAATATTCTATATCATCAGTATGAATCAAAGATAATCCCCAGTTTCCTTTCCTTGTGTCCTGAGCTCATGGAATCTCTGGGGGTAAAAAAATCTTTTGTAAGACCCTGCTTAGGAATGATAATCACTTATACTCTATATCGCGTTCACAAAATATTATATATTTATATATATTATATATTTGTGTAAATCATAAACAGAATTCTCAATATGTAAGTAAAATAGTTTCATATTTTGATCGAATTGAAAGTTTTTCTCCACTCTGAGACGCTATAAGTGGGAAGTTTGAATACCTGTCGGCCAGTCGTTTCGCATTCCACATGCATTATGTGACCATGTGGAGTCGCTGCTCAGGGAGCTGCGCGTAATCTCAATGCGGCCTCTCAGCTCACGTCGCGATGTGGCACGCGATGTGGGAGAGGACATGTCGGTGGCAGACATTGTATGAGTCGCGAGCGAGTGCGAGCCGACTGGATTATTTATTTTTGTTAAGTTAATCCGCCGCATAATTACTCGCGATGGTGGAGAGGGGCGCCGCCACTCCACCACAGGCCCATTCACAGAACTCGTAAATTCCACCTTGGGCCGCTGTTGTTCCTCTGTTCCGCCTTGCGGACTGGCCAACGGTCGCCAAGTCTCCTCTCAAAGTGAAGCGGGATAGGCCAAACCAAGCCGGAACGGTGCGGTGTGTGTCGTGACGGGACTGGGGGAAGGGAAGGTGGCGCGGACACGACATGTCCGACTGTGCACATAATTGGCGTGCGTTTCCTTTAAAGTCCGACCAGACGCGGCGGGTCTGGGTCTGGGTCTGTGTCCGGAGTGGGGCCACAGAGTGGCATGGCCGTTTTCCTCAACTAAAACTCTCTTTTAATGGCCGGCGGCGATGATAAGCCCGTGGAGTTTATGGCTCCAGATAGCAAGTGTCAGCGTCACGTAAATTCGCAAACAACTAAGGAAATTAGGATGCCCGCTTCCCATGCTCATGGGGTTATTAGCGATGGTTTTATGAGTAGAATATCTGAGGAAGGGCTCTAGTTATGTGTGGGATGGAACAGGGGGAAAGCACTGACAGACCACAGACCAAGGCGTGTTTAATCTATGCACAATTTATGCGACATTTAGTCACTCTTCGGGCGGAATCCTCGCTCTTGAATTCAAGCAGTCAACAATAACTTGGTCAATCGATAATCGGATGACGATGACCCAAGCATTCAATAGATACTGCTGCTCCTTCAACAACACAGCCCATTAGGGCTATCCCTTTGCCTGTCCCCTGCCCAAGGCGCTGAATCGACCTCTTCGATGACCGCATGGATGAGTCAAGTCAATGGCTGAAAACGGGTTTCGGTCCGTCGAGGCGGCCAGGCAAGGCCATGCCGCTGTCATGGCTGTCACGGCTGCCGGGGAGGGTGAGGCTAGGCGAGGGCGAGAGGCAGGCAAAGAAAGTGAGTGCGGCAGGGAGAAATGCGCAGGGAGAGTGGAGGATGTGCGCAGGGAAAGGGGATGAAATGAAATCTCTTTGCAAACTCTCATTTCAATCTATTTATGAACCAGAGCTGCGGAGTCTTAAAGACAAAGCCAAACCAGAGCATGGCGGTCAAGAGGCGGCCCTCTTATCACAGCCATTGCCTCCGCCATCGCCATCACCATCGCCATAGCCGCATTTGAAGTGGTTGATCCGGTTTGTGGGGCCCCAGCCCGCTCCCCCACCACTCGACTCCAATGCGCTCGCCTTTCGTGTGAATCTGTCGTGTCCCTCTCCGCTCGTTTGGTGCCCATTTGGGGCTCGTCTGGCCGCGGCCAAAGGTCACTCAGGTGCCTCGGAAACCACCTCAGTGGGTCTCCGGCATGTACACAAAATTAATACCAAGTGCCGGTCGAGTGCCGTTCTCTGATTATGCATGCACACTTAGCCCAATCGACTCGGAATCATTCAGGCCCGAAGTGGGCTCCCGCAATGTGACACATGCAAATGGAATCGAAAAGACATACTTCGGGCACTTCTATGGGAGCGATCGCATTCGCCTTGGCAATTAGCGTCGAGGTGCCTGGCTATGGTCAATTCAGTATGAACATTCACATCAAACTCGGAATTAATTCGATTAATTGCATCAATTAATCCCCATCTAATGGAGCATTATATGCCGGATATTTATGGTCTCACTTTACAGCGAATTACTTAAACTAATTGATGAGGGTGAAACATTTTTCCTTTCTGTAATTACATGACATATACTACAGTAGCTGTGTACAATTTATCAGTCCCTTCACATATTCAATACATTAGGTTTAGTAAGTAAGTTTATAAGGCAGTTGCGAAAACACAAACACCGGCTTACAAATGACTACATTGAAGGCCGAGAGAAATATCGTTTAAGGCAGCCTAGAAGTAGATAGAGCGCGGCTTTGGTAATTTGTAAACCTTGTACTCAAATAGCCGTCTAGTGCCAGGCCTTCATTCTTTTCCACAGTTTTATTTTGAAAAGATTTCAACGACTGCTTTTAATTGATCTTAAAAACAATGTTCTGTTAATCGTTATTAGTCTTACCACAGATAATTATTATAGTAGCATTCTCTTGTAGTGGAGTACATAAGTATGTATTTATTTCGATTTATTTATTTCCATGTTCGTTCTATTTTGCAAATTCCCAAATTTTTTATTTACCCGTTGTTTTTTGTAATTCCTCTCCAATTTCTGAACAGGTAAACTCGAAATCATTCCTTAAAAAAAAAATATTTGCATCATGTTATTTAAAATATGTAATACATATGTCGTTAAGTACCTGTTTATTACCGCTGAAAGAAAAAGCGCGGAGAACTCTTTTCCTCGGGATTACGGCTATTTCGGCGGTTGTGTATTTCGGATCTCTGTTTCGGCTTCCCGCGCAACTAGTTGCTGAACAAGTACATTTTTATCGACAAAGACCTGGTCGGGCTTCGCTCACCGTGTAACGTTAAATGCGCGTTAAATGGCGCGGAACTAGCTCGAGGGGGTCAACTGACAAATTTAGCTTCTACACCGCTTCAATTATGGTTTGTGGGTGTATTTATTAAAATGGAAATGGTCCCTTGGTCTTAATCGATGGAATAGTGCGAAAGGAATAATATTTAATCATACTGCAACAGAATCTTCCAGAAGTCATTGGGAATATGGGTGTTGCTGCTGAAAAATGCATTTAGCCAGAAGATGGCCCAACAAATACACGTCCCTTTTGGTAAAAAATTGAATGTCAAGGAAAAATTCCAGTCCATGAAGTATCCACCACAATCTCCCAATATGAATCTGATCTAAAAATGTATGGAGCCATGTAAAATCGCAGCTGGTCAAATATGCGGTGCCTCCAAATGAAACGATGGAGCTGTGGGAGAGGAAAAGGATGTATTCCTCCTGCAATGGTGCAACGCCACAACCACAGTATGCCAAATCGCATAGGAGAGCTAAAAAAATTAAAAGGGCTGTGGAGAATTTGGTAAACTGCTATTTTTGGTTTATTATACCCGTACCCAAAAAGAGTTAACGGGTATATTAGATTTGTGGTAAAAGTGGATGTGTGTAACGCAGAGAAGGAAACGTTTCCGACCCCATAAAGCATATCTATTCTTGATCAGCATCAATAGCCGAGTCGATATAGCCATGTCCTTCTGACCATCCGTCCGTCCGTCAGTCCCGATGAGCTCCTAGATCTCAGAGACTATACGAGCTAGAGCAACCAAATTTTGTTTCCAGACTTCTGTGATATTGCTACAGTGCTGAGTGTGGTACTGCTACAAGTATATTTCAAAAATTCCTCCCCACAATAAACGAAAATCTGTGGCAGCCACAATTTTGAAGATACAAGAAAACGCAGTATCGTAGAGAATGACTGGATTGATCGGATTCTGACTGGGGAAACGAGAATACTTGGGTCTAAAGAATTATTTATTAATTGTGGCCAAAAAAAAAAAAAAGGCAGGTCCTCGATTTGTCTGCTTTCACATGTTGCTCCGGTTGCTCCCTCCTCCCCATAGCTTTCTCTCCACCAGTTAGACTCGTACTCGTAAAAATGACCAAGAATATACATATGTATATGTATGTATGTTTGGATTCTTTATAGGTTCTTCTCTGCTCTGCAAACAGTCTGCTTGTGATCCCTAATTACTTATAGAACGTTCCTAGGATTGGGGTACGTGGAATTGGAGCTCTTTGAATCCTCACAATTTATAATAATTCCCAATATTGCGTACTTTATCACTCATAATCCACTAAATTGCTGGAAAAAACTTTCCTCCGCGGACGCCAGTTCAACTTCATGGGCCGCTCGTCTTTCGCAACCAGATGCGATGCTGCCCTGCCCAGACCCACAGCTTCACCCTAGGCTATCCCTAACAAGCGCCAGCAGATCCCTCGTTCCCCATCGTAATCCCACTAGCCGCCACTGACCAGACGCCGGCCACGCCTCGTTAGCCGTTGCGTTGCCCATAGCCGCGGCTGTGCGGAGCACTTTACGAGGCCATCAATAACAGTCGGAGTCTGCGATGGAGCAATCTCGAGCGATTCGGCTATCGGCTATCGGAGCTGGCGTTTGCGTTTGCGGCAGTGGCGAAAAATCGTTTAAATTGTTGCAAATTTTAGTTGATTGTTGGGGGCTGTTAGCCGGACGTGCCTTTTCCAGAAGACGCTCCCCGGGCCATGGGCAAAGGAAGGGGGCTGGGAAAGATACATGAGCGATGTGATGGCGATCGTGCCGCTGCATATAGGGAGAATTCGTCCGAGTTGCCAGCGAATTTTTGTACTTTATTGCGTTCGACACTTTAACGAGTCCAAATACAAATTACTCACGAGTGGTTCTGGATCGGGTTCAGACCGGGACGACCGGACCAGACCAGGCCAGGCCAGTCCAACAAATGCGAAAGTTACGCAAAACCATAATTAACAAACATTCGGAGGAATTCGTTTTACGAGTAGGCCAGTGCCAGTGCCATAGCCAGAGCCAGAGAAAGAGCACTCCAGAGCCTCCACTTGACACAGACATTTTGATTTATTTCCCCAAGAGCGGACTCACTCAGAGTTGGGACCTGTTGTGGAGACGCTCTGGTGGGGGAGGGCAGCAGATGATTTATCCGAGTACGCGACATTGGGAAGCGCGGGAAATTATAGGAAATCCTTTCCAGCAGTCACATAACTCTCGCCGATCGTTAGTCGGACCCACGGCTGATGTACGCCCGCGTCTAATGAAGCCGTCAGGTCGTTGTCACCAGACTTCCACCATTTGGCCGCTCTACGTGACTGCACCTACGAATTGCATCCAATGAGTCTGGCCAGGAATTAAAGGCATGCAGTTGGGAGGGTGGCAAGTGAAGGAGAAGGTGACGCTGCAGGTGTGGCTGTGGAGGAGTCGGAGATTTTTCACGGTGGGGAAATGCAATCAACGAATCAATTGTGCTGTCTGCGATTGAATATAGAAATGAAATGGCTGTACCCTATTGGGTAAAGCCAATAGATAAGAACCCATGTACGAGTACTTACTGCTCCATGTACCCATGTACGAGTATTTACTGCTCATGACGAGCCTTCATCAACTGTTTGTTTCATCTACTGATTTACCACTGAAACTGAAGACTTTTCCTATCCATCAATTGACAAGTCCAGACACGAAAGATCACCTGTAAAAAATAATCTTCTATAGACAACATTTTTATCAATTTGATCAACAGACTAGTGACATTAAAACTTACTTGAATAGGAGCCTTAGTCTAAATCAGCTTTCGTTATCGACCTACTATCATTAAATCATTAACTAAAAAACGTTTAAACTCCATTGGAACAATATCAGTAAAGGTAAATTTCTGTTCTTTTATATTTACGCATATCCTGCAGAAACTTCTATGCACCGAAATAAAACTATTCATATCCACTAGACACAATAATTAAATTTGGATGAATATTAATTTCCAATGGATATTAAATGCATTTTAATATTTAATCTGTTAGCTACTTATGTACATATATCTTATATACAAGCAGCGACAAAAAAAGGCACACTCTAAAATTGTATGCATTTGTGACTTATCTAGTCAGTGGTTTCCTCAAATGCTATCCCATTCGTCTACTTTTTATTTTTTGTTGTAGCTAAATCAATTTTAAACATAACTACTTTTTTTGTTCTATATAATTTTTGTATACCTAGAAAATGAATATTTTTAAAATCACACGTTTGTAACGCTTTTTCGGTAATTGTGACGAAACCACTCTGGGGAAAAAAAGAAAATTTTGGCATTTAGTATTAAAATTAAGCTAGACCCCTACAAATTTGCACGAATGCTCGTTAGACTAAACTAGAATTTTGGAAAAACAAATACCACGCCTTCTTTCCGCCCACCATACTAAAAAACCCCCATTTATATCGTATTTATTATACAAAATTGGTTTAATACATTAATTATGATAGAAATACTAAAACAAAAGGGTGAACTTAAAAAAGTATATTTTATTGATTGATTGTGATTTTATTTGAATTGCCAAAAATGGCGATTGCATTTCGGGAAGTGGCTGTTTACATAGGGAATACTGCTCACTTTCTTTGAAACTGCAATCGATTGGCCTTCAGTGAGATAGTTTTCATCAATATTTTCTAAAATATAACATTTTACAGCGTACTGCTTCGCGTTTGAACAAAAACGAGCAAAAAGCATTAATACCATTTGATTGTATAATTATTGACTAAAACATCTCAATTTAACCTTGGTGCTTCGTTGCGCTATACAAAAGTAATAATATACAGAAAACACATAACTTTGTTGGTATAAAGCTAAAAATACACTCAAGCAACACATTGGACAATTCAATAACAACACATAACTATCTAAAAACATGCATTAACAATTAATCTACATAGCTCGAGCTGCAGCTTCCATATTTACACTTTTAGTTAATATTTGGGAACACATTGCCATTCAAGCTGCAAGCTGTGAAATGTTTCCCGCACTTTTTTACAAGTCAAAGCAGCACTGAATCCGCTGACCTTGAAAGCTCGCAAAAAATGTTCTAACATAAGTTTTATTCTATCAAGTTATTAGGGAGTCAACATTTGAAATCGCATTAAAATATTTAACACAAAAAAAATTACATTTATGCCAAATTTTCGACTTTTTGCCCATAGTGCAAACGGAAGAAAAAAATAAAATTTAAATAGAGCAACGAATTTTAACAAACAAAACAAAAGGAAAGGGCGCGTTATTTGTGAAACGATCCTTAGGATCGGCTTAAAAACATGCTGAAATAAGATTAGAAGTGTCATAATGTTTCGCAAATGATATTTCGGATCGAACTTTTCAACGTCGGTTTAAATGCTAAAATCAGATTAAAATTTTTCGAGGGAAAAACAAATTTTAATTTGTCGAATTAAAAATCAAATTGGTGTGATTCTGAGCTTATATTATATAAACAGAAAATAAACCAAAAATATTTATGCATATCCTTTTTAAATATCCTTATGCAGAGAAATAAAAGATCCATATTAACTTGACAAATGTAATACATTCGAATATCCAATTGATTGATCCAATTAATAGCAAAAAGTGAATAATAATAATAGTATTATAATTTGGGAGAATATTAGTTTCCAATAGATATAAATATTCAATTTAATATGCCTTTTAAAAATTGATTCATCTCTCTATCGTGAACAGGAATATGTAAAACAATCCCATAACACTACTCAATAAAATCGAACAAAATCTAAGTTAACAAGTTATAAATTAGACAGCACTTTGTTGCTTCCTCTTACCGTCTGTGAAATATTAAGCTTTCAAATGCAAATATGATAATTTTAGTGATCAATTTTGCATTGGACAGCTTAATATTTCCCAGAGGGTAAGAGGAAACAACAAAGTGCTGGGGTCCAATTTATTACTGGACTTATTAGCTTTTCATAATTGCAGAGTTTATTCTAATCAGATATACATAAGCTATTTAAGTTATGTAAAAAATTCAGCGCTACCTCTGAAAAAAGCATAAAAAACAATATTTATTTAAAAAAAAAATCGTATCAAACAATCAGAAAAAGTCGGTTCGGTTCCTTGAGGACAAATTGTGTTTAGTCGTGTAGGCAATAGCACTTTTTGGTTCCAGACCAACTGTTCGTTCAAAGGGTAGAGAGTCTTCGCACTCACAGAAAGTCCATATTTAACTTAAAATATATTGCAAATAGTTCTTATTATTATCGGTCGAATTCAACTCTTAGTCCTGCAAAAATGTTAGCCAGGACATTTGCAAAAAAAAAACTGCTTGAACTGCTTGACACTGCTTTAAGTGGTACACGTTTTCTCCAATAGATGTCGCCAATTGGAGTTTTAATAATTTTACATAGGCAGGGAATAGAACAAAGTTACACTTTGACTATTTATTGTAAGGCTTTAAGTCCGTTCTGTTTTAACCCATCTTCCCTCAGGATTTGCAGTAATTTTGAATGTTACTTTTGCCCAGGCTGTTTTTCGCTTCTAATTTAAGTTTTCCAGCTAAAATGTTATCCGAATAGCGGCCACATCCTCCCAGGGACCAGCTGTCGCTGCATCTGTATCCGCATCTGTGGGAGCCGACAGCCACGGTGCGTGCGCCTGTGTCTGTCCCACGACAGCACTTGGCCATATTTTACCGCTTTTAAGCAGCGCGTAAATACTCACGCTTACTGCAAGAGTAGAGTCCATTAAACGGTCGTAAAAACTTTACGATTCCCAATATGAGATTCTCTTAATACGATTTTTTATGATATTGAAATCTCCTTTCGCTGCGAGCCCATCATCGCCATCTCCGGCCACATCGTCGCGAGGAAACCGAACCGGCAAAACCAACCATCTGAGGCCCACAACTCGTGTCTGACTTCGCCTTGCACTTTGCTCAAATTTACCGGGGAAAACTGAAAAACCACCTCAGGTATGATAATGGCCGTCGTCCCCCAGCCACTCCAACTCCAACACTCATCCTCCACCGCCCAAAAGGGGCGGGTGCGTGTGCTTTAATGTCTTGTTGAGGCCTATAAAACACGCTCGTCATCGCATTGCGCAAATGATGTCGACTCGCTGCGATGACGATGGGGATGGGGATGGGGATGGGATGGAAGATGCCGATGCTGAGTACTCCAATTCGAGCAGTACGGGCTGTCGACGCTGAATGAAATCTAATTTGGCTTTTGATGCCTTATTGAAAGGACCCTGTATCCTAAAACTAACAAATCTCAGTTACCGGTAGCTGAAGCTCTTAAAATAGATGCAAAAGCATTTCCAAAGGTCTTAGACCCTTGGCTTGGGGATCCCCCAAAGGGATGCATCTTTGATTATAGTTCAACAGGGAGCTCTTGTGTATTGAATGGGGGAACACTGTCTTCCGTTCAATTAAATATTTGTATAACAACATTTAAAATATATATTAGAATAATTATTTTTAAAAAAAGAAATTTTTATCCCAGGATCTAAGCTGTTAACTAATTATGAACTATCATCATTTGTACGGGTGTTGCCAATGTTTACTTATTTTATACGAAGACATCTTCCATTACATTTCTGACTGAATTCATCTCGCTCAATGCCTCGCTAATATGTTTCAGGATAAATCGATTTCAATTAATAATTTATCACTTCGGTCTTCTCTTTCAGATGATAATTGGAAAAGTCCCGCAGTCCCTCAACTGGTGAGTGAAAATATTAAGTACAGAGCGGGATAAACAGATGGATGCATTCATTTTTACGATCTTTGTCTTGTCTGTAGTTTTTTTCCGACTATTTTCCTGATTTATAATTTTCATTTGTGCAATTTACAAAACGGTGCATAATTATTGCAATTAAAACGCAATAAACGCGGCCAAATAAAACCAAGACAAAACAGACAAGACAAGACAGACAGGCAGCCGAATGGATAGATGGATTGGGCAGCCATTTGGCTTGCACTCGTATAAATTTTATTGAGTACTTCGGAGTTGACTCGGGAGCGAGTGTGGATGGCACAGAGACCCACATTCCGGATTGGGCTGGGCAGGGAGGGATGCGACAGAAGTGACCTATAAACCCGACCGCATCGGAGGATTAAAAAATGATAGCGTGAGAAGGCATTTTGTAATCGTCATCCGAATCACTTTCCCAAAACACTCGTTCCTACCAACCGCTCATCCGTGGAGAAGGGGAAGGGAACCGCAAGTCGAGCCAAACAAGCCGTAAAAAAACGCTATAAAAGTGTATCAAATTAGGGAATGATGTCTGATGCCGATGTGCACCGCAGAAGTGTCGGTAGAATTTATTTTACAACTACGCTGAGCCATGCATCGTTTCACGGTAAACGTCGATACCATGTCGTAGTTTTGAGTCAGAATTTTTTACTCATTTTAAATTAAACTCAATTTTTAAACAAAATTAAAAAGTGTCCCTCTTCGTGTCAAACTATTACGGCGGGACTTTGGGTGAATGGGTAGGTAAACAAAAGTAAACACGAAAGTACATCTCTTTATTCTCCCTATTTTGTAAGTTGCCTTTATTGTTTTACAAGTGTTTCTCATTTCTCATTGCATGGACTGGTTTTTTTTATGCCTATTTTGTTTTAGATACAACCTGTCGCACGGGAGATTACAACGGAGCTGTTTCTTTTATGGTTTGTTCCGCTTTTGTTTAAGGGTCCCGGGGATCCGCACGCAATCCCACCACCAGCTCAACTCAACTCAACGCTACTTGACTCGAGTCGAGTGGAGTCGATTCCACTCATCCCGTCAATTCCATCCCTCGTTCGGTTTGAGGAGCAACTCAAAATAGTGTTTTATTGCTGTAAATTATTCTTTCAGTTATTTATTTCTTATTTGCCGCTGCTCTGCGCTCCCCGCCCTTGCCTTTCAGCCAAGCCACCGTTCACCCAGTTTCAAATTTTTATTAGTTTATTACGATTATTATCGTTTAATGGGGCTCGTTTGCACCGCCGACGCTCACTCGTTATTGTTGTTAAAGTTGTTGTAGTTCTTTCTTGTTGTTGCTGCTGCTGCTTCTGCTGCTGCTGTTGAGCAGAGCAACGTGTGAAGGTGTTTTATTATTTGTTTTGATTATCAAAATGAACATTTTACATTTTTCCGGTCGTTGGGCGGACCACCTGCCCATGGCCCATGGCCCATGGCCTATGTCTGAGGGGCAGTAAATCACTGCCCGCTGTGAGTGCTCCGCGAGTATGTTCGAGTGCACACAGTGGGGCCAGACACTCACTCACTCATTCACACTCGCCTCGCAGTATGACCCATAAACTTAAGACAAAGTGTGGCAAAATGCTTAATTTGGAATTTATGAGCAATTAATTTTAAAATACTCTGTTGTCCGTTAACGCTGTTCCCCCACCCCACCCCACACCAAGCCATAAAAGATTCCGCGAAAATTTGATTATTTAGCCACTCCGCTGATTGATCATTATTCAATTGTTATCGCTCCACACGAACACGGGATTTGGCAATCCGAGCCAGGCCAATTGGGCAACGGCCATAAAACTACTCGAAAGCCAATTACAATGGAATTATTCGGGTAGATCGGATAGTACACATAAATGGCAGCTACTTTAGAAAGAGAGAGTGCTTGTGGATAGGGCAATTTAGCTGAAATAAATATACACACGAAATGTTCATAATTTAAGCATAGATTGTAATACGAATAAGTCTTGGAAATATGTACTTTAACTCACCTATGTACTCACTATGTACCTATTCTAAGCTTAAGTCTTAGAACTAAAAATGATTGTGATACCGAATATGGAAATAAAAGATTGAAATTTTTGCCGATTATATTTTGCTTTTAAAATGAAACAGTATTTATTTATTTATTTTAAATTTATAATCCTTAACTTAGCTTGGATATTTGTACAATAAGACAATGGTAAGCAATTGAATCATGTTATTCAGATAATTGATACATACTATATATATCCGTATTAAATACAACAAATTACATATGTATATGTAGTAAAGAGGAGATTTGTTGGGTAAGTTGATGTTGTAGTCAGACGCGCTTGTTTTACCATTTTTTACCACTCACTCAATCCATCACAAAAAAATAGCCACATCCCAAATTCCATTTATCCTAGAAGAGACCACTTCTGGAGGCCATCCCTGAGGCGGAGTCGGATGACAGGCCAGGCGGCCCAGACAAGTGGCCAAGTTGAGAAATTGCAGATTCGTTTCATTTCCGCATAAACTCGCAGCCCAACGAGGAATCTGCTCTGCAGAGGCAGTGGCAGTGGCAGAGGCATCGTCAGAGGAGTGGAAGAGTCAGGGAGGGAAATGTCTGTGTTGTTGTCCAATTCCAATCGTAAATTTGAAATTTTTCATAAAAATGTCATAACAGCAATTCCACTGACAAGGGCAGAAGGCGGGGAGGGAGAGTGAGTGAGAGTGAGAGAGAGAGCGAGAGAGAAGGCGTCAACGAGAAGAGCAACAAAAGGCAGCGGCCGAAAATAAAGGACAAGAAATGAGAATTTGCAGAGTCGGCGTTTTTCATCTCTCGAATTTATGGATTTTTCGTGATTTCTATCACGGAGAGGAGACAAACTGAGAGAGAGAGGTCCGCTCTTTTTGTGTGCAATAAAAAAGGGAAATACAAATTTGTTGCGACTAAATTTAGGCTAATTTGTACTAGGAAAAATGAACAATAACATTTGCCCAAACAGAGTATAAAACGCTTAAGAAAACACTCACTCAAATCGCACTCAAAGGCCACTCAAAGCAGATAGTTTTGCTCTGCGAATGCGACCACTTTTGTCGGCGCTCGGCGCATTCGCATTCTCACGTTATAAACATCAAAATTAAGCATCCATTCGAGAGCGCACTAAAAGCCAGCGAAATCGTATAAGAAAAGCCCCACAAAACGACTCAAACTGCGAAACCACTCAACAGTCACTCCCACTCGACGCTCTTTCGCTCAGACGGCCATCATGGCAGAGAGAACGCCAGAGAGAGAGAGAGAGGGAGAGAGAGAGAGAGAGCGTACCTACCAGACGACTCTTTGTATTCGCCATGTTAGTGCGAGGGAGCGAGACGACCCGATGTGCCCAGCAGCGCTGCCATCTTTCTTATTGCCGCGGTCGCCGTCAGCGCTGGCAGAAAGCGCTAGTGTGGTGTATGGGTGCATATGCGACACGATATGCGTGTGTTTATGCGCAACGGCAGAGTGCTAGTGCTGTGCTTGAAATGAATTGCTGCTGCTGTTGCTGTTGCTGGCCTGGCGGACGCGACGGACTGTTGTTGTCACTGCCTCAGCATCCAGCGGCCCATAAGAACGCTCGCATGGCTTTTGTATTGCGCCATAAACGTTTCGCTGCTCGTAACGCCACAACGGCCGTCGCGGCACTCTCTCGCCACGGAAAAGCATGTAACAACCAGCAATCATCCAGACCAGACAGACAAACTCTCCAAAAGCGCCCGCGTTTTCCACGTCGCCGACGTCGCCGCCTTCGTCGTAGTCGCGTCTCTGCCGCAGTCTCTGCTTCTGCCTCTGCCTCTGCCTCAGCCTCAGCCTTGGCCACAGCCGCTCTGCCAGCGCCGGCAGCAAGAATTACCAATTACACGAAATTTTTATACTCTTTTAAAAATTTCGTTTTATTATAATATTTATTATCGTGGCGCGCAGTAGTGTCTGCGGAACAGCGCTCGCTCAGCTCTTAGCTCTCAGCTCCAATCGCCAAGGCTCCACGCTCCACGCTCAGCTTCCAGCCTCCACTCGACCGATTCCGATTCCGTTTCCGATTCGCCGTGTTTATTATTATTTTGTGCTCGTCTCTTATTGTCACTTAACTGTTATAGTGCGGTTTATAGTTTATAGTTTTATAGTGGCACGAAACACACACCAACAGAGCGGAGCCCCGACATCAACACATCCCTCTGAAATAAAACAATACGACTACGAGTACGACAACGAGTATAATGCCAAATCAGAAGTCGATCGGGGAAAACTGACACTCCGAAAGCCATCAAGAATTAAACCGTGACCCCAGAAACTGTCAAAACAAGTGTGTGTGCAGTACATAAAAATTAAAAAGTCATAAAGTTGACATCGTAAAAGGTTCGAGAGTTCGATTCCGCCCTCTACCTGTGGGGCCAGAGAGAGAGAGAGAGCAAAGTGTGTTACGGCATTTTAAACAAAGTAATTAAAGCAGAACTGAGCCAGAGAAAGCCTTTCTCCCAGTCCCAGTCTCAGTCCCAGTGCCAGCGACGAGCCACACACGCACTTGAAGAGTCGTAAAAGGAAACGCTGTGAATCATAGCCAATAGCCGTAAAAACATAACGCGTTCGAGTGCCGTCGCCGTCATTAAAAGTCCCGCGCCTATAAATCACCCGACGGCAGGCCAGCACCAGCACCAGCACCGGCCCCAGCACCAGCTCCCCAACCGTGCATTATTTTCCGCGTAATTGATGGCCGCTTTTTAATTGCTTTTACAACAAATAAATGTCCCCACCCACACACACCACAGTACCAGAACCACATCAACAGCAACAGCAGCAACTGCAGCAACACGGAAACCTGAAACCATATGCAAATTTAACAAATTTCGTTGTGAATCCTCGATTTCGGTCGAAAAGCATTGAACAAATACAAACTGCTCGCCAATTGGAAGGCGCTTTCCAATAAATCACAAGCCACTTTGATAGAGAGCCCCAGTCGAGCTCTGAAAGGTAACGAAATGCATTCTCACCTTCTTCCCTCCATCTGCAAGACCAGAAAGTAGATCAAACTCGGGGAACTGGCAAAGTTCCTTCTCTATACCAACACCTCTCTCTCTCTCTCTATCTATCCCCGTACCGCTAAAAGTCTACTAACTCCTTTGCCAACCCACTTACTATATTTATATACTCGTAGTGTACTAATCCAGGAGATGGCACTCCGCTCTCAGCCCCCAGTAGTTCTACTAACCCTTTGGCATTGTGCAGGGAACATTTGTTGAACGCAAAGCAAAAAGAAATGCGATTTAAAGCAGCAAAGTGAACAAATATTTCCACTCGAATCTTTCGGTGGCAGTCGGAGAGATTTATGTCCCATCTGAACATATTCAATTTGGCTAATGTTCTTTTTATGTTTTCCGAACAATCTCTTCTGATACAGTATATAATATATATATATATATATATATATATTCATCTCCGAACGTTCCTAAGTTGTCAGCTGTCTTCGTATTTTGGCTGTATTCGGTTTTTGTTTATCACGATTTTTAGTGGATCTCAAGTTTATTTTCTCTTCTTTATGGCATTTTTAGTGCTCTTTAAGTTGATCAATTTGGTGCCTGATTTATACATCCAATAGAGTGATTTCCTTTGCATTATAATGCCATAAAATTGATATGAGAGAATAAGCATCCGACAACTTAATAATCAAATAGGAAAAGTATTCCCATTTTGCTGCTTAAATCGAGCGAACTTCCAAGCTGAATTCGAACCAAATTTGTTAAAGAGAACTCGCAGAACACAAACACTCAACCTAGTCACTCCCCGATCGATTCAGAATCTTTGCTCGAACCACTCGCAAGACTCAAGCTAGATAAACAAAAAACAAAAACGAAAAATAAGACGGCGAAGACGGAACACTCGCAAGAACAAAAAATATACCCAGAAGTAATCGATCCTAGCCTCAAAGACTCAAAATAAAAGAAACGAAAAGAAAATAAAACATCCAGAACAGACTCGACTCCGACGCATTCGACGACTCGGCGATTCTCTGCCGGAGAGCAAGATATGTGCAATGTCAAAATTTGTTTTCGATAGTATGCTGCCAAAGTACCCACAGTTCCAGCCATTTATCAGTTCGCACCTAACCAACACACCTCCAACCTCGTCATCAGCAGCCGTCGCAGCCGCCCTCGCAGCAGCCGCAGCCTCCGTCTCAGCCAGCTCCAACACCTCGGCGACCGCCAGCAGCAGCACCAACAGCGGCAGCAGCCACCTCAGCCTGCAGACCGGCTCGCTCTCGCCAGGATCCAGCGCCCTGCACCTGGGCAACCAACTGCATCAGCAGCACCTCAGCCAGTCCTCCCACTCGCCGGTGTCGTCCTCGTCGCCCTCCTCCGCGGCGCTCTTCCAGCAGCAGGCCCAGCAGCAGCACCACCAACAGCAACAGCTCCACCAGCAGTCGCAGTCGCAGTACTCCTCGCTCTCCGCCGCCCTCCAGCTGCAGCAGCAGCAGCACATCAACAAGCTAGCCGCCGCCGCGGCCGCCGTCAACTCTCAGGGCTCCCACGCCCACGCCCACTCGCACGCCCACGCGCATCAGCAACTGCTGCTGACCCCACCCTCGGCCGGCAATTCGCAGACCGGGGACAGCAGCTGCTCCCCCTCGCCATCGGCCAGCTCCTCGCTGCACCGCAGCCTCAACGACAACTCTCCCGGATCCGCGGCCAGCTCCGTAGCAGCCGCAGCAGCTGCTGCCGCCGCCGCAGCCGCGGCCAGCTCCTCGTTTGCCATACCCACAAGCAAGATGTATCCGTACGTGTCAAACCACCCCAGCAGCCACGGAGGCCTCTCCGGCATGGCCGGCTTCTCCGGCCTGGAGGACAAATCCTGCGGGTGAGTCCATGATCTCTCTTTATATTCTGCTCGTTTATATTGCCCGAACTGATCTGAAATTTCCATTCCCACTCCTCTATATCTAATCCATTCATCCCCCACTCTGGATCCAATAGATATGGATTCCGTTTCTAGTTACTTTCCGTGTCAGAGATATCCAGCGAAGAAATCTGTTTCCTCTTCTAATTCCGATCTCAATTACTTTCTACTTTCCATGGAGAATCTTCCCAAGAACTCACTTTTCATACCTTCCTGGCCAATACTCGTAAACTCGAATACGCATGTCCCGAGTGCCAAGCGGAAATGCCCAGAGAAACCATCGGGGAAACCTGCACAGACCGCAACCACAAATCCATTTCGAATGTGCTCTAATTATCGGCTCGGCCCTCCGATCCATCGGCCCTCGGGTGCGGGTGCGGGTGCGGGTGCTGGTGCTGGTGCCCATTGAGAATTCACATCGAATGGCCGTAAAGAGCGACCGGAATGGGACAATTAGAGCGCGCTGCGGTGGCTGCTGGTGGCCATTTGTCGCCCGGCCACGAGATTCGCACGCACGTTGACCTTCCGCTGCGGCCATTTGCATATCATATTGGTCCGTGCCGTCACAATGTGTTCCCGCTGGGTGGGCGTGTGGGGGCGATTAGTGCGCAATTAGAGGAAACCGCAGTCGGAGTGAGATGCGAATGGAATGGTCCCAGTTAGGGCTGGTCAGGGTTGGTCAGGGACCGCCACGGCAGCTCAATTTGCATTTGACTTCGGCCTCTTACGCCGGAAGCATACAAGAAAACAAACACGATCTTATGCTAATCGCCTTCCCCTCTCTCTCTCCCTCTGTATTCCTTCTCCTGCAGCAGGTACACGGACACCATGATGAACAGCTACCCGTCGATGAACGTACCTGCCTCGGCGTCCGCCAGCTTCGCACAGTTCTATCAGCACGCAGCCGCTGCCTCGGCAGTGTCAGCCGCCAACGCTGGGGCCATGGGCGTGGACCCTCTGGGCAACGCCTGCACTCAGCCCTCCTCGGGCGTGGTGCCCGGGGCCGGCGGTGGTGGGGGCGGCATTGGTGACCTGCCGCGGTATCCCTGGATGACGCTCACAGGTGAGTCCCAGTCGAATGATCGATTCCCTTTATCCCGGCATTGTGTACACTACTAGATCTGCATAAATCAAAGCCTCTCAGGCACGGGCTGGGAATTCACACCTCGATGGGCGATGGGCGATGGCCGGTGGCCCATATAAACATTAGATAAACGTGGCGCAAACGTTTTCCCATTTCAATTTCAATTCCATTCCGATTCCGAACCCAATTCCAAATCGAATCCAATTCCGAAGCATAATGAACACTTTGCGGGGCACTTCCAAGTCGTTTATTTCGCATAAGTCTTCCAGCCGAGAGCGCTGCTCCCCGTGCGATTCAAATTCGAAACGAAATGTTTCTCCCTCAACGGGTGGGGGGAGGGAGGGAGGGACTGATGGTCCAAGACGGGAACAAAGAGCTCAAAAGTTGGCAGTAAATAAAAATGAAAATAGTTTGAAATGTGCCCCTCTTCGCTGGTGTGTGGTGCGGCGCGTCGATTTATAATTTAAATAGCCTCAAGGTTGCCACACACACACACACACAGCCACATGCAAGCAAACATTCAGCTGTGCCCACACGCATACAAACTAGTCTCGGATACGCGGCCAGAGATACAGATACAGATACAGATACAGATACGATTCGGCGATCTCTTTTTATGCGGCAAACGTAGTACGAGCGATCCGCTCGGAATTTATGTGGGTCACTTTAATTTACGCGATCCGATCCAATCCGATCCGCTCAATTTCGCTCGCCTTTCTGCGGACTTGTTTATCATTTCCCTGCACTGCACTCAATTTCCACGATGGCAAAGAAGGAGGAATGGAACGACTTCAGTTTTCCCCAAGCGCCAGGCCTCGGGTTGAATGCCTTCTGAGTTACGGCGGACAGCGTATGAATAGGACTGTCAATTGGCCTGAGTTATGAACTGCACATCAGTCGCCAAAATAGAGAAAACATCGGGCGATCCATTTGCCCGGGAATGGCTGGGACTCGGCCTGGATTTATGGCAAATGCATGTGAATTAAAAGCATGAATAATTGCGGCTGTATACGAGTTTTGAGGCATATTCAAATGATGTACAAAATACGGTAGAGGCGAAACAAATTTGGGAGCACAGCGGGCACAGTTTATTCGCTCTGTTAGTGGCAGATCGGCGACTAAATCCATTTGAGATAAGCTCTGAGAGATGAAACCCACACCAGGGTTAATAATTTATTAATAGTTTCACTCAAGCAGATTCGCAATAAATTGATTTTCGATTGCAGAACGGGGCATCCAGTGGAGTGTTGAATTGATATCGCGAATGCTTTCGACACGCCCTTTTATATAATCGGTTAATAGAACCATTTGCAAGCCAAACCTGTTGTGCCCAGTCGAGGCCGAGTGGAGCCAAGCCAGCGAAAAAAAAACCCGCCGCATCGGCACCGGCATCGGCATTGGCATCGCTCGGGCCCAAAGATAAACGAACGGTATTCCGCACAATGAGATATTTTGCATATCTCCCGCTCACAGCACAAAGACGATAAAATTGTCAACGAGATCATAGACGACGCGACGACTGCGACGACTGGCTGCGATGAAAGTAAATACGAGCATGACGCCATTATGGCAGCCAAGTGCGCGACACGTCGACGCAGCCCCCCCACCCTGCACCACCCACCCTGCACCACTGAACTCTGTTCACTGTTCACTGTGCACTCTCGTAGATACATAGATACACATGCATTTATCCATGCAGTTGCATGCGAATCGCGGGACTTGATGGAGTCGCGCAAGAATCGTCCCTGTCCCTCCGCTTCCTCCGCTGCCTCCAGCAAACTCTTTACCCCACGTCTGGCGTTGGCTTTCACTTTGCCTGCAGTGGCAGCCAAGCCTCCAAACCCACCCAGAGACCACATCCAAGACCAAGACCAAGACCCGGACGTAATGGCAACGGCAACAGCAACAACGGCAACGTTTTACAGCTGAATGCTTGCCAAATGCAATTTAACTAATGAATTTTAATATTTTACGCCAAAGCGTCTGAATGAATTTTCATTTTCACATCGTTGCACCGACCCAACCGACTCGGGCAACAGCGTCAACAATGTTGCAACTTGCAGCGGATCGTCTGCTGCGGCAGAGGCGTGGCATGTGGCATGTGGATGGGGTGGGGAATGGGTGGCGGAGGGGTGGGGCGGCGTGCCTGTACCTGATTATGCTGATAAGAAAGCAAAGAGGTTAACTTTTCTTAATTATCTGGAAAAGCGCAGCCCGTCCGGCAGGCGGATGGAGAGAGGTTTTCCCATCTATTGCGCTGAAAATTTGCAAGCTCTGCACGCGCTGCATGGCAGGGCGGGGGAGGGGAGGGGAAGGAAAGAAGAACAAATCGGTTATGAGAACAATATGGAAAACGAAGGAAATTATGCAAGGGACTCTAAGAATGCATTTCCCAGCACATGCTCCCAGCTGAAATATTTTAATCAAATTTAATGGTCAATAGTCAGTGGAGGTACATTGAGTTATTTCGAGTTTCATGGCAAAACATCTCTTCAGCAGATTCCAAAACGTTTTTCCCCAGTGCAGACTTGTTGTCTCAGTGAGCACAGAATGCCCTGCCTTGCCAATGTCTGGAGATAAGAGCTGCTGGCCATAAATTGGGCAATCATCAATGCGACAAAGAAGACGGTCCAAAGACTCGCTCCAGCCCTGGCCGTACATATTAGAGATTGTTCTGTTCCTCCGTCCGTCCCTCCCTCCGTCCGTGTGTCAAATAAAGTGGCAGCAACGACCGGGCGAATGCAAAGAAATTTGTGTATTTTAATTAAAAATGCGCCAGTGCTGGCAAGCAGCTTCATCTGCTTATTAATTAGGCGTCGCTTCGGCGGAGGAGTCGTCGACTCTGGCGCTGCCGTCGACGTGGTCTACTTTGGCAGGGGCCGCTGCCGATGCCGATCCGGTCGGACTGGCCAGAGGCCACCACTCTGCTGGTGGTCCACTCATTGCAGGGGCCCAGCCAATTCTGCTTTTTGTCGATGGCGCTGACAACTAAATTGAAAGCGGCCCGATTGAGTGGTTTATGGAGGCTGGGCTGCCCCATTGGCAGAACAGAAGAGGATGGGCTGCCGGACAGCCGGTCAGCCGGGCAGGGCGTTGAACATGATTTGAGAGATCGACAGTGCCCCGTCTGTTGCCCGGCGGCCCAGCATGATCGCCTCAAGGTTGTAGCAATCGATTTACGGGCGTGGAATTTTACATTGGCAGCATATGAATCCTTTGCGTGGACGAAGAAAAAACCAACAGCCAAAAGTTAACCATTAACCATTATTTTACTCTCTTCTCTTGCAGACTGGATGGGAAGTCCCTTCGAGCGCGTCGTTTGCGGCGATTTCAATGGTAAGTACCGCAATTACCGGAAACCCTTGAAGTTAATTCCCCGACTGGCATTGACCCGTCCTGTCCGCAGCATGCGGACGCTAATGGGTTATCCGACTAACCAAGCGAGGAATATGAAGAGAATTTTCATTTTTTAATGCCGGAATGTCCTTGAACAGCGCCCGACCAGCACCTACCTACCGCCCTCCCTCCGACTTTCACTCGCCGAACCCTTCACCCTGCACCCTGCACCCTGCACCACTGCATCCGGCAATCTGTTCCCCGCTCTCCTCATTCGTCACTCGCTCCTGCTGACTTGACTCGGCGACTTTCACCGCTCTGCTCTGCCATGCTCTCCTGGCCTGCCTGTCATAAATCCTTGCCTTTGTCCCGCCTCAGCCATTGTGCATTCATTGTGCTTTGTTTTGTTCTGTTCTGTTTTGTTTGCTGAAGTCATTTTCCTGCGAATGTCCCCGAATGTCCAAAGGAAGGAGCAACTGGCAGCCGGCAACTGCCAGCGCTCGCTCTCCATGCTAATCGGTTGGTCTGGTCTGGTCTGGTCTGTGAAAGTGCCAGCGGAGACCGACCTGCCCGACTGCCCGACTGCCCGACTCGGCCATGCCAAACAAGTAGCAAGACGATACCGTAAATCACATTGATGGACGATCGATCGAATGGATCTGTGTTGAGGCAGAGGCCCCCCAAAATCTCGGCTCTGCTACTGTGTGTGATGGCAATAACAATTACGGAACTGGGCTCGGACAAAACTCACTCAGTTCCACTCAACTGATCGATTCGCCCGATCGTAGCGGGTCCTATCGCCGATCAGCGATGCGCCTGTTGCTCTGCCCGTCGTTAAATGGCTTTTTATGATCATTTTATGAACTATTTACGATTTTACGCATGGTCTTGCGCCGTGCATAACGATCATCGCGATGTTGTTGTTAGTGTGGGATGGGATGGTGACTACGACTACCGCAACGAGAACCGCACCGCAACAGCCGCTCCGATCCGATCCCCGTTTAATGGGCCCGATCTGAGATAATGGCGCTGATTATGCTGCCGCAGTTCTGGGCGATTGTTTAGCGAATCGGTGGCCATATGCTCGGGGTCTGTGCAGCTCGTTACAATTAGTTCAACGACATTGCCGTACAAGTACAATAAATGTGTGGACAGGCACACAATCAGAGCCAGAGCTGGAGGCAGCGACTGGCGATGGTGGGGTACAATTACAACGGGCAGTCACCAAACGGCATTCACATTCCCATAACACTCCGCTGTAATTGATCGACTGAATGGCTGCACATTTAATTGAATGACAATTCGAATTTCCAGATTGTAGTCGAGAGGTTCGTAACTCAGGGCGTAGTTAATACTTTGTTGATACGCGATTATCCATCCAAATCAATTACTGTAATGCAAATTTTAATTGATTCCAGTCGGTGGCAGCCCCAGTGCAAATTACCATTCGAATAATCGAATACCACTTCTGATCAATAATCGGTAGTAGAGTGTACCCATTGTAGCCATTGTTGCCAAGTTATTCATTCAATAATTGTCTAATTGTTACACCTATTGATACATAGTAAATGGTGTGATCGAGCGCTTAAAATGATTTGATTTGATTTGCTGTCCCAAAATGATTGCTTTCGCATGAATGTATTTCGTTCCTTTCTTGGCTACTGTGGCATGTAATTGCGAACCGTTTAATTGCGCTCGACCACTGGGCAAACAGTATTCCACGGAGTCTGGCCGGCCTGAGCCAGGGCTGAAATCGGAGTGGGAAATCGCAGCGATTCTGGTGGTGGGGCTGGAACGTGCCGTGGCTCTGCTTTCGACGTCACAGATCGCTTGATATTCGAGTGGGTTCGGACCCCAGATCCCTCCCCTCCCCACCCCACCCCACCCTCACCGATTGCTGGTGATCCTCTGGTGTTTGCTTTGTAAATAAATCTCTGGCGTTGGCGTTGGCGTTGAACGGAGTCATTCGGCCAATTTACAGCACTAACAGCCGCTGTTTGACAAGTAATTAACTCCCCGAGTTGCCATTCTGCACAGATTGTGGTTTTTGCTGCTGGGTTTCTTGGGTCTTGGGTTACGTTAAAATATTTCTTGTGCTGGGGCATCTCCATGGGGGATTTTTTCTGTAGTGCAAGGAAAATAAGCAAATTATTTAGGTTGGCAAAAGTCTCGGAAATTATGATTCATACTCGCATTTGAATACGAGTACCACAGAGAAAGAGAGGGAGAGAGGCTACGTAGATGTAGATGTACGATGCGAGTACAAATGAATCATTCAATGATCACTCAAATCGAATCTATATTATTAATGCAAATTACGAAGAAAACAAAAATAATATTGTTTGCTTGAGTGCAAGATAAGAGATTGGAATCTCGAGAGAGTGTCCGTCTCCAAATCGAAATCTATATGGAATAGGGAACATCATTTCACCGGCATCTCCATTCGCATTCGGTCCGCAGCGAGCGCACGGCACAGATCAAAATCAGAAAAATGAATTATTTTTATTAATTTTACATGCCATAATTATAGCCCATGATAAGCGCGCTTGGATTCCGATTCGAATTGAAAACTCGTGAAATGCTTCAGGAATCATAGTGGGGTTGGGGGTGGGGTGTCGCTGTTCAGTCTCATCTGCGATGTCGTCTCAGGCGGCGAATATCAATTATTCGGAATTCAATCATGATCGGGATCTGTCTGTGCCCGACGGAATCTCAATGCCAGTGGCGAGGCGAGGCGTCTCCGCCATCTCATCTCCGCCCGGCCAGATAAACGCCGCTGCAGGCCGCGACCCTGTCCGACCCGCCAGCCACTTAACGGCACTGTCTGTAGCGCTATCTCCCTTGCATGTAAATACGAGTATGTACATACATACATATCTGTGGTGTGGCTGTATCTGTTGGTGTGGCTGTGGACGTGGATGCGATTCGGACTGTGAGTGGGCCTGGACATGGACAGGCTGCAAGGGTTAATTTATGAGGCGCGATAAGCGAATTCCATTTCGTTTCGTTTCGGGTTTTGTTTAATTTCCGATTCTCTGTGTTTTCCTTCCCTCCGTTTCTGTTTCTGTTCGGTTATCGTTTTTTTTTTCTTCTTTATTTTTTTTGTTGTTGTTGTATTTACATTTGGCGCGCTCTCTCCCACTCTCCCCCTGGGGGGAGGGTGGGCTGGAGAGGGGCATGTGCGACACCGTGTTATCGGCACGTTTCGTGTCGTTGTTTTTTTTTCATTTGCGGCGGCGGAAAATTCGAAATGACACGTTTCTGCGAGTGCGAGTGCGAGCGGAGCTCCCTGCCCTTTTTTAACTGCCCGTGCGGCTGTTAATCTGCGGTTTTAATGCCCAAGTGGCGCAAATTGGCGAAAGGGTTTGAATTACACATCACAGCCAGAAAGAGAGAACTGTTGAGAGAGAGAGAGAGAGAGAGGGAGAGTGAGTGGCACAGACATGAACAAAATGGCAGCCAGACTGGCGCGTTCCATGCCTGGTCCTGCAGACATGTAAATTTGCGCAGACAAAATCAAATTAAAAGCGCACACGTTCCACAGACAATTGAAGCTCCCCTCAATCCCCTATACCATACCCCATTCCCCCACCCTATCATATTCATTTAAAGTTTATTCCCCTCTTATAAATACATATGTACATACAAACAGGCATGTGTATGTGTATGTATATGTAAGAGGTAATCCTCAAAGTTTGTTAATTTTCATTAATTTAAATATTTCATTTAACGAATTGAGATTTCGTTTAGAACTGGGCCTTAAGTCCGCATTTGTCGTGCGGCGTGCGACATTTGCCATTTTCCACTTTTCCCCCTCCCGTTTTCCGCTTTTCGCTTTCCGTTTCGCGTGCCCTGCCCTGCCCTGCGTGTTACCTTCCTTCCGTTTGGAAGTCTCTCTTGAGGTTGAAATTAATTTGAAGAGGGCGCGCAGTTAATATTAATTTAATCGCGGAATTATACAAGTCGCTCTCGGTGTCGGCTAATGCACTCTTTGTGCTGCTCTCCTCCACAAATAATGTATCATTTCTCCTGATTAATTGCCGAGATTATGCTGTTTACGATGCACTTTGTTCCCCTCCATGCGCCGTAACCGTTTCGCAGTGTGGGTGGTTACGAGGCACTTGGAGCAGTTGCAGTTGCACTCGCAGTGACCGGAGCATACCGCTTTAAATGGCGTTAGATTCAGGTTCGCTTCTCTGATGAGATAATCACGAGTAGTCACGAGACAAAAATAAGTAGAAACTTAATTCAGAAAAGTGCTTCGATTTAGTTTGCGACTTCTCGCCGACTCTCGCCGATATAATTCCCTTTAATTTAGGGGTAGAATATCTCTGATCTCGGATTTCGTTGTTCCAACATTCCACTGTCCAATTATGAAGTTTGAAGAATCTTTTCGTCGATTCCAATCATGTCTATTGTATTTCGGAATCCTCCCCTGGATGAACTCGTTATTCCAGTCCTCGCCATTGTGAGAATCCTTCTCCCTGCTCCTCCATCCGCAGCGCAGCGCCTAATGAAGCCATTCAGGTAATTTCTGAGCCCTTTGGATGGAGAGCTTCGTAGTTTTGTAACGGCCAAGCTTGAAAGGGCTCAACAATGCGGAGGAATAAAACCTGTCGGTGACAAAGGGCTGCTGGGATCATGGAAGGGCTCATGGAGAGCTCCGTCGCATCAGCCACCATTTTCTCGAATTACTCGAATCTTATGCAGCCATTAACAAAAGACCAACTCAGCCTTGTGTGTGTGTGTGTGTGTGTGGAGCCATTAATCAACTTTGTCAGCCAACGAAAATGCCGCAGGAAATGGAAAAAAAACGAGAGACGTTCGTTGTGGTCTGTGGTCCCTCTACGACTCTGACTTTTACTTAAAGCGGGACTGGGACTGGGACTGGGAATGGGACTGGGACAGACAACAATCAATTTCTCAGGAGCCCACAGGACCACACCTCATCACAGAGGGGGGACTGGGACTGTAGGCCAGATCGGTTTAGGTGGAGAGGGAGGGGGAGCTGTCGAGTCGGGCATTGTTCGCTGCAGGGCGACCCGCGCATATTGAAATTTGTATCCGCGGGACCACGGACTGGGCTCTGACTCTCTGGCTGTGTGGCAGGAGGTGGGGCTGGGGCTGGGACTGGGGATAAGCATGAGTTATGTGCACGCCTAGGTAAATATAGAACCCGCATCGGCCGATCGATGCTTTTTATACGAGTTTAAGTGTCACGTTTTCGTTGTGTGGAGGAAGGGGGTGGAGGGGTGGGGCTGTGACTGTGGCTGTGGCTGGGGGAATGGCATTTTAATACGTCATCGTTTCCCCAGTCTGCCCACGCAATCTAAGTTATGGCCGACATCTGCTCAAGTTGTGCATTGGAATAGGAATAGGAATTTGGAATTTGGAATTCGTGTTTGTTTTCACCAAATACGAGTAGCGAGCTCCAGCCGGACCCGGCCAGACCCGGCCAGACCCGTGCCCACTGGGCCGTGAACGCATTGGGAAAATGAACCGAAAAAGGAAAAGGCGAAAGGCGAAAGAAAAGCAAACAATACCAAAATGCGATGGGTTCTGCGCTGCGTCGAAGCCAGTTGGCTCAATTTATATGTATTTTCAATAAAAGTCGATATAATGCTTGCCAAGGTTCATAGAACGAGCAAATGAACTTGGAAACGGCCAGCAGAAGCAGCGGCAGCAGTGGCAGTGGCAGCCAATGAAGGCAATCAATTTCAATTCAGTTTCCTCGCCTTTCCCAAGCGCCAAAGCCAATGAGGCGTCCAAAGGGCAAGACGAGGCCAATTGCAGTTATTTTACTGCTGCTGAACCTTTTTTGTACCCTCCCCTCCGCACCCCACCCACTCTATTACTCTGCGGCGAAAGGGTATCTGTATCTGTACTGAAATCATCCAACGGGGAATACCTGAGATCTCATAGACCAGAGCTAGAATGGAAAGAAGACATTCCCCCTTTTTATTTTAAGTTGATTCACAACACAAAGCCTGAAGTTTCATTTCAGAAGAGTATTCAGCTACTGAGAGCATTCAAGAGCAAAGTTTTAGTCTCCTTCAGACCTTTGTCTCGTCTCCCTCCTTTCACATCCGACCAAATCGCAAACAAAGGACCCGAAAAGTGTTGATGAACCCCACAGAGGGGCGCTGGGTGAACTCCCCGAGTCCAGGCCCACACAGATACACTCTCCCTTGCACACATACACACACACATACCCTCCGAAAGAGTCGCTGTGGCGCCACTTCATTGTGATCATTGAATGGCCGTTGATTGTGTCGCATCGATTCGCGGCGATTTTAATCGCAGCGGGCGCACATTAAACGCCTTTCATTTGCAATTAAATTGAGGCGCACAGACAGCCCAAAGCGGAGCCGGAAAGCGACACGGACACGGACCCAGACCCAGACAGGGGCGCAAGTTGAGGGTGCTCAAGTTGCGGTCAGTTGGCCACACGTGTACGTGGGTACGTTTGTGCCGGAAGCTCTCCCTTGCAGCAGTGTCAGACGAAGATAGAAGAGAGGGTGGGGCGGGAACAACTGCTGTCAAGCACAGGACATCGCAGACGCCGTTTGCAAAAATCTTTGGGATTACCAATTCTAGACGCCTAATGCCATTTATAGGCCATCGCTACAAATGCTCCAGCTGTCTTGTCCGTCCGCCGGCCCGAAATTAGTTGAGCCCCAGCCCCAGACCCAGAGCCAGCCCCATCCCATGGCCAACCACATTCCCCTCTTCGGCTGGGCCAACAAATTTATTGAAACCACTTCGGTGTCATGTGATGGGGGGGTAGTGGGGCTGCTACCGAGGTCTGATTTGGCTTGTTTCCTTTCCTTTCCATTCCTTTCCATTCCGTTCCATTCCTTTCCTTGCCTTCCCTCGCCACCCCTTCCTCCGGCAGTCGCTCCTGCCCGTTCTGTGGCGGGCTTCTTCCGTTTTCCCTTTTCACTTTTGGCCATATATTTTTCACATTTATGTCGGGTATTTTGTCTTATCACACCCTCGTGTTTGCAGTGCGTGCAAAAAATGCCGTCTCCGTTGTGCGCCATGGGTGGAGGGGAGGGGGAGAGCAGAGTACACCAAAGGGGGTGGAGTGGAGTGGAGGAAGTAGAGGAGGTTGCGCCGCCAACCACCCACGAGATTAAAAATGCCATAAAGACAGTAAGGGTGAATGGCTCTAATGGCTGCCGTTGCCGTTATTCGCCGTCTCTCTCTCTCTCTCTCTTTGCCTGCCTCTGTCTCTCTATACCCATTTCCTTCCCACATTTCGCTGTGCAAAAAGAGACAGAAAAGAAAGGAGAATTCGGCTGGGCTGTTACCAAGTTGTTTCCATGGCTCTGGTCCTGTTCGACTGCGCCTTAAGGGCTGTGCTCTGGTCTGGTTGGACTCTGAGGGGCATACAAACAGAGATAATGTCGAAAACATATTTAACTCGACAATGCATCGATAGCCGATGCTCAGAAGAGATTGTAATTGTTGCTGTCACATGGAAGAGTTCGTTCATTCGTTCATCCTTTCATTAGTTCTATTGGGATATCTAAGATTGAGTGAGTAATTTCACCTTTAATTCAGTCAAAAGGATCATTATCCTGGAATTAATTATGCAAACTCTTGCTGAAAATGTTAATTGGCAATTCCAAAGCAGATATTCGACTTGAATGACTCCCCCAACTACTCGTATTTCCATTTCTTAATTCCTTTTGTTTCTCTCGGATTCAATTTTAATGCCCAGTCGTTGCTCAAAGTAAAGCTAATGCTTTCCCAGTCCATTCGCTCCCCTCTCCTAACTGATCCAATCCAGTCCGACAAGGAGTAATTCCAATGATGGCGTGAAATATTTGATGAGAATATATTAATCCCCCAGGAGCTGCGCTGGGGGAGCGGCCGACACGAGTATTTGCAACATTTGTTGGCAATTTTCCTGGCACCGGCCCAGCAGAGGCAGCAGACAGCTAGCCATATATTTCCCAAGATTAAGCACACAATTAGCAATCCTGGCACTCAGGCCTGCTGGGGGCAGAGGCACACAGGACTGGGGGCGTGGCGGATCTGATGGCACAGACAACAACATTGGCAACGCGCTGCACATAAATTGCAGGGAAAGCATCCCATCCCCCAGCAGCTAAGGCACAACCCCAACCCCAAAGCAGGAGCACACGGCACACCCCACTGGCCCGGCCCGTCCTCCCCCACCGCCTGGCAGCGCTTGTGCGTACGAAATGCTCGCGCGACTGATTAAATTTAAATAAATTTAATAAACATAAATTATTTGCAATGGCAGCCAGGAGCTTCCTCTCCCTCTGCCACTGCCACTGCCTCTGCCACTGCCTCTTGGCGGCTGCCACCCCCGAGTCGAGCCCAAGTTAATGGCGGCGCTTACCTGCCCCGCCCTCCTCATCCCCTGCTCTGCCGTCCTCGGCTAAAAGCCGCACAAAGGCGCCAGATGTTGCCCGAGAGCCTTGTCAAAGGAGCGTTTAAGCGGCTTTTCTTTCAAACTTTAATTAGTCTTCGTCGCTGCTGGCTGCTCTGGCCCCGCTGCTCCAAGGATTCCGCGCATTTGCATATCCCTGGCTGTGCGGAGCGGTCCCCGGGTCCCCGGGGATGTCGCTTTACCAGAGAACACTGCAATTTGCGCTAAATGCTCGAAAGATCATTCCATTCGGCCCCGCTCCCCAGCTCGTGGAAACAATGAACTCCGTCAAATCCACGGAGCACAAGTCTTTGAGCCATCAGACAACATTCCTCACTTGTAAATATATTCATACATACATACATACATAAATGTATATACGCATGTGAGGCGTGTGTATTGGTGGGTCTTGGGGCATGTTAAATGTCCGCCGTTTGTTTATATATCTTTCAACATGCCATCCGGGAAGTTAGTTTCGTTTCGAAAATTCATACCAAATATAAACAAATCAGCATAAAACATACCGAACCAAACCAAACCAGCCACGAACACACAGCTCACAAGTGAGATAGATATGTATCTGCCTCACCAAAAATCAACCAGATAAATACAAAGGGCGTGGAATGGGCGTACATATGTACATACATATGTATGTAGCTGTACCCAGGAGCTCGCAGAAGAAACGATTTCTGGGAAAAGGGAAAATAATTGCGGTTGAATTAGTTAAATAAATCAATCAAAAACTATGAATGTGAATATGTGAATATGTGAATATTCCTTGTCCGTGAGTGGACTCATATTTATATGATTTCTAGATTATACAAATGAAAGAGAACGAATCCTCTCTCACAGTAGACCCAAAATTTATAGTTTTCTGCTTACATGCATTTGTAATATTTATTTTCATACATTTAATCTGTGCTTCTTTCGCTTTATTTTGGGCGGTCTCCACTGAAGATATCAATTTCACGCTGTTTCCCTTTCCGAACAAAGAACTGTTTACGCCCCCGCGGGGACCCGCACTGAAATGCAAGCCCAGATGTGAGATCAGCCGAATGTGCAGAAAACCTCCCAATATTTCCCCAAATTCCGTTCAAAGACAAACACTGAAAAAATTGCGCGCCAAAAGTCAACAAACAGGCGGAGTGGAGTGGCGGGTGAACTTTCGATTCCCCAATTCTCGGCTGGTCAACAGCAGCAGCAAAATCAGGAATTTATGGGCCGGCAAACAGTTAGGCCCGACAAAGAATTCAAATTAATTGCCACAACTGAAACAACAGGGCTACGACTGCGAGTACGAGTGCGAGTATGTATGTACATTGTACATATAACACTCGCGGCTGGGGAAGGGGATGGGGATGGGGCTGGGGCCTGACCACAATGTCTCAGAGAGTTCTGTGTCAAGCGATATGTAAATTTGTTTATTATTTTCCAAAAGACAAAGGGGCGAGCAGGCGAAGGGGGTATAGAAGCCAAACACTAAACACGAAATACAACAAAATGAATGTTTGTTTATTGTACGATTTTGTGTCGCTTGTCGAGGACTGGAAGCGGGAGCGGAAGCGGGACGCGGTCCCAACGTCCCCACGGAACCACTTTCGAGTGCACACAGATACGAAACAGACAAAGATACAAATACTCACACCCATATAAACTATGGTGCTTTCCACCTCCCCACCCTGCCTGTGTGTGTGGTTGTGTTTGTGTATCTTTATTGTACGCTTTGAATTGTTTTTATGATTTTTATGTCATCATAAGTTTCAGTCTGCGCTGTTTTTTTTCTTTTTCTGTGGCTCGTTTTCGTATGTTTCTGCGCTTATTTATACGCGCCGCTGTTTATTGAACAATTACGTTTACGTTTATGATTATTAATATTTTTAATTGTTAATGTCATTGTTATAGACGCTGTCCGGGTCTGGGCCCATTGCCATTCCCATTTCCATTCCCATTTCCATTCCCATCCCCATAACCATTCACATAACCATCCAAAATCCCATTCACAACGTTGACAGCGGCGCCTTGGGACGGCCATCATCTCGTCTTGTCATTCCTCGTCACTACGGGTCCCGGTCCCCACACCCCTCTCCCGTGTCTTAATCAGATTCTGATTTCAATTCCCGCTCCGCTTCCAGCCACTCGATTTCGACTGTACCTCTTGCTCTATTTGGCCAACGCCGCCGCGTCTGGAATTTCTGTCTGGTTGTGGTTCTAGTTCGCTGATTTGTTTACTTGTTGCATTTCGGGCCCGAAGCAGCCGCATCAGTCAATTTTAGCCTCGATTTACGGCGCGCTAATTGATTTTTAATTGGAAAATGGAAATGGTTTTCTGCGCAATTGTGCAACGAACCGGTTAGACGGACCACCGCCCCCACTCCCCAAAGACATGCGATATCTGCTCAGCGACTGCCTGTCAAGACTATCGAGACACTAGGAAAATGTATCGTGGGAGCGCAATCGGAAGTCCGCAAATCTCCAAGGAGACCGGCCGGGGGAAACCCGGGCTGACTCTGTACTCTACTCTCTATAGAAGCTGATTTAGGGCCAGTTCTTCCTTCCATCAATGTAGAAGAAATCCTTTATTCATAATTCCTCACTTCGAATAGAATTTGTGAAGATCAACGAACCCTAAAGACTCCCTCGCTGCGACTCAGTTGATGTTGTCTGCTTCAAGTGTAGGATTTTGTTTCTTGAATAGTTGAATGTGTGGGTTCGAAATTCGAATCATGACTTGAATGCTAGTTGGAAAACGAATTGAGTGAAAACGATTTCCTCGTCCGGCTCAATGGAAAATCAATAGCAAGGCAACTAAATTCTCGCTGCCATGTGACTCAATGTGTGCTCACTCTCTCACTCTCTCTCTCGAAAATTCCGGTTTTCCTGCGCCGACTCACCACTGAGCTCCCTCCCCCCCTCCAGCGGACATCGAGAGCATGGCCACACACACATGCATGCGCTCTCACAGTCGATGGCTGTGTGCGTGTGTCTACCTGTCCGACACAGACAACACTGCGGCAGCCATGTTGGATTCCATCACTCCTGTGCGCACTGCAGCCGTCTCGCTCGCACCTGTGCGCCGCAGCCGCCATTGCGGGGCTCGTAAATCTCGTTTAGGGGCGCGTGTGTCCTGGGAGTCGTGATTTATGGGACGAATTGTAGCTGCTCATTGTAGCGTGTAAATAATTTAGATTAGTTCGGTATTCCGGTGCCCCAAGCCTAGCCCAGCCACTCCAGCCCTGCCTCCGGGAAGGAGCTCCAACGCAGGGCTGGAGGTTGATTAGAATTGAAATTGCTTTTCCCCGACTGGGTCCTGGTCCTGACCACTTCGCAGAGGGCAGGATCTGAATGTTTCTCGATTTTATGGTGCCCGGAAGCTTTCCTCAAATTAAAAATATCAGAGTGCTTGAGCAGAGAATGGAATTAGTTTCAGTTTGGGATGATAAGACTGGTGACTGGTGGGGGGACCCACCGTCCTACTCTTCTCTGGGAATGACTCACCAGAGCTGATAAGCGTCTCAGGTAGAGCCGCCCCTGCCCGCCCATTTCACGGCCTCAATCGATCCGTAAATGTTTTGCCAACTGCCGAATATCATAAAAAGATGCATCGGATATTCGAAAACCCGAAATGATTTACAGCTGCAACTGCAACTGCAACTGCTAGATCTGCACCTTTCACAATATTACGCAAAAATGGTCCTTTTTTTATTCGGTTTAGTTCGGTTTGGCTTGGTTCGGTTCGGTTGTTGTTGCGTTGCAGTGGGAAAGTCGCAACTTGCGACCATAAAAAATTGCTGCTGACACGAAAACCTTTTACAGGAAAAACTCTACACAAAGCAAAACAAAAAACAGAGACATAGAGTGAGAGAGAGGGTGAGGGAGGGAGACGGCATACAAGCCATAAAACGGCAAGCGGTAGAGCCAAAGTGAGAGGCTCTGAGCCAGAGGATGAGGCAGCAATTTGTAGATAGCGAAATTTTGATTTCCGAAACATAAACACGGAGCCCATGCACCGTCGCGCAAAAAATTCGCACAGGTAGCGTGGAAAATCGTTAAAAAAAAATAAGAATCGCCTGGCATGGCATGGGAGAGTTGGAAAATCGAGGGAAAAGCGCTTGGCGGATACTGCTGGCCACCGTGGAGAGACCTGCCGCTGCGGGAGTCGGTGTGGTGTGTTGCTTCACCCTTCCATGCACTGCGTGCAATCCGAGGCGGAATCAGCGCTGGTTCAGCCTGCCCGCCCCCCGGGGAGTCCAAGTCCTGGGGCGCCTGCCGATGCTGCCGCTGCTGCTCTGCTGCTGCCGTCGCTGACGTCAGGTCTCTCCAGCCTCACCCTTCCAGCAAGATTGTTAGACAAACTGTTTGTTTAGCTCGTAATTCGCAGCCAGACATTCGCAGTGCACTCTCTCTCGCCCTCCTCTTCGAACTCCCAGCTCCCCATCCAGCGACCCATCCCCAGCTACAGACACAAATCATGTGTTAGGTGGAGGCAGACTTCCATTCCCGCCTGTCGGGCAGCATCTTTGCGGCTCATTAAGAGTTGCCAAAAAAGACAGCCCCAAAGACGCCGAACAACATCATCCCACAAATGTACAGACAGCAGGCAGTAGACAGCAGACAGCTGGCAGGCAGTATGAGTGCGTGACTGACGTGACTTTCTTTGTTCTCTCTACCGCCCACAGGCCCCAACGGATGCCCACGCCGCCGCGGCAGACAGACCTACACGCGCTTCCAGACGCTGGAGCTGGAGAAGGAGTTCCACTTCAACCACTACTTGACGCGGCGACGGCGCATCGAGATCGCGCACGCGCTCTGCCTGACCGAGCGCCAGATCAAGATCTGGTTCCAGAACCGCCGCATGAAGTTGAAGAAGGAGCTGCGCGCAGTCAAGGAGATCAACGAGCAGGTGAGTCGATGCCCCAGCCCACGCCACGATTCCCTCTCTCTCCCATTCTAGCAGTGGGTCAGAGATCGACTGTAGAGCGGAAGACTAAAACTCTTTTCTTTCCTCCTTCCTTCCCATTTAAGGCCCGACGCGACCGCGAGGAGCAGGAGAAGATGAAGGCCCAGGAGACGATGAAATCCGCCCAGCAGAACAAACAAGTGCAGCAGCAGCAACAGCAGCAGCAGCAGCAACAACAGCAACAGCAGCACCAGCAGCAGCAGCAACAGCAGCAGGACCACCACTCGATCATCGCACACAATCCGGGCCATTTGCACCACTCCGTCGTGGGCCAGAACGATCTCAAGCTCGGCCTGGGCATGGGCGTGGGCGTGGGTGTCGGCGCTGGAATCGGCGCTGGAATCGGTCCGGGTCTTGGCGGCGGGCTCGGCGGAAACCTGGGCATGATGAGTGCCCTGGACAAGAGCAACCACGATCTGCTGAAGGCGGTCAGTAAGGTGAACTCTTAAGCTGCCCCCGCCAGCCAGCCACTCTTCCGCCATTGGCCCCACGCCACCACCGCCCCCGTTCGGCGTTCTTTTTCGTCTTTTTCTCTTCGTCTGAGTAGCGCGAGAAAGCGAAAGATAAACTCGATAACTAAAATACGTAAACCTTTACATAGTAAATAGTTGCATAAGTCTACAATTAACGGATATAAAAACATATAAGCATACACACACACATACGTACGTAGGTACGGTACAGTACACACACATGCGAAATCAATGAGTGCGCACTGTGGCTCCGATGCGGTTCGCGGGGTGAAGTGAAGGGGTTCGTTCGAGTGCTGCCATCCTCGCAGCTTTCCCGAGCCTTCGTGGCGTGGAGTGGAGCTGTCTATTTGATAGGCAGAGCCACCACATTCGATTTTAGTGCAGCTCTACGGAGCTTCTTCCATTTTCTTCTCCGTTTCAACCCCCAGTGGATGGTATGGCATCGCCTCAATCGACTTCCACCCCCCGCGAATCGGATGTGGGCCCAGGTGCGCAACCTGCTAATATTAATAGATAACTTGAACTACTTAGATTAGCGATAGCGATAGCGGTACATGCTTAAAGGAGGAGTTTGCACTAGACGCGATCTACGGACGAAATGAGCGATTTTTGATAGTCAGAGAACCGCGTTGCCAGGCGATACCCGGCCCCACACGAGAGAGGCAACGAGACGGGTTCAACTGTATAATTATTTGCGACTGCTGTAGGATTACCTAGTACACAATATACATACAAAACACACGTACATATACTTACATCTAGGGTTAGAGTGTACCTTTTGTATTTACCTATTTATTGGAAGTCCTTGTTTGTCCCTGTTTATGTTCTTCGATACGCCCCCTTCCACCGTTCCGTTTAAGGTTTGTCCAAAGTGTTTACTGTGTGTTTGCCGTATTTTGTTGATTGCCCACGCTTTGAATACAATGATTTCTTCAATGCCATATTAACCTTAATTCGAAACAACTCGATCGCAGCATCGGTAGCGTAGCATCTAAAAGTACGCAAGCAAATTGCGCAAATATTTCCATAAATACAAGTTGTAAGAACGAACGGTATGCAACATACCAAAAGCATAATCACGATTTCAAATACGTAATAATAATAATAATAAATGACGAAACAAAATCAATGAAATATATGGAAAAAGGATTCAGACGAAGCTACGAAATAAATTGTCGTTTTGCCAGTGACTAAAATTTTAAATTAACTACAGTTAAGTAATGTACTAGACTAGTGTGTACTAGCCGTTGATTGATTGCTGGGCGCACAGCTCCACACATCTACAAAATAACAAACTCTGAATAGAACTCTGAAATACGTATTAGCTTAAGGTTGCAACAACAGACAAACTGTCGAGTCGAGGATTGTGTATCGTGGATTGTGGGATACAGATACGGAGAGAAGGCCCACTAAGAGAGAGAGAGAGAGAGAGGGCGGCAGAACCCCATATACGTAGATTTCCACTTCCCGAAATTAAATTTACCTAGCATAATCTTTGAGGATTGCATTAAAGAATTGAACTAAAGTCAAGATATATTTATTATACACAACCGAAGCAGAGCATTGAGGATAGAGGATAGAGGAGGGCTTGCACTGCGCATATTTACATAAACAATTAATGACAAATATACATATACATATGCATATATAATAAAAATATATATGAATATATATTACAAATATATACAGTATGAACTTTATGTGTTTGTATAAATACCTAAATGTATGTGTATCTAGAATGTTAACATTAAATGCAGTCAAAGTCGAGTCACATTATTCCACACCCCCCCACACACCATACACCACACACCAATCAGCATGCCCGTGCCCCGCCCCCACCACACCACACCCTGTGCACATCTTTCGCTTTAGGACACCCCTTCAGTTCAGGTCAGCTTAGTCCCCCTGGTTTGCATTGGTTCGAGTGATATTAATGGGTAGCGACAACCTTTTGCCTTTTTTCAAGACCTGATTGAGGATTGAAGAAAATTATGTTTCTGTTTCTGTTTCCGTTTCCGTTTTCGTTTCTGTACAGTTGTGTTTCCTTTGGTTTAAGCTTCGACGATCAGTTAAGTTTCGACTCATTCGGATGGCCTAGCAAATTAGCGCATAATTAATATTTTGTTTGAACCTTAATGCTAAACACTTCTGTTAATTTTAGTTTAAGTTTAGTTGTGACGAATTGTGTATTATATAATTTTATGCGATTTCAAATGAATGCGAAAATAACTACAATTAAACAACCTTTGTTTCACTCACCCCGCCTCACCCAGCGCGCTCACCCATCGACTGGGAAACAACTGCAAAGAGAAGAACCCATCCATACGGCGACCCACTTGCCAAGGTCCCAGAACTCGAAACTAAATCAAACTAAATACTAGTCAAATAACTAAAGAACATATATACGTAGCAACCAAGTCGATAACTACACACGAGTATTTACTAACCAACAAAGTTTACTTACCCAGCCTCACACAAACCGAAGCGACATATTTGGGGAATCCCGACAGAGACAAGAGCCGGAATATACGTAACTGAATTATATTCGAACTTTATAAAGATCCTAGAATTAGAGCGCGAAGGGGCGCCCAATATTTGCCATTGTATTTGTACATAATACTGCATAACTACTATTTACAATAAGAAAGTGGATTAACCCTAAACACAACACTAAAAAAATCATCTATAGAGGCCACAACGCCCCGCGCTAGCAGAGTGTTGGCCAGAGCCAAGGGGCTGAATGAAATATGGATTTATGAATCACTGATTGAAGCGAACCCCGCCCCCAAAATAAAGAAAACGAAATAACTTAAGCATAAGCCAGAAACTGAAGTGAAGAATTAATAAATAAATAAAAATAAAAACTAAAGAAAATCTTTCCAAATAATTGCGGAGTGGATTTAAATTGAATCTGCTAAACATTCTTCATATTTTGAGTTTATGACTGCAAACTGGATATCCAAAACTGGGAATATGTGGGCCTATTTCCGTGGGGAAACCCCCTTAGGGGGATATGCAGTGTCTCTTGCACTCGCACATGTGAAAGAAAGCAAATTACATCCGGAGTATGCATATTATGGTTTTAGTTTTAACCTCAGACTACCCAATGAATTGCAAATAGATCTGTTATTCCCCTGCTGACGTGATGATATATCGGAAATAAATATTATACCGTTCCATATGAATAAAATATGAAATCGAATTTCTGGGCTCGTTTCAAGACTTCCTCGTCCAATGTTATGGATCTTCCATTCATCCACAAATGGTTATTTCCTTCTGGTCACTAATTAATCTTCACATGTATGCAGAGCAGATACATACTTAATCCTTACTACCAACGTTTCATTTAGATTTTCCCTCTAATTGACTTGATCCAATAGAGTTCTTTCGGAGGCATAAATTCTCGCTTGCTAATGCCGATGCCACAAATATTAATTACCGAATGCCGTTTTATGGAAATTGATTTCATGGCTCGTCCAAAGGATGATTGGGGCTAGGGTTCGTCTTGATCTCTGGTCAGGGGGAGGATGGCTGAGAGCTGATGGCTGGACTCACGCTTTCGCTGTGACTGGAGATGTAGTTCTGCAATTTGCAGCGTGGCCACGTACCCTGAACTGTTGCAAAACGCCTTTAATTAAATTTAATTAATGCGGCAACAACTCAACGGATTATGATAATAAGCGCCACACATAACGACGGCGTTTATGGCACACACATGTGCACCAAGGACCAACGAAGTTCGATTCGCAGGCGCAGGAAAAGGAGGAGAAGGATTCCAGACGATGTCCTTGTCCTGTTCGAAGCAACGACGGCGTAATGGCTGCGTCAACGAGCAGAGTCCTCGCCAATGGCAATGGCAGCGGAAACGGAAGCCCAAGCACCCAAATGGCTCATGTATGCAATAAAAGAAACTTTCGAAAACGTCAAAATGGCGTTCCAAAGATTGCCCCATTGATGGGGGAATGGGGGGGGCATGGCTCGGCATGGAGTGAGAGTAGAAGTAAGAGTAAAGTATGGGGGCAAGTTCGGGCTTGGGTTCACGGCGGATGTGTCTGCTCACCATGCAGAGCACGTAGGACGAGCACGCAGGGCTGCATGGGAGCGGGCCGTGCCGTGCCGTGCCGGGCATAAGTTCACATTTGGATGCTGTTATTAGAAAAGTTTTTGTGTCGCTTAAACTGTCCCAAAGGCGATCATCGACGCGATAAGGCAACGTTTGAAATATTTTATTTCATATGCTGTGCGCAAACAATCCCACAATACATTTTATACTTGTACTCCCCCAGAAGGATAGATCTTAAATAATTTTAAACACATCCAGCGATATAATTTCTTCATTCAAAGAGATTTTTCCCGAAGACTCAATGTGTATATGATTATTACTCCGTTCCGTTGATGTCCAACACATTTTCCCTATGACACCATGCCGATTCAAACAAATGATCTGACCTGTTTGGTTGGGAAAAAATGTATACAGAGTCTTTGAGATATCTCTAAAAACAAGAGAGAAAGCGTAAATAAATACTCATCAACTGGGATCGAAGCTGTTTCATTCTCTGCGTTGCAAACATCTGAACAGCACTCGTATCATTAAATCTTTAAAGGGAGTGCAAATAGGTGTGTTGTCGGTGCTAGTAGCTCCTCCTGTATGTATATTTCCAAAGAGTATTTAATTTCCAGATATCTTCAGAATATTTTCCCCACCCTAGTATATTTTGTTATAATAAGTATACGAGTACCTCCGCAAATTCTCTTTCTGGCAACTGGATGGTTCCCACCAATCCAGCAAGATGCCCAACATTTGGAGGCGCTGGAACAACGATTCCCGCCATATGTTTTATTCATATTCTGCGTATACATATATCCACCACCTCTCAGTCGCGAGACCCGCAACCCCGCAACCCCGCGACCCCGCGGATAAACGTTAGTCGGCCGTGTAATTCTAATGCCAAATCGCACATAAACTCTGGCAATTTATGGCATTCAAATTCGTTCGCGGGTTGAGCCCTGGCCGAAAGAGAATTACAATATTTTGACAGGGCAAACAAAGCCGCAAACGCCAAGCGATGATCCTACTTTAAATTCTGTTTCAGCATCGCGTCTGGGGCGGGGCTGATGCGAATGCTGTTGAATGCTGTGCCGCGGCATATGCGAGGCCTAATTACAGCCCATCGCAGATGTTGCCGTCCGCGCGAACCCTGTTCCTGCTGCTGGCTGACTGGCTGCTCCTGCCCCGGGTCTGCGCCAGCAAAATGGCGGCCAATTACAGTGCGCGTTTCGTTTAATTGAAACATAATTTTGCATAAATAAAACAAGGCATAAAACACCCTGTTCGATGGCACCCTCGAACCGGGCCGAAGCCCACATTAATGGCGGACCAAAGGGAGTTTTTTTCAAACAAGTGCAAACTGCGACAAACCCCCTCCCCACCCACTCCCACCTGAACCAGGAGTCGGGTGCAATGTGTGTGCAAAAAGGGTCCCAGTCCATTCCCATTCCCGTTCCCAATCGAAATCGCAATCCCAGTCGGGGCGAGGCGAGGCCCATCCCGTCCCCGGAAATTGGCAGCCGGTGAGTCCTCTCCTCTGCTCTGGTGCGTCTGTGCTGTGATGATTCGTCGGGCACGGGCACGGGTGTGGGTGTGGGTGTCTCCCCCAGCTCGCAGCTCATTGCGAATGCACAGGTTGACTTTATCCCCTGGCACTTTTTCATGCGACTCCGGAATAGATTGGCTTGGCCCGTCGCAGACTCCATCTCCGCCGTGTAGGCCTTAATGTGTACACTTCTCCGCTGTTGTAGTTGTTGTTGTTGTCTTTCCACTTTTATTTTCTGTTGCAAAATTGCACATCCCGCCGTGCTGCTACATCATAATTTATTAACAAAGAAAAATGAGTTTTCCCTCTCCGGCTCTGTGGCTCGACACTCTACGCGCCCAATTTTAAAGCCCTTGGCGAACATTTATCACAATTTTCGCATTTCGATGTTCCCCGACAGCGGGAGGGCAACTGAAAAGTGAAGTTTGTAATTGCATTTATTGGAAATGGTAGACTGGGAGCGAAAAAATGGCGAATGGATAGCAAAGAGGATTTGATATTCAGGAGTATTTTATTTTTTACCATTTTTACCTAGCCAAAAGTTTGTGGATATGATGAAACCTGATCTAACTGGAAAATATTGCAGACAAACATAAGCAAAAAGGGAATCCAACAGATAGATGGCAATCATTCAGCGGCCTGAGTAGCCATTCTGCAAGCCATCATGGCTCTCCTACTGTACGACCCCATTGACATTAACACTAAATTTCAACTAAGCGATCTTCAATATATTATAATAATCCACCGAGAAACCAACCGACAAATGCGCACCGCATTCAAATGAAACACAATCTTTTTAATATGAGAAACCACCACCGTCGTTGCCACACAAAAGCAGGGACACAGATACAGGCTACAGCTAAAGATACAGATAGCAGCCCAGCAACCCCATGCATGGAACTTTCACTACGGCTACTTAGGGCTCCCTCGCACTCCGACCCGGGCAGAACAGGGCTGAAAGGGAAACGGAAGCGAACACGAGAACTGAAGCTAAAACACGTTGCCAACATTGCAAATTTTTGTTGATTTAATAAAATTGCACCCACGAGACTAATTTATATGGAATGTTGGTAGTCGCAAAGAGAGGCCGAATTGGTTTCAGGTACAGCGCAGCCATTCTGGTTGGCTGCACAGTGGGCTGAGTAGACAAAAATATTGATTTAGGAGCACCTATTTAATTCTGTTGAAAATTACTGATGAAATTTTTTTTGTTCAAAAATAAAAGAGTCGATTGGGCTTTTCTTACAAATTTAAAGAGGTAAAGTAGACCAATGAGGTATATAAGTTGTATCTAATCACAATGTATTTACTGGCACCCATTGAATCATATTTCTAAGCCGTATGGGGCCCACTGTGGCGGCGGGGCAGGGACTGGCAATGTTCCTTCTGCTTTCACGGTTGCTTGTTACATTTTCGGAACTTCTGTTATCATTTCGAATTAAAGTTGGCTCCGGTGTTGGCCTGTTGCCCCGTCCTCCGCATCTTCCCAGCATCGTGCTCACCTAGGCTTATCCGTCGAGAGGGTGGGTGGGTGGTGGCTGTGGCAGCCACCAGAACCACCCTCGGAATTCCACACCATCTTTCTGTGTGTGTGAATGTGAGGTTGTGTGTGTGCCGATGCCATTTGCTGATTTATATTGCATAATATTGCCAAGCTGAAAATTGCCTCGACTACGGGGGCATGGATATCGCCATCTTGGCATTGGAGGCGCTCGGGCACACAATTTGCCAACTAATAAACATTATGGCGTGCACCTACTCCGACACGACACCAGCAGTGGGACCCGTACGGTGGCCAACTGTTTTGATCTGCGACAATTTACGAGGCTGTTCAGTTTGCGTTCTGGGAAAACGTTTTCCCACTCTATCAAGCGGCCTCATCTAATCGTCGAGTCCTTGAAGCCGTTATCGATGGCCGCTCTTGTTGTGCCAACTAACCGTTTTCATAATTCTTATCCCTTTGAGGGCAGCCGCCTCCTCCTGCTACGCTCCTCCTGCTACGCTGCCTGTGGCAGCCACTTGAACAGATGTCAGCGCGAATTTCTCCCGACTTTCACCCAATACAATACAATCATATTTAATAACGCATTCCTGTGCCCTGTGCCCTGTGCTCTGGTCCTATGTGTGGCTCTTCTCATGAGCAACTGTCTCGTCTCACACGAACGGAGGCATGGAAGACGGCGACAGGGGCCTGTACCTGGGAAGAGCGGCCGTGACGTATCTGTCAGATTAAGGAAAAGTCGTAAAATGCGGTGAGCGAGGATGACAACGAGGCAGCAGCCACGACACGGCCATTGTGCTGCCCTCCGCACCAACATGGCAGTTGGCTCTCTGTGCGACTGGCCCCTGACCCGTCCCTGGTTATAATTTTAATTGCCCGACCGTGGACACTTTTCATTTGGGAATTTCATTTGTACATACATCCGCATGCACATCCCCATACACGTACATGTACGAGTACACCACATCGGCCTTGTGTGCGACTGCCTCTCGATTCTAGCCTGCAATTGGGCAACATTTATGAGTGTAAACAGACAATAAACTGTCTCCCATCCGAGAAAAACCTCTCGAATTTGATCCTGGCGCAGCTTCTGTGCACCACCGAATATCTCTCAGCACCTCCAGCAATTTCCGCTAGCCCATCGCCATCTCCGGCGACAGTTATGACTGCGGACTGCACATTAAACTGACTTTAACGACAGTAAACAGTAAACAGTTCATAAAACGAACTCTCTCGCACATTCACATGCTACAGACAATACTTGGGGAGAGGATCTCCTCTGATTTTACATACTCGAATGGCCTTGGAATTCATGACTGACGCGTGTTCCCTGGGAGAAAGTTCCGGATCCAAATTACAAATCAATGACCCGACTGAAAGGTTTGCTAAGGTACTGAGAAATGTTCCGTTCTCTCACAGTTTTAGTTTGCTAGTAGAGTTAGTATTATTTTGAGTTAAAGCTCAATTAAACCCTCCATACTTGTGATTCATACAATCGCGTATGTGCTCAGCTCTTAAGAGTTTGTTACTCAACCACCTGCACGTGATCTGAGGCTCTTGGGCGAATGTGATCGCTGGGATATGTAGATGAGTTTTGTGGAAGATAAAATGAACGATCGAGATGCCGCCAGCCATCACATCACCCAGTTCCCGTGTGTGTCCCTATCGGGCCCTATCAGTGTACACCTCAACCCGATTATTCGATATGCATGCATAATGAACGCCGCACCGATACCATGCACCGATAGAGATCCGAAGGGGAGATTGCGTGACACCACAGGCCATGCGACTGTACCCAGCTTTGATATGTGGGAGCTCCTCAGATTACTCGACCCTGGTCGTCCAATCCATTGCAATTCGAGATGCAGTCCCCCGCGTTTTTTGGACGACTTGAGCCTCGGATATCGGCCATCATGTGCATATTTTTATGTATCTGTGTGGCAGGGCTGCGGCTCTACCTGTGCGTGTGATCCCAAAGATGCAATTTATCTTATTTGTAGCCCCTTTATGGGCCATCTTGCTGTTGGCCTTTGTCTTCTTCCTCTTATTAGCAGCTTGGGTCTTTTGTATTCGGTTTCCCCGTTCATATTCTGTCGGTTCTCGTTCTCTTTCTATGGCTGTGGCTGTGGATGAGGCTGGGGCTGTCTTTGGTTTCTGGAATGGCTATGCGCCTCCACGCGTTCGGTTTCGGTTTTAATTTAAAATGGAATGGTGATTCCGAAGATACAAGACTGAGACCGAGAACGGGACCAAGACCCAGCCATAAGCCCAAACCCAGTCCAGTCGCCTTCGAGCTCCCCACTCCACTCCACAGCACGGCTCTCCGTCTCTGGCTCTGACTTTTACTCGTACTCTGAGCGTTTCACTCGAAATGGAACGAATGACTTTGTCTGTGATAATTTATGGCCACAAACCGAAAACTTGCACCACAAACTGAAACTCAAACTTAACTTTGTGTCACTGCTGCCTCTGTGTCCCGTCCCGTCCCTTCCCTCTCTCTCTCTCTCTCTCTCTCTCCATGCTCTCTGTCTGTCGGATGTCTCTCTGGTATCTGGTATCTGGCTTTCTGTGAGTCCGTGTGTGTGGAGCCTTGCCACAAAACTTTTTGCCATCTCGGGCTCTGCCCTGCGGTTTCGGATTACAATTTTACCCCTTTCGGGCGGGTCGCCTGCGGGCAAGGAGGAAGCAGAGAACCCGCTTGGAGCCAAGTTGGGGAATGTTTGTTTTCGAAATTCTGTGGAAAACTTTTCCTGCACTCATCACTCGAATTAATTAAAATTTTAAATCGCGCCTGTCGTGTTGCTCATGTGCTCATGTGCAGAGTGTGAGTCCGTATTCAATTTGAATTAAATTTAATTCAATTCCATATGCAAATGTCGCGCATGTTAGCTTGATTATGTGTTAATCTGACTCGGCCCAGACCCGCCCGTCCCGCTCCCGCTCCGGCTCCGGCTCCCAGCCAAGATCCAGCCAGAGACGGCTCTGCAACGTTTTTATGGACCGCAACATGTCGTAGGCACAAATTTATCGCGGCCATTAATTGCAACATAAATTTGTTTTATTTTAACATTTCGCATCGACGTCGTCGTCTTTATCGGAGGCGCATTATACTTATATGTAAGTCGGCGTTTAGCCAGAAATTGAAACTGCAAGGCCCGGCTCAGTCCGGTCCAGCAAGTCAGAGCCAAAGTAGATATGGAAACTTGTTTCGAGACGCGACGCCAAAGACAGCAACAGCGACAGCGAAAACGACAACGAAAACCGTTGGCGGCTTTTATTCCAGCCCAGCCGCCAATTGAATCATTTTTATGGAGCCCATTTAAAGCACTGAAATACTCGCCCCACATCCCGAGCTGTCGTCTTGATTGGCCGTTGTAACTTGGCTTTGGACAGTTTAAGCAGCTCACACAGATACTCGCACAGCCAGGCCAAGAGAGAGAGCACAGGCACAGGCACAGGGCAGGGGAACAAATGCCCGAAGAAAGCAAAATGTCGTAGAGGCCATTAGTGATATCTTCGCCAGATAAGCTTAAGTTTTGGGTATCTCTATCACTTCAGCCATTGTCTTTCAACTTCGGCAATCAAAATGCTTTGTGTCTTACGTTTGGGTGTCTGTGGAAATGCTTCATCCAATCACTCTAGACACACTTTGAGCCAAAAGTCAATTTAAATATTTTGGGTGCACATCCAAGTAAGAATATTATTTTTTTGTCTTCCTCTTAGTTTAGTTCTGCATTCTAGATTAGGAAACCCTTTTGAAGAGTAATTAAAATTTACTGACTGCATTTCAGAGCCAGAAGCACACCCATTAGATAGTTCGTTCACTATCATTCACAGCATCATACTCTTGGCAAAAATATTTGTCGAATATCTGAGTCATTATCATTGGGATCAGCGTACATTTATACGTCCATATCTATCCATCAACATATTAATACACATTCATATTCCTAAGAACCAGTTTGAAGTAAGGCGAAACTTTGTACGGTTACTCGCATGGGAATACAGAAATTAATTGCGTTGAGTTACGGGGGGACAAATTAAGTCGCAAAATTGTATGAATAAGATACAATCAACGAAGCAATTTGGGTAATTTTATTTCTCAACTCAGAATGTGTTTTATTTTTATTTTATGGATGCTAAGGTTATAATCGGACCGGTCCCATAAAATACACATTTTAACTGCACTCTCTCGCTCTCTGGGGAGTGGGAGTGGTCTGATTTTATTTCAAATTCAAAAGTAACTCCCTAATGAGAGTGCAGATTCTACAGGCAGGGGCGTTAATGGTTTGGCTCTTCTGATGGGTTAATTCAGTTTTCGAATTAAACTCAAATTGGTATCGTAATAAATACGTACTCTTACGGAGAAGAAAGCACTTTCGATCCTCTTCATATTTACTGCTATGCCCACCTATACTTTCTCTCACATGGAAAGGGGCGCATGCGGGACAAGGAAGCGTCAGAAACCCATAAAATCTATTAGTTTCATGGAAAAATCAGACCTTGGTTCGCTTTGACAGAAGCAAGGGCTTCCTTTTAAAATCTTTAGATACATCAATGCTGGAATGTCCTTTCATATTAAAAGTAAATCTTCGAATATTGTCTAGACATCAGATCAGCTGATGCCTTCAGCTGCAATGGGAACGATCTTTGAGAATATTTTAAACTCTTTAAGCTTTTAAATCTTTACAAGCCTAAAACCTAGGACTTCTAGCAGTCACTCTGTCGAAATAATTTGAGCAATTAACCAATCTAATATTTCATTAAGGTAAATATTTCTTCTTTAAAAACATTACCAACATTAGCAAAACAGAAAAAAGCATTATGAGTATGTATGTACATTGTACATATGTACATACATACACATATACATATGTACATTCTGAATATTTATTAAATATTTTATGGTTTTTACTTTGGGAATATACGGGTTGAATGCAAACGGTATTTTTTCCCAATTGAAGTGGAGAATACTGTGAAAATATATCGAATATGGATTAATACTGGGGTACACATAGAATATCGAATACCACTCAAATATGATATCGAGTACTACAGAGAAATAATATCGAGTACCGAATATAGTGAGTCGTGATATCGATTATCGAATATAGCTTAATACGGTTATATGATATCGCGTTTCCATTCATATTCGATAATGATTTCGAATATTCAGAATGTCATTCTGACAAGAGGTGACCGGCATGAAACCGACATGAAAAATGATACTGAAGAAACCGCCATCTGTTGCCAAGGTAGTAGCCGTACTTGTACTACCTGTCAATGTAGGGCGCTTCATGTCATGTCAAAATTAATCTTTTTACAAACATGCTGCCATTTTATATTAAATATCTCCGTCGCTTACTGTAAACATTTTAATACTTTTTTTTATAATGTTAGTGTTAACTTACATTGAAATCTAGAAAAATTAAAGAAAAACGAGAAAAATATAGAAAAATCGAGAAAAAAAAACAATACAGAACGTGAGTCGCTTCTGGGGACGCGACTCTACTTTTATACCCCGACAGGAAAAATAACACTGAGCAATGCGCCATCTGTGGATATGTAGGAGCAGCACTGCTTCGCAGTGCTTGTTCTACCTGTCAATGCGGGGCGCTGCAGGCATGTCAAACAAAATGTGATATTACATTTTTTTACAAAATTCCATTTCATAGCATACTTTGGAGCGAAATCCAAGTAAAGTCTAGTTAAGTGTAATATCTGTCATATAAAATGTGATATTAAATTTGTTTACAAAAATCCATTTCATAGCATACTTTGGAGCGAAATCCAAGTAAAGTTTAGTTTATATCTCCTCCGCTAGGTTTTGCTCGCGCACTGAACGCGACAGAGTGTGCGAGCGAGAAGGAAAATGAGTTGCGTTGTCGTTGTCAGGAGGGGGCAGGGGAAGCAACTGTAAATGAGTTTCTTCATTCTGGCTATAATTGTGATCCGATCTGATTCAGATTCGGCAATCTGGTAGATATGGGCATTCTCTACGATACTGCGTTTTTAGTTTTATCGTATCTTTAAAATTGTGGATGCCACAGATTTTCGTCCTTTGTGTTGGCGGAAAGGGGCGGGGCGAAATTTTGAAATTTTTTTGAAATTTTTGTAGCAGTGTGATATCACATGAGTGTGGAAAAAATTTGGTTTCTCTAGCTTTTATAGTCTCTGAGATCTAGGCGCTCATCGAGACGGACAGACGGACAGACGGACAGACAGACAGACAGACGGACAGACAGACATGGCTATATCGACTCGGCTATTGATGCTGTTTCCTTCTCTGCGTTACACACATCCACTTTTACCACAAATCTAATAAACCCCTTAACTCTTTTTTGAGTACGGGTATAAAAACATATATTCCTGTTTCGTACCAGCATCGTAACCATAACAAGTCATTTTGAAGCTGATGTCTTTATTTTGGCTGTACGTGTTCAACTAGTTTCAAACACAATCTGGTACCTTATGTACATACACATGTATGTATGTATGTATGTATGTTGGATCGGCCAACAGCACCCCAAGATACAACTTGATTAGAAAGATAAAACGTTGGCTGATAGCTAGCTCACGAAGGGAATATTTCCACCTACAAAAAGATGGAACCACCTTCCATGCTGCCCGGATCTGCTGGGGATGGGATAGTATGGTGCTCCAACTGGTAATAAATTCGGTAGTCAACTTCATCATCAGTGTCATTCGTCGGCCATTCCCGGAGTGGTTTCTACCTGAACTAATGAACACAGCAACAGCAACATCAACAGAACCGCCAGCAATGTCGCTGACATGTTGCAATGTTCGAAATTAATTATGGCGTAGAGGGGTTTTAAAAACATCCGTGCCGTGGTACGGAGTTCTTCTTAATTACGACCTTTGTCATTCCCAAGCGCTTGTTGGCCAGGCCAGACTGGGCCAGACTGGGCCAGACCTGCGACTAAATAATGTGGTGGGCAAATTCTGTATTGGTCCAAGCCCAGATGGCCAACGGCCAAGACGGAGGTGTGGCTCAAACTCAAACGAGTTTATTTTTCGATGCCGCCTCTAAGGCCCCTCCGCTGTCTTTTCGGGCTCGTAAATCCACTTAATGTTCCCATTAATGGAGTGCTCATAGGTTTATCTTTGTTATACATACCTGGGATTTCTGGTTTTGGCGTTTGTTTCAGCTCAATGCCTAAGAGGTCTGACCACCCGTGAGTGGAATGCAAATGCGGAGCTGTGAATGCTTCCATGTATATAAAGTGGATAAATAAACGCATCGATTAAGAGTTACCATCCATTTTTTATCAGAATGTTTGCATGTTTTTTCTACGTAATTTATCCGTCAGAATTTTCCACAGTATCATAAATGAGGCCTCATCCGAAGCATCATCAATATCCGAATGAACTTGCCTTGGCCAAAGGATGAGTGATGTGATGCCAACTTTATAACTAATGATCGATTAATTTGGAATGTTATGTATGTTGAGTGTAACAGATTTGCGTATATGTGTTTGCCTTTCATAGTTGTTGTCTAACTTCCCTGAAATGCAGGATCTTTCTGCATTTAGAGCACTTGCAGCTGGGGATGTTTCCCGTTTTAATTCGTTTCTGAAGTGCACATTCGCCAGGGCATTAAAACGCCACAAAAAAAAGAATCAACACGACATTTGCGCCACTTGAAAGGGGCCCTGGATGGTGGGTGGTGTCGGGGGGTGGTGCTGAGGACCAACTGGATCTTGATTACAATTCTCAAATATTTATAAAAACACAGCGCACTGAGCAGAGCTGGATCACCAGGTGAGGGGCAGGGGCAGGGGCAGGCAGAACGTTAACAAGCGCCACGCCCAGCGTGGGCGAAGGCCGTACGTGAGCTCAGGGAATTTACATAGAACGCAAATAAATGGAACTACAGTTAGTCGGGCACGATTCGGGTTATGAAATTAACATTTTGAGCGAGGAGGGGCCAGAGCCAGCCACAGCATCGTCTCTGACTCTGACTCTCACACTCAACCCTCTCCGCTGCCGAGGCAGCACTTTCAACTTGGCCGCAACTAGAAATGCGAAAAGTCGACAAAAAGTCTAAAAAGTTTTCGTCCGCTTTCGGGCCGGCTGGAAGGAGAGGAGAAGGAGTCAGAGTCGGATCTCTTGGCAAACGAAATGAAATTTTCAGTTGAGTTGCCACAAGCGAACCGAGCGCCACCTACCACCCAACACCTATCCTATCACACCAACGCTCGATTTGGGGTCGGTTGGGGGCGAGCAGGGCAGGAGGAATCTGCTGAGTTGCCGGTGCTGGGGACAGTGCAACGAAGCCTGAACAGAAACTGGGGGGCAGCGGGGCAGCTCTGCCGCAGTTGACGCAGACGCCGACGACGACGACACAGTCGACACATTTAACGATTATTGCCGGCCATTAAAAATAACAAGCAAAACTTTTGCGCATAAAGCCGCTTCGGGGATTCATTCAACGGCGAGCGAAACTCTTTGGCCGAATCCTTTCTCGATTGCAATTGTTGATCCTTTCGCAACTGCGGGTCTCGTCTCCAATCCGTGTTGTTCAGGCAACAACTCGCAGCAGTTTGCACTGGAATCGCAAAAGTTTAAATTCAATTCGAGAGCTGAACCCTGCCCGAATTCGATGATGCGAAATGGGGTTCCTCAGCTTGGAATTAAGCCTCCGATTTTGTGCAAGCTAGTGAAGTGTATTTTCTACAAAAGGTATACAAAACCTAACATTTTTGGGCCGTCTACCATCAATTCGCATTGCTCAATTTCAATTGAACCATCGCTTTATACTAAATGTACAAATAAATATACACAATTCATACATTCCTGTTTGCAATAAGTAATTAGAGAAAACGTTTTCAAATGAAAATAAGTATATCATCTGGCTATAACCATAAATAGTGCTGCAGGATTTATCTTAGACTTAATATTGTAAATAAATCAAAAAATATTATAACTTATTTATATAATATTAGAAAACTAATATGATGAATGTAAGGGAGGGGAAGGGGTGTGGAAAAATGTAGACATATGCAATACAAAAAATGCATATGCAAATACATGGGAAGCGCTTTTAGATGTGATTCTTGTGGGTGTAATAATAATTACAGTCGCATCGATCTTTGGAAATGTGGCAAATCGATCTACTCTACTATGAGCAGTGTGCATCTGCATCCCACTTGCATTCAGCATAGCCAAGTTTCCCATGAACGTACACACAATATATTAAATGTGTAAACTTGAAACATTTTCAACCTCTCCATATGTTCGGGTGGTGGTTGCGTTCCATGCCAGAGCTTCTTTGCGAGTTCATGTACGATAAATGGGTGGTGCGACGCACTTGCCAATCGAATCACGTATCGTTCATGTTTGGTGATTATAAAGTTTTAATGAATACGCACCACTTGTCCTCCATGAACATGGCAATGGGAACGAACGCCCAGTAGGAGTTGTGCCAGCCCCAACTCCAGCCCCAGATGAAACCCAGAAACAACTGCAATGGCATTTCATTTTTACAACGGTCCATGCAGGGCGGCATGCGACTCGGGGATATTAACACGTACAGAGTGTGTACCATCGAAGCTGATGTGCGAGCATCTAATGTCCTTAAAATGCATAAATATAAATGCCATTCTCAAGCCCCACCCACACCCACACCTTCGGGTGCTCTCCGTTCTTTGGCCATTCAATTGGCTTGCGTGTCGTGCCTCCTACTCCCCTGAAACCTGGAAGAGCAGTAGACAGGGCTGACGCTGGGAAGTGTGTTCGGGATTGTCTTTGAGGTCGTTAAGGCGCACGCATTGTCTTGGAAGCTTTCATTTCTACTTTTAATATTGGCGCGACATGCCAAATACACATGGAATATAATATGCCGGCTGTGCCTGTAAATTGGTCACATTCGACATCTGGTGGATAGCGATCTAATCTCGGCTAGATCTCGGTCAAGATACAGAGACAATTCCTGACATGAAAAATCAAATATTTTTCTAATTGTCATATACTCTTATTTAGATATAGATATGTACTACAGTGGTATTTGTAGCATCACCAAGTGTATGCAGTGTATGTAAATATATTCCAATATAATTGATAAGAAATGTACACATGTGGGTGGTCATTTAACTATTAGACATGCGGAAATATTTCTAATAATATCATGGGACTCTTTGAACTTTACTGTCTGCCTTTCAATAAATAAGTAAGCATTTGGGGTATCTTTTATAATTAAGGCCGAGGAGTTCCAGAGGAATGGCCGGCTTGCTTACGCGCACTCAGACTCCATCCGCTTCGCTCGTTTTTTTTGTGCACTTTAATGGTATTCAGCATAATAATTTCAATTTGCGCATGAATATTTTTTTCCACTGGATGCAATTTTAAATTTTCCGTCCCGTAATTATATTTATGCAAATGTGCAGACCCCGCAGCCCCACCCACCCGAGCATGTGTGGGCGGGTCTGGGGTGGTCTGGGGGTGCCTGTGTGGAAATGAATATGCGTGCTTGGCAAGCTTCGGGCAGAAGATAATTTTCATTTTTAATATGCTCTCGCATGCCCGGAGTTTGTACATTAAATTTATTTATTGGCGCAAATATTGGATCGGATGCCGATGGCTCGGGTCTTTTGCCATTTGCATTATTGCGGCTCCTTCTCCACACAAAGTGCACACATGTGTATCCGTCTCCGTACTTACGAGTAAACACATACATACTCGTATGCGAGTATCTGTGCGAATATGTTTGTATGAATATGCCAGCTATGTACTTGCACAAGAATGTGATCAAGTATATAGACATGTCTATGACTATGTCTATGAGCTTTTATGTATGTATGTATGCATGTACATATGTTGAATAAATGGTAAGTATATTTCGTATGGTTTACTAAGTTAAATCCAAGCATATTAAAACCTTCGAGCAGCATTAAATGACTGCTCGAATGTCACTTGTTCTGGTGCCACATGCCACATGCCACATTGAATGTCACAGAAAACCATTCAGTGGTGTAGTTCTTTGTTGTTTGTTCTAGATAAAATTTAAAATGATTAGTTAGTGATGTTTCGAAGGATCTACCTACATAAGTATGTACATATGTATGTATATTCGATCTATATCTATAATTCATGTACCAAACTTAAAGCTGGAAAATTGTTCAGTCCACTTATTGGTGGAGTCGAAGCTGCTTCTGGCAGAGCAGAAGCAAGCAGGTCCCAGCCCCCTCCTTCTTTGCCTCTTGTGAAATGCCAAGTCACAGAGGCTGGGTGGGGGTGGGAGCGGGAGGCGCTGCCTGTTGTTTGCTCAAATGGAATTTCCAAAGTCGTTTAGCTCCTTATTTTTCTCGTTTCGCTTTTCTTAAATGCCATTTTTTTCCATTTCGTGCGTTCGCATTCGGGCAGCTGCCGCCAACGCTGCCGGAAGCCGATGCTGCTGCTGCTGCTGCTGCTGCTGCTGCTGCTGCTGCTGCTGCTGCTCCGGGGGTGGCTGTGCGGGTTGAGTTCCTGAGTGGAGAGCAGCAGCCCGGAGAGCAGGAGAGCGGGCGAGCCGCATCGATGGCGGTGGAGAGGAAGATGGCTGGTTGCCACGCCAGAACCCACCCCTAGGTCCGTTGTTTGCTTTGCCGCATTTCTTTGGCAGCCAACTGTTTCTTCTTCCGCCGGAGCAGCAGCAGTGCCGCATCGTCTTAGGGTCTGAGATGCCATTCGAATAGTTTGCTTAGGTTCATTTTCTGTGGGTGGGCTGGAGGCAGAGCATGAGCATGAGCAGGAGGGGTGGTAGCGGGTACGGCCATTGTTGCCAGAGTGTGCGCTCGTAAAGAAGATTTATTGGGAAGACGCGCGCGCGTTCTTGGGGCGCACGTAGCCTGCGCCACAGCAGCAGCAGCAGCAGCAGATTCCATTTGGCCCCAAGCAGGGAAATTGGGTTTGCTCTTCCGTTTTCCCCGCTGCGGCCTGGCTTCACTGTTAGTCTTGGCCGCCCTCCCCCAACCCCACCCTCATCACGGCCCAGCAGCTTACTAAATTGCTTTTTCTGCTCGGAGATGGGATGGGGTCTGGATGGAGTCTCAAGAAAAATTACTTTGCACACCCGTACCCGTACACAAAGCTGTACACACACACACACACACACGCCGTAGTGCTCGAAGATACTACATATAAATATCTGTGGAGGGTAGGGGATTTCTATATTCCTATATCACATTTCTCACATCTGAGACTAATGCGATTGTATTTTTGAGAGTTTTTCTAATTTGCATTTAATTTTTTGCAGCTGTTACTGTCCTCCCTTGCCTTGTCTAATTTGGCCGCCTTAAGTCGTTGAAAATTCTGTGAGCGTCTCGCCATCAGCTTAACGACGCTCTATATTGAAAGATAAACATTTGAACGGTCGGATTAAGCTCCCCCGAACATTTGGTATGCAACAGGATGTAGTCGTTAGCTTGGATATGGCTGCCACTGGAACCTGGCTAGATCTCAGTCTCAGGTAAACAACATTGTGGCTATTTTTTGCGTTCTCTTCGGTAGCAGGCCTGGGACACAACCTTATCCACTTACAACTTGCAATGGAGTTTAAATAATGAATAAAATGGCACGAACTAGAGACATTTCAAATAATAAAAAACAAAAATAAACAGCCCAGAGTTAACCTGGAATTACCGAATTTCATTAGAAAAATGCATTCTACATATCTACAAAATTAAAAAATATTTTGGCTTTCAGGAGATTAAATAGGAGTAATGAGAAAGCTAAAAAGAATCGATGTAATTCAAATATGTTAATAATTTCAGAACATAACACTTTGATATTTCCATTTAAAATTTAAAGGAAGCTACAATTTTGTGTTAAAGATTACGACTCATTCTGAGCAGCGTTTATTTGAAGGAAGTGAAATATGAAAGAAAAACAATTCATTAATTAGTTCTTAAAGTTTTTCAAGAAATGCATCTAACAATTTTACAAACTCGTACATATGTATGTATGTATGTATACTCGTACCTGCAACTGTGGTGACTTACTTTATGTATGTGAGTTTACTTTTATGAAATGCATAGTTTAATTGTCCACAAGAGACCGACCCCAGATACAGATAATAATTTACATTACTGTTTTAGTGCTGTCGCTGGTTTTCCAAGGACGAGCCATTGTTTCTAGCATTCAATAGCAGGTTGCTCTCGGCAAGGTGCTCGTCATTTTTTTCACTTAGTAACCAGGACCATGCCAGTAAAAATTCGACCAAGGTTAATTGGCAGGAACATAAAAAGAGAAAATATTTCATATTTCACGGCAACGAGCTAGGAAGTTTGCACTTGGGATTGGGACTGCGGAAACCCGAGCAGACACAAGGTGCAGCACAGTGGGATAATCCTGGCTAGAGGGTTGCGTAAGTGCTCACGGACACACACAAATCCAAAGGCGAGTGCTTGCGCCACCGTGTGCCCCTCGCTGCCGGAGCGTAAAAAATACACAAGAAAGTGGGAGTGGGAATGTAAAAAGATGCTCGAAATTATTCTTGGCATTTCCCACAAGACCAATAGAAGAAAATCGAATCCAAGTCACGAAGTGCCAGTGCCAGGGCCAGGAGCAGCGCAAGGACCCCAGTACCTGGCTCGGTTCCACTTTCCTGCCCTGCCCTGCTGTGCCCTGTGCATATCGTTTTTCTTTTCCCTGACTTTTTCCTTGGCGCAGCCTCAGCCACCGCGAGCAGCATTCTTAATCTCGTTTATGGCCTCGTACATCCTTGGCAGGGAACGCAGCCCCCAAAAAGCCGGGCGTGGTGGGAGGACCAGGGTCCTTCGTCCTGCGGCGCCGCTACAACGCCCATTACAATAAACAACTAGGCGCTGGCGACGCCATGACTGGGGCAGGAGCTGGAGACGCTCCACCCAGGGCCCGGCATACCGAACCGCGTATCGTGTTGGTATCTTCGGATGTCCTTTTGCCATTTCCGTTCGTTGGCAGCGGAGGGACGCGGGCGAGCACTTTTTTCGCCGCCTTATCCTTTTGGGATTTTGCGCCATTAACGTGAATTGCTTTTTGCCCAAATTATGTATGCCCCGAGCACGAACACGAACACGGCAGCAGAAGCTTTAATGTTTTGTAAATTCACATAAGGAAACCATTATCACCTGAAATATGAAAGCAATTTTCATGCATCCTTTCGGCTCAGCAGCGTTTTCCCGTTTTTTCCAATTCTTCTGCCCTTGGGTCGCCTATCTGGCTTGGGTGCTGTCCACGGACAAATCGAAGTGGTTTCAGCAGAAGTACTCAATAAACTGGGATCAATACCATTTTTTATGTTTCAAACCCATCTCCTGATAATATTCTAAAACTTAAGCTGGTTAAAGAATTAATTAGTTCTTCTGTACCTTTAGATATATTATTGAGAATAAATTTGAAAGAGACCTCACAGCATTGGGTGATATTTAAACTTTATTTTTCGCCTGAGAAAAGTTTTCATTTTTATATCGAATGCTCAACCACTTGATATGTAAAGGAAAAACTTAATATGTACATATATATATAATGTATAACAATAAAATAACAAAGAATAAAGCTACGAGTATCTTAAGTAGTTTTGGTGAATTTTTCTATCTTAGTTGTAAAATCTGTACAGTTCCGGTCTGGGTACTTGACCTTGGACACCTAATGACATAAACAGATTTATTTTTAACGGTGAAAGATATTATATCCAGAGATATGAACACACATCTCCCGACGGTAAAATGACAACCACTCATTGGTGGTTCAACTTTTCCAGGCTATCACGTTCTCCTCCCCTCCCCTCCACCCACCCTCCCGCGAATCGGAGCCCGCCGGCTGTTGTCGTCTGGTTCATGGATCTGCTTCTCTCTGCCACTCTGGTGGCCTCAAGCCGAAGACGACGTCGTTGTCGTTGTCCTCGTCTTCGACGCCAAATGCTGGGAGCATCGTTTGGAGCCATTTCGGTGGCCATAACAATTCTCGTAATACTTCGGGCATCGCCGACTAAACGATAATCGCGCGTAAAAGCGCCACTAAAATCAATACGAGTACTGGCTCCTGCCACAGTCGGGGAGCAGCGCACAGCGAGTGGTTTTCGTTTTCACCTTCGTTGGCTCTGGCTCTGGCGTCTTGCCGTCCTTCTCGCCAAAGCGCAGCCAAAGAAAAGTTGGCTCCGCACAAGTGGGCGGCTATGCACATGCGCTTCTTTTGGACTCCTTTCCCCGGGCCAGTAGTGGCATTGGACATGGCGAACAGCGTCTTAAGGCGAAATGAAGTCAGCTCACACAAATTGAGTGTATTCGGGGTTTATCAGATGCGGATTTATCCATACATACATACACACATGCACATATGTATGAGCCCATGGACACGGACCTTCTTTTGAATGGAGAGGAACTGATGAGGCAGATATGTACCATCGGAAATGGCACACATATTGTTATAGACCTATCAGAGTCTGTCAACAGAGTTCGTCATGTACAGACATTGAGTAGGCTTCAATGCATTCCGCAACTCTGCAGTTAATCAAGTTTCATCTCCGATGGGATCTTTGAATGTCGATTCAATTAGCGAATGCGGCTCATTATGATTCAATTTGAATTCCCTTTGTTCATTCCGTTGTGAGCGCTTACTCGAATAATTAATTTTCCATTTCAGCCAAGGAAATTATACATTTAAATGAACGTCGAGCAGTGCACAAGCGAGCGAGTCACCTTAATAATTAACGATCGAGGAACGTAAGACAGCTCGAGCCGAACATTTTAATCAGCCCCTGGGACTGGCATGGGCACATGGCGGAGTCCTCCATTAATTTATGCCCCAGCGGCATGGCGATCGGTTCGGAGAACCCAGCGGGCCAGGTAAGCGAAATGAGAAATTTATCAAATTTATTGGGGGGAATGAATTGAGATATAATTCAAAGGAATTATAAAGGCCAGGACCAGCCACCAAAATGGAGGCTTAAAAAATAATAAATTACGCAGGAAAAAACACAAAAACCCACAAAAACAAAAGCTGTAGTCCCATCCCTTTTCCAGGCATCTGTCCGCCCGCTCTGCCATTGGCCGCTCTGTCTCTGTCTTTGTCTCGGACTGCTGCCTGCCTCTGGTCAGAAGCAATCGCGGCGGTGGACGTCGACGGCTCACTCGGTCTTGGACTCCGACTACGTCTCTGACTCTGAGGGGCACTCGGGCCTGGCTACCTCACGCTGCGTCCGTAATTAAAAGTCGTAAACTATTTTTACGGTGCCTCATATATTTGCGGCCACGAATTGTCAACCCTGCCATGGGCTGGTCCGACTAGGCTCGATTTGCATGCGGAGCAGAGCTCGTGGGAAGGTACGCGCATCTGGGCATCGAGTCGGGTAACGCTGCGTCCATGGCGACAGGTGAGCAGACGCATTTGTTGGATTAATAGGGGATAAATAATCAGCCAGGCCAGGACTGCAATTGAAATGATCCAAGTGGAAGCCAGCCAGCGAACAGTTATGAGTATATCCATTGAACATGATCGTGCGGGGAAATGGCGACTATCAGGGGCCCGTTTATCTCAATGAGCCGCAGGGTCAGCGACGGGTCTCTGCGTTGGCGTCATTGCAGTGGCTCATTAATTGGACTTAATGGCCGTCTAAATCATGTGACAAAATGCAAATTAATATTTATACACTCAAGTATCCAAGCAAATAGTCGTCCGACGTCGCCGCTCTGGAACTTGATTCCGCTCCCTCGCTTCGATTTCTGCCAGTTTCTGCCCGCCTCGGCCTCGAAGCAGCTTTCAGCGAACACGGCGCATAAATTCATAAATGTGCCACAATTCCCAATGAATTTACATTGTAAAACATAACTTTTAATTACGCGAGCATGGAAAAATGCGCAGAAAACAGAAAGCGACGTGCATGAAGCTAAGTGACCGCCCAAGAGAAGCTAAAGTGAATTAAGATCCTGTAATATCGTTTATAAGTATACGCGGATGCGATCATTTCGCAATCGCAGTAGGAGAGTTTCCAAAACTGTAGGGATCTCCGAATCCGAATAATCAATGGAATACTGAAAATACTGTCCAAGTTGCTCGGCGTGCCAATACCTCTTTGTTCATTTAGGAAATTGTTAAATATAATGCAATTGCGCTTGTTAAAATTAACCAAACTTATAGAAAATTACTTTCCTTTAAAAAACAAGAAAAATCAGTAAGCTGATATGTTACTGCTTACGAGTCTATATATATTCATGATCAGGGTAATATGAAGTGTCGATCGAGGCATGTTCGTCGTTCATCTGTTTCTATTCTAACCATTATCTCAGTTTGTACACAAATTTCTTGCATGTAAAAACAGATGAGACAGATTTAGACTCCTCATAGTTGCAAAAAGGAGGACGGGGAAAATTGTTATTGTTTATTAGCGTTTTTTCATAAGATTTATATTAATAGAGCGACATCATCATATAGCTGCCTAGGTAGAGAAGTATTGATACATACACTGGCTCCATCGCATAATCGGACACTTGTTTACCCAGTACCGAAATGCGATAGAATTGTTGTTCTTTAACTTTTACTATATATTAACTTCATAAAATTATCTATGTAAATCATAAACAAAAATGCATTATGTTTAGTGAGAAGAACAGTTAGTTTTAATCGAAAAACGAAAAAAGTAAAGACATTTTTTGAGACTCAACGCATAATCGGACAGGGCAGAAGTGCCAATGGAAAATCCCGATTTTTCCATAAAAACCCCTAAAAAAAGGTTTTTCTTATCGCATTTGCTGGCTGGTTGCCTGGATATCTGCCTGACACAAAAGCAATGTCTGACGGCTCCCCCAGGGAAGTAACTTGGAAGAAAAAATGTTCGGAAAAGCGCCACGTTGGTTGATAAATGCAAATCTACTGTGCACCATATAAATGTAGGGTCCCGTAATGAGTTTTAAATAAGCCAAAAGAGCATTTGATATTAAGAAAATGATTCAAGATACCTTTCAAACATAAACAAATTCAAATTTACTTGAAAATCGATCGGAAAAAGGGTTTTTTTGCCTAAATAGTGAGCCTAATCCGCCTAATATACCTATGCCTAACCAAAATACCTTATTCGAAAAATGTTGTTGTCTCAGTATGTATTCCGATCGCAATTAGTTTATTGTCATGGCCCTTTTTAAGCTTTTTTCGGGTAAATCTCCCATAGAAATGGTACCTATGCAATGAATTACGCTAAGAATTTAGGAAAATGTCTTATCCAAATCGATTTTGAAGTAAATTTTCATTCCGGAATCATTCTGATTGCTGAATGGAACAAAAAATTAAGGATTTCGTTCCACATCCTATTGAGAAACAGCTTTTGCTTTTTAAATCATGATAAAATGTCCGTTTATCGTATATAGTATATTCATTCCTTAATCGTTTGTGCATACTATATTGCGTAGAGATTAATACATTTAAGATTTATTGGGAGACCATGACTTAATCGTCAGAATCATCGCTGCTGGAATCGATCGTTGGCACATTCCTCTGGTTCATAAAGCCCCCCAGCCTCTGCTGGATCTTGTGGGGCGTCAGACCCTTGGTTTCGGGTAAAAATATGATGCCATATATGCAAACGAGCAGCGAGACTGTGGCCATCAGGAAGAAGACTCCCGGCTTGGCCAGCCTGTGCTCGTGGCCAGAGCCGTACCACATGATCACAGTGAATGCCGTCAGCCAGTTTAAGGTGGCACTCAAGGAGCAACCGAGCGGGCGCATTGGTTTCACGAAGAGCTCCACGTTGATCAGCCAAGTCAGCGGGCCAAGACCAGCCGTGTAGGCGAGCGAGGCCAAGGACATGGAAACCAGGGATGCCCCCGGGACGCTGTTCTCATGGTCGGTTATCAGCTTCAGCTTGAAGCAGATGCCCAGATACAATGTGCAGCAGAAGGTAGCGAGCGAGGTGATGATCAACAGCGGCCGACGCCCGACTAGGTCCACCAGCATAAAGCAGACTAGAAAGCCGAATATCTCGGCCACAGCTAGGGCAGCAGAGCACTCGTAGTTCAAGTGCATGCTGAGCAGGATGTGGATCGAGTAGAAGATCAGCACTGTGGAGCCGCTCAGTGTCTGCATGATGGTCAGCGCCGAGGCCCGGCACAGGCTGCGCCTCGTCTTTTTGCGCTTGAATCCGAGCATAATGTTTTGATGGATCGCCATATCGCTTCTCGTTCCCTCGAGCATCAGCTGCCGCATCTCCCTGCTGGTGTCGTACTTCTTGCCCCGCAGCCAGCGCAAGGACTCATCGGCCGCGGAGAATTTACCGCGCGCCCAGTAGTAGGCGGGCGACTCGGGGATCAGTAGCTGCAGCAGGCAGAGGAGGAGCAGCACCAGATTGGAGATGTTGATGATCCACAGATCCAGGAATGTGCCTATGGCATAGCTGTACATCACGCCCAGCATGAAGGCCCCATGGAAGACGGAGACCAGCGCCCCACGATGACGGATGTGGCTAATCTCGACGGTGTAGGTGGGCACCACTACGCAGAGCGCGCCGCACATTCCCTGCATGAAGCGTCCCACGTAGAGCATGTAAACACTGTTGGCGAAGATCAGCATGCTCCAGCCCAGCCCAATGGGCACCAGCTGCAGCATCATGACCCACTTGCAGCCGTGAGTCTTCATCAGCAGTCCCATCGGAATGCTCCAGGTTGCCGCTCCGATAGTCAGCAGCGCACACACCCACGTCCACTCCTGCTTCGAGGGCGTGAAGCTGTAAGCGTTGTGGTGCATAACCAGCGCCTCAGCCGGGGCCGACCAGCCAATGGCGATGCCGAAGCAAAAGGTCCCGATATTGCTAACTACCGTGGCCAGACACTGCCCCGTATTGTCTTCGCCCGCGGTAATTTCACTGATCATGGACGGTACAGTATGGATAATTGGTCTGATTATGGGCCCCACTGGAGGTGGTGGGTCCCCTGCTGGGTCCAATGCTGGTGGCTGGGACGCTTGAGGCTCTGTTCCACGGGTCTCTGTTTTAGGCGGAGGCTCTGGTTCAGTTTCCGGTTGACCCCAGCACCACCCCAACACCATAATCTCTGCCTCAAATGTCCAAAAATATCTTCTGTGCGCGTGAAATCTTCTCTGGGAAAAATACAGAAAATATGAAGTACAAGAAACTGTGCGGACTTGGAGGTTTTACCTGTTTTATTGTTCGAAGTGCGCCGCAGGGTACAATCATAAAATATAATAATGAACAATACGGTTACGTTTCACTATTAAATACACCATGAAGAGGGGGTTGGGACCGAATAAATACAGATTCGAGGAAGCGATTCGATTTGTTAGTATTGCTCGGAGTAAATAGCAAAATTTTGATGCCCTATACATTAAGTTATTCATTGACACTTGATCAAAATACTACTCATTAACTGAGTGCATCTTTAGCCCCGAACTGTCAGCTGTCACTTGCAAAGATGCAAACTAGAAAGGGCTCGAATCACTGTATCCGGACAGCACAAGAAGTAATTATAAAACTCATTGTAGCCCCTCCTACCGAAAGGGCATCGCCATATCTGCTGAATGGGCAGGGGAGTGTGTGGGCGAACAATATTTACAATATTGCATTTCTAAATCCCTTGCTGCCGGGTAAAGTACCATGGTTGGAGGGGGGAGACAGGGACACCAATTCAGCAATAAACTGGCATCTGCAAATATTTGTTTGCTTTCAGGATCAACAACGGGAGAGCTCACATATACGCTGCCAATGTCCCCCTGCTCTCCTGCTGTATTCCCGTATTCGGTTTTCCGTATTTCGTATTCACATCCGGAGCTGTATTTTGAATTTGTGCGAGTGTCTGTCTGTATGTGTATGTGTATGTGTCCGTGTGTATTGCTGGCAGAGTGCAGATATTTATGCGTATTTGATAGCACTAATGGGCCATTAAATGCGTACGCAAATACACACACGTAACCACCAACACCCACCCACATGTGTGATGTGTGCGTGTATGTGTGTTTGGATGTCTAAACGAGCTTATGTGGGTGCAAGGATGAAAATGTACCTAAGCGAATCTAAATGGCATCGGGGGCACCGAACATGCAAAATCATGTACTCCTAAATCTGCTTAATGCCGGCAGCCTCCGGACACACACAGGGAGACCCGGCCCAACTGAGAACGGGAGCTGAGGCAGGATCAGGTGGCGGGCTGGGGATGGAGCACAGCACAGAGTCCACAGTCCACCATGTCATGGTGGATGCCTGTTTACCCCCGAGAGGAAGTCGAATGTGGATGTGGCTCTGGTCGTCTTTTGGGGTTCGGGGAGTTTCGTAATGGAACTCGATGTGTTCCGGTCCGTGTAGTGTGGGTGTGGGTGCGTGTGTGTGTGTGTATGTGTGGGTGGGTGGGCGTAAGGTACTTTCGAATACGTATTACGCAACTAACGAAAATTAACGTTAATAGCCCTGAGTATCAAAATAATGGCAGTCGCCTGTTGGTTGCCTTCGCTGCCTCTGCCTCTGCCGGTGCAAGGCCGTTTTTGCGGATTGGATGGCTCGTCCTCGGAGCTGGGTCTGTCAGAACACCCCACGACGGTCATATAAATTTCAAAAACTCATTCCGGACTTAGGCAAAACGTGAAAATATTGTTACGACCTCTTGTGCTCTTGTGTCCCTGTGCTCCATCGCTCCCCTCCGTTTATGTGCAGTGAGATTCGCTCCTTTTCCTTGAAACATATCCCGGCCATCGAACTAAATTAGATTTTAGTCGCAAAATTACGATACTCGAGTAGTTAATTGAGAAAAGTGAAGCAGCGATTTTTAATGATGTTGTCGCTGCTGTTGTTGGCGGGGGGAGAGCAGAGCTGTGCTGTCGTTTGGAACCGGGTTTCCTCTGGAGAAAACTCATATGAAATTGTAAATGATGGGGTAGTAGAACCTTATCTCGAAATATTCTAGTAAAAATAAATGTCTGTTAATATTTACCTAAGTTAATCAATTCGTTAATATCTCTTATCTGAGTCTCTCATTAAAAATATCCAAATAATATCTTGTCATTCCAGTCCTCGGCGCATCTTCAAGCTTCATTTGCAGATTGATAGAAACGGGCTGTTAGATGGTCATAGATGTATATTTATTTTAACTATTATTATAGTGTATACTAAATTTTTTTTTTGAAATTTAAATATATTTTAATATAATTTTCCATCAAAATAAAAACTAATAATTAAACACAATTACGCCTTGACTTATATTTTTAAGTGGAATTTTAGTTGTTTAAACTAAACTAAGGTACGTGAACATTGTGATGGAATATCAAACCACCACAACATCATATTATTGAATCTAAATTGCTTTCCTTGCTCCTTTCCTTGTACCTTAAGAATCGGTCTTGAAGAGTTTATTCGCAGCATTTTCTTCCTTCAAAATGGAAGAAATTACAATAGTATATACACACATGCATATGTACGTATGTATGTAGGGAGCGCTGTTCAGTTTTCAACAAAATTGAAATTTCGAACCATCCGAAAACCCCCACCCACCACGCAAAGGGGGTGGAAGAAGGTCGGCACAGAATTTTGTGAACTGTACGAGTATGTGCGTGTATCATTAATTTTTATTGGAGAGCTTTCGAGACCCCCTTCGCATTGAAATCGAATGAAATTCAGTTGTTGGTGGGTTGCTTGTTGCTGGGGCTCATATCCGTGTGGGCTGAGTGTGCCCGGGGATTGGGCTGCCTGGCTGCCTGGCTGGCGGGGACGACAAAAACGCAATAAGCAGTTAAAAAATACTCGTAATTGCAACGGGGCCAAAGCCCCTCGAGACTGCCATGGTGCATGCCCCATATGAGTTGTTATTGTTGCTGTTTCTGTTGTTGATGCTGCTGCTGGTGTGGAACGTGCGCATCGACTCGATTCCGATTCAGACCTTCCCTTCCCTCCAGCGGAGGACAACAGCAGGATGATACTCAGTGGACTCGTTCCGGCAGAAATTCATGAATAAGAAGATGGAATTGCTCTCAGAGCAGCCTGTCCTTGCAGCAATTTTCAAAGATATCGAAGAAGAACTTTTCCTTTTAAAGTTGAGTCACCAAATTGGAAATTTAAGGAGTGCACAAATTAATATTGTGGCCCATTAAATTCGGCTTTTTGTTCAGGATACACTCGAACCATTTCAGTAATTTCTGAAAAGCGAACCTTCAATAGAACTACTCCAATTTGAAATATTCTCCCTGCCATACATTCTCTACAGAATCCTTGTATTCGCGCTTTTAGTAGTGGGTTCATTAATGTATGAATATGTATGTATATTGTACTCCAAGTAATATTCAATTAGTTAATTTTTTTAAATCTATTTCCTCAGTTACAAACTTTAGGAATTATTTTCGCTTTCCTCTGAATACTATTGCAGCACACTCGCTATTCGACCATCTCCCATTCGGATTCATTCCCATCCGCTGCTCCCCTGCGCTTTCTAGTTTTCCTTTTGTCCGTTCGTTATGGCCGTAATGTAGTTGGCTCCGTGCACGGGGCTGGGCTTCTCTTCTGTTTTGTTTTCTTCTGTTCTGTTGTTGGTGCTCTTGCGGCCCTTGTTGTTGTAGTTATAATGGCTAGTGGCATTCTGGACGCTGGGAGCGGCAAAAATGTTTCACAAATGGGTTCATATTTTGACGTTTAATGTAGCGAAAATGAAGCTGGGATTTATGAAATGTGCACGTTGCCCTCGCGGACCGTCGTCGTCGTCGACTTCGTCATCGCCTCCCAGTCTCGGAGTCCTTCGCCCTTGCCCTTGGTGGCCAGCGGCTTATATCAAAATGGAGAGCGCAAATCAAGAATCAATTGCATTATTAGAAGCAGTTCGGAATCGCTGGGGCGTGAAAGGGAAAGTCTGGGATGTCAGTGTCTACAGAGGTCGGGCGAGACACAGGCACAGGATTCTTAAAGAATGAAAATTTCCCATATTTTGCGTCAAGCTCGTGACCTGCCACCGGTGTCCTTTATGGCCAATAGCAATGATGAAAACGCCATCCGATGCGGACCGAAGTTTGCCTAAATATTGCTAATCGACTGCCACGGGCACTTGAGGCCAGCAGTTACCAGGCGCCCCCCATCTGGGCCGCCAGGGACCCTGCCGCACGCCAGGGATCAAGTAAATTGCGAAAACTATGTGCAAGATGGCCTGTTATTGCAGCAGAAGCGCTTGTAATGATGACTCTAAGTGTCGTTTCCCTAAGTGTATTACCTATAAAAAATTTATACAAACATGCTGCTGAATTACACGCCCCGAGCTCGTTCGCTTTCCGTTTCCCATTCCCATTCCCACTAACCTGAGGGGAGAACGAGTCCCAGAACCAAGAGTCTGAACCGACAGAAAGAAACCTCAGCCTCATCTGCCCTGTCCTGTCCTGTCCTGTGCTGTCTGCGATAAGCAAGGTGAGGCCCAAACGTCTCGGCGATAAAATGCAACATTAAGCTGCTGATTTTTCCTCCCCTTTTGCGGACCAGGGGGACCTGTATCCAGGCCTCGAGTGGCAGCAGTTCATTAGGGTAACATTTGAACGGCGATTGCAATTGGGTACGAAAAGGTTATTGAACGTCTTCGGGGTGTCTCTAGCTGTGAAGCAGAACAGGAATAACGATGGATAAATATTAATTAAGTCATTATGCATGCAAATGCCGCAAATAAATTCCTTAGATGCAGAGCCATAAACTGTTATTTGTTTCTATTTTTAGAAATCAGTATTCATTTAAAAATCATGCGAAATTTGATAAAAAAAAAGTTTGCAGAAGTTTTTTGGGGCCTTTGTTTAAAAGATATTATCCATTTCCCCATCCTTTTTACAAAATCAAACTACTTATGTATATATGTATATTCTCCAACAACAACTCGCTGCTCATGCTGCTAATTTAGCGTATGAACCAAGATGTTGATTTGGCTAAATGGAACTTTTACTCGTGCGAGTAACTCACGCACTTAAAATTGCTGATATTCATATACTTGTAAAGTTAGATCGAGTGAAGTCGTTAACTGCTTACATTTCAACAACATTCTCAAGGTCTTGAGGTATCTTTCTAAAAAAAGGGAATCTAATATGCAGATCCATTTATTTAATTGCAATTCCAATTAAAGTAATAAATATCTTTGTTAAAAGAAGAAATTAAAACCGCTTTTGAAACTGCGAAAGAGAGGGACATAAATAAACTAACGAACTGGTTCCCCGACATCCGGCTGTATCCTGCTGGGTGCCCCGTGCTGCCGGTACTTCTCGGCAAAGCCCGTCTCTCCCATGGCGCTCGTAGTTTATGCTTACGAAGAAATTAAAATAAACGCCAAAACGAGATTTATTCAATGTGTGTATTAAGCTACGCTGTCCGGACAGGACAACGGCCACGAAAAGCCAACCCGCCGCCATCAGAGTCTGCCTCTCCATCGCCGCGACAGCTACAGCGACGGCCATCACCGCGGCGGCGGCAGAAAGCGCAGTTCCTGGCCATTTGGGGTGATATCCGTAATGGTTGGGCAAGGGACTCCGTCCACCGCCTTGCTTTGTGTTGGCTCTGCACACACGCGCCCGTCCTCTGTGGAGCGGTGGGTGATGGGTTGGGTGAATGGGGGGATGGGTGGGTGGGTGGTTGTGCGCTGCTGCTGGATTTAAATTCTAATCTAACGGGGACAACAGAGCAGAGCTTGGAGCGCCGGTTGCGCACTTATCCGGCATGGCGGTAATAGCTTTATCTGCCGATAGAATTATGGCCACCCGCCTGATTCATGACCCAGGAACGAGTCGGTTCTCGCCTGCGAATGGCCGTTGGCCCCCTGGGGGTGGCCTCGGGCAGGAAGCGATGCCATGGCCGTTGCCATTGGGAAGCCCGGTAGTCGATTTGAATGGAGAGTGATGTGCAGTGTATCGGCGCTTTTGTTCTGCTTAAATGGTGAGAGGTACAGTTCGTCCCATGCTGATGATATTAGGTCCTGTTTAACTCATTAGTAGCCGAGTTTGTTTATGACCAAAAATTTTAAATTTCCTTTATTTTATATAAGTTGTTCCTTTTACTCCGAAATATAATATAATATAACATCATTAAATATAATTTTTTTTATGTTTTATTTTTTTGCGGGTACAGTGTCACAATATGGGGGTTATACAGTCATGTGATCAATAATAATACAAAAATTTGCATATTTTCAGTAATTTTTAAGTGATTTAAAATTTTTGTAGGTTGCCTTTTTTTAATTTCTGGTTTAATCCTGGTGTAAGCATTAAAAAAAATAAAAATAAAATTTTTTCGAAATTTTATAGTCTATATATGAACAAACTGGCTTTTTTCTTTCCAAAAATTCAAAGAAAATAGTCTAGTTATAACGCAAAATCCTTTTAACAGAGCGAAACATTCACTAAATTACTCAAAATGCGAAAAATTACCAAAGAAGTGTCAGAAGAATGCAAAATAATAAGAACCGTTATTCGTTGTAGCTCCTTTAAATATACCCAGCTGTTAAGCAGAGTGTGTGGGATTGAACCGCAATAAGAATTTGCAAAATGATTTGTCTAGTTAAAGAAACGACTATTTAAAAGTGGCCGTTTTTCTGTACTCGCTTTGGGTACAATGGCTAGGAATGGGTTAATCAAAAAAATAATATCCTTCTATAGATAAGAACTTGAGTCAGCCATAAGGAAGCACACATAGAATACAACAATACAATATTTCTCAGATTTTGTAGCAATTTTATTATATAAATCGTGCAGAGTCGTGGAAGCTTATGCAACATTGCCATATATGAAAGTTTACGCGACATAGCCATATATGAATGTCGCAGACTGTGACAGTAGCAGGCTGATCGACCGTACTGAATGTGAAGCTGGATGGCTAGCCGCCACAGTGGCAGGGTACAATGCCTTCTGGTATCTACACGCGCACAAGAGGAAATCCTGTTCGCTATGGAAGACTCCCCCAAGGAGAGGCGGCGGCGAAAGAGCAACATGGAAAATCGATATCAGCAATGGCAATGGCAGCAACGACAGCGACAGCGACAGCGACAACGACAACATGGCCACCAGCCACCCTGATATGTGCCCGGGACCACCAGGCACATCTGGGGGATGTTTGTTTAATTTTCCGCAGTGCAAGTGATGAAAATCTATTGAATGTGTGGCTGGACTGGACCCCGACCGCTGCCGAAAACTTCCAAATCTTGTCCGCGTCCTGTGAAAATATTTACTCAGTGCAGCAGAAGCAGCACCGAGCGCGGAGTGATACGGAAGTCCCATTGCCTGGTGAGAGTGAGGACGGAACGGACAACTGACTCACAATCTGCCAGACAGACCCGCCGAGCGCAGCGGTGGCTGTCGATGGAGGGCGGGGCGACAGGCCGCGAATGACACGCACTCGCTTAAACTGACATTTAATGCCAATACAATGACAGTTACTTTAATTGTGTTTGGGTGCTGCTACAATTTATGTTGTAGCTGTAATTGTTATGGTCAGAGCGAAGTGTTCTCAGCATTCGATTTGTGGGTGAGATTGGATAGGCCTGCCAGGCTATTTCGGGTGATAGTGTTGACTGTTGAACACAGTCTGAGAGATAATTTGTTTGAAAATACATAGATATGTATATCTATACATACATATACATGTACGAACGTGCATCATATAGCTAGATGTTCATATGGGACTTGTCAGTGTATGGTTTGTAAGTGGGCTTGGAACTAATAAACCTATACCCATGACATACCTCTGACACTCAAACTACCTATAAATATCTACATTTCAAAGCGTATGCACGTCAATTAATTTGAAATATATTTAACTCCGACTTATACTTTACAAGATCCCGTGTCGACAAATACCTGTTAATACTGTTAATACTATGCTATTCTCATCGTGCAATTAATTGCCTTGTCCCTGATGCATTATATGTATAACTCTGTTTGATTGGGAGAGCATAGAATAGGTAAAATCGTTTGACTGCCCCACAGAGCCAAGCAAATCCCGTTGGGAAAGAGTTAAGAGTTAGTTAAGTTGCTGTGCTGGTCGTTCCGACCCACTGACATTCGGTGGCTTGATAAAAGCTAAAAATGTTAAGGATTCGATTCAAGGGCCTAGAACCCGCTTCGCTTCAAAGTTCGCTCCTGTGCCCGAAACTGGTTTCTTTGGTTGCTTTTCCATCGACAAGCCAAACTTAAAAGTGGAGTCTGAAGTGGTGTGGGAGAGGGAGAGGGGACCCGCGCCGCAGTGCGTCCACATGCCGCTAGATGGCGCGCGGGTCAATTTAGTGGAATTAATGGGATTGGAATTCATGGCGCGGAAATTGAATTTATGTGCCGCGCCGTGCTGGGCTTGAACCGAAGGCCGCTGGCACTGCCGCCAGCCCTGGCGTCCAATCGCCATCGAGGCAACAGAGGCAATCGGTTTTTAATGCGCCATTGAACCATACCATACGATTCGAAATTGTTGCGATTTCCAGCTTTGGTAAATGCAACCAAAACCGAGACTCAAACGGACGAAATCCCTTGGCTCGGCAAAGTTTTGTTGGCTGAATGTAAACTTTGTGCTGGATAATGTCGGACACACTCGTAAATAGTGAAGGGGGGCCGGGCCGCAGGGAAGTACGAGTAATTAAAAACACGTTTTGTCCTTCTGGGCCTCTCTCCTTCTCCTGTACCCCACCCTGCATGGCAGAGAAGTTGCGGCATTTCTTTCATGGGACGGGAATGCATGGGAAAAGTTCGAAATAAACTTCGGTGGCCCGGCAATCCGGACAGGACAGGACAACCACGGCGGAGCAAAGGGATCCCAGCACATACATACATACATATAACTCCGTGATGTCAACGTTCGTGCCGGGCTTCGCATTCCCTTCCCTTTGTTTTACCTTTGTACCCTGTGTAACAGCTCCTGGCTCACCTTTCGGGCCACGCCAGTTGTGCGACTTTCTGGCAGTTGATTAACGCAGACCAATCACGATATGTGGTTCTCCCCGAGTATTTATTTTCGGGTCGCCTGTTAGTCATTTCGCTGTTTCGGTAAGCAAAGGATTTGAAATGTGTTCGAGGGGGAACGGGTAATGGGGGAAATATGAAGAATCGATAAACGGGGAATGTTCAGCCCAGGTGGAGTCATCGCAGGTTAGGCTTTAAGATTGGCCCCAAGCTCAGGGGCGCTTTAACCGCAGAAGCAAAGAATTGACATTTTCTGCAATTTAATACTCGGTTCCGTAATTATTATTTGCAATTCTCTTGTTAATTGCAATGGACTACGCCGTAATGGTAATGCACTCGACAGATGAATTTATGGAGCGAATTTTGGCAAGAAATTGATACTCGTGTTTGGTCAAGTGCTCTGCTGTGCGGTCCTGGAGCTACGCCAAATTGTGCAAAGTTGCGAAAACTTTGCGGAATTAATTTGTTAAACTTTCCTGATATACGACGTACTAGGGCAAGGGATTAGGGCAGTGTCAGTGGCAGGGGCAGGGGCAGGGCAGGGTACATCCATACGACCGCTAAGACCGCAATAAACCCACATAAGCCCTGGTTTGTCCTGGCCGGCCCGGGCTTTATCCAATCTCACAAATCACATTGATAAAGCGCCAGCACGCAACCCCTTGACTTGAACCCTTTTTCAGCAGCCCATCAAGTCGTCCGAGTATATGGCTGCCGTAAGCCTGCTTTAATTACGCTTCACCGCCCAGCTCCAGCCCCAGTCCCAGTCCAATCCCAATCCAATCCCGAACTCGTTCCGCCCACACCAAACCACCAGGCCAGAGAGTGCGAGAAACATGCGACACAATTAAGCATTCATGGCTCTGTGTGAGCTTAAATTTTGACATTTTCCTGTTTGCTTTGGCACGCACATTGGATGCTTCTGAGAACGGACGGACAGACAGGAGGACAGACGGACAGTCGTTGCCGTTGGATGCAGGGTCCGCAATCAGACACACGTCCTGTCCCTTTTCGACGACCTGATCCCGGCGACCATTTTATAATGTGTGTATAGCAGCTTAGGGCACCCGGGAGACCCATTGCCGCCGGCACTAAACAATTTTATCATTTTTAATCATCAAAGTGGATTTGCTGCGGAGTCCCTGCGCTCGCTCCATGGTGGCCAGGGCCAGGGCCAGGAGGACACTCTCGGATTAAAAACTCATATTAAGTTATTATCGGGCGGTACATACGAGTGTGAGGAAGAAGAGTGGGCGGGACAGACATACTGCTCAAATCCATCCCCCCACACTTCCGCCCAGAGAAGGCGAAAAGGCGAGAAGGCGAGACAGCGCCGAGAGAACTGAAAAATTCATGAAATTGTAGGGAATGTCAAAAGATTCTCGCTGCAAATAAAAATTCATTTCGCCGAGTGCCACAGCACAGCCAGACAATGTATTAAACATTGTCTGCAGAAGCGGCAGAACAAAGGATGGCTGCCAAATCGGTCTTGCGCTGGGCAAGTGGCTGCTTCGGCTGTGGCTCAGACGGAGCACGACCAGCAGGAGCTGGCTGGAGTGGAGTTCGGGCTCGGGCTCGGGCTCATGGTTAATGCATGATTTAATGTAATTTGGATGCTCGCACGCATTCTGCAGTCGTCGGCCAATTTGGCAGCGCATCAACACGCCATTTGGGAATGGGAACGGGAATTGGGACCTGCACTCAGCCATCTCCGTCCGATCAGGGAGAGGCTCCGCTCCTCCGAGCAGACCGTCTAAGCCGCGGCGGGCCATTGCACATATTTCCATTAATGGCCGCATCCTTGGTGGCAAATTGAAGTCAGCTCCATCCTCACATTGTCGTAACTCTGCCCCGATGGCTCCTCAACTGCCGTTTATCGCCTATCGTCCGTTGCAAAAAGTCTCCATTGTTTTATCCCCTCCAAAGTGAACGGCTGCTGCTGTTCCTCATGAGACTTCAGCCATTTAATTTTAATGAGCTGGGATTGCCACGGAATGAGCCTCTGCCCAGCAAGATCCCAGTGATATGTATAATGGGCTCGTGGGCTCTGCTAAACGGATTGAAATTGGCTGCTTCAACTGCATATTCGGCGAGGAAGGAAGGATTTATGCTAAGCTTTGGTCAGTTAAACACAAAATGATTACTTTAATAGTGAAGTTGGTGCATTTTTCATTTAAAGAGATCAGTAAGAAAGGAATTTCAACTAATTATGAACAGTCAAGATCACACACATAATTGTAGAATATAATTAATTCATCTATACTGAAAATTAAATTACTTGTCAGCCCAGACAGCAACATGCCAAGGGAGGAGACTCAGAGGTAGACTGAATGTGTGGATGAGTGGGGAATGAATCCTTTGAGAGTTTTTAGCCCCAGACTTGAATGTGTTTGCTTGTAGCTGGGATTTCTCAATTTCCTTATTCCTGTTTGCCTGTAACTCCACGGACCGCAAGTGCATCCCTCGCATCCCAGGCCGTGGACAGGGTGGCTGGAAGGCAGTGTGCTTACTCGTATGTAAAGTGAGCTCAAGTCTGCTCATCCAATCGCCCATTTCCATGGGCGGGGGCTCACGTTTCAGGGTAAGTAAAAGTTTGAAACACAAACGCAGTAATTGCTACACGTCCCTGCCGGGGGTCCTGGTCCTGGCCCTGGCCTGTCTCAGTCCCTGTCCGACCAGAGCCATTAGGTTCGTAGCCGAATTCCATGAGTGCGCCTGTTGTGAGTCACAGTTTTAGAATTAAACCCCGAAATGCATAAATCGCCGTTAACCGCAAGAAACTTTAGCCTTGGCTTGACTCCAGCATCGGCATCGGCATCATCCTCAGTTTCGGCTTCAGATACAGATACAGCTTCAACTTCAGCTTCAGCTTCAGTCCGGCGGCTCCAAAGGCCCACAGACAGCAGAAAGGCAGAAAGGCTGAGAAGCAGAAAAGCTGAAAGAGCGCAGGGGAGGCAGGATGATGGCCGGGCACAAAAAGTTGCTTAATTTAATGTTATTTGCGTTTTAGCATATAAAGAATTTTGTGTCTTAATCTTTTGACTCTGCGGCGAGCAGGAGAGCGAGGCCCGCTGCCTCTGGAGGCTTTGAATATGCTAGTGCTATTTATGCCCGGTACGTGAGACCCAGGCGCTCCTTGGCTACGGCTACGGCTACGTATCTGTATTTGTCGTTACTGACTGCACTTCGGGGCGATCTCCACACACACACACACACACACACAATGCTACGTGTGGAGTGCAGCTGTGTGCGAGCACAAAAAGGATGCAAATTTATTTCTTCATTTGCATATTTTAGGGAGCTCGCTGCGAAATATATTTTGCGCCATCTTCGTCTCCGTCTTTGCTGCTTTCCAATATCCGTGCGCCTCGTCCCTCGCCCCTGGCTCCGTTCGATGCCTTTCTCGAAGCCCTTTCTGCCTCCCTCCCTCGGCCTGATGAAACTTTATGAACTTTGGCTCTGCGCCGCGAGTGAACTATAAATTTCAGACGCTCTGCTGATTGCCATTGTTGTCTCTCCTGCGCCGTCTCTGGCTGTAGCCTTAGCTCTGGCTGTGGCTCGGGCCACGGATGCGGCTCTGTCTCTCTGCTGCATGTAAATTGTATCTGTATCTCCTGCAATTGTCCGCAATCAGCGAAACTGTAACGCAGCTCGTTTTTCAGCCACCTCCAAAACCCAACGACTCGTCGGCCGAGCCGACCCCGATCCGATCCCGCCTCTCATGCATCGCAGAATCGTAAATTTCCCACCATTCGCCATAAGTTCGAAAATGTTTTAATTAAATCTGCGGTGGGCTATTCATTTCTGGATTGTGACTGTTCCGACGTGTGGGAGTTGCCTTTCAAAAAAATAATAATATAATGAATATTTATTTCACTGTCGCATCTCGATCTCCCCCTCTTCTCAACAATGGAAAACATCACCACATAAATGTAAATTTCATCGAGTTTCAGATGCTGTGCAAGTCCCAGCACCAGCACCAGGACTTGAAATATAAATCTGAATATCTCGAATATTTATTAAAATATTAATTCCGCTCTTCGTAGGACTTTTGATATGAATTTTGCACATCAAAATTAACCATATGGTACATATGTACATATACCCTTACAGCTAGATTTCTGGATTTTTAAAGCACTACATGATGAAGCAACAATAAAAATGGAACTAAATCAAAGTAAATTAATCTAAAAGTTTTTCTACAACCTCAAACCAAAGGAAAAGAAATCTTCCGACATGTTGGGAGTCGCTTTGGATAATGCCCACAATTTAAATTATTTTTATTCCCGTTCAGCGAAATAAAAAACGAATCAGAGTTGGAATAAAATTATGCGACAATCTGCCAAGGTCTCTCGATTAGACGGCAGAATTGTTGGGCTCCGTCCGACCATAAATCGCATTAAAATGCAGAGCAGATCCTTATTGATTCACTAATCGAATCGGCAATGGGGACGGCCCAGCAGCAGTGGGAATGGCGCGGACTCGGCGACACACTCGCGAATAACTCATTTGAGGCGAGGGCCGTGCGAGGAATCGAAAGCGATTATGCAAATGGGAAAGCGGACGCCATGAGCATAGGATGAGGAGGGCATGGAGGAGGAGTAACCAGGAGAAGAAGCGTCACGCGTCGCATAAATATCTGCAAATGCTTCTAATAATAGTCCCACCGAAGCGGTCGCGGCGCAGGGAGGACTGCGAACAGTGCATCAGCTGCACGGAAAGGAAATGCAAAATGGAAATGGAAATCTCAGATGGAGAGGGCAGGAGCCGGACGTCGGCGTTTTTAATTTGTCTGACAAAATTTATTTAACACTCGTTGCAGGCTCAAATAAACCTCCCTCTCCACATCCTCGCTCATGTAGCCGCTGCAATTGTGTCAAGGATTATTTATGGACCCTCCCCCCATAGCCGGACGGGGCAGCCATCTTTCATACGGGGACTGCAAATTGAAACCAACTTCGGTTTTAATTTCAGTTTTTTGCACAGAAAGCGCATAAATAATAAAATTACTCATCCGCATTGCAATCTACTGATAAAAATACTTAATTGGCTTTTTACTCTCGCGGCCGCGGCCTCTGCGGCTGCATCTGAAAAATCGAATCCGAATCGCATTTCGCTACCGCGCATAAATCGTGGATGCGGCGATGCAAAAGAACTGATAAATAATTTAATCGAAATTTTTCCACTGCCCGCCGCAGCTCAGAGCCATAGAATAGAAACGAAAGCGGAAAATGGAAAACACGCACTTCATTTAATTTTAATTTACAATGACGCCGCCCGACCATGTTCAAATTCTCGGCTAGACCCACATCCGTGGCCCCTTCTCGTGGCCTAAGCCTGGAGTCTGTCTGCCCCTTCCAGGAGATCTCATCTTACAGCTGCGACTCTTGCAGTTATTTTTATAACTAAATTATATACGCCTGTCTTGCAGCCCACGGCATCTCGCTCCTTGCTCCTCGCTCCAGAACCAGATCAAGAATCGGATTCAACCTCAGCTCCAGCCACGGATCCAGCTTCGTGGCCAGGCCCAGAACGGGCCTCTCCTCCGTTTCCTGCCCGATTTATGGCGCACAAGGAGCGCGAAACCATAAACAGCTTTTATGGCGTTCTACTGGATTATTGCCAGCACAGTCCGACCACTCCTATCCAGCAAAGCCCAGCCCTGGTTCGGGGCTCATCCCCATCCCCGTCCCCATCCACAGACAGATCCTTCTGATTTGGCCAATGCAATAAATTGTGTGCTACACATGCAATTGTTTTTACTTGTTCTGCGCCTCTCTTCAATTATCCACGCACTCAGCCTGGACCATTCGCACATATATTTGATCGCTCTAAACAATAGGAAGATGGAGAGCTAAGAATATCTTAGATGTATTGGATAATACCTATTAGGATCGTTTTTCAACACCTGAAAAGAACCACAGCGGATTTAAATATATAGTAACTGTTCCTAAGTCACTGTCGCTTTCACAAATACCAGTATAAGTTATATTGTTAGGCTACAATTTTAATACTCAATTAAAATAAAAAAGTAAACTTTAACAAAAAGGTTTTTGAATGTTTTTTCTGCGTTCAAACTATGAAAATAGTCGCAGAAATACCAAGAAAATCGGAAGAATAACAAAGTTATATTTAAACACTTTTCCCCAAATTGGCACTGTTTGGGAATCGGAAATTGGCACGCCCGTTTGATTTATATTCGTATTATACATATTAATATATGCGCATACCCATGCATATATCATCTACGAATACATACGAATACTCGTATGTTGGAGTAAATCGATTTTTGTTCTGTTTCTGGGCCAACGCATTTCCTTATGTACTCGTAACGAATTCATTTATTGGAAATGTTTGTGTTAGCCCGCGGAGCCGAGAAACTTTACTTTGGCCTTTGTTTTTTCCCCGTCAAAGTTGTTTCTGGCCAACTTGTGGCGACATTGTTGTCGTTGTCGTTGTTGGTGCCTTAGGCCCCCCCTTGGGTTTATTCATGACGCATAAATCTCGGCGGCAACACTTTATGCGAACACACAAACACACCAGAGAAAAATCGCAACCTCAACCCATGTACTCCTCGTAAATTTCATGAGTAACTTTTTTACGAAATTAAATCTTGTTACAACAACAGCTTACATGCTGTACGAGTGTACATGCATACAAGAGTACATATATATATGTATGTGTACACATGTATTTATGTAATGGTATTTGTTAGGCCTTTTGGCCATCATCTTAGGCTGGACTGGAGATTTCGTCGGCCCCAGAGTGAAGCTGGCCAAACGAGCCTTCGCGGTGGGCGTTGTTGCTGTTTCTGATTGTGGTGGTGGTGTTGGTGTTGATGGTGTCGATGGTGTCGGTGGGGCCGGAGGTGGGTGTGCGGCGGTGTCTTGGGCAAACGCGTGTTTATTGCCCGCAGCCAGGGGCCGAGATTTACAAGCCAAGCAGCCGGGCCGCATAAATCTGTCCTCTTGTCCTGCTGCCGGCCGGCCAGAAGGGAATTGGAATGGAGTTGTGGGCGGTTGCCGGAGATACGGCTCTGCTCTAGGACGGCTTGGACTCTGGCACCGCAGAATCGTGCTTCCACGGGGGCCGGGACGGGACACTACGGAACTGGACGGATGGTCGTGTGGTCATGGCGGAGAAGAGCCTAATGAATGCGGTCAACTAATTGTTAATGCACTCGCCATAATGGCCATGCACTGGGAGAAAAAGCAGCAGCCGTGGCACTTGGGGCGGATGGGCAGTAAATGTAAAATGTAAAATGCATTTTAATTACGTCATATATTTCAGTTTAAGCATTTCAATGCAAATTTCCCCGCACTGCACCGCGGAACGGGCATGCTGTGGACTGCGGGCAGTGGGATGGAGCGGGGGCCTCGCCGTATTAAATGTAATTATTTGGCACAAATTGCGTGTTTAGGATTAATTATGATATGGATAGGCTAATAACGCGACTCCAGTGTGGAAAAAACCAATTTTCAAATTATGTGCCGCGCGGATAGGACTCCCATTAAAGTTAATGCCACACGTCAAAATATTGCAGGGCTCATGTGCGTGATGGGAATTTAAGCATAGCTCGTTGGCTTAGTATACAAAAATATTTTAAAGCGAAATTATGCCTAACGAAACAATAAATAAACAATAATTTGCTCACACTTTCCAAACATTCGGGGAAGCTTCCCATAAGTCAACGGAAATCCATATTGAATATTTACAATTAAAGAGTGCAAGAATAGATCAGATTTGAGCTGATGAATATTTATATTCAGAAATATATTCTTGTTTTCAGGTTCATTAAAGAGCGGGGGGAAATGAAGTCAATGAATTTGTACCGCAGCCAAGCTGTTGTTTCCCAGACCACTCTGCACACGAGTAAGTACATAAAGTAAAGTTAATTGCGTAAATGTTTTCATGTGCATGTAAATTTGCATGTCGGTGCAACGCCTGCTCCAAAGTGCAGACATGGGCATCGAGAGGCTGGATCGGGTCTGGTCTGGTCTGGGAGTAGATTCAAAGGAGTCGTGGTGGAGGGTCGGTGGAGGGTCTAGTCAATTCTGCTCGGAATGTAGCGGAGCTATGCAGACATGGAACGAATGGTCACAACTGGTAACTACCTTGAGGGATCCTCAAGGTAAAAGAAAACTTCCCTTCAAACATCATTAGGCAGGTTGCGTCATTTTGCACGGTGTCAAAAATTATGATTTCTGGAAACAAACAAAAAAAAATCATAATTTTTTGTCGTTCCCATTAAAAAATGCTCGCCAAGGTCAAGGCCCAGGCCCAGGCCCGGGCAGGTTCTTCATTAAAAAGACACAAGTGCTGCTGCTAATGAGCGATCTCTACCGCTGGCAATGCCTCTGCCTCTGCCCCGACGCGACGCACCTTTTTAATGGCCGCCAGCGATCTTGACCTTGGTGCGAATTTTTAAGCGGAAAAGGCAGCGTATTTTTTATGGCGATCAGGCAGGGCGGCAGAGAGTGTTCTGTGTTCCCGTTGCGCGGGTAACCGTTTTGGATTTGGTTTTTTAGCTGCAACCTTTGGAAATTTATGATTTATAGCCATGTCCGAATCGGTGTACACATCTGTGCCGTGACCCTTTTGCATGCGGTCCAGGAGCCAGGGATCGGTGTAGGGACTCGATTCGGAATCGGCGGCTGCTGTTTTGTAAACACTCAGTTTGAGTTCCTGGTCCCGGCCGCTTGGACGTGGCGGATCGACTAAAAAACGAAGCGAAAACACCGATTTTTGTTAAACAAAAAATGTGAAATGAGTTTAATATGTTGTGCAGAAAACATAAGAGGCCATAAATGGCATATGCTCCGACGGGTTGCATGCGAAAAAGTGTTGAGTTTGAGAGAGTCCCGCGGGTCAATACGGTATCCATGTGTTTCTGGCGTGTTTGCCTTAGGTCATAACGGGGATTACAGACTCTGTCTCGCCAAAAAATATCCTTGGATGCATGGAACTACACATTTACCTTCACATTGATGGTAAGTTACCAGTGCTCAGTCCTCACGTGGAAACAGTCGACATATTAAGTCTCACCTTGGAATGGCTTAATACGTATACTACTTACCTTATTATTGAGTTTTTTTGAGTCTAAAGTCAACTAATTGAGATTGAAAATGGCAGTTCGAAAAACACTCTGCCGATGTTTCCTTAGGTATTTTCATTTACATCTTTCCTTGATCTGTTTCTAAAAATATTACAGAATTGCTCAAACTTGTGTTTGAATAATGTTAATTTAATTTCGATTATCATGGTCATTACGGTCTCTGTTCTTGCACGAATAAACCTTCTGTATTAAATATGAAAGTCTCCATTAAATTCTTTTGAATAAATCGAGCAACTAAAGGGGGCATGGGAGTATCATAATTTGTTAATAGAAACCCTTTTTTCCAACAGCCTTTGATTAAATTAAATAATATTTTAGTTAATTAAATGGACGACCGAAGAGTTGAACTTCAAAGGGAGCTTTCAAAGGCTCTCTCAGCCCTTTTAAAATGCCATACCAGGGCAAAGGAGAATACCAAAACGTGCAGCAAAAAGGGAAAATGGCTAAAATAAATCACAGACAATGCCTGCGTGCGCATCTCATCGAGGAACATTTCGGTTCGGCGTTCCCTATATTCCCTCTTATTTTCTCAGCGTTTTGAGTAATTCCGCGGAATAAGCGACAAAGCAGTCGGACAGCCTCCACCTCCAAACCAGCTCCAGGTACAGCCAAGCAGCACAGCTACAAGATCGGGCAGCGACAAATCTCGAGAGAGCAATAAACAACATGGTTGACAATCTTAAATCTTGCGACTTGCCGTCCCACACAGATGCGCAGATACACAGATACCCATACAGATGCACTCACAGATACGAATGCGGATGAATGTCGCAGCCATTATGGAACCCTCTTGCTGCTGCTTCTGCTTCTACTGCTCTTCCCCAAGACATTTCCTTTGTGTTTTTGTTGTTTTGTTTTTTTTTCCATTTGTTTGGCAGCGACCAAACGACTAACACTATCACAATCCCAGTCCCAGTCCCGTGTCTGTTGCGGTCATTGCTATGCTGGAATGCAGAACAGGGTTCTGGCCACTTTAAAGGCTTGGCTTGGCTTGGCCTGGCCTGGTCCGGCCTCGGCCGCCGATAGCAGACCCGAGCCCGAGCCGTTTCTTAGGTAGAAAATGCCAAGGCACCGGCAACCCCCCCAACTCCAACTTCACTGCACTATGGGGTGCGCACGAGTTCATTTTAAATGAAAAATATACTTGAGGATCAAATAGGGAATTTTATAAAACATAAATACTATAAAGGATTAAATAAACTAAGCAGATAGCTCGAAAGCTCGAATTACTACAGCGGACATGCCCATTTAATATTTGTGCCCTTTTCCCTTTACGTAGGCAGATTACATGATCGTTACTCCGGAATACAGCCCTGTGTTTTTAAGAACTCATTTAAGGCTCCCTTCCACAGTGCAGCGTAAACTTGTGCTGAGCTGGAGCTTGGCCTCTTGGCTTCGTGTCGAGTCCGCTGGCTGTTTGGCCTGCCTGTTGTTTGTCTCCTTTATGGCTTCTTCTCGTACCCTTTATCTCCATCTGCGATTGCAGCCAGATTTCCCCCGCTCTTTTTTTGTAATTTTTATTTTGGGGTCACATTTTCGTGCTCCGCAGGTAAGAGGAGCACACGAAAGACATTTTCTTTGTTGTCCAGACCAGCGTTGGTCGCTGCCATTGAGATTGTGTGCGGATATCGTGTGTCTGCTAAGCCCCGAATTTCTCCACCCATCACCCATCACACTGTGACTACCACAAGCGGCTTCCCCTAATAATTGGCTAAGACTGTAAATCATATTCCAATGCTTAACGACATTTTAAACAAGATTTGCGGAGAAATCAGTGCCGTGCCAGACATAAAAATTCAATGAGCAGCAAGACATTAAACCCTACAGAACAACCGGAGCTGCCACTCCACAGACGGAGCAGACGGTCTGCTTGCTTCTGCAAGCGTTTGGCATTTGATGTTTATTTAATTTGCCGCAATTCATAACAATTTCGTTTACGACATTTTTACTACTCGACAAATGCCGTAAACAAAACACTGCCGTCGATTTGTTTGATGGCTCCTTCTGTCTTGTTCTCGTCCGTCCGACTGCCTCTCTCTGGCTTGCACAGGAGCCGGGGCACACGCTCAGGTTTTTATGACCCCGCACATCGCACATCGCACGGACACAGATACGGACACGGACATGGACTGCTCGACAATTAAACGCCATCATCAAGTTGATTTGAAAGCGAAAGCGAAAGTGCAGCGCAGCGCAGTGCAGGGCGGACCTCCCTCCGGCCTATCAGCACCCCGGCGATTTATGTGCGTTTTATAGATCGTAAAAGCAGCACTAACAGCCGGGCAGATGATTTTACGACGTGTTGAAATGCCACCAGGACGAGTTCCTCCAGCCAGACAAGTCAGACAAGTGTCTTGTGGACCACGACACCGGTTTGCTACGGCTGCTCCGATTGCTGCTCCGACTTCCAGCTCGCATCGGATGTGGTTCAAGTGCAGCATCGTAAAATCCACCATATTCCCGCAGCCACTTGAAAGAGCCGTAAAAGGGCTATAAACAAGAGTGGCGCCCAAGGAGTCACCGCAAGTATTTGGGGGACATACGTGTCCTTCCTTCCCCGTTGTCTGTACGGATTGTGTGAGGGATTGGGTTCGTTCTGATTTGATAAGGATAATTACGTCTGCTCGCCATCGGGCCATAAAAGGCCATATGCCGGATAATTGCCCCCCGTTGCAGTTGGGCTCTGGACTCTGGCAAATTGTCCATAATTGAGTGGGTACAACGAGACATAGTTGGGGCGGATTGCCCACAGAATATTTTTCATCATCTTTGGAGGATTAATTTCCATTTAGATTAATTTCCCAACCATCAACTAAAGGAACTTTTAATGATTTTGCCATGTGTTGAATCCCTTGAACTGATAAAGATCTAAAGGTACCCTAAGCAAACTAATTATTGAGCGTCTGATAGAACCAACAAAGCGTAAGTCCCTTGTCCATATCGTGCCCGGTCTCCATTATTAGCTCACTCGAAGACGTGTTGATAACCAGGGCCAGTCAGCAGACGTCAGACCTCAGACAACAGACAACAGAGAACTGCGAGCTGCGGACAATGAACAGCGAACAATTGAAGTAATGACGTGACTATGGACACTCGACTCGACGCACTGGTCGGTGTCGGTGTCGGTCATCGTCATCCAACAAATAGCGACTGACCAAGGCGCAGCGACAGCCCCACTCCGATTTTGGTATCCATTTCCATTGCGATCCCCAGACCCAGACCCAGTTACAGTCGCAGTCGCTGCTGCTGTCTGGCTCTTGGCTCATTGTTATCATTGAAATGGCAGCGGCGAGTCCAAACTTATGCATCGAAAGTGTTGTTAAATTACGCCAAATTGCTTAATTTCAATAATGAAACGAACCGACGAACCACTCAATGAAATTATAAATATTCAGCCCAAATGATATGCAAAGTGCAAAGAAAACGAAAACGAAGACTGATCCGTGATCGTGACGTCTCCGTCTTCTACTTCTGAGACCCCCCGCCTGCGACTTCGATTCCGATTCGGAGCTCTCTTTTGTGGCTACTCCGCTCCTGTCCCGATCCCGATTCCGATCCCGTTCCCGGCCAGACGGCGGCTCGACGCGTCCAATTTAATGGGCCCATTGAATTGGTCGTTAATGTTTCTTTTTATTTGGCCTTTACTCTGCCCGTTGCCGTTACTGCGGCTTTTATTTATTTCTCTCTGTTTCTGCTCCACGGTTATTGCTTGCCGCAGACTTACTCAATTTTTATATTGTTTACGAGTATTTATGGGAGCTTAAGTAATGTGCTGCAATTCCAATTTCAAAAGATAATTTCAAATTTACTGTCAATTTATTTATTAGACGAATGCCCCGACTCCTGCCCCGCCACCCGCCACCCACCAACTGGCTACAGTTTTAAGAAGGGGAGCTGCCTGGGCTGAAGCTCTCGCGTCTTTCTTTGTTTGTTTGTTCTTCTGTTTGTGTTTCGCTCACACGAGGGTTATTTCTTTAGTTTGGGAAAAGATAAAAGCAGCGCCGACCCCAAAAACTTTTTACAAAGTTATCTGTATTATTTATTTACTATTATTTGGCGTCGTGGGCGTATACGCAATATTTCATAGTTCCCAGCTGGAGGGGCAGAAGCTAGTTGAGCTCTGTGCTTTGAGATTTGACTCAGCAGACAGTTTTGATGGCCCATAGACATCACTTAGCAGTGTTGAATGGCTAGTTTATCAATTTGCTTCTATCAACAGGGAGAATGCCATCGTGTGGGCGGATTTTAGCAAAAATCAAGTCAGATTTGACCTACAAGATCTTCTGTTCCTTTGTGGTTCGCTAAACCTAATCAATCCATGGGTAAGCAAAGAATAATTATTGCAGGGAAGGAGAGAGTTTTCCCATTACTGCCTCTAATATTCTAAGCTCTTGTTGCGGCAAAAAATGTATTAGAAAATATTAATATACAGTCTTCATTGTATGCCGTATATTTTTTGTAGATATCACCTATTTACTTTATCTTTTGATTGGCTTACTTTGATCCATACCGAACAGAGGTATGTGGATTGCTTTAAAATTAATTTATGGAATATTATAAGATCTCCATTGAGCAGTAAGTGTCGCCATTTCCACCGACCAAACTCGTTGTTAATCATTATAAAATATTGCTACTATCGACTGACGCCATCAGAGTCGTTTGCCTGAGTGCAGAACTGGCTACTCACGTCCTCTCGTCAGTCGGAGTTGGGATCTAGTTCCTGGCATTTCAGTCGCATTGGCCAGATCGAAACACTGTGGAGGCGTTCAACTCTGAGTGCCCGCCAGCAGCCACAGATACATCCATGGCATGGCAATTGCAAGTTGTAGCGAGACTGGTGACGTTTGTTGGCACTTTATCATGGCCGTGTATCATAATTTAGGCAGCTCGCACATGCATACGGACATTTCCACCCACATTCGCCGACCGAACAGCAACAGCAACAACAACAACAATGACAACAGCGACGACAACGCTGCAAATAAAATTCGTTGACATTCGTTGCGCTGACTAAGCAGCCTGAGCCAGAGCAGAAGGCGAAGAGCCGGGAACGTGTGCAAACTTGGCTGAGTTCAGATGGCCTGGCTCGATAAGAACAAAACGCTGACCACGCCCAGCCCTCGCCATCGACCCCTGTCCCTGTCTCTGTCCCTGCCCCATCCCAGCTGTACGGCAGGAGCCATTTCCTGCGACAACTTTTTGTGCTTAAAAACTTGTATTAAGTATTAAGTATGAGAGTATAATGGGTTTGTTTTCATTATGCGCCCGAAAAACGGGCGCACTCTGCTCTGGCCCCATTGATTACATGGCCGACCTGAATCGATCGGCCCAAAACACTGAAATTAGTTGGCATTTTAACACGAACGAACACCTGACACTCGAGTGCGGACAGGCAAGGCAAGCTCCAGCAGCAGCAGCAGCTTCCCTCCATTCGACGGGGCGACGAGATGGTTTCTTTTTAGTCAAATGGATTATATTACAATCAGAGTGGGAGGGGGCGAAGTGGGGGAAAGACCAGGCCAGAATGCAGTACGTGGAAGTACGTGGTCAGCCATTATCGATGGTGCATGCAACTGCAACCGCAACAATATCGGATACACTCCGAGAAAAGGTGCGTTCGATGTGGTCAGATCTAGCCTTTGACCAGTCTTGGAAAACGAATTAAAACACTTTTATCCTCCCCAATTGGTATTTTTTTATTAATTATTTAATAAGAAATAGGGACGAAATTAGGGAACAACTAAAACCATTCAAATATTCTGTCGTTGTAATTACTGTAAATCTCGAAGAATGGTTTTAAATATATTTATTTATTTTTAAATAGTTTAAAGAGTCGAAATTGGCTGCAAAATATTTTTAATTGTAATTGCTTAAATTTAATTTTGTTTTTTAAGCTAATTCTTCATTTAGGATTGCCATTTTTGAACATAGAATTCAAAATTGTAATGCTTGTACTTCTTAAAAAGTCTCTACTGAGTATCTCGTTTTTCTCACTGCATCCACCAATGGGTTATCGATCGATAATTCCATTTAAGCAAATGCCCGCGCTGATTACCAGAATTGTCCAAATTATATGTGTGTGGTCCGTCCCCCGGTCCCCGCTCTCTCCGGCTCTTGGCCGCGTGAGTATGAATTAAAAAACTGTACAAGTTTCCACAAAATCAACTCGAATGCAACTCTTTTTGTGTGAAACTTTCGTAATAACAGACGCAACTGCTCGCCGATCAGAAGAAACGGGGGCAGGACACTCACTCGTGTGTGCGTTTGTCGCTGGTGGACAACCCATCCGATCCGAGCCCATCCCATTCCATCCCATCGGAGCCACATCGAGAAGATGTATTTTCACTTAAACGCTTTACTCGTCGAATAATGGCTTTAATGACTTTAATGGAGTTCCGACCATTTGGCCTCCGGGCAGCTGCACGGCCCATCTCCGATCTGCCCTGCCCTGCCCGGCTTGCCTGGACCTGGACCTGGACTCTTTCGTAATTGATGAAAGTAGATGGCCGCCGGGGAGAGGCATATCCAGGATGCTCATGTGAAATGTATATAATTTGTTACTGTTGTTTTCTCTTTAAAATGCACTTGAGTGCAAAGCGCATAAGAATGATAAGTTGCAATGAGATTCAAATATAAACAATATGGAGATTTGTCCGCATAATGCCAGCAGCTAGATTAATTATTTACAGCTTTGTAGCTTTTGAGCTTGCCTCCAAAACTCCCCAAACCAAAATTGAAAATTAGAAATAAGGGAACGCAAAATTCTCTTCTAAGAGTAATGTTTGTCGGGCACTCCACTTGGGTGACATAAATACAGGTCTACGTCACTCACTCGCTGACCTTGAAGCAGCAAAAAATGCGGCCAGCAGAGCGACAACTGTTGGGTAAAGGTAAATGGTAAATGGCAGTTCGTAAAAAGAAAGAAGGCAATAAAGAATACAGGTATGGCCAAAAACGAAACGAAACAACGGAAAAAACGTCATCGCACGGCGATACAAATCAAAAGGTGCAACATAAAAAATGACATTGGGAAAGCAGATAATTAAGCAAAGAAGGAATGGAAGGGGCAGGCGAGTCAGACGAGGAACGACAACGGGATGCCTGACCCGTGAGTAGAGAGGGTGGACAGGGAGAAATGCTGCTGCTGAATGACAAGTCGCACATTTTCAAAGAACAACCAACAAAAAAAAGGAATAGACAAGAGGAAAAACATTGGAAAATGCTCATAAATATCCACAGACACATTCATAAGCGAGCGGAATAGAAGAGAAAGGGGAGCGGAGTGCATGGAGTGCAGAGGAAATGGCCAAGAGCAGCTGCCGGAGGAGGCGGTGGCGGAAAGCAAGGGAGCAAGGCGGTGCGATGATGGACTTGTGACTGGGTAGGGAGCAAAGCGAACGGCACAAAGAGCCAAGAGGGAGACGAACCCAGAGATGTATTCCAAAATTAGTCAAACAGACCGAGTCAATTAAAATGAATGAGATGCTCTGCAGGGGGAATTTATAGAACCGCTTTTGGGAGTGGGAGTGGGACTGAGCGAGCAGACGGCTACTTAAAAACGCATTTCCCGGAGGAAAATCGTCTTAATACAATATTTGTTTACGAAAACATTCCCAGCGGCCATTCAGAATGTCGCAGTGCAGAATTTATAATGCCAGCTCGACCAGTGCGACTTTTTAATTAAGATTCCGAGTGCATCGCAGAGCCGAAAAATGCTTTTATTATTTTAATTACCCATTTTGGACTCAGCTGGATCGGGGCACTCAATATTAATTTCATAAAAATATCTTGCCGGCAGCCATTTCGGCTTCTGTTCATTATTGTCTGTTGGAAACGTGTCTTTTGTTTGCTTTCCCGCCAGCTGGGACCGGGACCGGACCGTACCCGAACCAGCCCCAATCTGGAACCGAAATGTTTTCTTTACAAAAAAGAACTCCCAACACACACACGCACACACACACCAAACATTCATGGGATAGATACGCATTTGTTCGACGTTCGATAAACATTTATTGGGCAATCCAATCACGGAACTCACGTCCCCAGTCGTGACAGTTTCGTTAAAATGTTTTTTCTCCATCTGACTTATTTTCTGTGTTGGGGTTTTGTTTCGACTGGCCATTCGAATTCCACAAGAATTATGTTTTCTGTATGAAAAATAAATAAATAAACAATTTCGAATGCGAATGGTATTTTAGCTATAGCTATACAGTTAGTTAGCTTTTTTTAAACGAAATCGAAACTGAATTTCAATTATATATGTATGTATGTATGGCCATTATACATAACTAAACATTAAATAAAAATGCAAATAGATTATGTACATTAAAAAGTAATTATTTAATTTATTTTCGAGCGTGGCAAAAGAAATTGACAAGCTTTTGGGCAACATTATACACATACATGTATATATTTTTGTATTAGAATCCATAAATAAAATATAAAAGTCAAATGCTTATCAATTTTTACCCAATAATGCCACAGGGGAATATCAGCCCCTTATCAAAATAACCGAAATTCACATTCCAAATTTGTAAGTGTGTGTGTGTGTGTGTAGGAATAAGAACAAGCTTTCTGTTTCGTCATTAAACCCCTGAAGAGTATACAAATCTAAAGAGGTTTAAATAAAAACGATCGGCATTTTGCATATTTCATATAATATATTTACATAAATACATACATATGTATAACTAGAGAGCATTATTGTGTTTATGAACATGAAATACTTATGTACTTACAAACATTTATACATACATATGTATATGTACATATATATGTATTTATTTTCTGAAAATAATTCAATGTACAGAAATGTACTACAAGATCCAAGTATTTTACAATTGAAACAACATACAAACAATTTACAATATAAACCTCAAGGAATTCGAAATTCCTAATAGGGACTCCCCTACGAAGCGAACCTCCAATTTAACGATCCATTTAACGATCCACAATGTCATTCATAGGCACTCGAATCGACATTAGATTCAAGAGGCACCCGAAAAACACTTTCTACACTGTCCTACTTTGGTTTGATGGGCGGCGGGGTCAATGTCAAGGCAAAGCCGCCCCTCGTCAAGACGGTGATTAGACGCATAATCTTTTGGGGCAATTTGTCACCGCAAGGAGAGGGCGACGGCAGGCGAATGGCCACTAAAAATCATTTAAGGCGAAATAAAAGTATTCTTTATGGCCTTTTTATAGTTGCTGCAACAATCTAATAACAATCCAAATAATTATCCAAACAAACAATTCCAGCGCCGCCAAAGCGACGGCAAATGTCAAAGCAGCAGCGAGGCAGACAGCTCTCGGTTTCTGTTTCTGTTGCTGTTGCTGCCACAACGGACGGAGGCCCAAAATGAGCCATAAAATGAACATAAAACCCCAGTGCGAAATGCTACTGCGCTGGGGCCAAGACACAAGCCACACAACGCTAGGCCACGCCCATTCGCAGCGACGCCACGATGGCAGCGCAGCGCAGCGCACACGGAAGCCATAACGGGCAAGCAAAGTGCCGATAACTCAAAAGCAACTGTGGGAAAACGGCCATACACCAAAACGGGGCGGAGTCTAGAGTGGTCTATAGTGTGGTCTCTTTCCCACATACACACACGTACCGTGAACCGGTCTTCTTGCTCTTTCGGATTTTATTCTCGTTCGTGAGCTCTCTGCCACCCCCGCGCCGACGCCATAACTGTCGTCGCTTATGGCCATTGTAAGTGCGACTGAATGTGGCTCAATTGCGCGAAGAGAAGAGAGCAAGAGCTCTCACCCTCTCCACTCTCTCTCTCACACCTTTCTATTGTTGTTCTCTTGTGATGTTTGCCGGGGATTAATTAGTATTGATTTAATTAGCCATTGACCACTTGACTGCCCGCCTGCTCCACCAGAACTCCATTCGATTTCTTCGCTCGTCGCTCTTTGAGATGGCTCTTTCCGGGGGAGCTTTTTTCGCTGCTCTCCTCCGCAATGCCCGAGTGGCGAAGGAATGCGGGAGAGAGCGCCAAAAAGCGCGCGCATCCTCCATCTGGGCACGGCTGCGAGAATGGGACATAAAATGTGCCAGGCAGTTAAAATGTAGATTTAAGTAAGTGGAAACGAGATCGTTACGTTGCGCATAAAAATAAAAATCATTGTGCTCCGGCACTGATTGAAATAAGCAGAGGGAGCACAGCAGAGTGGAGCTGAAAAGAGCGCAGCGCAGCGCACACAAGAGCAGAGCAGGCGATGCGTCGGCAACAGGCACAAAATCGAACCAGTTTTCCAGCTTTTCCACTCGGTTTTCCTTTGAGTGGAAATGCGCTGGGAGTTCATTCCGCCCTGGCCCGCGGCCTGGCCCGCGGCCTGGCAGGGGCTGAGGGAGGCCAGCACGTTGCGAGTGGATTTCCCTGTGCTGTTATCAATCACAGCACTGCTCCGAGGCGGCCTAGCTACACCTTGATATAACCTCAAACTTGTTTGTTTCTAGTTTCCCACACCCCCTCCCTCTCCAGCTATTCTGCTGTTCATTCTGTGCTCTGCCCCCCGTGCCCTTCTGCTGTTCGTGCTGCGAGTATCTTGTTGCTCCGCTGCCATGCCGCTTTTTAAGATTCTTTTCATTTTCATTTTATGGTTTTTATGCGGGTCTTTATGACTTTTATGGGGTTTAGTGCGTGCCAAAAACGAACAGCAGCAACAACCACTTTTAATTGAATAATGCCCCAGCGGCCGAGCCCGGCCGACGGCGTCGGCTGTTTGTTGGGTTTCTTATGGCCGGGCCGTACATAGTTCGAAGGCGTCGGCGTCGCGCCGGTAATTAGGCAGAGATAAACATTTAATTGGCGAATTCAGAATTGGAAATAGCCGTGAAATCCCCCCTAACCACTCGCATATGCACTATAATTGGGTCAAAGAACTGAAATACGGGTGCGTTCGGTGCAAGCTTTCCTCCCTTTTGCTTCTTGGGTGGCCCTTCTCCTTCACCCTCCCTTTAGATTATATTGGATTTATGAAATGTTTGGGAAATACACGACTTAACCCATTCGAATATCGACATGTGAGTTGGTTTGATCGGTTTCTGCTGTTTGCCGTAAGAACTTGATTCCACTGAAGCGAAGCCCACAGAGAGACCCATCCGAGTGCTCACAAATCATAAATGGGTGCTTTAATATTAATGTTTTCATGCGCTTGACTTCCATTACGAGCATGTGGTCGAGTGCAGGAAAGAGTAAATTGATAAATTATAAAAAAGAAACTTAAAAATATAAATAAGTCAGGGCCGCAACTGTCGCAAGAGGAACCGAGGAACCGAGGAGCCCCGGCCAATTATGGCCCGGAGAATGGGCCCAGTTAATTGCAGTTTTTTAATATCCTTGTCCCCTTTCTGTAGGAGCGATCGGGAAGTGAGTGTAAACACGACATGAAATGTGGCCATCGCCATCGCCATCTACTTACCCTGAAACATGCCGCATGCCGCATGTCTCGGGCCCCGCGCCACACGCCACTCTGGCCACCTCAAAGCGGCAGTGGCAGATCCAGACCCCCCGCCTGGCCCAGGGGTCCTGTCCTACTCCTTTAGGCTGCCGCGTGAAAGGATGAAATTTATGACAGGCCCAGGCTCATGTAATTGCCACGCAATGCTGTCGGATCGCACTCGGAGTCCCGCACTCGCACTCGCTCTGGCAAGGTCCGTATCCGAGGTAGACGGTCACACAATTTTCAATTTGCTGCAATGGAAAAGGAAACAACAAAAAACATAAACGGGAAATATGAAAACGTCACAAACAAAACAAACAGAGTGCCTGCTGCAGTGGCACGGCACCGCACGGCACGTCCTGGTCCGGTCCACGGACCGTCCAGCCAGTGGACGCATGTGGCGCTGCCTGCAGTCAGTCGCTGCCACGGATCGGTTACGTGGAATGTCCTTTTAATGGACTTTACACTCTCACACTGCGCCCTGGCCTGCCCGGAGATCCTTTTACAAACCTTTTAGGTTCCACTCGCATTCCGCGCTGTTTGATTGCCGTGAATGGCTTGCTGCATGATTTTTATCCTTTCCGCTCCGTTCTTTCAACGTTACAGATGTCATATTCATATAGTTGCTGTGTTGGTTGAGGATGAGCTGGCCCAGGCAATTATGGGACAGGAGCTGACCAACTGGCAGAATCCCTACCGGATGGGATAGGAATTTCAATCATTGAATATCTAATTAATATATATAATTTTACTGACGAATCCATATACGACTAAATAAGTGGAATAATACATTTAAAGTTTTGCCATGCAGTGACACTCATTTCCGTTGACACGAAGTTCATTGGGAGGAGATCTTCAAGTTATCCCTTACAACACTCTGTCCACTGTTAACCAGGTTTGTGGCTCTTTGGGGCTCTCTTCAGCTACTCCAGTGACTGGACAACTCGAGAGGTCAGAAGTGGAACTGGAGAGTCATGGCTGTCGCTCCGCAGAGCCAAGCTCTCCGGCTCTCGTGGTGGGCAGACAGATGCGATGGCGGCGTCAAATGTAACGCTGAATTTATTACGGGGGGACTTTATTTATGCGCTTATCGCGCTGCCAGTTGCCAGTTGCCGTTGCTCTTGCCGGCCTTAGCACGTTGTCAAGTGTTTATCTTGGCCTCGGACCCGCACTGGTGTACCCGGAGCCCAAACCAGATCCCGCACTCGGCCAGAGCCATAGCCGAAATGAAATACCAAAAAGCTTAACATGGAATTTATGGCTGCACCTAAATCATGCGTCGAAAAAACAACAACCTACGAATATGTATGAATGTATGCACGAGTATATGTATTCGAGTGTGCGAGTGTTTCGGGAGTGAGTGTATGCATGAATGAGCCTGTCGCATGATTTAGGGGCCCCGAGTCGCAGTCGAGAAATTTAAATAATAAATATTTCATAGTTACACAAACACACAAAGCGAGAAAATGGATACCCATCCCGAGTCCCAGCCCCGGCCACAGCCCCAGCCCGACTCCAAAAACAATTCCACATCCAAATCGAACGCATTCGTAAAATATTCAAAGCGAACGCGACTAAATCAAAACATTGTCGAAATAAAGCGTTTGAAAATTGAATTTCGGTTTCTTTGGTTCTCTCTCTGGCTCTGGCTCTGGCTTCGTCTGTTTGTGTTTCTGTTTCTTTTCAGTTCATCTCCGGCAAAATTGAAAAGCATTTGTAACGGAAATGAAAACCAATCCAATCGTTTGCCCCACGCTTCAGGGGAGGGACTCAACAGACAAGACTCAACTCGAATCGAGTCGCTTGGGTCTTTTGAATTTAAATTAAGAAATTTATCTTTTGAATGCGTCCTCCAATGTGCCTCTCCCCTTGTGGCCTTTTGGTTGCTCCGCTGTAACTTGTCTGGCATCTCCCACCTTTCGGGCCAATAAAAACGAAATGAATTCCGTTCGCTTTGTTTTGGCAAACGCCTCGCTTCCAGTTCTAAGATTGCCATCAAACCGAAACCAGATACTCCGAGTTTTGTTTGTTTTTTATGAATTTTAAATTATTTGCGAGCTTTGTTGTTGTTTCTTTCCCCTGCGAAACGGGTATCATGAAGTTATTAAAATTAGCCCGTCGAGATTTATTTAATCGGGCACTTTTGCACCTTTTCATTTGGGCCTCGAATCATTTGTTGATTCGGAGAAGCTTCTAACAATTTTTAGCCACGCAGAGGAGTGATTTCGGACGGTTCAAAATGGCATTTATGGCCGACTTCATGGCTAATAAAAATTTGCATTGTCTGGCCACAAATATTATTATTTGTCAACTGGCCGAAACCAGATCGGCTTCGATCTGGGACAGGCTAAGTCCGCGGAGTCAGCCATAAATTAGCGACACCAACTGCCACAGAATTTGCATTCGAAATTACGCTTCTTAAAGATAAATACCTTAAATTGGTTGTTATTTAGAAGTCCATAACATAAATTGCAAAAACAAATAATGCCATTTGTCAATGGGATTACGCATTCGGAGCTGCGACATCTCCCCAGCTTTTATTGCTCCCAACGTATTTGGCATACTAAAATCATTTCTTAATGAAATCCGCTAATTGGTAAAGATCATCATCAAAAGAACAGTTATTGAACCCACAATAAAGTTTAGGATCCGATTAATAATACACAAGAGAACACACTAGGACTGACGACCCAGATATTAATCACAATTAGATTGTGCGCAATAATATGGAATAAAGCAATAAATAAAATTAGATTTTACTCCACGGTGTTCCCCTGTGCAAATTTAACACTGTACATTTCATTGTCAATTACAGAGAACACAAAAAACACAAATTTCCTTCACACTCGCCTCTTTCTCGGATAATGCTACGGATGTGTTTTCCATTTTGGGCGTATTTAAAAATTCCAAACGCGTTTAGGCGAGTCCCCAAATGCATGTGCACGAGTATGTACAGACGTGTGCAATATCTGAGAGCACATGAATCGTATTATTTATGAGTCCTTCTGAGTGCCCGGCCCAGGAGTCGGGTTTTTAATCAGAAGGGAACCCTGTATGGAGCCGAGTATGATGCTGATGATATGTGGTGAAACGGAGATTGGCAAGTGGGTCAGTGTGCCTGTGGGGTAGAACGACACGAAGGATATTTAGGCCACTCGACCGTCCCTGGCCAATTTGTGCCATGTGTGCGATGTGCCCAACTCTCTCCCCTTTTCATGCAGAGACGCCCAAATAAAGGGCCCAAAACCAAAGCACAAAAAACCAGATGCAGACACGGTTCCAGTTTCGGTTGCAGCCAAATGTAGGTGAGGAGCGGAGCGGAGGGGAGCGGGAGCAAGCCCTGACCGCTGGCCATTGACCGAACCCAGATCCAGACGTAGACCCACACGAGTCTCTGGGCCTGCTCGAAAAGCTCATTTGCATATTCTGCAAACGGTAACGCAACAGAACCAGAAACAGGGAAAGTGTTGCCTGAAATTGCTTCTCTATCTTCGGCCTGTCTGTCTCTCCGAATCTCTTCGTTTCTCTCCGTGAGTTTGTTTTTTAATTTCAGCTGCCATTTGGGTGTTGGTTTTTCCAATTAACAGAAGAATTTTTCATTTCGTGAGTTATTTTTTGTGTTATTTGCATATACTCCTGGTTTTTGTTGCCTCGTTTCGATGGCAATACTTTCCGCACCGACCCTTTGACCTCTTCGCATTATGGGTCTGGAAGTCCGTCCATTGGTGGATGAGCTATGCCCTACTCAGAGCCTCCTACCCCCACCACCACCGATTGCCATCTAATTAAATGAGTTATGGCGCCGGCATAATGCCAGTACTTTGGCTTCAGATAAACGTTTGCCGCCCAATCCCGCCCAGGAACAGAGCCGTAGAGAGAAACAGGGCCAGAGATACGGCTGCGCCCTGGTCTGGCGATTTACGAGCTCGAATTTTGCATAGTTTGAAATGGCACAAAGCACCAACTTGGACACAATTCATTTTCCTCGGCATACAAATCTCCCTTTTTGCATTTGGCGGCCATGAATCATGGTTGGCAGCGGAGTGCAGCCCGAGGGCATGCAGTTGAAAAATATCAAACTTGCACAATGGAAAATGCACGGGGAAAGTCCTAGATCGAACACACCCAATGGCACCCAATGTGTTCAGGTAAAGCGATTCACTTCGCGTCACTGTTACACCTGGAAATAAATGTAATTGAGAACTAAATCCCGATTCCCGCGATAAGTATCCACTGTCCCACTGTACTCTGATACTGTGGGCTTTATCCCGTTCGGGCGCAACCCGTTAAATTCCAGCCTGAGCCAGGCCAACCTCCAACTTCCAGTTTCGGGTTGCATCGGAATTTATGCACATTTTATTGACCAACGCAGAGACAAGGGAAAAGAGCACTGCGGAGTCAAAGTTGGGCTGGTTGTTGCCACAACAACGTGTCCAAAAGTGTTTTATGGCCGTTGTGGGCGCTCAAGTGGCCATTTTGGGTCGACCCGGGGACTGGCAGGAGTGTGCATATGCACTCCACTCGCCGGCTTGTTCGACAACCACTTGGTCGGGCCGAGCCTGCGGAGGAGCCCAGCACTGAATACAGATGAGCAGAGGAAGATGAGTGCTGTACTAAATACTAAACACTCTCAAGTATTTGCAGCTCTAATGCGGCGCTGATTTATGGCAGCTGCAAGGGGCTTTGGCACTGGAACTTTGAGCTAATCCCGCAGTTGCAATTAATTGGAGTCGCCTGTGCCTGTGCCTGGGCCGTGTCAACGACCTTCCGCGAACGAAACTGTAACGATCCGCGCACACAAAAGCGGTTCAAAGTCAAAAAGTCAATTAGCTTCTGATGAAGAATACAGCCCGAGGCTGGTCCAGTACGGGACCCGCACCACAGCGGATACGTAAAAATACATTGAATCGGGGCAATGGAGATGCGAGTCCCCGCCGGCGGCTGGATGAAGTGGAAATCTCGTTAAAAGTCAATAACAGACGCCATTAAATGTGCATGAAAATTAAATGAAAACGGCTTGATGATGCGGCCTGCGGGAGGGTGCGAGTGGGGGCGTAGTGCAGAGCATGGCGGAGCAGGCAGACACGCGACCACTTGAACTTGAGGCAGCTGGGGCAGGCAGCGGGGCCAGTCATTTGAGCTGACCCCAAGCGGGCGGACAAGCAGAGTTCAGGTTCAATGGCATCCCAGCGGGGAAGCAGAGTGAATAATGCGATACGGAATTCCGATAAGCCAACTTTATTCGATCCCTCCACCATCTGTTACGATGCTAGAGCGAACCAACATTAACCTAATCAACGCGATGTGTGTGTGTGTGTGCTCTAATTATAAATGGGACATAATTACATACATACGAATATGGGAATGAAAAGGAGAGAATTCCTTCCATACATTTATCTAGTTGCCATATTTTTATTCGGGCGATTGTAGTAGGCGTACAGAACCCTTTGCAAAAGTCATTTGGATCCCTTGATAAATTCAATACACTCATAGATCTCGGACGGATCACAATACTCCGCTCTCCAGGCAAACAAATAATACAAAAATCAAAAATCAAATACTTTATACGCAACATACATTTCTGACAAGATGAATCGTATTCTGGAGGATGTCATCCATAAGAACGCCGCGACCGTCGAACGCATCACGAGCGAGAATGCATCTGGATACGTGGTGGCAGACAATACGGCCAATGCCGTGGCCGAGACCTCCTTCGACAACACCGGGGCCCAGGCGATCGTGAAGCACTTGCACGGGGTCCTCGTCAGCTCGTGCCAGAGTGTGATCCGGGACCTGGATCCCACCAACAAGCTCTGCTTCCTGCGGGTCGCCACGCGCAAGTTCGAGTATCTGGTGGCCCCCGAGGAGTATTTCACCATAACCGTGGTGCAGTAGCCGGCTGGAGCTGCAACTGAATCGGGATCGACTGGAGGAGGCGTTCGTTTTATTATCATGTTAGAATCAACTGTTCCGTGTGTGCGTGTGTGTGTGGGTCCAACAATATAATACAAGGAAGGGCATCCTGCCGTCGTTTATGGGGTAACGATGAGCTGAACCTGAACCTGAATCCTTTCAAATGCTAACTAAATTCAGAAGAATGCTTAAATCAACAGTGCGGGAAACGGCCACCCGAAAATCCTTTATAATACCCTGGCGACGTTCCGATCTGGATTATTTACGACATGGCTTCATCGGGCAGGGCAGGAAATTTATCTGTGAGAATGCGAATGCGGCTTTCTAATGCGATAATTCAAAAGATTTACTTCTGTCAACATGACCATTTTGTAGCGAGACAGACCTTAGGTTTCTCGATTGGTTTTCGGGGTGGAAATGTGGCCTTTGACCTTTTTGCTTCTTCCATCTTGCGCTGCGCTCCACAATTGATGCTGCCTGCTATTTTAAATTTAAAATGGCAGGAATCGTAACTCATTTTTACGACGCACCCTCCGGGTAGTGGATGTACGAGTACGAGTATCTTGTCCTATTTTTACGGGGCCTTGCAGGGGTTGCTCTTGCGTTGCTTCTCTCTCACTCGTTACAATAACTTATCTGCCCTTTTTTTCTACCCGAGTCCATAATCACCACGAAGCAGTGACGGGGTCGGAGACGCTCCTGGGGTGCGCTTTGTGATTCTCGCAGCTATCTTGAAGCAGTTTCCATTGTCTGGCACCGTTTTGTGGTGCAGGGTAAATATAAAAATATCAAAATTTGTACAAAAACTTAATTCATCTGTCGGCTCGCCCCGTTCCACCATTGTGACGCGCTGGCTTCGATGGTGGCAAGCCGGAATCGACCCCAGAACTGCGTACTTCGTTTCAGGCAGCGTGAAATGAAATTACTCCATGGTCCATTCCCAGTGACGACTTCATCTCGAAGCCCCCTCTCCCCAGACCAGACCAGACCCAGCCCGAACCGATTCCTGCGAAATTATTAATGCTCATGGAAATTAGAAACACTTTGAATTAAATTCAAATAAAACGATTTCCCAGCTCTCCAACGGAGGTTCAGGCTCAGCCCGTCAAGGATGTCCAGACTCTCTTTCATGCGATACTTTATGGACTTGTCACATCTCCAAGGGCAGCATCCGCGTGCTATTTGCCATATTCTACTCCCTGGATTCAATTGAGCTGTGCGGCAAACCTGAAAATGCAAACGCGCATGAACATATTTATACTATTCCCTGTATAAATATCGAGACAAAAAAAGATATAATATATAATATAATCAAGGGATCAACCTTAGCCAAAACCAGAGGCAAAAAATAAAACATTTTCCAGAGAGTGTTTAGAAATGCAAAATTCAAGGCAATACGTTTTGCGAGGGGGAACGTTGTGAGCCGCGTCTACTTTTATACCCGGTACTCAGTCAGTCAGACTTTTAATTTATCTGAACTGAGGCTTGACAGCCGCCTCGAATCCATATCTCGGAACGGCACTCAAACGATGAACTTATTATTCAAAAAATTACTTGAGTGCGTAATTTTTGAGTTAATTTGACTATTAAAAGAAGATAATTTGAATATCGACTACCACAATGAGCCCCATGTTATTTTTAAAATGAATTAATAATAATTAATAAATTATTAAATATAAAATTATTTGATGTTCCCAATCCATTCGTATTCTCTATTTCTGGGCTTCTTCTTAAAGATGCTTTAATTATAAAATTATTTAATGTTCCGTTCCAATTTGATTCGATGCAAAAGAATAAAAATTTTGCTGTTTACACAATCAAAATATGCGCCGGCAACAAAGTCCAAACTGCCCAACGTATTGTGAAGCTTCTAATATTCGTAGAACTATGCACACATGCAGACAAAAACTTTAAAGATGTTTCTTTTAAATCCACTTTATTTCATGAAAATATCTTAATTCGTTCAGAAGGTATCTTGCTTTCAATTTGAAAGGTCCGAGGCACTCATGGCACTCATGGCGCATTCATGTGCTACGGCAAAGAGAGAATAAGAGAAAGAGAGAGAGAGAGAACAAAAAACATGTCGGACTGGACTGGGAGCTCGAAACTCATATACACATAATAACATCCATCCCCCTAAAACCAAGCCCATTTTCACTTTGGCCTCGCAGCGGCGCAGACGTTCCTTCTGGGGCGGAAGAAAAAGTATAAAATTTTAATTTTATTAAATTAAACAAAAATAAATAAAATTCTAATACCATTATAAATAAATAAAAATTAAAAAGAATAAATAAATAAAACAATCAAATACAAAATTGTAATGCTTCTTCTTTCCTGAACGAGCTGCTGAAGCTGCCGCTTTCTTACGCCAGATGGCAGCGCAGTGCAGTGCCTGCGCGCGCCATCTATTGCTTGTACCGCTCCATCTGTACATCTCCATGTGCAGTTTTAGAGTCATTGTAACTCCTTAGCTCTGTTAATTTGCAGACGCTGTTAAAATGCAATTTTGTTTCAGCGCGCGCGCCCAATTCGGCCTCAGATGCTGCACTGGATGCAAGATCTCCTGCTTGGCCCTAGTGTCACTGGCCGAGGAACCGGCCACGGAACCTTGTTCCGGATATCCTCGGCTATACGCTGGGCCGCAACGAATGGAGCATCATCTTGTGCTCCTCGTCCCCGTCCAGGCTGTACTTGGAGCCGTACTGCTCGTCTCTGGGCGGTACTCGACGAAGCGTTCTCATCGCAGTCGCGACGCGGCTTTCCCTCCCAATTAATTTCGATCAGACGCTGCGCATCCTTCACAGCCACAGGCTGGGTCTGGGTCTGGGTCTTGTCCACGGGCCATACCTGCTCGAGGGTGACTTGTGCCTCACGATTCAGGCCTGGTTGATAGTCGGCCTCTTCTCATCGTCCGGATAAATGATGATCTCCTTGTTACGGAAGTAAACTGCAGTGAGAGAGAATAGTTCCTGGCGGATGCTGCTTGCCTGGCTCCTCCCCAATCACTTACCAATCTCATCCAGATTCAGTCCAGCCACGTCCTAGTTAACAACTATTAGTTACTAGTTAGTAGTTCGGTAGTTCAAGTATACTTGATCGTATACGATTTGGCGTCGCGTCCACACACACACACACACACACACACGCATATGCCCAAAGTGGGATGGGATGCTCCGGCTAAGGAACCTAAACTGGACGTAGACGTACAACAATCGATAGTATTGTGTTCGATCGATAACATAGCTAGGGCTGTACAAACCGTGCACTACTGCTGACGACGCTAACGGCCACCGGCTACTAGGACTGCACAGCAACGGACAGGACTGTCCAGGACTACACAGTGCACAGGACAAGATGGATCCGAGCAAGGCTGGAGCCAGTGCAGGTTTCTCTGCTTTAGCGCCCATTGCTGCGACCAGCAATGCGTCAGCCCAGTGCCAGGAACAAGCTGTAGGGGCTTGTAGCCCAGTACCTAGCCAAGAAGCCGGACCAATACACAAACCCCCGCTCCGTTTGTCTTTAACTGAAATCGGGTTTATTGGGAATAAAAATACACATGCATTTTCACATCAAAAACACATGCATTTTCATACTGCTACGTTCATCATTTACCCACATTGATTGGAGAGCAAGCATCTAGCAACTGGCGAGGGTCAACGGAGCGGAGCATATTGCCAATCAAAGACTTCGATTCAATTTGCCCCGACCTGCCAGAGACGATAATGGGAATGGCGCATAAAACCCAAGTGCGGGTGTTGCAACGCAAGCGATTCCATTCAAAATCGGAGCAATCAAGGCATCAAGATGTCAGTACGCGCGGCTAAGACAACAAAATTACTTTGAGCATCGTTAGGACCACGACTCTGACTCTGACTCTGACTTGCAGTCTCTTCCGTCTATCTGTGGGGGAAATGTCCGATCAGAAGGGGCAAGCTCCCGCTTCCCCGACCCCTGGAAGAGACACAGGGCTGACGAAGGGGAAAAACATGAAAATCATCTTTCAACGCGATGCGCTTTGGCCGCGGCAGGCAGCATCCAACCACCAAGACACCAATCGCAATCAGGTGAGGTGGGAGGTGGGTGTCGAGGCGTCCAGGATTCATATGTGAGACCCGTCCAGGCCAGGTCTTTCCACGCAAGCAGCCAGCAAGTGCGGAGAGATACCCGAAGAAGACCAAAACCAAGACCAAGACGATGCCGCTGCCCTCGACTCGACTTGCGTTCCTTTTCTGCTTTGTATTTCGCTGCTGGCGCTGTCCACAAATGCAACGCACGCGACGCTGCCATGGCGGAGCATCCAGTTCGACATCAACTGGTTTTCTCCCTCTTTGAATCTCCATCCAGCCCTCTCCGCCCCACCCCGAAACACTCGCAAGCCTTTCCATTGTAAAAAAAAAAAAAGATCTTGAGACCATTTTGAGATGCATTTATTTAAAACATTTTAGCATTTGAAAAATACATTGACCTTATTAAAATACCGTCTAGGATAGTCAGGGATTTAATTTGAATGAGCACTGAATAAATATATTTATTTGTAGCACCTAACAACTCGTACAATACTACAATAATGCCTAGGAAACGTCCACTCCGACGCACTGCCCCAGGGCAAGCGCCAAGCTCTGAAGCAGAGCTGACACAAGCAGCTCCTTAGGTGCCTCATCTAAGCTGATGCAACACCAATACAAACACAGATCCCCTGCTCAGTTTTAGCTCCGTTCTGGTTCCATCTCTGCTTCTGTCTCTGTTTTCCTGTCCGTCCGTCTACTGATGTTCTGTTCCTGTCTCCGGCTCATTGTTCGTCTCGGTTCAGTTTGGTTTGGTTCCGTAAATTACACTTTTGATTTTTAGTGGCCGTAAAATAATCGTAAATGTCGTGGTTATTGCGACCGAAAGTGCCCATTTTGAGTGCTGCTGCTGCTGCTGCTTTCTGTTGCTCTCTGCTCCTCCGTGGCTCGCCCCCCTTCCCGCTCCCGCTATAACTGATATTTGGCCCAACTCGGTGCAGTGTGCGGACAGGGGACGGCCGTCAAGTTGGTTGGGTTGGGCTGGGCTGGGAACGTGCTGCCACTGCACAAGCAGCACGGATACCTCCCCTCCCCGCTGGGGGCACGTTGCACTTGTTGTTTTTAATAAGTTTGTGGCGGTTGTTGTTCCTGGCTTTCTTCTGCCTGGCTGATGCTCCCTTGATGTTTCGATTAAGTTCGGAGTTCGCGTCGTCGAACTGGTTGGATGGGTCTGAGTCTGGCCTGCCCTGGCCACCGCCACCACCTCTCAGAGGGAGCAGTTTGGCTTAAGTTTATGGCCATTTCGTTCGTTTCACTGTCTTGCGGTTTCGATGTTGCTTGTGGGGCCGGTCCGTGGCCGTTTCTCTGGTTTTGGAGCTCGTCGAGCTTATTTTCTTGAGCATTTCACCCATTTACCTTTGTATATTTCGGCTTGTTCAAGACATTTTCTCACATCGCAGCTCACGGGGCACGCAGCTTCTCTGCTCCTCTGCTCCACGGCTCTTCGTCTCTGACGCAACTGGTTGCCCATTGGCCCGCTCGCCGCTGTCTTCCCTTCCACGCTCTGTGCACTCTCTACTCAGAAATTTCGAATTTGATTTTATTGTTATGATTTCAATTGTTTTCCCAATGTAAACACTGGAGAGTTCCAGCGCAGAGATGGCCAACATGTCGGGTTTTCTGTTAAACAATGCTCGATTTTTATTATAGTTTGAGTTCTGCGCGGACCGTTAGTCAGGGTTGCACGGGGACGAGGAACCGCAAAAATATGTTGGATGCATCGACTTTATTTTAATTTAGCGACAGATCTTTAACTGCTTTCCACCTACCATCCTAGACATACTCGTATGTGCATCGCACACTCTACACTTGGAATACCGGAAGTGACTCAACAACAATCCTGAAAGCGGTGAGGCGCGGCACTACAATTTCCATAATCACAGCTATATGTATACATACATGTCTGTATGTAGACCACATTTAATTATCACATTATTCTCATACAATGATGGATTTTTGTTGGTGCCCAGAGGACGGGCTGATTTATAACTTCTAAGTACTCCTGAGGTACTTGTCCACCTTATTAGCATTCTCCAACCGTTTCTATACAAGTCACATTAGAACGCCCAATTTCACGAGAACAATTATGGGCTGGTCCGCCGAAGGTGATCATAGTACCAATATTCCTCGGCTATCGTGTTGAGACTAGGCCCTCCCAGGACTCGAAGGTCGACATTCAAAAAAATAAGAGAGAATGAACGGGACGGGACGGGACGATCGGCGTTGAGGGGTCTGCACTGGAAACCAAATCAATTCATAAATCATAAAAATGTGTCATAAAAAATATTTCTGTCGCCTGCAATAATAACAGCCATAAATGGAAACGGCAGTGGAAATGGAAATGGAAAAAGAACAGCCACAGCCAGGCAGGAGTATGAAGCTGCCTTTCAACATGTTCTCGAGAACGTAAAAAATGATCAAGGATCACGGAGAGAGGAGAGGACTTTTGGCTGACCTTAGGAGATTTGTTTTGACTGCTAGCCGAGGCCTGTTATCGCATCTCGCCAGAGCCGCAACGATCCCAAAGAGGACACGCAGGACGGGACGGGACGGTACAGATACGGTGGTATTGTCTCCCTTTGCCAGTTCGATTATTGCCGCCCCGGCAATAAATCATAAAAATATGTTTAGTCGCACAGATCTGAGTAGGGAATGCTGCCTCGTTACACGGTGGAATCCTAAATCCCCTGTAAAATTGTAAAATTGCTATCGCCCTGGCTTCGACTCTGCGGTGGTGGCATCTCTCCGGTATCCCTCTGTAGGTACGGGACGCTGCGACGATCGCGCCCTCGAACATCTGATAACAAAACCACCAGCATGGCCAATGCCCACGGAAACAAAGGCCAGCAACTTTCTCTTTAGCATCATCTGATTTGGGCCGCATTCATCCTCGAGCGACGAGTCGCTCGCCTTGCCAAATATGAGAATTTTGATTTATTTTCGAAATATTCTCTCCTCTGAAGATTTATTTGTACTGTTGTCAGTAAGAGGCGCCTGGAATTGTGTTCCTGTGCCTGCATTTAAATGGTGAATGTAATGGAATTTTCGAGCTGCAAAGGGAAGGGAGAGGGTCAGAATAAACACCATATTTGTAGTCTAACAACTGGGCTGATAAGTCCACCATTATTCGGCCAATCATCCATTATAATTTGAATAAACTATAGCCCTTTGTTTCTTTCTAATCCGCAGCACATTAACACTTCCCATTGGACAGAGATGACTTCATTTTCAGGTCATACACGCCATATGCAACATGAGTCTTGCCACAGATGTCAGTGCTGTACTTGCAGTTGCACCCGCTCCCGTTCCCGCCACATTCTCAGGGCTGGTCCACATGATTTACTACAAGCAGATGATTTAATGTAACCGCATATACGAGTATGGATGTACTTGCACACACAGACACACACACGCACGTGAGATATATGTACGTGCATGGGGCAGACCACTTCAGATGCATTCTCCTCGATACCAGACCAGCCCAGACCAGCCCAGGCACCCCACATATGTTGCAACTGAAGCGTTGAAGCAGTTGAAAGAAAACCCGGGACGGGAGTGACAGTGGCCTCCATCTTGAAAAGTGATGCCCCGATGAAGCGGTTCCAAAGTAGGAGGATTCCATTTAAAAATGAGAACAGCGAAGCATTTGGGTGTTCAGTCCGTATGTATCGGGGATGATGGAACAGCAAACAGACAATCTTAATGGAATCTTACGTATATATTTTAGCCCTTTCCCGGTACAGTGCGTAAATCATGGCGTCAACGAGCTGCGACCTTGCCGAGAGCCCATCCAGGCTCTGGCCAAATCCGACGTCAAAACAAATCGTTAAAATGCAATAAAACTCTCCGAGGAGGAGTCCACATCCATATGCAATCACTAAACAAGAGCCAAGGCAAATGCATTCGAATAAAATTTTACCACCATTTCCTCGAGCATCATCAGCAGGAGCATCATCAAACTAACGGCGGCAACATCCGAGGCACCTCATAAAAGTAATGACGTCTATGGGCCATCAGCATCAGCATCTGATGGATACATTTGTATCTACGCACGGATGCGAGGAGCGAAGGGGATATCACAATAATTATGGCATACGTCACGGAACTTGGGTTTTTATATCTTTTATATTGATTGTCATCGTGGTGTCACACTAACAGATCGTAAAAAAGTCGTTAAGTCCGAAGACGAGACTCTCGCTCTGACTCTGCCCGGGCCAATGGAATGGCCATGGCTGGGCGAGCGAGTGAGTGCATTACCAGAGTGAGCGATGAAGTCCTCATCCCTTCGGCACTAAACACTCAGGATCAGGCAGGACCACAAGCCGACTCCGACTCCAACTCACCCAGAGGCAACGGATGATGAGCTGGATCGTTACCGCTCTGAGTGACTTTCAGTCGCTGCCGCTCAAGGGGAAGTGGGAAGTGGCGTCAAGTCATAAAAAGGCCGTAAAATTTGGCCTCTGTTTGGTATTAGCCGCAATTTGTTTATATAGTTGTTAAAATGCCGTTCCGTCTTGTTCTGCTTAGCATTTAATTGTCGACTGCCAGCTTTTCTTTTTACGAGCCAATAAAATTTATTTAACGACAATTTAAATGGTTTCACTTGGCATTTGGTACCACACAGGTACGGGAGCAAGGGGTGACAAATGGATCTGAACCAAACCAAACCCAGCAACAGGTTCTAGTCATAAGAGTATGTTTCTGTTTCTGTTTTATTGCTCACGAGCTCCGAATAAAGAATCGGAAGACAGTAATCCGTGCAGAAGTGTGTCATTCAACACAGTATTCATCATTTAAGTAACTTCTGGTAACACTTTCTTTACAACATCAGCAGGAATATCGTTATGATTGCCCAAAGTACCAATATCACGCTGTTGATAGCTTCGAATCCATAATATCTAATAGGGAAACAAATTAATTATACTATTATTTAATTTATCATTATTATTTTAAAATTGAATTAAAACAAATACCTTTGCAAGGAAGCCGTTAATTTAAGATTTTCGCTGGCTAAAGTAATATTTTGAAAATCATTACGGCCAAATCTTATCTTAACTAAATATTCAAATATTAATTGCAGTTGTTACGATATTTATTGTCAGCTACAGTGCGCAAGTTCCGTAGGTTTAATATGTAATAAATAAATTAAAACTAATTTGATTTTGAATCCATTTGGTTATCTTTTGTTTGTGGAGTTTTTTTTTAAATGCGCCAAGAAATTTATTTTTGCGCAAGAGTTAGTGATAAATACTCGTCATGAGTATTTCCATGCCATGTTCCCTTCCTGTTTCTCCAACCTTCAAAGCAAACACAACAAGCGCCAGCGGAAAATCTTCCCCTTTTCCCACCAGCGTGATGACTTAATCCACCGCAAAATGGCTCAGTGGTGCCGGGCATGGTGCTCATTACGAGGTCAGGAATCAATTGCAGTCCCGAGCCGAGCACCGACCGCCTCCGAAGCGCTGTGAACCAACTGCTTATGCAAAACACCACACAGGCCCGGCCCGGTACAGAGAAAAGAGATGCCAGTGCCAGTGCCAGAGCCAGAGCCAGTGGTGGGTCAGTCGGACACAATGAAGACATTCGTCTCAGCGGCTGCTCTTACCTACTAATCCTGCCAATGAACCCTTGACTTCTGGCCGCAATTCATCAAACAATTGGCAGGGCATTTGCATGTGGCTGTCGACGGCTCGGCTCGGCTCGGCTCGGCTAGGCTCTTCTCCCTTTCCATCCGATCATCCGACTGAGAGTCCTGTGCCAGGGCGAAGGCGACTAATTGAGCACTTTTGTTGACTGCGGTGGCTCACGGTTTTCGCCTACTTGTTGGCCTACGACCACAGCCAACTGGTTGGCCAGGTCTGAGTGCCGACCTGGCCCGGCCCGGCCCGCCTACACACCGTTATTAACCGGAGTAAGCCGAACGGAATCCTTTTTCACTTTTCCCGGCCGAGCGGGGCTTGCGAAAACGTGCAAAGTGGGTGTAAACGGATCGAAATGATGATTGTTTATTGTAATTTTTATGACTGCTTTGCACACAAACACGCCAAGGCAAAGGCGCTGATGATTGCACTCGGGCTGGCAAGGGATAAGCGAAGGGCATGCAGGGCCAATCAGGCAATACTATTCTGGCGGAATAGTTCGGCAAAGGGCATTTTTAAGGGCAGAGGCGCAGATGAAGGCAACCGCACAGACAAGCAGAAGGACAGAGAGGGAGACAGAGTCTCGACTGACGACAGCCCAGGCACTTGTAAACTTTCTAATTAAGCCATTTGCCAGATAGTTATTGATGGCACGTAGTGTGGGTGCGGGAGTAAGCAGTGCAATCGCAGTGATACTCGCAATATGCACATCAGCTTGGCTCTGAGTCTCTGTTGACATTGAACAGGATTAATCACGGGCACACTCATTATTACAGATGTATCACAGATGGGCAGAAATATTACTCACAATTTATGGTTTATGGTATATGGCTTAAGTATAGTTCCAGGTTAAAGGCATGCAATAAATTTTAGCTGTTTATAGCGCCGGCATCTGCTAATGACGCCTAATATGAAGCCAAGGAAATCTGATTAAATTTTTAGCACGCAGCTTATCAATTTCAATCAATTTTGCGCACGTCAGTCGGGGCCCAGAAATAATTTGCTTCTTAGATACACATTACGAATCCATCAGGCCAATCTTCCAATCATCTATGAGCAGGCTAGCATCTATCGCAAGTGTATCTGCTCGGCTCGGCACACGTCAACTGCAGTCAGGCGGGCACGGGGCGAGATCGAGTTCTGCCATAGCACTAATACGCAACTATTACCGGCCTCAGAGCTGACTGGGACTGGTTTGCTTTATGGCCCGAACAGTTGCTGCGTTGGCTCAGGCCTCATCCCGTCCCACGGCTGGGGGAATAAATTAAGCCAACGTTTATGGAATGGCGCTGGGGGCGGTTATGATGCATTTTTAATTGACGTTCATTTGAAGAAAGGCGAAGAACGCTTCAATTCAATTATGCGCCGCTTGGCAGCCGCTCTCCACTGTTGCCTCTCCTCAAGTATTATAGTTGCAGTTGCAGCTCCAACTGTGATTCCGACTCCAACTCCGACTCCGACTCCAACGGCGTGTCCAACTCCGACCCCTGTCCGGGCCATAAAAGGCGCTGGCAACGGTTTTGGGCCAAATTGCCACTTTGTGTGCAAATTTGAATTGTGGAAATGCTGGGCATAAAATGGGAATCGCGCGCCTGGCCATTGTCGAAGCAGTGAAGCAGTCAGTCAGTGGCAGTCGCGGGTACGGGCATTCGTATCTCCCGAATGCAATCTCGGAAACACATTTTAAGCGCTGCAGCTCGTCAAGAAATCTTGCGCTGTGAGGTAGGTCTGCGCTGGCCCACCCCAGCCCACACCCACGCTTTTCAATTACCGCCACCAACGTTGGTGGCAGGCAACTCCTAACGAATGCACGCCCAATTGTTGCACATGCGAGTACGAGTACGAGCACGGGTAGAGTTGACAGGCGGCTCGGCTCGGCTCGGCTCGGCTGTGGCACGTCAACTTATTCATTAATCCATCAAATCCGAGACTCGCTTTGGAATCCCCTCACGATTTATTCGCAAAGCGCAATCGCAATCGCTTCTGCAGTCGTCGATAGTCTTAATTGGCTTCGATTCGATTGTATAAAATAGTCGTTAGGAAACGTGTTCTGCTTAATTGGAAAATTTGTATGTCTTGTCCGTTTCTCGGGCCTTGGCTTTATTGATTTTTCGCCAACGGAGCGCAGGAATATTCTCGGATTTCTGTGCTTAGGTCGTGAATCTTTGGCCAAAGTCAAATAACGCTAGAACCAGCTTCAAATGAGCCAAGATGTTCCGTTAACACGACTAAAAGGCGTCTTGGCCATAAACAAGATAAACTGGAAGGATGCCGATGCCCCCAGGCACAGGCACAGGCCATGGGATCAGATGTTTTGATTTGTGAATCTTCTTTGCGATTTTTTTGGAGCAAAAACTCAGGAAATCGAGTTAGAGGGACCAACGTCCCTGTCCACTGATTTCTTTTGTTTTATTTTCAAATATTTTTTGCATTGCTATTTTCGGTTTCTGCCAGAATTGGGCTATTTTTGGAGAGCTGTTAATTTAAAGCGCTGATTAAGCTAGAATGATTGTGGGACAACCAATGGCCTGTGGCACTAAATATTCAACTTTGTGCATCGCACTGTGCCCCGCCCCGCCCCGCCACGCAGCAGAGGCCCATCGGCCCTTCGATTCACCTGCATTTGACGATGTTCGCACACAAATCGGCGTTAAGTTTAAATCCGCAAACATTTATAAATCCGTATTAAATTCATAATGCAGAATGCAGAATTCTGAATGCTTAATGCATAAATACATAATAAAATTTTACGACTTTTACCTTATCTTGTCACACAAAAACCATAATAAACTTTCATTTAAAATCGAAACGGGATATTTTTTTCCGCATTTACTCCACGCTGCAGCATTTTACGAGTATTTTATTTGTGCTCGTTGCAGTTGCAGTTGCAGTGGCAGTTGCATTGGCAGTGGCAGTTGCAACACACGTGCACGGGCAGGCGCCACATGCGGCTGTGGCAGCGTCGCTGGCCAAACGAGCGCCAAACAATTTGTCATTTTTTGCCTCTCCAGCTCCGCCGGCCAAGTAGCGGTGGGTGCGGATACTTGGATTGGCGGCGTAGGAGGACGCGCAGGAGGAGACGATGATCAATGTTTTGAATTATGATGAGGATTTATGCTTGACACTGTCCCAATGTGGCAGATAGTGCCGGACAGCCCGGACAGCCCGGACAGCAGATGGATGGATGAATGGACAAGCATTTACAGCCCTGCCCGCGGCCTCTATCCAGTGGCGCTAGTTTTATGGCATCCACTTCCCCATGCGACGACGAAGCGTCGTCAATGGAATGAAAACGAACTCTGCTGCCCTCTCTGCCCTCCTTCCATCCAGTCGGCCCCATGGCCCCTCCTATGATTTATTAAGTGTTAATAAAGAACTTAAATCCGTTGGATTGCATTTCGCATTCTGCATTCTGTTTGTGCTCTTTTCTCTCTCTGTTTGCCTGGGCCCGCTTTTGGGTCGCGTCCTGGCACAAGAGCAGACCCCGCACAGAGCAGAGGGCCGGCCCTCAGGATTTCCTTATCAATGCGTTCCATATTCGCGGCGCGCCGATTTCATTTGTGCCCTCGCCAATTTCGCAATAAAATTTCGCCAGCCTGCAAATTAAAATTGCAATGTAATTGGTTAATCCATGCGTACATTATGGCCGTGGCAGCCGGGCTGGGCCAGGCCGGGCCATTCAAATTTGCAGAGGAAGTGCGCCCGGTAGTTCCATTTCTCTCTCATTTTTTGTGGATTACATTTTTCATTAAATTTTTCGGAGGAATGTCTGCGAGCAGGGGGCCAGCCATGTGTGCAAAATGTTTCTCGTGGAATTTATTTTAATAATTTCATGTAGTTTTAGTATCTTTAATCCTCCACATTGTTTATCCCGGCAGAACAATGATCGGGAACTCTTCTGTAAATTCGAAATGAGCACTTTTCTGTGCGGAATGAACAACTACACAGCATTTCCGGGAAGAAACTCAATTTTCAGAGACAAGTTTTAGAGAAAAGCGTTGGATTTTCCAGTTTTAAGAATGAACAAATTATGATTATTACTTTGGGAATTCGATTCGAACCCAAAATGCATAATAAAATAATGGAAAAATAATTCTACGCAATTTCGGGAGCAGCGAATACCCTACCTCAGTTCAGTTTCCATTCATTGAATCGCTTGTTTGTTTCGTTGAGTTGATCCGCGGAAGGCACTTCACAGCCAATCAATTGAGACTGAAGCCATTTGAATGCTGCATGCATCAAATTCGCCCCATCAAGCTGTCAACACCGCCGAAGATCAACGGATTCGGTCTGGGGCTCGGTCCCTTCAAAGCCCATTCTCACAGCAAAATGTATTGACTTTGAAAATTGTGAACGATTGGTGTGTGATAAATCTGGAGAGTGGCGATAAAAGCGCCCTTCAAAACAATATCGAACACGCCACATCCCCCATTTAGCGTCCAGCATCCAACAGGTGCCGAGGCAGGAGGAGGATAAGCGCCAGCAGCCACCCGAAAAAGAGCCAAAATCTGTATAGACAATGCATAAACAAAGACAAGTAGTGTAGGCTGTGTGGCGGGGCTTCGGCTTCGAGTACGACTGCGAGTACGAGTACGTGTATTTTGTTGAACATTTCTTTTGTAAATAAACCTCCATTTCTGTGCGTTTGATCTCTGCGAGGAGAGGAGAGCTGGCACTGGTCTTTTGATGTTTGGACTGGCGTCAGCGCTGGCGCTTCCAGCTGCCGAATTGCTGCTTTATTAGCTGCGTAAGTGGCTGGCTGCCGCTCCCCGCAGCCCCAGCTGGCCCTGCCCCGAGTGGATATCTGTTCCGATATCTGTTTTGGACTATGATTAGATTGTCTGCACCTATCCCTTGGTCGCATCGCTTGATTTGAGCGATTATGGCCAATAAAACAGCAGGGACGGCAGCAATGGGCCACGAGGGTGGAGCGGCAATTAAATTGCTTGTCTAATTGCCGTGCACCAGTTTTCAAAAGCGACTGAGGCCCCAACTCCCACAGCAGAGGGCCCATCAATCACCCAAATCGAGGGCCGGGGTGGAGGAGGAGGAGGAGCCATGCCGGAGTCGTGGCAGGTACGTCTGCCTTTGGGGCTAATTGGCCGCGCTTAGCTCTGGCCATGTCCAGTGGGCACTTGGGACAGGTCAGGTGTGAGCTTTTCTGCCCCCAAGCCAGACCACGACAGAACGGGAGCTCCCGTAAATTTTCGCAACAAGCTACCGTTGACAGAGCTGGCAGGGAGCGTATGCGGGGAGGGCCACTACGAAAATGAGATCGCTTTGTATGCAAATGACTGGGAATCAAAATGCACAATCTCGATGGGAGCTTTCTCAAAGACAATCAAAGATTTAAGTAGGGGTTGGGCAAGGGCGGGAGCTGGCTCTGCCTAAATAAAAATAAAACTTCTTCTGTTTGATCCAGCTAAAAGCAATTATATATTTTGGCAACTAAAGAAAGATAGGATACAGAAAAAATCATTTATTTTAGAAATAGCATTTGCAAATATTATTGATAGCATTATCTGTAAAATCAGGAATAGAATTAAATAAATCGGAACAGTGTCCAAATCAATCAATCAGCTACTAGAGATTTAATTTAAGAAACCGGATGGATACATCAAATCAGTGTCAAATAGTTTAGCGTTCTTTCCACATTAATTTTCTTGTGCATTCCGTAGAAATATAAACAAAAAATTCTTTTAAACGAAAGTTAAATTTATCTAAAAATTCACTAGCACGCTATTTCTGTTCTATTGTAATGGATAATGATAATTTAGACATTATAAAACTGATTTTTAACAAAATTCTGATTGCGTATTCCGAAAACCCATCAAGGTGCCCGATATCCTATGAGTGCAGTACAACTAAGGCATTAAAGCAAACACTTTTAGAGGAATTGAAACTGTGATTCAATTCTCGGTTTCAAGGCGCTTCTTTTAATTCGAAAAATATTGCGACTAATCAATCACAAAATGTAACGTAACCGCATAACAAATTCCTTTCCCCCCAGCCACAGGAAAAACAATCATCGATTCCAAGCAAAAACACTCACCGATTCATGTCCTGTGCACACGTAGCTCCTACAGGAGCAGCAGCCCCAGCAACGGCAGTCACACAAGCAAGAGGAGCCAGAGCCACAGCCAGCCCCATTGCATACCCCATAACGTAGCAAGTTTGAATATACTCGTACTCGTAAGATTCCCGAGTATATTAGGTAGCAAAATTTTTACGAGCTCATTATGGCTCATTTCGGCGATTGTTGTGATCCTTTTATGCGCCTTCGAATGGCTTCAAATGGTTATGAGGCTATTTTCTCTGTCATCCCCGCTTCGGCAGGGCTGCTCCTGTGGTCTGTGGACTGTGTACGGGCATGGGTACGAGTACTGGTCCGGGGGTCCTGGCTCCGACTCACAATATTTAGTTTGCAGTTGCGACTGCGATTTTTACTTCTCCGTTTTACTTTTTGCTTTGGACTTGCTTTTGCCATCGCTTTCCGCTTGTCGTCGCTCCTTGCCGCTCCTTGGGGCTGTGGCTGGGGGCTTCCTTTGGCTGGCCGCATTTTTTGAAAATGTCGCCGCGTCTCCGACTTCGATGTCTCTCTCTCTCTTTGTGCTGGCCTGTGTTTGTGGCTGTGTGTATCCGTGTATCTGGGTAGCTCTGTGTGTGGACATCCGTGCGCTTTGTGCAAGTTTTTGTATCTCTCGCTTGTTGTTGATTTTACAGACTTGGCACAGAACGCGAGTCACCATCGAGCCATCTCAGGCACACACTGGCATATGGGCAGGGGCGGGAAAAGTAAATTTCTTCTTATAATAAGTTTATTTTGCAAACACTTGTGGCAAGCAACTTTGTTTGTTCGTCGTCTTTCTGTTTCTGGTTTCTGGCTTCTGGCTTCTGGCTTAATCTACGAGCCGTTTGTGCGAATGTGGAAACTTTGACAAATATTTGCGAAACTTTCGCGAATGGCTCTGCGTATTGCGCTGCGCTGCGCTGCTCTGCTCTGCGTTCCGATGCAGGATGGACGGGAGCCGATCTATTTGCATTATGCACTCGAATTTATTAGCATCTATTCTCGGCCATATTTACATTGACATTAATATACCATTCAGAGCAGAGCCAAACGGAATCGGCAATTGAATTTGAATCCGATTGTGAAAACCGCAGCACACACACACACAAACCAAACTAGAATCACACTTTATAGTACAGTTATCATACTTTTAGCTAAACATTCAGATGGATAATTCAGTTAATTCATTTATGACACATGATGAGCGTATGATGCAGCAGCCAAACAGTTGGATTCTAAAATTTATTTGGATTTGTAAATATAGATTTAAAATATTTTTCAAAGGAACTATTTGGTTTGTCATTGTTCCGTTTATATTCTTCAGCTTATAAGAAATAATATTAGCTCGACTCACCAAGAATTTAAATAGAAATTCAGTTCTTTAGTTTCTGACCTTCTTGTTGTCTGAATATGTATAAATTATATTCACATAGAAGTACCGTGGGCAGTAGAATGGAGAAGAAAATAGGTAACTGAAATAAATGCATTTAAATAGCATAATAGCATTGTTGTAAAAGAAATATTTAAATTAATTTTATGTTCGTGTACAACATTATTTATCGATAAGATATTCTTTTGCGTTTCAAACTTTATAATGTTGCAGCTCCTTTGAACCGTTGCGCGATGCTCCGAAAGGAAGTCTGTAACTCTCTCTGTAATTTCGCCAATCTCAGCATACGATTTTCTTTGGTTGGGAAAATGCTGAATGATTTTTATTTCAGATTCTTTGGTTTCTTTTTCCTTAGCTCTCGTTTTTCAAAATTTGAGAGTTTTGGCAACCGTTGAAAGCATTTTTCTACAGAACTAGAACTAAGCGTGAATCCTTGTCCAAATAAAAATTTTGAAAATATGGACAAATTAGGAACATGAGCATATCTAATTAAAAACTAAGAGTGCCCCATACCTTTTTTTCGACTAGTTTAATACCTTTTACAGTCAAAAAAACAATGCAAAATAGCGGAATAAAATAACGCTTATTAATTAAATCGTACAGAAAATGGTTTAATCTGTCGGGTAAAAATATTTTTACTTCAAAAATCGCGATGGAAAATCTCTTGAAAAATAATTTAAGCTGCCATTTTATTGCTTTTCTAATTCTGAAGTCTAACAAGCTAAATTTCGTTACTTTACTCCCTTTTTTTTTACAAACTCTTACGAGGTAATACTGCCGATAAATCAAATAGAGTTGGATGTTTTCCAGATTATTGAAATTCGTTTGTAGATGAGCCTCTAATATTTATCACGATACAGTTTTTGTTAAATTAAATCTTCAGGTATTAATTAGGGCTGTTCAAATAGCCAAGGTGAAAAATATTGAAAGCAGCTCCCTGCAGCCTGTGGTAGTCACATTTGATAAAACTAACGCAAATTCAAATGCTCCATGCTGGAAGATTGTACCGCACGCCATTAACTCCCTCAAGGCTATGGTTTCGGGTTGAATAGAATACTACAATTCCTGTCTTATGTCATGGGAGTATTCAACTGTCTGGTTCAATAGCTCAAACCTCAATAATTCTCACAGCGTTTAGCTTAAGCGGTCAAGGCGGTTTAATTTAATAATTAATAAACGCAACGAGCAAGAGAGACAAGTGTATTTTTGTGAAAAGAATCAGATGTGGGCACAAAATGCAGCGCAGAATGGTCGACTGGCGACTGGCGAGTCGAGCAGCATTTGCTGGCTGCCAGTTGGTGTCGGATTCGAGTCGAGTGCAACTCGATTGAATGGAGTGGAGTGGAGAGAGTGCCGCCTATAAGAAAATCAGCCCTCATGATGAATTTTCCACCCAGCAAGAGCGGTACGAGAGAGAGAGAGCAGAGCGGGCAGCGCTCAAAACATGTTCAGAGTGAGAATGAACGCAAACTCAAATAAACGCAGCGCTTGAGTGTTTTTGGGCGTTCATTCCTCAGTCTCGTGTCTCGTTCTGCTTCGGTTTCGGTTTCGCTCACTCGCGTTATTTTCTCTCCTCTCTGTTTTGGATGCTTCTTCTTTGGCTTTGGTAGATTGGGGAGGGGGGTGGAGGGAAAGTCGACTGCGACGTCAAAATACGGCCAACTGAGAGTTTGGTGGCCCATTCACTCGATAGCAGCGAATTCGTTCGGTTCGGTTGGCTAGAAGGCGCGCGCTTTGTTTTATTATCCACAATCCACATTATCAGCGGCATTATCGTTAGTGGCACTGTCTTCTGCCCACGCGCCTATTCGTGAATGCACTCGCAGTGGCCGCGCGAATATCCGCCAGTGCGACTCCACCATCCATCTGAATCTGAATCTAAATCTGAATCACAATTTGAGTTTGAATTTGAATTTGAATTTCGAGCGGCATTCGTGAGTTTGTTTGGGAACCGCGCGCTTGTCGCTGTCGTCGGTCGTTCGGTCAGCAGAAGCAACAGCAACAGCTACAGCTACAGCAACAATAAAAATAAAAATAAACATAAAAATAATAATAATAATAATTGCAATAACAATAAGCATAACAGTAATCGTAACGCTAACGAGCCCTCGATAGTGCCCCAGAAATCCAAACAAGTGGAAGTGCCCCTGCGACTCGAATGAGTGAAGAGAAGCGCAAGAGCAAGAGCAAGTGCAATTGGAATCGAAACTAAATACGAAACACTTGTGAACAAATATCTAAATTTAATTTAATTTAATCTAATCTAATTAAATACTCGCATTGCGGTACTATGCCAGCGGAAAGTGCAATATTTAAAATAGGATAATTCCGTGAAGTGCTACCGAAGAGTCAGCTCCATCCGAACCGAATCAAGCCCAAATCTAGATCTGAAAAAATTTAATAGAATCCCCCTCGATAGCGAGCCCGATCCCGATTCCGATCCAGATCCCGATCGCACCGCAAGGATCAGCTACTTCAAGGAGCTGCCAGCAGCAGCAGCCCAACCGCCAAGATTCTCACCGCCAGCAGCAACATGAACTCGTACTTTGAGCAGGCCTCCGGCTTCTACGGCCATCCGCACCAGGCCACGGGCATGGCCATGGGCAGCGGCGGCCACCACGACCAGACGGCCAGCGCCGCAGCGGCTGCCTACCGGGGCTTTCCCCTCTCGCTGGGCATGTCGCCGTACGCCAACCACCATCTGCAGCGCACCACCCAGGACTCGCCCTACGACGCCAGCATCACGGCCGCCTGCAACAAGATCTACGGCGACGGGGCCAGCGCCTACAAGCAGGACTGCCTCAACATCAAGGCGGACGCCGTCAACGGCTACAAGGACATCTGGAACACGGGCGGCTCCAACGGCGGCGGCACAGGAGGCGGAGGGGGCGGAGGTGGAGCCGGTGGCAATGCGTCCAACGGATCGAACGCGGCCAACGCCGCCAACGGACAGAACAACGCCGCGGGCGGCATGCCCGTGCGCCCATCCGCCTGCACCCCCGACTCGCGCGTCGGTGGCTACTTGGACACATCGGGCGGCAGCCCCGTCAGCCATCGCGGTGGCAGCGCCGGGGGCAACGTGAGCGCCGGCGGAGGGGGCCAGAGCGGTCAAAGCGGCGCCCCAGGCGTGGGCGTCGGTGTGGGCGTCGGGAGCGTGGGAGCAGGCACCGCCTGGAACGCCAACTGCACCATCTCGGGCGCCGCAGCGGCACAGACAGCGGCCGCCAGCAGCTTACACCAGGCGAGCAATCACACATTCTACCCCTGGATGGCTATCGCAGGTGAGTGCCCTGAAGATCCGACCAAAAGTGAGTGTCCACTGTGCCAACTCCTCATTGCTCAATCCCCGAATCCGCCCATCCCCTGTCCACCCCACCCAACCCTCTGACAAAGCTTTGTTGTTCTTCGACGCGTGTTTTCCCAGTTGTTATCGATGGGGCGATGCATCGATGCAGCGATGGGGTGTGATCTAGTAGACATCGGACTCAACTCAGCAGATTTTGTCAGCTAAAACAACGGTAATCATGTGACTAACTATATTCAGTGGGCGGCTAAACCAGACGGAAAAATCGTTTGACTCCATGGGAGGTACAATGCAGAACATCAAACAACTAAAATAATACCAAGCAAACTAAACAGATAGATAGCTGCTTCTGCCCCCAAGTGAATCAACAAAATGTGAGCTGCAACTTGCAACTCTTTCTGTGAACTATTAAAAATATAAGTATGAAATAGTAGACACATTCGCAGAAATTAAGTGGACGTACAATACATTGCAATCATTGCCAATTCAACGAAAGAGTAGACAGAAATTTCAAACAGTTGAAACTACTAAAATAATAATGGACAAAAATAAATACAAACCTAAGACAATTGATAAATAAAAAAAATAGATGGAGCCAGATTCTTATCCTTACTAAAAGAATCTGAATAGAGTGAAAAACGACTTCCAATTATTCTATTTAAAGCCGCTCATTGAAGTCTTCAATCTGTAGATGGTTTATTCGTTGTCGGGCAATTTAAGCGATTTAATCACTCCAAGCGAGCTCAGCCAGCACAGCCAGCTCATAAATAAGGCCAATGAGCCACGGTTTCTCCGGCACCCCGAGACCGAGCCGAGCTCGATACATCCTCTTCCACCTGCAGGAGTCTCGCTCCTCGGCCGCCGCACACCTTGCAGCGCTCCGGCTGCCTCATAATTTTCAACACTTTGTTTACTAATTTTTGTCACCTTTGCTTTTAATGATGCTCAGCAGCAGCAGCAGCAGTGGTGGCGACGGGGGCGACGGAGGCAGCGTCCTAGTCGTAGTTGTAGTCGTCGTCGTCGTCGGTAATTGTTGCAACGTCGGCAAAAGTGGCAACAAAAGTGAGCTGCAATTTGTGCAACAAGAGAGCTGCGAGTCGGCAACATGAACAGCACACGGCGAACAGCGAGCAGCGTAAATTATGGCATGCTGCTGAAAGAGCTGCGAAATAGCAACAGCCACAGGAGCCAGCTCTTTTTCAGCAAAAGCCAGGAACGAGGAAAAACGAATCCTTTCAGGACACACACTGGGAGCAGAAGTCGCGCTTATTACAGTTAACTACGCCATTATGTAATTATGTTCAGGACCTCGTACCCAGCCAGCAGGGAAGCCACCAGCCGAGCGAGGCGAACGGCTTGAGTTTGAGATTCCAGTGAGGGTCAGAACAATGGCTGGAGCACGAGTAGGTCACCGGAGTGATTCCGGTTCCTCTTCTGGCCCTTAGCGGAATCTAGGCGGTCAACGATCGAACATAAATTGCACTCTAGAGCTCCGAGCTGGCTCTCTACTGAGTGAGCACCTGAACGCACTCTGAAAATCAATCAAATTTCACTTACAGGAACCTGGGACCGCGAAGAGCTGGTTAAAAAACAATTAAAGTTGAACTAAATACGAAACTAAGGGCAGGCCGCTGAGAGGCCCCAAGACTGAGAGGCGACAGGTTTCCAGACAACAATCTGCCCGGCCCGCCGCAAAGGAGCTCAATCAATCGATTCCGTTTATAAGGCAGCGAGATGATCAGCGTAATGAAATTTATGCGCTGTCCCAGCCCCATCTCCAGCCCCATCCCAGTCTGTAGTGTCGGTGATGAATTGTCCAGGCCGGTCCCGGTCTCAGTCCCCTGCCGAAAACTCTCCGTACAGGGTGTCTCGAGCGGGCAGCCACCAAACCTTCAGTGCTACAACACTCAGTGGGATTCCAACGGAAGACGTTCCACTAGAAAATCGTCTTACCTGAAGACGAAATTAATTATAACACCTTTTGGCTCCTTCTTCTTGTACCATATACGATACAAGTTTTCTGTCTACTTGAATCCGACTTGAATCTGCTTCTGATAAGAAAACGATACGATATAGTAATACGATACGATATTCACCAATAGGTGAGTTCATATTGGTGATCGTTTCAAATTTGTCTTTGTATGGGATTTTCTATAGGGTCGTTATTTTAATTGTATTATTAGCCACATAATGAACAGAAATATCCTCAACAAACAATTCGCAGAGAATTCGCTGAGAATTCGCTGAGAATTCGCAGCCATTCGGACAAACAGATTGATGTATGCTGATTGTACTCGCTCTCACTATCGCAGCTGCCTATCTCCATTTCATCCAGCCAAAATCAACATCAATGACCATTCGTCAATTGCTATCGCCAGTTTGATTTATTCGCAACCCAAATCCAGGCATATAATGTGAAAATAATTTAATTTCCACCGATCCGATCCGCTCAGAGCAGGCTGATTAAATCGATCGGAGGAACGGGAAATCAAGTCATAAATAAATCGGCGCACACTTGCAGCGATCATCGATCATTTGCCGCTGATCGCCGACCAAAATGCAAACCGAATTCAATTTTATCGTATCTAAACATGGTTTCAGATTTGAAAACCTACATCAGTGTTTGGCTCCGTCTCCGGCTCTCAAGTTGGAGTTGGGGGCTTGTGTTGGGGCTTGTGTTGGTGGTGCCCCAAGTGGCTGCTACGCTGTTCTGAGTGCCCCGTATATGTGGCTGTGCCAGTGTCAGTGCCAGTGACTGTTGCTGTTTCTGTATGTGCGAACACGGCGAGCGGCAGTAGAGGCGCATTAAATCATTGTCCTGAAGGCTTTTAAGTCATTATCGATAAATTTCAACATAAATTCGTAAATTTGCTTTATTTGGCCTGGCCAGCGTGTGAGGTGGATGTTGAAGTGGTTTATAGGTTCGCCTGTCCGTCTGTCCCTCTGTCCCTCTGGCTCTCTGGCTGTGAAATGCTCGCTATGGCTGTGGGGCTGCTGTCCCGAAATTCGTACAAGTAGTGCCTAATTTGGGCCTGTAGTTTTGGTCCACTCCAAAGGACCGATACCCGCGCAGCGCAGAGCGGTCCGTATTTTTTTTGTCACCCAATGACCTTGAGAATCTCCGGCCAGGCCTGCAATTGACACGTATCGAGCAATCATAATTCATATTTGCCGCAGTCCCTTCCCGCTGTGACGCAATTATCAGGATGCGTTTGCGTTGTCCTTAGCCAGACCAGAGACCAGACCAGAGGCCTATGCCACTACCTGCACCACCATTGCAATTGTGGTCCGCACGTACAATGGCCGAAGGCACGTCGGGTCCGCTCAAGGTTAATGTGCTGTGCAATGTGGATGTGCATTGTGGATCGCGGATGGACAGTGTTTTGTGGCTCGGTCAAATGCCATTGCACTGCAACTGCAACTGCAGCGTGTCATGCAACAGTTAGAGCACTTGCAACATGCCATTAATAGGCCGCAAGTGGCACTGCCACCACCACCGCCGCCCCTTGCAGCAGATAGAGGAAGCCAGACGATGATGTTGATGCTGATGCCGATGCCGATGATGATTATGTAAATGCGAGTGCAAAACACACACAGGAAAGCATTTCAACGCGCGCTTTTAATCATTTTTTCGCCACAAAATATCAAATAACAACAACAACAACAACAACACGAATCGAAAAATGCGAAATGCAAAATGCAAAATGCAAAATCAGAAACGAATCAAAGCGATTCAGAAACAATTTTGTTGCGGCGGATGCGTCGGAGCAGCTGATGGGGCACGGGGACCCTGGGACCCTGGCTCGGATCTGATCCCCCTGGCCGTGCGCTTCTTTTTCGGGGATTGGTTTTCGGGCTGTGGCGCAGCTTCTTGCATTTTTTTAATGTATTTTTAAATAAGGAATTTAATAAGCACCTTGGCGGTCCTCAAGTCGCTGGACTCCGACCACGGGTCCGCGTTGCAAGACTTCGACAACCACGACAACACAAAGTGGCCCAGACACATGGGCCAGCAGCGACGGTGACTCCAGCAATTTTGGTTCTTTCCTTTTCCTTTCCGATTCCCGCGCACAAACTATGGGCAAATGCAAGCGATTTTGGTTACAAAAAATACGCACGGCTCTTTGCTTAATAAAAATTAGTTTAAGAATATATAATGCCCTGAAGAGTAGCTTCAAGAGTGCAGTGAGGCTGTACTATATTCCATATTTAATTATTTGTACAAACAGCAAATGAAGGCAATAGCTAGCCAAAATCATTTACCACTGCAAGTTCTGCCCAAAGAAACCCAATCCATTTATAGATCCTGTAAATTACGTGGGATATAAAAAATATATACAAAAAATAATATATTTGGATCTAACTGATAAGAGTATAAGAAATTTGCAAGACACAATCCACTTTCGAAACTTTAAAAAATAAAGTTAAATGGCTTTAAAATAGTATAGAAATTAAATAGTTTTTATACAAACATTTAAGGTTCTTCAAAAACGTTTGTTAACATAAAGTAAATTTTTGTTGTTTGTTTTTTAAATAAACATTGATATGAGAATTACTATTTGCGCGTTTGTGAAACTTCGCATTAGTTATAAATAAATAATAGGTTAATAAGCAAAAATACTATATGTACATATGTATTTATATATATGTACGTATATAGATATAACTTAAAACATATTTTACATCAATGTCAGCCCACTGTGCAGCCGTCTTTTCGTGGCAGTTGCAAAATCATGTTTTAAGGTGTTTTTGATACCTAATAAAAACAACAACACAACACGGCCCGACAACACATCCAAAGAAAGAGCGAGACAGAGCAGAGAAGTCGTGGCCGAAAGAGAGAGAGAAGAAATGCATTGAAAACGCGCCATGCCAAAAAGGGCCAAGCTCTGAATGGGGGAGTAGGAAGCGGGGCAGCTCAGAAGGCGGGGTACAGAGGCAACCAAAACATAAAGCGGAGGCCCGGACCCCGTACCCCGAACTCCAAAGTCCCCCCTGTTCTGGCTACGTCATAGCCATTGCCACGCCACTCCAACGACGACGACGACGTCGGCGTCGCTGTCCGGTGCTCGGCGTTCGGCGTGTTTATTATAAAACAACAAATCATTCATTATAACCACTTGTGTGTATGGGGATGTACATATGTACCCATGTCTGTATGTATGTGCGTATATGAGAATGTCTGAGAAAGTGGCGTAAACATGAAACGACCTGGACGGACTCCCGATTCCATGTAGTTTCGGATAATATGCATATTTGCGTATTATTTTGATTTTAATAATGATTTATTTATTATTAATAATTCATTGGTGGTGGGCTCCGCTCACGCCGGGATTGGGCCTCCGCCTCGCTGCCTGATTGCGATCTGATCTCCGGCTAGAGCACCGCTCTCTGCTCCCCACTCTCCGCTCACCACTTTGACTCCCCCCAGCTGACTGGGTGCAAAAGCTGCCTGCCCACGATCTCGTTTGAATATCGGTTGACTTGGGGTTTTGTAACAGAAGTTGCGCTAGGCTGGTAGGCAACGCATATCATAATGAGCTTCAATTAAGATAGAAATCTCAAAGACTAAGGAGACAAAGATTAATGGGTTCACAATTGTTCAGCGGCTGCCTGGAGGTGGCTCTTCCGATAGACGTAGACTCTGAGCGGCCAGCGACAGCTGCTACACATGTTCGTTCCATTGGCTCGGCTAGAAGGAGTAATCACCTGGCTTGAGATCATCCAGGCCAAAAGGTGGATGAATATCAAGCTATAAAAGTCAACAGATCATCACCAAAATTTCGTCAGCCAGGCTTGTGGACTCTGGACCAAATAATGCTTTAATTTACCAAAAAAAAACCGTCGATATCTCTGTCGAAACCGTCGAAATATGCTATACCGATTGAGTTGTAGGCCATGCCTTGCCACTTTCGTTGATGCCCTTCGATCGGGCCATCTTCCACGGTAGCTTGAGCTTGTTTTTTCTCTGTTTCTGTGATTTACGCGGCTGGCTGTTCGGCCGAAATGTGGGTAACTGTTATAGCCGTCCGAGCCGCAGCATTTTTTCGTTGCTGGGTCATCGAATCGATTTGTTCGTAGCGCTCTGCGAACATTTGTATTTGTTATGTTTATGCAACATAATTTATAGGCACTGCTTTGATTTATTCTGTCGTACGTTGAACTCGGTCCTAAAATCGGTTTCAGTTCCGTAGGAGGTGGACTCGGCGGACCGACCCCTCCGTGGGGCTCCTGGCTCCCAGCACCCAGCACCCAGCAGCCAGCTCCCTCCCACATTAATGTCAATTTAATGTTTCCTTAATGACTTCTTTGGCTGGAACTTGTTGTTGGCTGGAAGTTGTTATCTGGGCCCTGGTCAAACTTGTCGGCCGGCTGGGAAAGTGTTTATGCTAAACAGCTAACGAGTTTTCCCCTGAAAGTGAAGTGAAGTGAGGCAAGGCTGCAACTGAAGGGTCTCGTTCGGGATGCATTGTCTCCCAAAAGTTTCGGATCAGCACCAGACACTTGGCTCAGTCGATGCGATGCCTCTGCCACTGCCACTGCCACTGCCATGTGCTTGGCGTCTATTTATTTGGGTCGGCAATTAAGATTTATATCTGCCCCTTTGATGGGGCAACAAAAGCCCAAAGACGCCGCAAGCTGCAGCCATAAAATGGAGCAAATCACGCTCTCTCTCCCACTCAGGGTGCAGTCTCCCTCTCTCCCTATCGCTCTCTCTCTCTCTCCGTCTCTGTCTCTGTCGCTGGCTGCCTCATTTATGCGGCTGGCGACTAATCCTCCCACAGAACGAGGCGTGCGCCGCCTTAAAGAGTCATAAAAATCATTTTATTGCCCCTCGCCACCCGCCGCTGCCTGTGCCCCCCACCCCTTCCTCAGTCACATTGCCACACGGTCCAAAAGGTGTGAAAACGCAGTGCTCCGAAGGTTGCGAGGGGTGGGGTGGCGGTGACTCCTTCGGGGGCCAGGAGTCGGAGTCGGAGTCTGGCTGGAGACCGCAAGCTAAATGTTTAATTTTTACAAGTCTCGTCGCATGTAAACACTCTCCGGACCCCCCTACTTGCAGCATCCCCCTCCGCCCTCCACCATCCACCATCCACCGTTCCAACCGTTTGTTTGAATTTGTCTAAAGTGGCTGCCCCTGCCCCTGGCCCTGGCCCTGCCCCCACCGCAGTTTGTTTTTTAGTTTTCCCCTTTTTGGCTTTTCATAATTTTCATTTGCGGCTGGCACTGCAAAAAAAAAATTAAACAGCGTTTGTCAAATTTTCCATTCGCCCCTCACCCCCTTCCCGACGACCATAGTTTTCGGCTGCTTCTTTTTGCTTTTTGCTGTTTGCTGTTGGGTTTGGTTTGGTTTGGTTTCTTTTCTTTTTAATTTCATATTTTCTTTGTTGTTTCCATTTTTGTCTATGGGTCTGGATGGGCATCTGTCTGGCTCTGCTTCTGGCCCTGTCTCTTCGGCGTGCGCGGGTCCTCGGGGCGCTGCTCCTCTGCTGGAAAATTACGTTTACTCAGGCGCCGGGCGCGCATATTTAAATACACACGTGTTTTATCGCTGCCATTAAATCATATTTTTATACTTTTACCTTTTCTATGGAAAACTGCCGACGCCCCCTCACGCCCTCCACGCCCGTGCGAGGCGTTGGCATTTCTGATTGTTTACATTTTGCACTTTCGTGGCATAAACAAACGGAGACGGCGCTAAATATCGTGAAAAAAGGAGAGAGAATGTGAGCAAGGGGATGGGCACTGCAATGTCCATGAATCAGGCTGAAGGGGGATTGATTGTTGGCCTATGTACATACACATATATGCATGTATTGTATGTTGGATAGATACGCCCCCGTAGTGCCAGAGACGACCCATTCAAGTGCTGTGCGGGGTACAAACTTCGTTGCACCTGCTAATAAAAACTATTGACTGCTTTGAGCATCCTTCCTTATGGAGTCAGTCGGTGCAGGAGAGAGACAAATTTTAGTTGTAATTAAAGTAGTAAAATAAATAAAAACTAAAATAAATAAATCAGAACCAGAGCCAAATAGTTCACTGCCTCCCTCATCAGTGGCTCTGCCTATCTCTTCCCCCTCTATTCGCACCTGAAGAGGGTGCTCTGTACAGGGTACTGGGTACAGTGCACACCAACCGACAAGAACAACAAAGCTCTGTTTAGTAAATCTCATCCGGCTGTGCAACACGTGCGGCTGCTTAACCTGAAAGCTCCCTGCTCCATACACATCCCTCCACATCCCCTCCTCCTCTGACCCGGCTCCCGCAGATCTCTCCGCAGCGGAGAGCAAACAATTTTGATTCCACATTTTTTAAACGTTTCTCCTCTCTGCTTTGGCTGCATTTTCAGGTAAGATAAGATCTGATTTAACACAATACGGCGGCATATCAACAGACATGGGTAAGAAAATTTCCACTTTTATTCTGTTTCATTATTCTCTTAAGTTGCGAAAAATACGTAGTGCTCAGCGGACTAGCGTAGAGTGTGGGCATGTCTACTAATGCTATCCTAGAAACTAATTACGATAGTGCTGGTCTTGGTGTTGGTGTTGGTGTTGGCCCTCATTACCCTAGCATACATTTAGCTAGGAGATCGCCCGAGATGAATATTTATGCAGTGGAGGCGTTAATGTGGGTGGACCGGGAAACCCCGGAGGCCGCGTGTGGAAGTGATTGATTCACTCTCCGCTGATTAGCTAAAAGCTTGCCATGTTGCCCGCTCTCCTGCTGGCAATTAATATTAAACATGGCAATTCAATTGGCCAACGCAGCCGACGCGGGCTGACACGCACAGCGGAAGGGGAGCTGCGATGCTCTGCTCTGCTCTGCTCTGCTCTGGTTGGGACCCACTCACTATCGGCCCCGGTGCTATCAACATTTGTTCTTGCTGCTGCTGCTGCTGCTGCTGCTGATCGGGCAAGGCAACCGAATGCCAGGCCTGTGTGCCTACCCTACCCTGGGAGGTGCAGACTGACTACCCGACTGACTATGGCGTTGGCGTTGTTAAGAGCCAAACATCAAACTGACTTGTGTGGCGTTGCAATCGTTCTTAGGCGACGCCGCTGCCCTCTGGGCCCTCACTTAGGTGCCCAACGTTTTGGTCAGGGTATTTCGAATTCGTTTTAAATTGATCTTAAGGCTGCAGCAGAACATCAAAGCCCCAGAGCCACTGCAGGCGTGTATGCCAGTCTGTTGTTTGGGACCTCTTGATGCGAGGTTATCAATCAGCGTGGTCGGTCCGCACTCCGGACGAGTCAAGCAGCTACTTCTTAAAATCCAATTACACACGTGGAGAGGGAGGGCCATGGACAGAGGGCGCTGATCAGCCGCAGTCATGTTCTCGTTGCGGGGTAGCGGCTGGGGCTGGGGCAGGCCTCTCAAATTACAGGCATTGATGGCAGCGCATTGAGGCGCAAAATTGCAGAGGCATTCACGAGAGAGCCACCCAGGGTAGGGAGCCTCCTGTAGCTGCTGCTGGTGGGGCTGCTCCCACTTATTATTTATATTCAATTGATAATCTCGTGCAAATCGGTAGCTAAATATTGGCACAGGCGCAACAAGTGGGCTTCGCTTCTCCCAGCGATCCACGATCCACGATCTCGGCTCTATGCTCCGCTGGTGGGCAGCACTTTTGGCACTCACAGATAAGATCGCCGGATAAGCGGCTCCAAGTAGGTGCTACCACAGGAGCTACTGCAGCTGTGGCTTACGGGATGCCTAGATAGCTGCACTTAGGCAGGGGCTGGGGCACGGGCTGGGGCCAGACATTCTCTTCCGGCTCGCCGACATTGAACGTGGCGTTTCGGGCTGCCGCCGCGAGAGATAATTAAATTGCGGCCCTAATAGAATTAAATGCCGTGTTTGCATTTCAAAATCCGCAACGTGCCAAAATGCAATGGCCAACGGGCCAACGGGCCATCGCCCCCCCGCTCCCTATTTGTGCGTCCGTCCACCTGGCCCGAACCAAATGGCCAGCAAAAATGTCATTTTGGACAAGTTTTGATAATTGCAGGTCCGCGAGTCGCGTCTCCGCGTGCTGCTGTTGCTGTTGCTGGCGGTAGTGGTGGTGGTGCACCGGCTACTGTGCGGCACGTTGCACGTACTTACACTCACTCGTACCACGTCGCATGTTGCACACTGTCAGGGCAGGGCAGGGCAGGGCTGGGCTGGACTGGGGCCGGCCAGGGCCATGTTGCATGTTGCAGTTAATAATTATTGAAATGTGCGGCCTGCCAGGAATTGTGCTCTGCTCCTTGCGCTTCCTGCGCGGCTTCCTCCGTCCGTCAGTCAGCCAGCCAGTCAGTCAGTGGCTGCCACATCGCCCTCCCCATCCCCAGCCACATCCACATCCCCTCTGCGTCCCCAGTGCTGCATGCTTCGTTACCTCTGCCTCGTTGCCTGGCCAAAAGGCTAACAATGCTTGCATTTTCCCACCTTTTTCACATAACTTTTTCTGTTTTACTTTACTTTGTTTTGTTCTGTTTGTGTTTTGTATGTTTTGTTGCTGCCGCAGCCACTGCTTCTGCTGCTTCGGCTGCTTCGGCTGCTGCTGCCAGTGGCAGTGGCAGGGTAAACAAGTCGGCCACTTGGCCAACTCGTTACTTCCCCCAGAGAGCCCCCTGTCGCTGTCCCTGTCCCCTGCCACCGCACATGTCGATGCCGATGTCGAAGTTGTTACCACTTTGAACGCGCGGCCACCGGCCGGCTGGCCGGCCTCCGTCGGACGCCGTCGGCTGGCACCCTGTAATAAATTCGTATTCAAATTGTTAATTGAATATTATTTGTTAAATTTGCAAGCATAAATGTAAATGTCAGTGGCGGATGTCCGACGGGGCGGGGCCAGTCGGGGGCGAGCGAGTTCTTTTCGCATAATTTTCCAATTTTCAGCTTGCTCTGAGCATGTTTTGGTTGGGTCTTATTTATAATTGAATTTATGCGATTTTAATAGCGGAGCGCCGCATGGGCATGGCACTACGGCAGGCAGGCAGACCATACGAATGGGTGGACACACTGGAACTGGACACATTAGGGGTATTCTTTGTCCACTTTCCGCGTCTGTTAAACTGAAGCAACCCACCAAAAGTCGGTCACTGTTCCAACGACCTCAAAGCCTCAAAACCGACCCCCAACGAAAAAATGGAAACCCCTCCCAAGAGAGTTTTTAAATTTGCAAACAAATGACAAAAGCGGTGCAAAAAATGTGCCAAATGCGATTGAGTCTGGGTGTGAGTGTGAGTGCGAGTGTGAATGCGAGTATTGTGAATCCGAGTGTGAGTAGAGTGCGAATATTCCGACTAGGGTTTGCTCTGTCCGCTGTCCGCTGTCTGCTGTCCTCTGGCTGTGCTGGTCGCTGTCCTTGTCGTACTCCTCGCCGTTGCGGGGCAATTTCCATAATTCATATTCATAGACATTACACAACAACACCAAGCAGAGAGACAGGGACACAGGGACAGAGAGAGAAAAGTGGAAAAGAGAAAGAGGGAAAGAGAGAGTCAGAGTCCAGACAAACAAACGACAGCACCTGCAATACGGACAAATGTCTGTCCTGTCCGAATACTACGCCCAAAGAGGAAAGTCGAGCAAAAAATGTGCAGAGCAGAGTTTAAGTGCCAGCAAAGTGCAAAAATTCCACATATGCCAGTGAGAATCCATTGAAGATAGATGGAGAATCCAAGAGGAGACAGAGACAGAGAGAGAGAGAGAGAGAGAGAGAAACGCCACGCTTATGCATAAATTATCCATTCAGAGAACTCGAAGAGTATTGGCCATTAAGTTGATGGAATCACGAGCAAATTAGGCCAGCGACAGATACAGCACCAGAGACAACAGACAGACAGACAGACAGACACAAAGTATCTGAGAGATAGCTACTCTCCCCACATCCCCACATCCGCACATCCACAACGTGCCAGCAATTTGATTTTACACACTTCGAAATTATTAACTGGGGAGCATTTTGTGTGGCAAGTGTAAGTGCCGTGTCCTCTGCAACAGAACAGAGCAGAACAGAGCAGAACAGAGCAGAGCAGAGCAGAAACAGTTCATAAAATGGCAACACGGCACTTTCGTTTTTACCGTTGGCATGTGCAGCATGTGGATAGGATAGGTCCAGATAGTGGGGGGAAAAGAGGAGAGGGGTCCATGGTCCATGGCATGTGTCGCCTGCGCGTGTGATGCTGAGGGAAGGGACATCTGGGCCGGGCAGGACTTTCCTGGTGTGTCCTGTCTGGACCTGCGCTGAGGGCGAGCAGCCAGGGCAGGTTTCAATTAATGAATTAGTAATTTTGGCTTCATTGCTGTAATGAACACTTTGGGGAGGGAGTGGAACTACCAAAGAGGATGAGGGCGGAGGGCGGAGAGAGTTTTGCTAATTATACGAGCTCAGGTGTTGGGGAATCGGAGATAGAATCAGTCTACGAGATGTATTAGAGAATTGAATAGGATATTACTTAAGAGCCATAACTTGCTTTTGAATTGTAAAAATAAATAAAATTAAATTACTTTTGCACTCTCCACAATTAACCCTTCAACCGGAGAACTAAGGGAATTGGCGAAGAGTCCTTGAACATTTAAATGCGTGCACAGAACTCACAGAAAACCTCTCCCTCATCTCTGCCGACTAAGCTATTTTATTTGCACACAGACACAAAATAAAGCCGTAAACTTGTGTCCATTAATGCTACACTTTAGAGTCCATTTAGCTGCTGCTTTGATTGCAGGGTATTAGGAGTCCCATTCCATTGTGTCATTACAGCTTATCATGTCCATTGGTCCGATCAGCAGTGTCCGTATCTGTCGCCCCTGTATCCCCTGTATGAACGACTAATGAACGGTTTGCCCGCCTGGCTTATGTTTGTCCGAGAGCTTGCAGCTATGAATCGGAGCCGGGAGACGCCCCCTCCATTGGGAGTGCATTGCAACTGCCGCATTTGATGGCACTTGGGCGAAGGCGAAAGCAATGCAATATTTACTCAGCGGCAATTAGAAGATATGTGGCTCGGCCCGGAGCCAGTCTTATCAGTGGGGAATCAGCGGCAGTTCCGCGCAGTCCATCTCCGGATCGCATTCTCTTTTCCCGCTCACCGCTCCTCACTCCCAGCACTTTGGGTTGTTCGGGCTCACGACGCTGTAGGTATGCAATTAGTCAATTAATTTGAAAATTTATTAACCGCCAAAAAGCAATTTGCTCCAGATCAACAAGAACACACACAAACAAACAAACAAACACACACAGACCCACTCGGAGTGGGGAACGAACGCAGAAGATCGCGAAATGCCGGCGGTAAACGGGTCCCGACCCTGGCCAGACCGAGGCTGTGGCCGAGTCGGATCGCATCGGATCGGATCGTTGGCCGTGTCCGTGTCCGTGTCCGTTCGACGTGTTGGTCAGATGGCAAATGAAGAGCCCTGGGTAGTCCTGTCGGGCTGAAGGTGGCCAAACTTTCAGAGAATCGCTTGAAACTTGTGATTTGAAAAGGAGGAAAGGAAAGGAGCTCGAACTTGAACTCGAGCTGGATCTGGATCTGTATCTGAATGCGGCATTCATAGCCATTCATTCAGTGGAAAAATGTGCTGCAGATAATTTATGGGTTCAGCGGCAGCCCCTTCCTCGTCCCTCCCCTTTCAACCCGCTCATCATCAGCGGAAGTGCGTGCTCCGTTGGTGTGTGTGTTTGGGTGTGTGTGTTGGGTGTGTGTGTGTACATATCTTGCAGATACGAATCGCAGCTACTCGAGTTTGCTGCGCGAGTTCCCCGCGCTGACCGATTTTCTAGGTCATTCGCTGGTGGGAAAAGCAAAGCAAAAGCAAAAACAAAATCACAAAAATAAGAATATAATAAAAAATAAATGACTTTTGTGCATGTCGCGGACTGCTTGCCGTCGGCTTGGCTTTGCGGGCTTCAGGCCATAAATTTTCCAAAATGTGTTCCAAAATGTTTCTCAAATAGTTTCAAAGCCGCTGCCACGTGCTCTCACTCGCTCGCTCGCTCGCTCACTCTCTCCCTCTCTCTCCTGGTCTCACCTTAGCCCAGGTATGATTAATAACGATCAACCGAAACCTGCTTTTGGCGGCCATCATGATCAGCTGATCCACATCCACAGCCGAAAGAGGAAAGAAGACGACGCAGAAGAACCGCTGCCAGTGGCAGTCGAATGAAATGGCACTTCAAAAGAGATCTCTAACGGATGACTCAAAACTGCATTTGCTATCATTTCTGTATGTGTGTGTGGTGAGAGAATAGAGAACAAACATAACAAAACACGGGCGAAACGTCACCTGATGCTGATGCCGATGCCGATGCTCACTCTCACTCTCCCCTCCCCCACTACTCTTTCCACTCCATCAGCCGTCCCAGCGTACAGGTATGCGCGCGCCCTCTACCATTATCGCTCTCTCTTCTTTGGCTTTGGCGCTCTCCGTCGCTCTCTGCTCTTTTGGGGTGATGATCGATCATCTCAGCCGGTTTTCGCCCCTCGCCCTGCCTACCTGGGCACTAATTTACGTGCGCGCTGTGCTCTCATCGAGCGAGAATTCGAATTGGAATATTATACACGAGAGTTTGCATGCGCCCGTTGACCGTATACGATATTCGCAGCTGTTCATTTGAGTGCGGCTCTTCTGATCAGAAAATGTGTTGGGAATCTTGAAGATATTCTTTTTGTTATACAGGTAGTTCTCGCCTGCGTAAATTCTCACCTGGGCAGATCTAGTTCCTTCAAATGTGAATTTCGAATGGGCTAAATCGCATGGGATAAACGTTTTGCAGCTATCAGCTTTTGTAAGGCAGGGAAATATGAATGAAATTATCAATTAACAAATAATATAGAATGCAGAAATTCAAATAACAATTTAAGTGAATTAAATTTGGTTTTTGTAATATTTAATCTGCATATTTAGACGTATAACGTATTTTAATTCAACTCAACATAAATATTGCAAAGGTTAGCTGCAACATAGCCAAGTTCGATTTTAATCAAGTAGAAAATAAATAAAAATAATGAGGTAGCCATTATTAAAGTTTGCTTGGAATATCTGCCATTACAGAGGCGTCTGCTATGCTCCCCTATGCTATAGTCGAGAGAGATCTAATTTTAGATTGCTACAAATATCATATATGTACCTAAAAGAACAGATTGATCTACTCCATCGGGTTCCAATTTGTTGCCTCTCTTCACCGGAATTTCACCGGGACCCACCGGGTAGGGACCCACCGCACAGTGGAATGGAACAGTTCCCTGTAATCTCAATCGATGATCTATTAACGAGTGTCCATAAAAATTATGCAACTTTCCGCTTCAGCTACAAAATGGATGGCCACATACCATCGCATTCACATCCCCATCCACTGAAACTACAACTACAACTACAACTACAATGCGAGAGGGAGAGTGAATGCCATTTCCTTTGTCAGGAGGGGACTATAAATCTTTGGCATATTAACATGGACGTACGATGAAAGTGCCAGCCAAATATGTCATTGTCAGCTGGGTCTGGGTCTGGGGTTGGACAGCGACTGGGACTGGGACTGGGATTGGGACGCCTCTGCGGCTGCCGTATGTGAGTGTATTGACACCTGAGCAGGCCAAGTTTTGAGTTGGATGCTGATGAAGGAAAAGAAAGTGGAACTGGAATTAGAGTTCTCTCTCTCTCTCTCTCTTGTCTCTGTCTGATATCGGTTCGCATTGATAGAACAGGTAGGTGGGTAGGGTAGGGTAGGTGTGTTTGCGGTAAGAACACTTTCGGCCATAAATCACTGATTGCCCGCTTGTGGGGGGGTGGGGGCCATCAAACCCGATCCATAGCCCGAGGCAGGGCCGGGGCACGATAACTGGCCAAAGTATCTTGGTCTGTTTATCGCATTTATGTGCATTTGGAATTGGTCAAAGTATTTCTGTTTTTATTTATACGAGAATTTCGGTGTGGTGTGTCACAAACACACAAAACATGACCAAATTTTTGGGCGTGAACGCCACACAAACACACACAGAGAGAGAAAGAGAGAGACTGAGGGAGAGAGGAGAGAACTGGCAACAACAACATGGCTCAAAAAGCAGGCGACGTCGTCGTCGTCCGGCCTGACAGCGCACATAAATCTCTGTAACATGACACTTTTGGCAATGGAAATAAAATATGGCAAGCGGCGCACCAAAATGTCGCACCACAGCGCTGGATCTTTGCTCCGTTTTTTGTTTTTTTTTGGCACTCTGCGCGGTTTGGGCCCCACGTGGCCCACTGTGCCATGCGACACTCGGCCCAGTACTGCATTCAGCTAATTACAAATGAAATTACAATGGTCTGCCCGTCCGTCCGTCCGTCCGTCCGTTCGTCCGACCCCCAATCCCCCATTCCGATCCTCCGATCCTCTGCTGCTTTTTCTGCTTGCTGGTTGCTGGTTGCTCCTGCTCCTGCTCCCGGCCAAGTGTCACTTGCTGCTGTCATTTTCGTTTCGTTTTCATGTGTCACTTGGCGCGCCTGCGCACGCGTCCCAGCCAGCCCCGCAGCCCCGCAGCACAGGCCCCGTCCTTGTAATAAAGCAAAACGGCTGAGCATGCGCGCAAGTCGCTCAGCAGCAACAGCAACTACAAGAGCAGAAACAGCCAACAGCCAACAACAGCCAACAACAACAACAACAACAATGGCTCAACGGCAACCGGCTAAAGCCGCTGCTGCCTCTGTCAGATTTTGTGAGTGTCACTTGGGCTGCTTTGTTGGGGACCTGGGTCCGAGACTTGGGTGTTATCTGTCCCGTCGACCGTCTTCAGTTTCGCTGCGGTTGCATCTCGGGCCCAGAGACCATGTCTCCTCTGGCTATGACTGTGGCTCTGACTGCGGCTCTGGCTGTGAATTCCTGGCTCACGAAACACGCAAAATCTTCGCGTCTGCGTATAAAACTGTTAACTAACTCAATTTTGTAGCTGTCAGTGGCTCTCCTCTCCTCTCCTCTGCTGCCCTTACAGATGTTGCAGAGTTCAGCATGGGTTAATGAGTTGTTGCCGTTGCCGCTGCCGCTGCCATTGCCATGGCCGGCGTGCCGCTTACATATGTCACAACAAATTGCTAACCGTTCGTTCGGCCTGGCCTGATCTGATCCAAAAGCGAATCTCTGGCCCCCACTCTCCTCGCTGCGAGAGTGGAGGAGAGCTGCGCCAGATCGTAGTCTGACGAATGCAGAGCGGGCCCATACCATCTAGAGTTACATTCTTGGATTCTCTTGGACCTCCCCCCTGTAGCCAGCCCCCTCCTGACAGGCGCGTGTGACACGGAGCGGACTCACGGATGCACGCGCACATGTCTGTCACAGAAATGTCACTTAGAGTTGCAAACGCCGCGGACGCATAGCAATTTCATAACTCTGAGGGCAGCTCGAGGGAGGTGTGGCGACACAGGGGCCACACTTGACATTGGCAGAGTCCAACACTTGGTATTCGCAGCGCGTTGAGGAAGCAGCTAAGTGATCTACTACGCTGCAGAGGATCATCTGGCAGTCCCGCCTCGGACTCGGACTCGGACTATGACGGCCTGCGGAGGAAGCGGACGGACGGACGCGGGGTTGACAATTCAATCATCGAAAGCTCTTGCCCGCCAAGGGCCTGGCTGCCCACTGGGCGCCACTTCAGCTGGAACTGCTGGACGAGCTGTATAGAAAATAGTTTTCTCCATGTTGCAGCTACGAGACTTTTCCCCTTTTATTTTCATTCTTTTGTTTGTTCGTGACACTTGGCAGGGCGTGCTCGCTGGACTGGATGGGCTGGAGTGGGGGGAGGCATTTGCAACAGCAACAACAGCGCTGACAATGGCAACAATTGCAGCCACAACAGTAACATGGGAGCCGGGCGCACCACGCGGTAATTCTGCCATGAAAGAGTTTCCCACACGCATACACTCATGAAGAGACACACAGATACACGAGTATAGTATGTGTGTGTGTTTGTGTCTGTGTGCAAGCAAACAAAACTTGGGGCCATAAATTTGCAACGGATCACATAAATCACATTCAAGTGAAGCTTAACACACGCGCCCAAGTAGAAGACAGACAGACACACACACACATACAGTCTCATGCTCCTTCATGCAACGCCCTGCCATTTGGTGTGTATGTGCGAAAAAGACACATTTAGGAGCTTGACAAGGAGACCAAACAATATAATGAGAATTTCCAGGGTGCCAAGTGCCACACGGGGTCAGAAGGATACATTTCTTATTCGGAGAAAAGGTGGAATAGTCCATGAACATATTTAGAACATTCGAGTGCAGGTTTCAGAACTTCCGACGGGACATTGGGGGCAGTAAGGTTCGGGAACCAACACTGAAAAGCCATCCAAGTATTATTATATATCTCATTAAATGATGAATGATGAATGCCAAATAGTATCCATACAATGCATAACATTTAAAGAAAGAAACAAAGAAAAATTCTATGGAATATATTTACCAATAACATCCCAATTATATGTACATATATCTGGGTATTTACTAAACCGATTAAATGACTATTTAAGAAGCCATTCCCTAGCAAGCATTGGTGCCCCCACAGCTGAGTAAAACTTTCGGGGCAAATTAACTGAACGGTTAAGGCAACAATTGCAAATTGGAAACAAATTCACAGATCATAAACTGAGCGAGCAACGAGCAACAGCCAAAGGTGGAGCAGTACCATTTCCAGCTTCAGCTTCAGCTCCAGCTCCACTCTCGTCTTCCCCTTTCAACTCGGAGCATCATTTCATTTGAAGAACTTTGCCATTTGAACTTGACATTTAGCACACGGTTCCGGGGGCTTCTTTGGAAAACAATTGCAGGGCAGGCCAAACCAGCACAGAGCGAAACGGAGAGAGAGAGAGAGAGAGAGAGGGTTAGAGAGAGACATAGAAACAGACAGCAATGCACTTTTGGCATTCCTCGACTCGACTCGAGTCGACTCGACTGCCATGGAATTCCAGAGCGCACCCAAACAGCAGCAACAAGACGGAAACAGTTACAGCAGAAGTGGAAGAGAAGGGATGAAGCCACGCAGCCCAACCCTCTGCTTGGTGAGTGGGTAAGGGTGAGAAGGAGAGAGAGAGAGGTGTGACAGAGGGTGAGTCGGGAGATGGGGATGGGGATGGAGGCCCACTCAGACGGTCGGCCATTGCAGCACCTGTCGGCCATCTCGTGCCGTGCAGCAGCGTCTCGGCCGCAGTCGACGTCGCGTGTTTGTCGCTTTATTTGCTTGCCGGATTTTGCGCCATTAACAATATGGTTTGGTCCGCAGTGGTTCGCCCTCGTTCTGGGAGGAGGAAATGAGGCACAACCGTCATGTGTGGGCGTGTAGCGGCAAGGGCATGGGCATGGGCATGGGCATGGTCACGGTCATTGGCAGGCGCAGAGAGTGCGGCGCCGTTGATTTGCTTATAAATTAACCCATTGGCGAAATGAAAATATTGTCTGTTAATTGATCAATGTGTATGCAACGGGAGTGTGGCTGGCGCTGCTCCTGCTGCTGCTGCTGCCGCTGCTGCTGGCCTTTTGTGCCCATTTGCATGCTCGTGCGGCCTGCGTTGGTGTGGGCGTAATGCAGCTAAAATTTAATTAGATTCCATATTTGTTGTTGCACGAGTAGTTGTAGCCGGGGCATGCACCAAATGCGCACAGTTTAGGCTTTATCATCTACTATGGGTCAGGTCGGGTGGGGTGGGGTGGGGTTGGGTTCTCCACTGCACACACACAGCCGTACTTTATGTGGTACGTGCAAATTTATTGTTATTGAAATACAATTGCAAAATTAACTGTCAAAGTGTGCGACCCATCGTCAATGCACTCGCAGTCAGTCCCCGTCCCCGTCCCCCCGTCGCATGCCATATGTTTCCACCCCACCCATTCGGCAGAGTGGGGTGCGTGTGGAAGGTATTCAAATTGAACCCTTAGCACTAAGGATTAGCATGGCCATGGTTAAAGCTTCTCCCATCGAGCATGGAATAGCTCCAACTTAATGGTACGAATTATTGTTGAGGCAAAATCAATCGCATCTGGGCTGAGCATCAGATTTGATGGCTCACCGCAAGAAAATACTTTAAATTCCTAATTTTCCACTGCTAAATTCCATTTCCATCCCAGAACCACTTTTCTTTGAGCCATGATCAATGTTTTCCTGATGCAAAGTTTTGAGTATTATCGGGTTAGTGCTCGTACAACTAAAAGGGCCCAATGCCCTCAATCAGTGACCGAAACTCGCCCCTATTCGCTGGCACGGCCACACGGCTCCCACCCTCCGCACAGCCCCAGTCCCAGCCCCAGCCACAGTGCCCACCCTCTCGACTGTTTGCGCTAAACGAGCTTTGCATATTTACTGTACTGCCAGCAGACATTTTACGATATATTGAGAATTATTTGCAATATATTTTGCAACGGGCAACAGCAGCAGCAACAAGGACGACAAATGTTCCACCGACAGCAACACCAACAGCAACACCAACAGCAACAGCAGCAGCAGCAACAACAAGTGCACTGTTCGGTGGAAATGTGGAAATGCAGGCAGGGAAAGCTTCTAATTCCGGCACTGAAACCATAAGTCTTTGTCGCATTGTACACACACCAACACACAGTGCCACACACACACACACACATACAAACTGTGGCAGACACTGTGTGCTGAACTCTACTCTTCTTGTCCTGGGTAAGGGTGAGGCATTTCAGCAACTACTCCGTGGCTAGGCTAGGAGAGGGAGGGACCTGAGAGACCTAGGCCTGGGACTGAATCGGAATAGAAGTCTGAAGTTGGACCAATAATTTAGGTTTCGATACACAAGTTTCGCATATAAATTCGAAACTTATTTTTCTGTTTTCCAAGATTTTGTTTAATTTACGTAAATTTGCATAAGATACAATTGCACACCCTTACCCTTACCCTTACCCTTACCCTCACCCAGCCAGCTCTGTCCCCTCTCCAGTGCCACAGTCTTGAAGTCTGTAAATTTGGGCGAGAATTGAGCCAAAGTTCAGAGGCAACAACAGCAGCAGCAGCAGCAGCAGTAGAGTAAGAGGCAGCCCGAAAGAGGAGCACACAATTTTTTTGTGCAGATTTTATTGCCAGGGCCTGGTCCCGGACTAAATTTGAATTCAGCTCAAATTGAAAGTTTCCAAACGCGCACACACAGATACTCTCCCAATACACACACAGGCTGGCACGCACACACGCAGAGGGACACGGACACAGACACAGACACGGACACCCATATTTATGCGTTTTCGAATGCAGCTCAACTCAGCTTTAATTTAAATGGATTTCTCCGCCGGCATTCCCTGTTTCTGTCCCTGTCCCTGTCCCTGTCCGGCCCAGGCAGACATATGGCAGCATTTGCCATTCCAGCTTGGGGTTGGCCGGGGCTGGCGGGGGTTGACCGGAATGGATGGGAGGTCGGACTCCATGCATGGCGACTCCACTGACTGCTGAGGATTGATTGTGCTTGTTGATATTTTGTCAAATAACGCAAATAAATACACAATTACACACTCAAGTGAGTCCAGGGGAGGCAACCCTCGCCCAGGGGGTGGCTGGGGGAGTCATGGGGTTAAACCGAGCATGGACGTGCTCTCTGTGTGTTATCCTCGTTTAAAGGATTTTCATTTGTTTAAATGTGCTTTATCGAAAATGGCCAAAAGGCCGCTGGTCATTGCTGTTCCCGTTGGATGTTGCTGTTGTTGTTGTTGTTGTTGTTGTTGTTGTTGCTGCCAGATCCTGCCCCTTGTACTCACGTGAAATATATCCTCAATGCACAGTGGATGGAAAGCGGTAAAGATGCGATGCGATGACATCGTTTACGAAAATTCCTATACAACAATTAAGGGGCGTTCCGTTAAGCTAAGCTAATGCAAGTTTCCTAGCTACAAAAAAAAATTTAAAAATCTTCAAGATCTTTAAAAAATTCTGCGAAGGTTGAATTTTTTCTTATCTGAATAAAGAAATAATTAATAATAATAATAATTAGTAATAATTAATAAATAATTAATAAATCGATTCGAATATTGAAAATCTTTCTTTTGATGGATTTCAGTATGTGGCTTCTATGCTCTTGAGCCACTGGGGCGGGGCATCTTCTTATCAGTTCAACGGAACAAAAGCAGTCAATGGGGTTAGACATTCACCCACTGTGCAACTACATATCTGCCAGAAGCTTTGCAAATCGGCCCACTGTCTCCCGACTTTTGACTTTGTCATTGTTTGTTTCTGCCTTTGCCTTGGGTGTTGCTGTTGTTGGGTTTGGTTTTTTTCGCCGCACGCCCGTAAATTCCAATGTAAAATGTTGCATTTATCTTGTAAAAATAATAAATCCGGGCAAGGGACTTTACTCTCTCACGCTTGGCAGCACAGAGAGTAACAGATTGGGATGGGCTCGGGATGCCTCCGTTGAGGGGTGCAGGCGAAAGGGTTCTGGATGGGATTGGATCGGGGATCTGTATTGGAGTTGGAGTCAGGGTTTTGGGTTGTTTTCGGCCATTGTTAATGGCCAAATGGGTAAAGAGACGTAAATTTGGCTAATTTTATTAACCGTCAATCGGGCAAGAACAATTCTGGGCTTTGGGCAGCGATGGGGGGGGATGTGGCAGCAGATGAGGGCGCGGAAGTAGTTGTAGCTACAAAAAATTAGACAACACGCAGCCATTAATTTTATTTATTTATTGTCTGCCGCTTTCATTGGTGCGCATTTATTCCAATTCGAAAATCCCGAACTGTTGTGCGATAAATTGAGTCAAATGCGAAAATTGTGTTGCTGCATTTCCACTGCATTCCGCTCACTCACACAGATACAGATACAGACACGGACACAGACAGAGGATTTTCATTATAAAATATTGTTCTGGGAAGGCATGCGGTGGGGGTGTTAGTGGGGGGGGATGGGTCGAGAGCCAGGCGACAGTCGCAAAAGAGTTTGCAATTTATTTAAAAATAAAAGTACGAGTATCTAAGAGCATGACAAATACGAGTAGTGTGAGAAATGTTTTTGCGCACTGCAGTAGTAACCGCCACCCGCCCTGCCCAGCGCCTCTCAAACACGACATATGATGGGGCGCCTCTGATTTATTTGCATACAAAAGCGCAGCAGACACCCAGTAAAAAAAGCATTCCCCCCTCTGTTCCTGGCCTTGCGACAGAGCCAGAGCCAGATCCAGCGAGCGCTCCGCCCATTTTTGACGCCGACTTCTACGCGTCGATTGCCAACTGGGGACAGTGATGAGGGTAGGGCGTTAGTGGGGGATGCTGGCGGAGTTCATCCAAAATCAAAATCCAAAAATCAAAGTACGAGAGAATGTAAAGTAACCAGCATGGGAGATATCAAAAAATAAATATATAAACATACATAAATAGGAAAAGATACGGTACACATATGTAAATCTGAATCGAATAAGTTGTTCCAAAGCCAGGTAAAAATGTAACTAAAAACAAATTACGAAACGTTTCGGCAAAGACAAATTATAAATTGATTACCTTCAATAGATCTAATACAATGAAAACACATTGAAATCCGTACATGCAAATAATAAAGTTTCAAATCCATATCAAATCACATCCGAATCAGATTTGTTTAAATTGTTTTATCTAGCATCGAGCTGATGTCAGATTCAACAAAATATCTCTTCATTTCATCCCATTCAAAGTCGTCCTCCTGTTCGCTCAATTCATCATTTGGCAACATTTTGCCGAGCGTCAAGTTGCATTTAGTTGTTATTTATGCAAATTTTACATGCTTCAACTTTCTCGCCAAGTGCGTCGTGTCGTTTTCGATTATTTAAAACTTTGTACGGAATTTACTAGATTGCCGTGCCAGCAGGGGAATAGGGAGGGAATGGGACTGGGAATGGGAATAGGAGGGATCTCTTTTTTAATGCGCACACCTGACGCGCTTCAACGTCTTCCTCAGGCAGTTCCTTGGGACAGGAACAGGGATAGGGAGAGGGACGTGGACCAGGACTGGGAGCAGGATTAGGGTACTGTACTTGTCCAAGGCGTGCTCTCCGTGCATAATTTTGTGCGCTGCTGTTGAGCCAAATAAATTCCGGAGACGGCTAAAGTTATTAGATTAGCATTAGAGCGAAGGCGGGAACGGAGGGGGCGCGCCATTCCGGTGCTGAGCTTAGAATTATGATTTACCTGGGGTTATTTACATGCATATAAAGGAAGACCCAGAACAGCCTCAAATTGTGCAAATTTATGAAAAAGTTAACTCACTTTGAGGCGAGTCATGTGGCTTTTACGAGCATAGTTCCTCAAGGAAAAACAGCACAGCAGCTTCAGCTTCGCCCGCGGTTACAGCTTTCGCAAACGTTTTAATTTCTTTAATTTTAAACAAAAAGTGGAAGTTTTCAGAAACACATACACATACATTTATAAAACATTTATACCGCCTGAATTTTGATTCTTTTTATGCTCTTTACTCTTGATTTTAAAGAATTTTTACTTCACTCATTTATCCTGTTACGTCTTGGAATTATTTAATTTCTTAAATTCATATATAAATTATTCAACTGTATTTTAATCAGCATTTTATTTCCTAATTAAATGCTTATCTATTTTTTGTTTTCGTACTACTTACATACATATGTTTATTTTTTTAACCATTTTATTTGTTTTTATATATTAAATATTATTTTATATTATTTATATTCTATTATTTATTAGTTGTTTTATTTCATGCAACTGAACTAACATTTGAGGCATTTTCCCGATCACCAAACTCCCGATTAAACCCAATATTTCTCCTTCTGCTTTCCAGGTAAGAGATACTCAGAATCTCTTGCGGGCTCTCTTCTACCAGACTGGCTAGGTAAGTCGACGTTTTGTTCTATTTTGTGTATCCTTAGCTTATAGTTTCACCTATGATTTATTTTCGATTTTTATGAGAATATAATTTTTGTATTTTGCCATTTTTCGTTCCACATTTCTTATGCGTTGCAAAGCCATTTTATAATTTGTGAAAAGTCTCTTTTGATTTTGAGAATGCCAAATCCCCACCCCAGCCATCTTTCTGAGATCTACACCAGCAACACACGAAACTCTACCCATTCCTCTGCTCCCCTGATCCTCTGATCCAAGTCTCCAAGCTGTCCCGCTCTCCAAAATACCATCCAACCAACCAACCAACCAACCAACCAACAAACCAACCAACAATCCAGTCGATTTGAATTAAATCGAACCGAGCTTCTTTGAATTTTGTGTTGATTTTTGCGTTTGGTTGTTGTTGCTGCTGTTGATGTTGCCACATCATCATCACCATCATCATCATGATCATCATTTGTCTTCGTTTTGTGTCAGTCAAGGAAGCGCCTCCGCCCCTGCAAGAGTTCGAGAGGTAAAGCCAATTCAAATTCCAATAAATCTTTGTAAGTTTGTGTTGTGTGCATAAATACTCCCCCATACTCGTAAATACCTCCCAATATACTCTTAGAACCTACTCAATGTACATACATACATACATATCAATGTTTCTGTGAGCGTTCAGCATGTGCATGCCCCCCAATAGTCCCTGCCCTGCCTAGGCGCTGGCCAAATAAACTAAAGCATTCTGTTCCTGTACATACCAACATACATATATTCGTACTCCTACTTCTACTCGTACTCGTAATATGTGAAATTATCAGCTCGTAAAATTTGCCCAAAATAATTGCCAATTATTCAGTTTGTCAACTCGGAGCGAACACACACACACATGCTAGTATAACACCAGACACACAAACACACACACATACCAGAAAATACACACGATTCCAGTGAAAGGCTTTCTTCGGGGCACAATTAAAAAGCGAGCCAGCCAGCCACCCACCCACCGCACCACCCAGCGCGGAGAAAAAGCCCGGGAAAAGTATCACTTGGCACGCAAAGAAAATCAGCGAGAAAATTGGTGATGCCCGCCTGCGAATTTCACAAAGCGTATCATTTTGTTAGCAATTTTTCAGCATGTTGCACTTGACAGGAATCGCCCCGGGGCACGCCAGTCCGTCCATATGCCACTGCAGCAGAGCGGCAGCTAGGCAGCTCGGCATTACAGTAGTGCCTCCCGACACACGACCAATTAAACACACATTTAATTTACTTTTGTTTGCCATGCCCGCTTAGGCACTTGAATTGTTGTTAATTCCTGTTTTTAGTTATGTTAACCAAACACTCGACTGCCAGGAGTGTCAGACACCAAGGGGCAGATACAAAGAGCCAATGGGTACACATACATACATATGTATATGCAATCTCTGCAGTTTCCTATATGTTTATTGGCAATTTATACAATCGTATAAATTACCAGTACAAACATAAACAAAACTTCCTTCCACCGAATGCCATTTTCCAATCGTAATCAATTCTTGTGCGTTGCCTGTGTATGTGTCTATAAAAAAGGGACCAGGGAGAGGGCTACGAACTAAAGAGTCCTGTCGCCGACAGTGACAGTCGTCGAGCCAGCTCCAAGGCAGTATCCGTATCCGTATCCTCCTGCCCCCCGAAAGTGCTGTACGCATAAATATTTATCTGAAATGTGGAATGTGGAAATCTTCAACTGCAGAAAACGTAAAATCCATTAGAAAATTAATAAAGTCTATGGAGGGAAATGTATTCCTATGAATGCGGTTTCCATTCTCCCCTTCCAATCTCTGTTTCCCGTCCCCCCCACCCCATTGGCTCATTTTTTGTCATGTACACAAATTTGTGGCTGTTTTTTGAGGGGCAAATGTATATAATGCCGACGCTAATAGAATGAAATAATCCCATTGATTATAATAATGTTTCTTTGTCTGTAGTGCTTCGCTTGTGGGAGGCGTTTTAGCAGTTGTTGTTGCTGTTGCTGGGCTCTTAAGGATAATCCATTAGTCGGTCCCAGATGTTGCATGGGATGGGAGGGACATGGATGTTTTTCAAATGTCAACAGAAATAAGTAGAAATAGCTATTGAGTGGCTTCTAATTGTTTCGAATGAGATATGTATTTATTCCAGTCATATTTTTCTTATTATTCTTAGATTTTGATGTATTTGATATCATATTATATCGCTCTGTAAATACTATATGCTCTTTATGTGAGGCATAATCGTAGTTACATATATTTTTAATTTTTAAGCTCAGTAATTAGTATAAATATACACATACATATATGTAATACTGTCTTTCGGGGCTATAAAATTACGAGTTATTTTGTTAAAGATAATTATCCACTCTACTGAATAACATAACTTGTTCACACGATATTTACATGGCATACGTACATACATATGTATGTATGTATGTATACATATACAAATGCATGTAAATTCTCCCCTTTGGCTGGCACTTTGATCGCTCTGTTTGCCAGATGTTTGCACACTCTTCGGTGGAGTTCTCTTCATTATCATGCGGATTGGGTCTATTTATAAGTGGAAGAGCTTGAATGGAGCGAATGTCTCGACGAGATCGCCGCGACGGCGCCCCCGTCCCTGCTCTCCCCTCTACCCATCAGCCCCACTCTCCCACACAGACAGAGAGAGAGACAGACGGATAGCGAATGGCACGCCATTCACAAGACTCGTAATAACATAATAATGTGCAATAAAGTATCTTAATTTGTTGAATTGTTGATAAACTTTGGCGCCACTTTGCAGATAAACATGAAACAAAGCAATTGGAGAGCCGTTCCATTTGGTAGAATTACCATTCGGTAATTGTGAATGGGCATTGGCCCACATTTTCGATATATCCGGAATACTTGTGGAACTGCTCTCCTCTCCTTTGTTTCACCTGACAATCGCCAACTTTTCCTTACCTTTCCCTACCTTTCCGGTATTTCTCTTCCAACTTTATTCCATGGAAATTATCAGTTTTCTTGACTTTCGACACGAGCAGGTGACCCAGGGCCAATGGCCAATGGCACGCAGACAGGAACAAATTCCAACTGCAACAAGTTGAATTATCTGCAAGTATCCGCACTCGAACACCCACGCGTATTCACATGTGTGTGCGTGTGTCCCTATCTGGTCGTTGTCCGTGTCCGTTTAATTTCCCCTTCGGGAGGGACTCTGCAAATTAGTTAATTGGCGGACAGTTCACTTTGAACTGCTCTCGCTGGCTGCAACTTACTTGCCCCGTATCTCTGAGAGGCAAAGATTACCCACTCCCACTCCCACGCCTCATCATATCATACCCTTCCCTCAGTAGAGCATTCTGGATTCCCCATTGACCATAAATAATGATTATTTAATATTAATAACTTATTCATTCAATGTCGCTGAACTTCGCAGTTTGATTGATGGCCAACGAATTCGAAAAACAATTTTAATAAGTAAACAACTTGGCATCTACCGAAATGTGAACACAGCAATGAATGTTCCTCTTCCATTCTGCCGCTCTGCCACTCCATTCGCACGCAATTAAAACACTCGCCCTGCCACTGCCACTGACTCCGGCTCCGGCTCAGGCTCTGCCAGGTGAACGGGAAACAGGCTTATCCGGGGGCTGGATAGCCTTTATTGATTTTTGTAGGCCATTAGATTTTGCACAGTTACCCATATTTTCCGCCATTTGCCAGGGCGGCTGGGAGATCCACTCCCCCTTGAAAGGACCCACACCCACACCCCCACCCACTCTCATCTGCCATCTCCCATCTCCCCATTGCCGAAAGCAATGTGGCAGATACTTTGCTTCTTCTTTTGCCAGCTCAGCAGATGAATGCGTATAATTTTCGGTTTGATTTATGGCCACTGACCCCGCTCCGGGCCACCTTAAGCGCACACATGGCCGGAGCGGAGCCACCCGCGCGCCCGGTGGCTGCCAACCTCAGATTTGTAACGGCTTCTGGATGGGCGGAGGGGGAGGACGATCCTGATGCTGGCTTGTCCTTTTATCGCTCCGAATGCTAAACGCAGGCAATCCATTTCCCCGCTCCTTGACTCCCATTTCCCACTCGCCTCTGCCGTTGGCTGTGGCTCTGCTCTGGATTTGGGGCGGGCTTTATTACATTAGGCGTTCGTAAAATAAAAATTGTGCCACTTTCTCAAAAACACGCACACAACAACAACTGCCGCAGCACAATAAGTGGGTGTGTGTGTGTGTGTGTATGCCTCTTCCTGCCCCGGACATCAACCTGCTGCGGCAAACTGCCGGAAAAAGGGAGCCCAAATGTGCTTGGCTGTACGCTTTTGTTGTGAGCGAGTCCTTGCCGCTTTTGCTTACATAATCAGTCATGTTATCCTTGTTTCGCACGGCATACACCCGCACACTGACACAGTGCCATACACACATATGTACGTATGTATAAACAGGGAGACAGAGCCATAGGCATAGAAAAAATTATTTATTTATGTCGCTGCCCTCATGCAGAAATATCTCTTTTATATTTCCATTGCGTGCGGGCTCGGGCTCCGAGGGTGCAAAGAGAGTGTGCCTGGGTTAAAAATCGGTTATCAAATGGGGAAAAAACTGGAAAGAACTTGTCTAGGAATGTGTCAGCATGCATACATGTTGAATTGCTTTCGAATCGCTCCTCAAATAAAACCAATACCGACCATCAAACTCGATTTTAGTTTCGCTTCATAGATGGTGAAATATGATCCATTCGCATTTAAGTAAGTCACCCTTGGAGCCTTCCTTCCATTCAAGGGATGGCAGCCATAACTACTGCATAGCCATCTCCCTCTAGCACATCGGAAACTATATGTCCTATGGGGTTGAACACTAGAAGAGGTCTATGGCACAGATTCCTGAGAAGATTTCTATGCAGAGTTATTTTCAAATTGATTCCATTTGGAAAAGCCATTACCAAAAGTAAAACTGATGGCTTAAAAGTTTAAACCGAGAGTATTCGAGTATCCATGGGTTCCAAGAGTTTATCCTCCTTTAATAATACATTGTTGAGTAATCACGATAGATGCGATGCTTGATCTTATATCCGATATATATCCGCTCCACAGACCCAGTTAACCCGCTTAGAAAATCGCCCATTTCTTTCACTCTTCCGTATTGTCCTTCTGGCTCAGCTGCTCTCTGTCGCATTAACCATTGGACTCCTTCCCTCCCCTCTCCGTGGGCCCGGTCAACAACAACACTGGGTTCTTGGCTTTCCGCGCCGCATTCCATTCCTCTTGCCATTGATAAATGGCATTTTACTCCGAGTTTGTTGATTTTATTGCTCTCCGACTCGACTTCTTCTTCCTGCTCTTCTACTGCCACTTTGCTCTTGCGCTTCTCGCACTGCTTTTAGCCGTTTTGTCCTTTCGCAGTCGCCGTCGCAGTCGCAGTCTCAGCCCGCTTCGCCGACGGCGAAATGTTTGCTTGTTTCCACTTGCCTGGATCCGGCTTTCTCTCGCCTCTCTCGGCTCGGAGTTCCTTTTTTTCTGCTTGCTCGACGGAATCTGGGCTATTTATTCACCCAATTTCTATTTTTTTGTTGTTCCTTTCGCTCCGCACATTTATCATTGTGCCTTCAGTCGCACACACACACTAACGCACACAAACACGTAGTTCCACCCACACAACTTATACACTTGCAGAAATTGCCCAGCTACAACTCTGCGATGCGACCTTCTTCCAAATACTTTTACTTGTGTTTTCCCTGCATCTACTATTTCAGGCCTTTGACATTTCCCATGGAGCATCATGTCTATAATCAACGATATTTTATTAATCATAATTGTCTTTATTGTTTCGTGTGTCTTTTGGGTGCCGCCGCCGTTAGGGGGAGAGGCATGCCAGATAGCTGAAACCCGAAGAGAGGTGCGGCAAATTCTCTATATAATGCTGACTTTTTGGGGTCTGATGGGTATCAATAGTTTTTATAGAAAAACTTTCAGAACATTTTCGAAAACGAAACAAATACGATCTGAGGGATCCCGTGGGTCCAATAAAAAATCTAAAATACAAAACATAAATAATAGGGAACCACAGCATGATACATATTTTATTTAATGACTTATTTATTAATTCACAAATTTCGTAAATTGTCGCCTCCCATCTTTCGCAGCTCGCAAAACTTTTCAGCAAACCTCATTGCAAATGCCCCGTGTGCTCCGCCCCAACGAACCCATAAACAACTCTCAGGTCGGAGCGGATTTGGGCAGAATGGTTTGGTTTGGCTATACGCACGTTGAGCCCCCCCATCCACCATCTGTCCGCTTGGTGATGACGCCCTCGTGCGTGTGGAGAGCCCGAAAATAGCTTCGAGGGCTTGGCCCGTTGCTGCTTATACAGTTTTTGGGTTTCTCTTCAGATTGCGGCGGCTGAAGGAGAAGGGTTAGAGACGCGCAGTGGCAAACGAGTTCATGCTCAGCCAGCCTGTTCCTCCAGCAGGGCCCTCTGTCGGCCAGCGGCGGCACCACGGCAGGACGGTAATGACGAGCTTTGGCTGAGCGCGAGCTTACGGGATCGGATCTGTTACACTGTGCAGCACAGCACTCGGATGTGACCACATCCTCTCACCGACACACACGCACACAGCCAAAGGCCAGACTCTGCGAAATTAAAATGCATCGCACGCCCCCACGCACGGGTGGAAAAACATTCGTTTTGATGAGGTGTCGACTGTAATTTAAATAACAGCGTTAACGAAAATCAAAAACTGAATGTCAATTCATGCAATCGCCGATTATATAATTGACTCGCCCCACACCCAAACACCCACCCACCCAGACGCACACTGGCAGAGCAGGCCACCGCCACCGCCTCCCAGTCCAGTCGAGCCTATTCCCAATGGAATGACCCATATAACGCTTTGCATGCCGTGAATGAAGGGGAGCGAGAGCAGATGAGTGCTTTATGGCTCGCAGCTTATGCAAAGAATCACTCGAGAGCGAACTCTCAAGTCGTTTCGCGGCTCTGTTCTCGAGTCGTTTTGCGTTCATAAATAAAATCGATGTGAGTTCGAGCTGCGCCGCTAGCAGGCAATAATAATAATAGAAGATATTGATTTGTTTTGTTTTGTTTTGTTCCGCGGCCGGACACTCTACAACAAAATGTGGCTTCCGCGCTGAGAAATGCGATAAGGATTAGTTTAAAAGTTAATAAAACATTGCAGAGTCGCTCTCGCACGCCACGCTCTCGCTCTCTCTTGCGCGCGAGTTATGGGGAGCGCGGCAAGTGCGATAAATTGTGGAGCCCTGCGGCACATAAACCATGTGGCGGGCTGCAGTTGAGTAATTCTCGTTATTTTGTGGCCAAGCCATTCCACGGAACATGCGCAAAAACCGAAACGAAGAAGCAGCAAAACGCGTCGCGCCGCGTGTGCTGAAAATTAAATATATTTATTGTATTTGTATTGTTTTTAGCCAAGAAAAACATTTACAATGCAAGTAAAAGTGAGACTATAAAGAAAACGGAGCAGAAACAAAAAACGAAATCGAAATCGGAAAAGCGCGCGTTCCGTTCCTTTCGTACAAATTTGTTGCTGAGTCGCCGGCACAGTGGGGCTGGGTGGGAACATTCGCACATAAATCGCGGCAGAAGACGTGCTTAATACTTTTAATGCGAATTCGTTGACATTTGCAAAACAGACCAAATGGTTTACGTCCGAGAATTGTAGTTGAGTTATTGTTAAATTATTGAGTTATTGTTGCTCGTAAATCGCACGCAAGTACACCGCGAGAAATGGTCAACGATTTTACAAAGCGGCACTGGAGCGTTTTGAATGAAACAAGACTGCTGACAAGTAAATTAAGCAGCGACGCGACCGATAATTAAGAAATAAATGCCTCGAATATTATTTGAAAACATTTATTAATTGCGCGACAGTGTCTGGTGTGCCGCAGCAGTGCGAGCGAGAGAGCTGCTCTCTGAACGGCTGATTTATTTCCCATAAGTCAAAGCGTGGGCCAGAGCGGGACGGCAACAGTGTTATTTGTCTTGCGGCAGCGCCATTATTCATTTGCCTCCCCATGCGCTCTCTTTCACTCGTGTGTGTTCATTTCTCACTTGGAGCGAGTGTATGTACGCTCTCTCTCTCTCGGCATTCACTCGCTCTCTCGCTCACTGTGATTTTAATGGCCGCTCTGAAGTGTTTATCGTTGGCACACAATATTCGCAAAGTGGCATTTCTTATGGCAATCGTCGTAGTCGTCGTCGTCGTCTCGGCCCTAATAACGCCGACGGCCAACAAACGCCCGCCCCCTTTTCACTCGCATTCGCTGTTTGGACTGTTTTCCTGTTGCTGCTGCTGCTGCTGCTGGTGCTGATGCACTGCACTTTTCTTTCCTCCGGCTCTCGGAGTTTTCTTTTCTTGCGTTTTTCTTGGCATCAGTTGAGAAACCGCGCCACAATTGGCAGAGCAAAGCGTCGTTGCCTCTTCCTCTGCATCTTCTTGGCAAAAAGAGTTGTTTTAAAAATTGTTTATGGCCGCGCTGCTGACGCTGTTCATTTTCCACGGCTACGAAGGGGGAAAACTCCTCATCTTCATTCTCATTCTCATTTTCCTCTTCTTCGTCGTCTGATTAATAGTTTTATTTATTTTTAGCGCTCATCTTCCAAGTCCAGGTCGTTTTTGTCGCTTTTGTTGTCGTCGCCGCCCGGATTTATGAGTCTTTATTAAAATGTTGTATTTCTCTTGTTCCCATCTTCTTTTTGCCGTCTCATTCTCGTTTTTTTTTAATTTTGTTTTCATTTTATCAGTTAAACAAAATTTTGTTTTTTATCACAATTTCCTGTCACATTCCCCTGATTTATTGGGCCCAGTATTTTATTTTTCGATGTTTTTCAAACTACGAGATCATCAAGGGTGAAGTTCTGTGGAAATACCAAACGGAGAGCGGAGTAAATAAATCTGTATGTGGAACTATTCTCGGGTCCCCGGGAAGTGTTAATTGATTCGAGAAAGAGTTTTATGGATCCCCAATTAGTCGATTTATGATATTGAACAGGCCATTTTAGTGCAGCAGTTCTCGATTTTGTAAGAGCTCAGTTAAAAGACAACCAATAAGAAATATAAATTATAAATACCAATTTCTCAGTTTTGAGAGATATACTCTTAATTTTATGGGAAATTAATGGGAAAATTTATTATTTTGAAATTTAAAGCCTTTACAATTGAGTAGTTCGCACAAGGAATAATTGGAGAAGCTTTCGGATATTTGGGATATTGTTTTCCTCTAAAAATTTAACTCTTAAAAATATATATAAAGAATTTTGTATATGTACATAACCAGACTTTTCCCATATTTATTTAATATCGAATAGGCAGATACAAACAGAGATATTTCCACCGATTTCAATAAATCCCAAGAATTACTTAGGCTATAGTATTTTATTTGTAAAATACTCATTTCTGATTCAAAAATCTTTTTCTGTATGGAAATCGGTCGATTCCTTCCCTTACCATTCTCCGCGGGTTCAACTTCCAAAAAGTATTGTTTGGGGTCTAGAGATATTCTTCGGTGCTCTTCATGTTTGCCCTGGACGAATTCTTTATCACGGGCCGTTGACAACGTCACAAGTTCTGCTCCCAGAGAGCGGCACGACCACGACTCCCAGCTGAACCCCGCTGACCCCGGGGGCCGCATGTGAGAACATTGTTTCTCCATCTGCCATCGCGTCGTGTCCCTGTCCCTGTCTCTGTCTCTATCCGCCGTCTGTGTCTGAGTCCGAGTCCTCGCTGGGCCAGAGCAGCGATCGAATCATGACAAGATTTTCGTGCTCGAGTCGGGCCAAATGAGAAATGTTGCCCATGCCACGATATTTCTCTGCGGATTTCAGCGGGAAAACGTTGTAAATTCTCGGCCAGCACGAATTCGAACCCAAACCCGATTTCCGCCAGACAATCGTTAGAGTTATCCTTGACTTATTCATTGTCTTTTGGTTTTTTTAAGAAACAACAAACATTTTTTAGCGACCTCTCTGGCCAGCGTCTGAGCAACACATGAAAGACATTCAGCATTTTTTAGTGCTGGATCATTAACTTTTTTGACGGCGATGCCATTGCCAGCACCAATGCGATGTCAAGGTCGGTCCTCCAGTACCAGTACCAGTTCCTTGAAATACAGGCCCTTTCGCAGCCTTGGATCGACAATCAACAGCCAACAGCGGGAAAAATGTGTGCAATTTTTTTACGATGCCATAAAAAGTGCAATGCTAAGTGTCTGCTCGGTCGGCGTCATAAACAAAACGCGCGCGTTGAAACGGAGGCAGCGCTGCTAATTTGCACTTCCGCCGAAAACTCAGTGCCGCAGGATGCTGCCAGATAGGACTGGGCCACGGACATGGCCAGGACACACGCTGTCCTCGCCCTCCATTGCCGTTTAGGTAGATGGACCACTGCATTTGGCAGTTTTTTATGGGCCCACTGGCAACTGCCAACTGCCAGCAGGAGACGCAATAGTAGCATGGAAAAAAACACAGACACAAAAAGAAAATAGCAGCAGGTAAATGCTTCAAATTGCACTCCCTGTTAGGCCATCACCTGATGAGTATACCCAGACCTGCTTAGCAGTACAGGATCTGACTTTTAATTGATCGGACGTATTGCCGGATCAGTGCGGGACGCTAAGGACAGCCCTTTTGGTCGATTTTCTTATCGTAGTGCGCGCCAACACCCCAAATAAAATATATAAATAAATTAAATATATTCCATTTTATCTGTCCCTCGATGAGATAACAAAATCCACAATGAAATGTTTTGAATACAATTTGGTAATGATTTTGGCTAAAGAATAAAAAAAAATGCATACACTTTCGTATGGAATTTTTGTAAGCCTTTAAATGCATGTTTCAAGTAGGAGCGTAGATATTCCACCTTAACTTATCGCCCTTTCTCTGTGCTGGTGCCTCGATAAGAAAACTCTGGGACTGAGAGACAGGGGCAACGACAAGAACAAAATCCAACACAGGAACCACACCACTCGAGAGCTTTGTTAAAGCAAATTAACTGAGGCGCAATTCGAGTGGAATTCTTATCAGATTTCTAATTAATTTAATTCTGCCCCGTCTGCCCAGCCACCCCCAGCTACCACCCTCCACCACTCCCCTTTCCTTTCCATAGAGTTAGGGCCTGAGTCGACAAAAATGTCCGAGACTCAGGTGGAGCTGAAGGGGACGCGGACGCGGACGTGGACGGACGACGCCTGACTTCCTGACTCTTGTCAAAGTTTGCTGATTAAATCAGTCATAGAAATGTCGAAAGGAAAACAGAGACAGTAGAAGAGGCAGTGGCAGTGGTAGAAGGGGAGGGAGAAGCCACAAATGAAAAACCTTTAGACCAAATCAAATATTTGCCTGGCCAGGATGGGGCTAGGACGGGCCAGACCAGCCATTTAACCGTTAGTTTTGTGGTCTTATTATGCAAGAAGAAAAAAACCAAAAAAAAAAAACGAACGAGTCGAAAAAAAGTGTACAGAGTGGGACCACCACCAGACCAAGGCGACTCGTGTGGAATGGAGTGGAGTCGAACGGGCGAAAGAGCCACCACGACACACAAGAGGGAAAAAAGTCAGCTGAGACCAAACACGAAACAGTTAAAAAAGGCCAAACGGAATGGGGGAGGAGAGTGGCAGAGTGGAGGAGCAGTGGAAGAGGCAGTGGCAGTGGCAGGGGCACAAACGGACGTACAAGGAAAAAGTCATCGTCATCGGCAATTCAAACATATGCACGCCTCTGCCGGAGTCGCTGCCACTGCTCAGCCGACGTCGCCGCTGCTTAGTTAGCCTCATTTAGAAAACGTTTGTTATGCAATGCCAACATTTGTATTCGAAAATGTTTTTTATTCAGTTGTTGACTTTTTTCGCTGCCTTTGTATTGTAGTTGCCTGACTTGGCGCGGCCTAAATGGCTGACTGGGGTCTGGGATTGGGACTTGAACTGTGCCTGTGACTGTGCCTGGGCTTGGGACTGGCACTGTAACTGGGCCTGAGAACGTAGTCGTAGGAGATGGCGATGGCGACGGCGATGGCGATGGCGACATGGCTTTGTGCCGACTTCAGCTGTTTTCCTTTCTTCCTGCCTCCGACCCGACCCGAACCCGAACCGACCCGGCTTGGACCGCGCTCGAGTTTGAATTTTAAATGCAATCATTTCCTTTGCCGCAGTTGGTAACCCTCTCCGAGACCGCTCCTTCCGTCCAGCCCCCCGTGGAGGTGGTCGTATGTAAGGACTTCGTGATTTTCGCTATGATTGTTTAAAATGTTTCACCCGTGGATGTGACGGGGAAGGGGACGGGACGGGGCCAGTTAACGAACCGAGAAGAAAATGTTTAAATATGCGCGCAGATACATATAAAACATTTCGTGACAAACGAGCGCTTAGACAAAGCCTCGAATGCGATTCACAGTTCGATGCAAATGACCACAGCGGCATGGGGGAAGAGTCGCCAGCATTTTCGCTCAGTGTACGAGTCGCGTCTGACGCTGATTTTGATCGCTGCACGCCCGCAGAATTTCCACAAAATCCCAAAACAAAAGTCTCGTTTGATTTATGCGGAGGGCCATTTATAAAGATGTCGACTGCAAGTCTCTTGATATTTCTATATACTTATAAAGCATACATTTTTCGAGTTTCACGTTTTGGGGCTTACGCTTACGCTTACCTGAAACTCCACAACCAAACGGACGCCATCAACTAAATAAGATAAAAAAAATATTCGAGTTTCGAGTTATTTCGTCGACTCCCGCTGCCGACGCTCGCTGTCAACCCAATTCAAATTGTGTACAAAATCGTGAGACGCATAATTAAAATTTATTTCTTATAATCATGGCAGGAATTCAGTCAGCAATTGAGTTGTTCGTGGAGGTGGAGTCAGATGAAGTCGGGAGACGTGTGCGCATCGAAAAACAGTTTAAACAGGCCTTCAATTATGTTTCAAGTGGTTCCCATTGAAATTCAATCAACTGTTTCTCAGATTCACAGGACATACATACATAATAATATGTGCATAGAAAATTTATTTACTAACTTACTCGTGGCAAAGGCTTTGTTTCGCGACACCTTATTACAGATTCGAAAATGTTTATGTGTATGTATGGGAGAGAGCTCTATTATGAAAGCTAAACGATTGCGATGCGTGCGTAGTACTTGATTTAATTATTGTTTATTCAGTTCCAATTGAGTTTGATTAGCACTTGGCAATTATTTCGTTAGTCATTGCGAGTCGGTTTAATGATCTATCGGAAGGCAGGTCGAGCAGTTAGCGCCTATTTTTAGACAAGTCATCGATCAGCAGCAGCGAAATCGAGGCGCCAGTTGGGAGGTGGAGCAGTCTGTCCAATCTGTCCGGCGCAGAGTGGTCAGGGCCGCTACCATTTTTGGTGGCGATGCGAAAAACTTTACAATGGCAATTAAAAGTAATTACCAGAGTCATTAACGCAGCAGCAACATCAGCAACAGCAGCAGGCACAGGCGATACCAAAATCGGAAAACGACAGTTGAAATACAAGAAAAAGCCGAGCCAAAGACAAAAAGTGCATGTAATTTATTTGTCATCAATCGGCTGGCAATAAGTCAGACAATCACAAAAATGCTGTCAACATTAAGACATGTGAATACGAATACATTTGCAGCAGCAACAACAGCCACAGATACAGATACAAAGTTGCTGCCGTTGCAGTTGCCGAGACGATGGCGACAACGACAACGACGACGACGTCGCCAGCATTTCAAGATTTATGGGCGTGTAACCTGTTTCTTTAATTGCACATTTGCAGCCCCAAACGACGGCGACTACGACGACATCAGGGGCAGCAGCAGCAGTAGCGGTAGCGGCAGCGGCAGCGGCAGCAAAAACGTGAAAAATGAATTAAATAAAAATGCATACAAAGCAAACAAGACGATTTGAAAATGAACTGCAAACAGTAGCAAAAACACTCCAGAGCTCTCAAAACAAAAGCAGCAGCAACAGCAGCAGCCACAAAAAACTTTAATTTAATTCGCATTTTTTTTGTTTTGCTGACTGCTGACTGCGGCTGCTGGTTGGTTCCTGTTGCTGCTGCTGTTGCTGCTGCTGTTGCCGCTTGGCTGCACTGCATCAAAATTGGAGGCTGCACCACAGCGACTTGGCAAGAGAAAAGGTTTTCATTCGTCAACGGCTCTGCGTCTCAGTCTCTGATTTGTCGCCATTTTTGGGCCGAGCTTTCTTGAGCTTGCTTTTCCTTTTGCGACGTTGCAGCTGCAACATCGTTAGCTGCTCTCCATATAAGTGGATGCAATCCATCATTAAATTCTATAGCCTGCCAGCGTTTAGGTAATTCGGAGCTAACGAATAGAAATTCGGCTTGGCTATCGGTTGGATGAGTCGCAGTTAAAATAATGATCATCTGGGGATAAACTGTTTCCCATTCTGCTCCTTCAGTTGAAATACGGTTTCGAATAGATTTCAATTTACTTACCAGTTATAGTATCCATGTATCTTTTTCCGCGCCTACAAAATCCTACCTATCTGTACGCCTACATCCGGAAGACACTTCAGAAAGTGCAGTTAAATATATATAACAATTTTATTGTTTATTTCCTCAAAGAAACAAAGGCAGAAAGCTTTAGGTATTTATTATTTTAATAACAATCCATATCGCAATGCTGGCACAAATAAATAATTAGATACGAGTGTGGCAGCTAATTTGGTATCTTTTGAAACGGCAACATCATACTTCTGTTTGTTGTTTGTTGCTGTCCATGGAAAATGGGGATAAATGCGAGCCACACACAGAGAGCCACAGACAGACACACTGGCAAAACTCAATGAAAACTTGCAGGCAAACAACATCCCAATAACAGTTTTGAGTTTCGTGTTTTTGTCGAATTAAAATTTGCTACAAGGCACGTTTCGGCGAGCGCCAAAGTTTGCCGCCCTGCCGCTGATCCTGCCCCAGGACGACCCACTTGCCTCCACTTCCTTCCACACTCCTCCCTCACCCCTTCGACTGCCCCGCCTTGCTTAGTTATTCATGTACATTTGTATCCTGCGCATAAAATTGCGGCTGCGGCTGCTGTGCGGAAAGGCAGCAGACAAATAGTAATGAAAACTCTTCTCGACTGCCAGGACACTATTTCTTCTGTTGCAGCTCCCGGCTTTCCATTGTTCGTCTATATGTGTGTGTGTGTGCGCTGGGGTGTACTCAGAGGGAAGGGGAAAGCGCTCTCTCGGCAGCGCCAACATTTCGACATAATGTAAACTAATTAAAATTCAAAAGCCATAAACAGATTTTGCCAATAAAACTTTGCTAGCTAAATATTTTTTGCACACACCCCGGCTGGTGGGTCGACTGGGGGGAGTTGCGGAACGGGGACTCCCAGGGAAAACAAAGAAAACTTCAGACTACAGAGAGTGCAGGATTTTTGGATTCAAGTTGTTCATCCTCCTTCTTAGTATTTCGTGCTCGATTTTGCTTTTAGCCTCGGGGCCAAAAATCTCCAGTTAAAGGCATCTTAAAGTTTTAGCCCGCAGACACATTCCCAGTTGTTTCTCGTGCTATTGTGTATTGTTGTACGAGTGAGCATAGATACATGCATGTATGTATGTATGTATGTATGTATGTATATGCGGAGATGTATAGATGTGGATGCAGATAGATGTACGTTGTATCTGTGTGGATGCAGCTCGAGTGGAGTGCAGGAAGTGGAACGTAGGAAGTGTGGCCAACAACATTTTATACTCGAGCGCATAATATTCATATGCAGGCCATAAAAAACTTTGGCAGCTCAACGAGAGATCTTCTTCCGACGTACCGACATCCCTCCACGCCCAGTCGCCTCCCTGCCCCACCCACCTAGAGACAGCCACAGTGGCCGAGAGAACATGAATTATAGTCAAAAATGTAAATATGCCAGAAATATATATTCGATCGCTTCTTAACGTTCCACAATGATATTTATCATTAAATTATCATTATCATATTTATATTTATTACGTACAAGTGTACGCAATTTATATAGTTTATTTCTCATGCATAGGGCATGGGACTAAATAAATTAAAGCATTGGTAAAATATTGGAAGTCGTTCTCGTTCTCGTACTCGTATTTTTTGCCTCAGATTATTAAATAAAAAGATAAGTTTCAGTTTTTCAAAAATATTAAACCAGTCTTTGTTATTTGTACATTGATCGGTACATCGTCCTCTCCATCCTCTCCATCCTCAGGCTGTGCCCCAGATGTATTTTGATGAATTATTCTCCACACATTCCCATAGTACTTACCACATAATGCAACGCTCGATTGTTGGGCAGACATTTGTGCAATATACGAGACTCAAGTCGAGTCGAGTCGAGTCGAGAGCCAAGCAGCGCCACGTCCCCATCCGTGTCCCTGTCCCTGTCCCTTTCCCAGCCCCTGTCCCGCTTGTTTGTGTTTGCTGCCGAACAATTGAAGTTCGCCGGCGAAAATATAAAAAGTGGGCAAAAAGTGCGAGCAGGACGGGGAGAGCGATAGAAAGAGAGAGAGAGAGAGAGACTGATAGGGACGTGGAGAGTCTCAGCTGAGTGTTGTTGGTGGCTTTGCTGCTGCAACGCCTCCATTTGCAAACTGTGGGCAAAGTTGGAAACGGGAGCGGCCGGAGCTTAACTTAACTTTGCTTTTACTGCGATAAAATGAAAATTGCACACGCGCCATAAATAAGGATTCTCGCAAGGATAATTTATAAAACTTTGCTCACAAGCGTTTTACTTATGAGAAGCGGGCGACGCCAGACAGCAGCACACTCCGCACTCCACACCTGGAACGGGAACGGGAAGGGGAAGCGGAATGGTGGACTCGCCCCCCCCCCAGAGGGGATCGGTGCATTTATGTCCTGCTCGAGACCATCGCCGAATGGAGTAGGTAAATTCCGCCAGTGGCCGTGTCGGAGCTCATGTGACGTATGCACAACTACCTGACCCACGCCCACTCCCGCCGACCCGTAGGTCATCCCCTGCATATGCTGGCCGGACGACCTCTACGGCCTCTCAAATGGCCAAAACCGGGAATGCGGCCATTAGGGGATGGCGATGGCAAAGGGCGAGTGTGAGAGGGGCACAGGGGCAGCACTCGCAATTGTAATCGATGTGCGAAATAAACAAAAGCGGACATAATTATCAAGTTATCGCGCGGAGCCTTGCTGCGGGTGCATCCCCCCACCCCCCACACACCCTCCTAGCCAAATGAATGGGTTCTGGCCTGGTTGGGAGCTAAGCCCGCACCGAAAATTTTCGTTACGACGGCAACGCATCGATATTTATGATGTCATGGATTTTATTGCTGCCTGCTGCAAAATATTCATATGCGTCGCTTCCTCACAGTCCACATCCACATCCACTCCTGTCCTGTCCTGTCCTTGGCTGGACTGGCCTGGGCTGGGCTGGGCTAGTGTGTCCCGGAGTCCTGGCCAGAGTGCTGCTCCTGCCCTTGTGCCTGTCCCTGTCCCTCTACCAGCACGGAAACAGTAAAATGACCATCAGCCATACAGGATGTAAATTTTGCAGTAAAACGAGACAACGCACAAGGATATGGAATGCAGAGAGAGAGAGAGAGAGAGAGGGAGAGGGAGAAGACACATAGAATGAATGTTGTGTTAAAGGGTGGGGGTGGAGTGGGAGGGACTGGGACTGGGCTAGCATCAGTGGGTGGCGGACGTTATTGACGTGAGCGATAAGGCGGGTGGGCGGACGGCTGGACGGCTGGACGGCAGAGAGATGACGCTGGTGCGATAGTCCTCGAGCGTCCGGCAGGATGTTTGGAGTCAAATTTGAGCAGGTCGTGGCCCCCTGTATCCCCTCCCTCACAAACTCACATACTCCCCAGTCAGCGGATGCTCTAGGTCAGAGAGCAATAAAATGTTGCCGATATTATTTCGCTGTTGCTGCCGTTCTATTTTTTTTTTGTGTTCTGCTGTTGCCGGGCTGCTGCCTGCTGGCTGCTCTCCTTCCTTTGTTTGCCGTGCGCTGCCTATTGCCAAGTTTGATGGGGTCCGGCTCTGTCCAGGGCCCAGCATCAGTTAAGCTCCCAGCCAACATAACATCGCACGGAAGTTGCACATATGCCTCGGACCCGATCCGATCCGATGATGCGGGCCGGGGTCGCCGTGGTGCGGTGGTGTCGGATTGCCGTTGTTGTTGTTGCACTTGAGTTATGCGCATAGATTGAAAATCGGCGATAACCGAAAAAGAATCGCACGAACTGCCGCAACAACCAGCCAACAAGCAACAACAAACACGCGCTCCGCTCCGCTCCCCAATTGTTGTCAGCGGAGGGAGGCATTGGATATTGGATGTTGGATGTTGGGGGTTGCCCTCCGAGTGGGCGTGTCCACACGAAGTCGCAGCGCGTGATGCAACACGCCATTATAAAGTTATTAAAAGGGAACAGCGTTTCGGCGCAGCACCACAGCGAGGAGATAGCAGGGACAATCGACAACAGGTACAACTCCGAGGATGGGTCGTACAGGGGGTGGAACAGTGGCGCAAGTGCATTGACCAACGGCTCGACAAGTTTACAACACAGGCAAGAGGCAACACTATTATCTGGGAGAGTTTTAACTCAATAGGATTGAAATAAGTATTTTTAAAGTAATAAACAAGAATGGAATGGAATGAAATGGATGCAGTCTTGCAGTAATGCTTTGCAATGAAATTTTCCTGGGATATCGTATCCTTTGTACACATACCAAGTAGATAGAAATAAATTATAAACGTTAGTTGGTTCCCCATAAATATAACTATTATCCGTAGCACTCTCTCTCTCCATAGCTCTATAATTTATATTTTACTGATACTTATACTTGCGAGTAGTTCCGCAATTTGATTTTTTGATTTTCTTCCCACTCTCATTCCTGGAATAATTTAAATACAAATTTTCGCACACTACTTTTTTGTTGAAAATGTTTTTCCAACCTTCTGCTGACAATCAGAGCCAAATCGAGTAGCAGAGGGGAATTAAGGGGGGAGAGGGAGCACACCATTCGCAACAATACAAAAATTGTTTATGAGATTAAGCTCATAAACTGCGAAAATGCATTTTAATTGAAGTGCAGCTTTGGGACTTTATAATATTTCGATTTTTTGCCGCCATCGTCCGTCGAAGCGTTCGCATTGTTGCCGCTCTCGATGTGGCAGGCTGTTGCTGATAGTAAATTGTGCAATATCGAGGCAGAAAAACGCAAGCGAGTCTGGATAAAATGAACAGAGTCGCAGGCCCCTGGACAATGGCGTTGATTGTTTGAACTCTGCCTGGCCTGCCATGGCATGGCCTGGCGCTTCGATGGATGTTTTTTCCAATCTTGCAATAAATTGGCAATAAGCATAAATCGTGTGGATTTATGGGCAGGGCAGGGAAGGGCAGGGCAGGGCAGCAGGAATGTGCATATAAAATAAATTAGTTTTCCCCATAAACCAGAATAATGAGATTAATTAACAGTGTTGACGGCCACCGCTCAGAGTTGGACAAATTGTGTGAAAACTTTCAGATCCACTAGAGATAGATTTGATTTACAATTCTGCTCCTGGACACCTTCTGCTTCCCCAACGGATGCGGATGTTGCACTCAAGATGCAGCGGAAATGCCTGCAGACAAGGCACTAATTGCCCTTCGCTCGGCTTGGCTGGGCTGGGCTTTTCCAAGGGGGTGGGGTTAGGGTAAGGGGTGGACGTGCAAGGACCTGGGTCCTCGACCTCATAAATACGACATGTTTTGCATGAATTCGAAATGAAATGTTGTCTGTGCCGAAAATACAGAAAAACATGGCATTTAATTTGTATGGAATCCATCAGCGATGGAGGATCCTTTGTCTTGACTGGCACCATAAAAAGGCGGCATAGAGAAAACGAAGAGGTGCGCAAAAATACCAGACAACGCGCGACAAGTGCCGGACAGGGGAGGGCAGGGAAGGGAAGCCTCTGGATGGGGATCCAGCGCTCCTTTGCAGTTTTCATGGCTTTGTTCAAAATTACCATCAAGTTGACAGTTCTATGGCGCGTTGACAGTTCACAGATAGACACACACACACACACACACACACACACATATGCAAATGTCGCCAGCTCGTACTCGTTGGCTCATTCTTGTGGAAAATGTTTTTCTGCTGGCCCGGTCCCGTCGCGGTGGAGAACCCGCAAAACGGAAGGAAGGAACTGCTGGGCAAACGAAACGAAACGAAACGAAATGAAGAATGTGCCCGGCAGAGCGAGCCATCGCAAAAAAAAAAAAAAAAATGCAGAGCGCAGAGGGCAGAGAGGGGTAGAAAAAGTGGAAAACGCTTTCCACCAACTTGAAAATGCAAATAAATGTAAGTTTTGTCATTTTTCAGCCCCTTCTCGCTGCTGGCCACGTCACGAATTCGTCACCGTCCGTCCGTCCGTCCACGTGAAGTGGCCCCCCCACTCTGCCCCACTCTGCCCCGCAACTATTTTAGTCGTTGGCATTTAGAGTGTCACATTTATATGGGATTTTTATACGGTCGTACGAGTATGACACCTCTCCTCCACCACCCTCGTGAGCAACCGCAACCGCTCCCCAGGTCCCTCCCAGCGACACGCAAATGTGTGAATTTTTGTTGCGCCTGGGTTGGAATTTTAAAATGTGGCCTCTCCTTCCCCCAGCTCGGGGCTCATCTCCTAGCTCGCTCCACCCATCCAGCTGCCCCTCTGAATGGCCGCGCACAAAAGTCATTCACGTGTTAAAATACAACGACACTTGAATGGCCCCTGACTTGGCCCTCATTGCCAGCAGAGGATTGCGAGCTGAGTGGAACTGACAGCTGGAACTGGCGATAGTTTCCTCCAATGTGGAAAGTACACTTAATCACTGGGGAAAGGGTTTACTCAAGATTTATTCTGCTGTGCTGAGAATCATACGAACGATCCCCATTCAGGAAGCCAAGTCTTGGGTTACGCTCCAGAAGAATTGGTGCTCTTTGCTATCGTCTCTTGACAATGGGAAACTGATAAGCCTCAAGAGACTTTCGAACATTCTCTTATCGTCGGAGATAATTGTCAGGCCATGAAAGTCATTCGAACTCCAATTACAACAGTTCCATTTGCTTCTATCCCTGTCTCGCTCTTATTTTGGAAAAAAGAAAAAATGGAAACATCCTAGATCCTTGTCTTTGGATAACATGGCAGCCATTACTCAAGTGCCGCACACAAATGTCGCTATTTTCGGTCGATTCCGATGTTCGAGTACTTCCCACCACTTCTCCTTCGCCCGGGGAAATGTCTCACTAACTAGCACATATGCGCACATTTCTCTCTCTCACTCTCTGTCTCTCTCTCTCTCTCTCGCTCGCTTTGAGAGGTGGAGGGATATGGACTAAGTACCCTTGAGCCGGCTACAACATGTTCCAATCATAAATCATAACTCAATATGGAGTACAGCCCCCCCCCCACTCCCGATGCCCGGCCGAAGGAAGAGTTTGAACAGGCATTACAACAATTCAAATGAAATATGCATTAAAAATGCCTACCAATCGGCCCTGCTGCTGCTGCTGCTGCTGCTGCTATGACTGTGGTAAAATAAAACCCGATCGGTTCTGGGGTTACCCCCCCGAACAGTTGTGAGCGATATTTTTCCGTGGAAATGCATTGTAATGTGAGTTCTGGTGAGTCCCTCTCCCTCTGTCTACGTCTATCGATAGGTGCAGGGGGCAGAGGCAGAGCTGCTCTAGTCCATCGTTCATTTGCCAGACTTAGTTGAGTGCTAATTGCATTAAATCACACGAGGATTTGGGCCGTCTGGGCCAAATGTACATGCATGTAGTACATGTCTCTGGTCAGTGGGTGCTTCTCTTGGCAAGCAATTGAATTCCGGACTGGCTAGCCGACTCTGGGCATCTTTGGCAGTGTCCAACGACCGCAAGGAATTAGCTAAACAACTAAAGGCCAACTAAAAACCCAAAAGTCTGCATAAATTGCCGTTGTGATCCCAGAGTTGGCATACAAGTCGGCCAAAAGATGGCTGGCACTTTTCAGGCGGATTACGGCAGGATTGAGGGACCGAGCTCACATGATTATATTATGCAATGAGCAGTGAACCAGCCCCTCCTCACTCCCTGTCCTCTCTTACTCTCCGATCATTTCCCATGCCCATAAAGAACTTGGCAATAGTTCGATGACATCGATACTAGCATCCAGCACAGAGCCAAGGAAAGGAATGGAAAGGAAAGGTAGAAATGCCTGCTTGAGATTTAAAAGTAAAAATAGCTCCTTATTCATCTTCGATACACGGAGCAGCTGAGGATGCGGCCAGCCATAGGAGGGGGCAGGAGCAGCAAAGGGAAGGGCAGCATCCTCCCTGCCAATGGTGGTTCAAGTTGCAGTCCCAGTCCCAGTCCCATTTCCATTTCCATTCCTATTCCCGGAACGTGCAATGGCAACTCGCATGTTGCATGCTGCATGCTGCATACCGCATGCTGCATGCTGCATGTTGCACCGCGTGTTGCTTTATTTGCATACTACGACGCCGCATCCAAGGGGAGGGTGGGGCATGGGAGCTGCGCACAGAGGCAGACAGATGGTGGAGATTGTTTCTGGGTGTGGGTGAATGCAGGGGAAATGCAAATCAGCATCCACGAAGAAGATGCAACTGCAACGGGGAATGGGGACTGGGGAAGGGGAATTCAAGTTTAAAATGGAGGAATTAAGAAAGTTTTGGGGAAATTTTGAGACGCCTTCGAGTGCCAGAAGGTTCTTGAAGCATGAGCCATGAGCTATCCCACAAAAGGAATAGATTTATGGCCAGTGGTGAGAGATGTTTGATTCCCGTAGAATTACTTAATTGCAGAATTGGCCCTGCCTTAAAGACACTCCAGAGAACCTTCTTGGAGACTGAAGACTGTCAGTCTTTGCCGGATAAGTTTAAAGAGCATTCGGGATTCGATTTAGGGACTTCTCTGCCTGCCGATTCACCTCGAATCCTTTTCTTTGGATTTGAGGCCGGTCTTTCCATTGTTTTGGCATATTCGGTGTTTCTGTGTATCTCTTCCCCACATGCACTTCCATTCCCATCGCCTCTTGTTCCCCTTTGAGCGTCGTTCGTCGGAGTTCGAAATGCTGTCGGACTTGCCAAAAGATTTGCTTTTGAGATATGCCCACAATAAAACACACAAATAAAACTTGCAGACCTGCAGCAAACTGCGACTCACCTTTGGCTGCCCCTTGCCTTGCCGCTTGGCCTGCCCCACTGCTAGCCTCCCCTTCTACCCCCGTTTGTATCAGCTTCTTGGTTGCGTTTTCTTCCTCCTTTACTCTGCTCTACTCTGTTCTGCTCTGCTCTGCTCTGCTCTGCTCTCTGCTCCGCTCGCTGGCCAAAGCCAAAGCCAAAGCTGGCGGCGGCGGCGGCAAACCTTTTGTTTATTTTATTATCTTTGGCTATTTGCTGCTCCTTGTGCTGCTCCTGCTGCTGCTGCTGCTGCTCCTGCCCCCTGTGGCAGTCCCGGCCCCCGCCATCCCGAGCCCCCCTCCATCTCGCCTCCTGCCCTTCCTTGTATATGGAGTGTGGCGAAAACGCTTAAAATGAAATTTATTTAGTCGGCCCAGGCGGAGGTCGCGAGAGATTCGCAATGCGACAAAAATGCGACTAAAAATAAGGCAAAGCACGGCAAAAAAGAGCCCCAAATGAACGGAAAATGCGGCTGGGAAAACTAAAAATAAATATAAACAGAGGCGAACATTAGCGGGCGACACCGAAATTAATTTTATTTCTATATTGCAAAGCGAATATTTTGTTTGAAAAATGTCGCCTATGGGGGGATTCGTGTGTGTGTGTGTGTGGACGATTTCAGGGGGCTTAAAATAGCTGTCGAATCAGAGGCAAAATCTCAATCTGAATCCGAATCCGAATCCGAATACGAATCCTATTCCGAATCGGCTGCCAAATCCAATTTTATGATGGCGCGCAGACATTTGCATAAATGTTTTCTCCCCCCTCCCACTGCAGTGGGGAGAGCGGGATGGCAGCTGGAGCCGCGCGAGAGAGACGGAGCTAGGGACAGCAGCTAGCAGCAGAGGCGCAGCATGTGGCAGCCTTGTTGATGTTGTTCGAGTGGCGAGTGGCAAGTGGGGCAGGGTGGGGTGTGTGCCCGGACATTGGAGTGCATTGCATGTTGGCCGTGTTCTGCAATTCTCGCATGCAACAGCAAACAGCACGCGAAGACAGATTAGAAACGGGCCAGCCAGCCAGGCAGGGCCGGGGGCATGCTACACCATTTCTGCGGGCGGCCTAGAGGGGTCTAGGGACAGGGAGCAGCAATGGGAGGCCGAGGCCTGTCCGTGTCTCTGTCTGTGTCTGTGTCTGTGTCTGTGCCTCGTGTTATCATTGCAAACACAGCGGGCAGCGCAGCGCAGCGGCAGTTGCTACCACACGAATCATAGAGTGAGTGTCCGCTGAATCTACGCTTCAAATTGAATATTGGGGCACAGCCCGCATGATCCCGATCCGGATCCGGTGCCTCAAGTAAGTCTGACATTTCTCTATATAAAGTGGGTATTCAGCTTGGAGCTTGGACGCTTGGACAATCCATCAGTGCTCCACCTTTAAATTATATCCAAAGAATATATTCAAGATTTTCCCAATGAAGTTTGCTATCGAGAAACATTTGCCATTAAATCTGCGCTGCCAGTCGAACGGAGTTTCCAGTAAAATATATTTCCCCAAGTGAGCCCCAAGTACCATGAACGGGGAAACGTATTCTTTAAGGAGTATCTTCATTACTCCTCTCCTCTGCCTCTCCCATTGCCAGCGACTGCCCCATCGCACCGCATGCTCAAGCTCAAGTTTAGTTGCATTTCTGGAGGAAATTTGCATATGCCGCCTGTCGGCAGCGCGAAACGAGGAGCGGCGTGGCACGGCGCAGAGTGGCGTGGCGGCAAGAACTTCTTAGCATTTTCCTCTTTTGTTTGGTTTCTGTTTCTTGTTTTGCTCCACTTGCCCTTGCCTCCTGAAATTCTTTCGCATTGTTGTTCGTTTGTCCATTTGGCGCTGCAACTGCTGGCATTCCCGTTCTATGGCAGGGGAAAACTTGCACAGAAATACGAGCCCGGAGTTGAGACATGGCCAGGGCATCTATTCCAGCAATTTCTTTAATTTTCTAAACGATTTTAAATTTATTGCCACTGTTGCTGCAACAAGCAACAACCAACAGCCAACAACCAACATCCAACATCTTCTTCAATTATATTCCGTCTCCCGTCCAGGTATGAGACCAAGTGAGTCCTCCCTTGGGGCACGGCTTGTTGGTTGAAGCTGCAAAACTGCAATAATGTTAATTTTTTGCAACTATTTGCCTCGCTCCTCGGTCCTTCATGCAGCAGCAGCAGCAACAGCAGCAGCAGCAGCCGCCACCGCCGCCAAAAAGGGTTTAATTTCATTTCGAGTTTCGCGTCGCGCTCCCCTCTCCCCATCACCCCCTCGCACCATCTCCCAGTCTCGCGCTGCGCCGTACCATTGCCCCAAGTACGCTTAAGTGTGTGTTTATGCTGGGGCAGGAGTCGGCTCCGTTGTTGCCGTTGTTGTTGCAGGCTCTGTTATCTGCAAAACTCCATTAGAAAGGCAAAGGAAGCAAATGGCGCGCTCATGGCAGCTAACGAAGGCCAACACAAAGGAGGCAAAGCCAGTGGCAGCGGCAGTGGCAGGGATCGGAGTCGGAGCCAGAGACAGGCGCAAAAAACGAACGACGTCGCTTAACGACTTTAAAGAAAAATTAAAAACATCCCAAAAGGAATACATCTTCGCCCTGCCGCATACTCGCACATCGACATGGCTGGCTGGCTGGCTGGCTGGCTGGCTGGCTGGCTGGAACTGGGACCGAGACTGAGAGCGAGACTGGGAGCTCACTTGGACCCGGCCATGGCTGTTATGTTGCATGTTGCCCATCCGCTGTCCATCCACCATCCCATCCCGTACCATCCCGTAGCATCCCGTCCCGTCCCGTCCCGTGCCGTCCCATCCGATCCGTCTGTCCGCTCAACATTGTTAGTGGCTCTCGAATTTATTTTAACGAACTAGTTTGGTCACTTCATACAACATTTTTTGCTCTGCTGGGGCTGGCAGAGGCAGAGTCAGAGTCCGCTCGCCGGACTGGGCTCGGGCTGCATTTGCTTCGGGTTATAAAATATATTCGCCTTATATAAATAAATAAATTGGTAAATGGCGTTTCATTTGGAGCTCTGTGCCAGCCGCCATCCTCCATCCGCCATCCGCCATCCGCCATCCTCGAGCTCCCATCCGTTGTCGCTGATGCGATGATAAATGCGACAAAAACCTGTCGCAGCTCCCTCTGACCAGCAGCAAATTGAATTTATTCGCTCGCAAATGTCGCCGGCCAATGCATTGGCCAAGATGGAGACAGAGCCAAAATGGGAACAGAAAACAGAAAACAGAGGAGAAACCCAGAAGAGTTTGGCCTTTTATGGCTTACAGCGGTTTGGGCTTGTCTGATTGCCAGCAATGTTGGGTATTTGGAGAGGAGGCTGAGGCATGCGGCATGGGGCACACACTCTTAGGGCATGCATCATGAAGGGCAGTCGTAGACCCAAGAGAGACTGGCTCTGAGATCATTGTCAATCATCATATGCGGGTCCCAGCGAAGACAAATCTTTGCCGAATCGGTGGCGAACGATCTCCTCCCCGAGAGGCAGCGCATTCCACGCTTAAACCCAAAAGTATCTGTGCACAAAGCTTATTGTGTAACGCACCCAAAACATGAGATAAACGAAACGGAACCACTTTTCGCAGCTGACGCGCCCTTCTTCGCCTGCACTTCCTTTGGGGTGGTGCATGATGAGCGGAGCAGCAGCAGCAGCAGCAGCGACAGCAGGAGCTGCCACAAATGAAACGAAAAATAAAAGAAATAGCACACAAAATGCTTAACGAGCAGAAGGCACTTGCAAAATGCTCAAAAGCAAAAGCGAACGGCCAAGAATTATTTACTTCAAATTCCAAGTGCAACATAGAATTCGTGCGGCGGCAGCAGCATGCAATGCACGGCAGCAACATGTTACCGAATGCAAGGGAATGCGGTCGGGGAGGTGGAGTTGGCGGTGGAGGGAGCTAAGGAGTTGGGGCATGTAGCGGCGCGGCAGCAGCAGCAGCAGCAGCTAAAACGCCGATAAAAGCAACGATGGTAGTTCAGCTTCGTTTGCTGCTCAGGCGGCCATGTTGCAGATTGCCATTTCTGTTGCTGTTGCCGTTGCTGTTGCTGTTGCCGTTGCCGTGGCTGTTGCAGCGGCCACTCATTGCAAATGCAACACAACTGCGCGCCTTTCTCAAGACTTTGATACTGGATACGGGAACGGGGACGACGACGACGACGAGGACGGTCGGCCAGCATCATTACTTCCATTCAAGCTGTTTGGCTTGGCGTGTACATAAAAAAATACAAAAGCACAAAAAAGCTGCCCCAACCCCAACCTCAACCTCTGCTGTAGCCCCAGCCCCAGCCTCAGCCTCAGCCCGGACCATTTTGGACAATGCGACTGGGCAGCGGGAATGGTTGCCATTGCATGTTGCCGCAGTTGCTGTTGCTGTTGCATCAGCAGCTCCCAGCAGCAGCCACTGCCAAATAAAGCAAACGCATTGCGAATTCCTTGTCTGCCGTTGTTGACTCTTTTTGTGGCTTTCGCTGCTGCTGCTGCTGCTGCTCGCTGCCTTTTAATGATTTAAAATTCCATTTTAAGAATTTTATACTTAATGATGTGTTTTGCGTTGTATAGCATCGTTGAGCGAGCGGTTCTGAGGGGGCCCACCTCTTGCCCCATCCTCGCTTCTGTCCAGTATCCGTCCTGGCAAATGGCGATTGTCGTCGTCGTCGTCTTTGCTTTTGATCTAAACGCTGCGTGCTTTTCGTAAATTGCTTTTCGTTGTCGTCGTTCAGTCCCGGGCTCTTACCTTTTGTGGAAGCCGCATGAAATGTGTGCGAGTTTCTCCCTTCCTCTTCCTCTTCTCCTGCCTCTGCCTCTGTAGCTGCCCCCCTGCCTGTTGTCAGACATATCCTCTTTTTTTGCCGCGTTGCAAAAAGAGCAAAATTAAATGCAATTGCAATTTGAGGGCATGAAATCGCAGCAACCAAAATATTTGCCGCACAAACAAATAGCGGAAGGAGATTTATGGGCCGTCCTCCTGCTTACAGGTTGTAAATCAGGGACACTTTTCCTTTTGGCAACAGTTGCAGAATTGTCAAAATTCTATTGACGCATGCAAATTTCACGCTGCGCCGCCTGCTGGCCTTGTTTTGTGTAAGTTGCCGTTGCCGTTGCCCCTGCCACTGCCACTGCCGCTTTCACCGACTGCACTGCAGCAGGTACTGGGCGGAGGGTTTTCAATTTCCCAGGCCGGCCAAGTGCGTGCCGAAATATGAATTTTCATAATTTTTGCACAGTTTGCGGTTTGCAAAAAAGGTCGAATTCCGAACGGGAGTGCCATAAAACAGCTGCAGCGAATATTTCATATATTTTTCTTTTTTTTTTGGCATTTCTTATACAAATTCGGGAACAATAGAATGCCAGGTTGGAGGGGGGGTTTTCATGTTTTGTGCTGTTTAGAAAGTGCGTTACATGCCCTGCTCGGAAATCGGCCCAACAGACCCAACTGATTTATGGCAGGATAAATTGATCGGAATATGAGGACAGCAGCAAGAGCAGGTCACTCTGTAGCAAAAGAACTGCGAGATTGTCTGGGTGCTGCTGCTGCTGCTGCTGGTTCTGACCTGGTGGGCTGGAGGAGCTCTGGATGGAGCAGGGAAGGGAAGGGAAGGCATAAAAATTCAATTATCACTTAATAACAAGAGGAAAATGAAATGAAAATTGCGTGTGGCGCTGCCCGGAGGGAGTCGGAGGCCAGTTTCACTTACGCATCGTTATTGCTGTTGGGGACAGTTGCAGGTGGCAACATTTGCACTTTGCGTTATTAACAGGGAGGTCGTTAAGGCACTGCAACTGCAACGGCAACTGCAACTTGCTTTACGCGTTGTCGTGGATGTATTTCCATTTTAATTATTTCATTTTCCGCAATTACACGAACAGAGCAGAACGGAAATAAAATCTTGAAAAATAGTGCTTGAAATCTTGTTGGCTGAAAAATGGCTTTGCAACTAATTGGAACGGTAAAACTTCAGATTTAATTATTCTCTATCTGCATGCTTAACCCAAGTAGATGCTCAACTTCTTCTCGTACGTACGAATACACGTATCCGTGTATGTACACACTCTTTACACTAATAAATGCCCTTTAAACTAAATGATTTTATTTGTTCTTCTCTTTTTTTAGGTAAGTGTCAAACAAATTACTCCCATATATCCCTAAAAAAAAACATTGACAAAGTGAGTAGATAAATACATGTATAAGAGAGAGAGAAGTAGCACACCAGCAGCTGTACGGGTTGTAATCCCCTTAACCAATCCCCATCTAGCATCATCGAGAGAAGAAAACCATTTTCCAGATTAGCAGAAGATGTGAAACAAAAATTGGAAAATTACTCATGCGTGCTGGGGGGTGCCACACCCCCACACCCACACCCACACACCCATACATGACGGGATTTCCTTTTTCGGTCGTGGCATGCCCCAAAGGCAGAAAAACTTGCAAATTTAAGGGAGAGGGAAAACGAAGCGAAGCGGACTCAACGCCCCCATTTAAATTTATTTGCACAACTTTACTTTCCCATAGCATGAAATCAAATCCAATCAATAAGTATCTTAAATAAATTCATGGCACCCACCACACACACACACACACACACACACCCCCGTGGCATGCCCCACCCCGCTCTGGGACAGCCACCCACAGCCACTTAGCTACCTCATTTTTTGTAATGCTAAATAAATTTATTTGCTAATGTAGTTTTTCCACACCACTCTCGCTTCTCCCTCCCCTCGCTATCCCTGCCTCTTGCCTTTTCCTCCAGAGAAGTGCAGCGAGGCAGAGCAGAGCAGAGCAGGAAGATGGAGGAGCGAAACGGAATGAAAAAGAAACGCTGGTACTTGTTAGTTTTATCTGCATATCATTGAGATAAATTTGGTGCCGATCAACTGTCCCGGGCGAAGGGCTTTTGGCGGGGGGGAATCGTCGTCGTCGGCGGCGGCATCGGCGTCTGTCGGCTGCCGTGTGGCAGCTTGGGAGCTTTGGGAGGCGGTGGCACATACAAAAAAGTCTGCAGAAAAGCCGCTGATTTGCATACGAAAGTAATTTGATGTCTTCCGAGCAAAACACACACAGAATCCGGGGGAAAAGGGCCCGACCAGCAGTGAAAAATGCGAGGGCGAGGGATTGAAAGCCAGTATCAGTATCAGCGGAGGACACGTCATGAGCCACAGTTCCCAGTCATCGATAAGCGTGCGAATCGGCCGACAACAGGCAAGGCGAGTGGCAGCAGAAGACTCCGGAAAAATTGAAGAAAACTTGAGAGACCTAAAATACTCGTAATTATAGGGAAAATTAAAGAGCTTTTGAGTTCACAAGGGTTGGTTGTAATCTTTGTAGTTATCAGTCGGCCCAGAAAAAGACGAAATGTTTTTTTTAATACCTCAAAAAATGCAAATGAATTTGAAATTTTTGGCTTGTTGATTCACGCATTATTTGTGCCAGCATTTAATGTTTACTCTAAAAGTATTAATTAATAATTGCGAAAAAATTCCACCATTCTACAAGCACATGCCGCACAAAGGCTGAAATGGCTCAACACCTCAACAAAAAATCGAAAAATATAACACATGAATGCCACAATTATTCATAGACCGGAATGTACCAGAGTCATCATCAGAACGGGATTTATTGCCATTTCCACACGTACTAATTTGCCATTATACTGCCTGTTTGCCAGCAACTATTTTCCACGTTTTCTAATTTGATTTCTGGAGAATTTTCAATTAACCGATTGTCAGCTCAGTCACCCCCGCTGCCCATTCACTGGGCGCAGTTCTAGGGGGTGCGGGGCGGGCACCATTTTGCGAGGCCATAACAGTCGCGGACATTGCAAAATGGCTACCACAGAGGGAAAATTTAAATTGAAATTTCGCAGAACTCCCACCACCCCTGGGCGCACATAGTTTTATAGTTGTTTGGTTTGGTCAGTGCATATGGAGATTTTCGGCTGACCTGACAAAAGGCCGAGCCCACCCATCTTCCTGCTCCCTCGACCCCCGCACAATTTATAGTCCTGCAAAATTCCTGACACTTAATTGTCTGCGTTTAATGAATGAATAAATGCTCTGGACGTGGCCTGGTGAGGGAGGGACAGGAACCCGACTCCACACGTTCCGATCCTTTCCTCCCCGCCCCGCTCCGAGCACTAGCAAATGATTATCACAGCCGTCGAGGGGCCCCATTAACTCTCGATTATTATTAGTTTTTATTCGGTTTTTCCATTTTTGATTTTCGATTTTAATTGAATTTTAATGAATTTAATGTGGCGTGCGCCGAATGATTTTCGAATTTATACGTAAATACATGCGAGAGTTTTAATGGCTCGCAATTTCGGAGTTAATCAAAGCTCGCTTGATTATTTTCGCTAAATTAAATGTTAATCATAATTCGGCGGGAATTTATTTCGCGTGCAACACACCGGGCCGGTCGTTTAATTTGTTTGCACTGCTCTACAAATTCTCCGAGTCTCTTTCGCTCTCACTCACACACTTTTTATTCACCTCCATTGCTCCGTCTCCGTCTCCAGTCGGGGGACGACAAACGTTTTATTTTCGTTATCTTTTTGCCGCAGGCAGCTGCAAATGCCACGCAAATTAAACATGCTACCTTTTTTCGGGCCTGCCGCTGCCCCTGCCCTGCCACGCGGCATGTCCTTTCCTGTTGTTGGCTGCTCGGCAGCTCGGTTGCCTTGCCTACTGATTTTTTACCTTTTGCCGGTTGACAAAGTGCGCTCGCGCGCTCTCCTTCTGTGGGCCTGTGGGTCTGTGGGTCTGGTTTGGGGCATCCGGTTATTAAACACCCACTTATTACCTCTTTTTATTTACATATTCATGCGGTGCACTCCCCCGCCCCCTACAATCCACAGCTTTAATTGGCAGCCTTCTTATTTGGCCACGTAAATCTCCCTCCCAACTCCTTGCAACCTGAGCAACGCCAGCAGCAGCAACGCACCAGCAGCAACAACTGGGTCTGACTCCTGCTAATCGCATCATAAATATTCAGAGTGGTTCGGTTCGGTTTTGATTCAAGTTTTCACACCCTCGGGCGTTCGGGGCGTTTAACATGCTTTATGGCAGGCGCGCAGAAAGTGCTGCATACTCCGCGGCGCACGCATGTGAAAGGGTTTCTCGTTTGCTCGCTCTGCAACACTTCGGGAGGCGGAGGCTGTTGCTGTTGCTGTACCGCCGGACCCAGGCATAAATAATTTCACTAAATTACGCCACATGGAGAGGTGTACGCGATGCGACGCGAGCAGCCTGTAAATAATTTTTCGGGCAAAAGTTTGTTGAACTTTCCCATTGGACTGCGGAACTGTGGGACTGTGGGGCGGTGGCTGCGGGACTACGGCCCGGCCCGTCCCGGCACGGCCCGCTGCTCGGAAATTAATTGCTTAATTAGTTACGGCCAAACACTTTGAAATATGGCCGACATCGGTGGACTGTTCCCGACTTTCAACTGCTCATAATTGCTCTATTAAATGGGCTTACGCTGCTCTTATTTTTTGTATTTTTTGTATTTTGTTGGACGCCCAGCCTGCGCTAATGGCCAGAGACAGTTTGAGGCGGTTTGAAAGCCTTTCGGGCGCATTGAGTTATTGGATGACTTTGCCATTAGGCATGCAATATATTCTATATGGTAGAGACCCGTACATACTGTCCGCCACTGCAACAAAAACATGGTTTATGTCGCCCCTAATGACCCCGGAGCAGAGCCAGAGACAGCGTCGAGTCTCGAGTCTCGAGGCGACTCTCCAGTCGAGTCGAGTCGAGTCGAGTAGAGTCGCGTCCTCCTCCTCGGCGATGTCGCACTTAATCGCTTTGAATTGCAAAAGCAAATAATGTGCAAAAAGGCATAAGGATAAAGGATAAACCAAAGCGTCGCCGGCGGCATGTGTGTGTGTGTGTGTGAGTGTGTGCTCGTCCTAGCGGATCCTCTTGGCGTCTTTGTCGACCACCACCCCCATTCTGGTACCCCTCTCCGGTTCGCCGGCGACCACTGCAGAATGACGCCATTATTTTGACAAATTTTTTGGCAGTCCTTGCTGTTGTTGGGGCTGCTGCCTTCGCCCGGCTTTTAGCTGCGACTTCTGTCAGCTTTTGTTGGTTTTTAAATTGCATGCAATAATTCAATTTTATATTTCCGCAAAAAACTTTATCATTTTTATTGGCGAGCGGATTTTTCGCATCCAAAATCTCTTCCCCATGGATTAGCGGCGGGGAAGTGGAGCTGGGAGTCCAACAGTTCTTTGACAAAGATTTTGCATGAATTTTAATTTAAATAAATTGATTAATAGACAAATCTTTGAGTGTGCAAGACGGGCCATAACTTGAAGAGGAATTAATATTTATCCGAAACACAATTAAAGATTAGGAACACACAAATTTCTGATATAACATTGAGGGCAACCCATCCCATCCTCCCATCAATTTCTATATAGATGCCGAAAACTGCTTATTTCGAATATTTCTCGGTTTGGAAAAAGTCACAGAAATTGTTTTGCCATCGAGTTTTGAACAAACGAACACAATTCCAACTATTCCGAGTTTATAGCAAACTTTGCTCAATGGAGCACAAATATTCGAAGTCTCCTCCCGCCTGTGGCGCCACATAACTGTCCCCCATTGTTGCGGATGCTGCTGCTGCTGCTGCTGCTGGTGGCCCGGCTTTCGGTTTGTGGCAGCCAGAGGCAGATAGCAAATATTTGCAGGAAACCCCGAGACCCTTAATTAGTGTAAGAAGCCCCGAACCCCGAGCCACTCTCTCTGGGCCAACTCGTAAAATGCGAGCAAGGAAGCAATTTATCAAAGTTTTGTTGCTTAATTGTCGTTTGTGCGGTGTTTGGCCAGTGAAAGTTTTGACTGTTGTGGGAGGAGAGTGTTGTGGGAGTGTGATCCAGAGGCAGAGGCAGAGCCAGGGAGCCAGGGCCGAGGGCCGAGGGCGTGTCCTGTTCATTTGCCCTGCTCTGACCAAGGACGAGTGTAATTATCCTGATAAATGTGGTTCAGAGCAGAGAAGAGAAAATCCCCATCATCATTATCGATTTTGCCTGCCCGGAAGCCTTCCCTGATGCCTGATGCCTGCCTGTGCAGTTTTCAAGATATTTTCCACATCATAAATATATAAGTAAGCAAAGTGCGGCGGATGGCAGAGTACGGAGGGCTGAAGGCTGGCTGAGTAAACACACGGGTCCGGGCCGTCGCAGTCACATTTATAACAATTTAAAATTGCTCGAAAAAATGGCAATAAAATCCCACAGACAAACGAAATTACGTGACCAATGTGTTTTATTACGATTTTATTGCGAAAATGCCAAGAAGAAGTCAGGTTCGTGCGGCGCTTGGGCCGGAGCATGGGACGAGGATGGGGCAACCGCAAATATGACTGCGTCTGGGTGGAGCGGCAGAGCAGTAGAGCGGTAGAACGGCAGCAGATTATTTATCTTTCGGCTGAAATCGGCACAGAAGCGAAAGATGGTAAACAGAAGCGGGCGGAGGCAGAGGCAGACGCAGACGCAGGGCCAGGAGGGTGGCAACGTGCGCCGCACGTGAGACATGGTCGAGGGTGGCTCTCAAAGTTCCCCAGGATTTATGTCTCTGCTTTACGGGGCTATGCCGCATCAGGTTAATGCACAATTTATGAGGAAAAACAGAAAGCTGAGAAAAAAAAGAAGAAAATAAGGTTTAATTGGATCTCCATCGAAACAGGAGCAGGAGCAGGCACAGGCACAGGCACAATAGCAGGTCCATCATTCCCGGGAACTGTGTCACACAAGAGATTTGTGCCGCCACCCCTTGCTCAGGGTTCGACATGGCGGCCCGAAAGGGGTTGGGCCAGTCCAGCCAGGCACAAGGGTAAACCATAATGGCCAAACACTAACGCCCCTTGGCCGACAGAGCGAGACGGACAGTGACTGTGGGAGTGGGAGAGGAAGAGAGGGCTGATATTGGCCTATTGAAAATGTATTTTGTTGTTGACAACATTTTATTAAGTAATTTGCATAAATTTCCATTGCCATATGCTCCTTAAACCAGCGCAAAGGGGTACGACACTAAAGGGGTAATTAATTCTGGGGATAATCTAAAAAAAAAAACCAGACAACAACGGAAGTAGAAGATCTATTGTCCTTGGCTGAAGGTTTATAATTAAAGAACGAGTAAAAGCTATTTATGGTTCGTCAACAAGTGAATTTAATTAGGGAAAAGGGACAACGATTTTTGTGTCTTCCTATCGAGCACAGAGCATCGGGAGACTCTGCTTGATTTCTATATTTATGGACTTTGGAAAAATGTTCGGGCGGGGGCAGCACAAAAATTCCCATAACTCCAATTCCCCTTTAGCCTCAGCTGAGCATTTCGCTAATCTTGATGGCTTGATCAAATGGTTTTCAATATTTTTGATTGCTCCGCTCCGCTCCAGTTCCTGACTTTCGGACCATCCATTTTCCAGCCCTTCACTGAGCCAATCCCGCACTGCAATCCATCTCGGATAATGGTCGGAGCTGCCATATTGTCCGTATATTGATTAAAGGTAGGGAAAATAAATTACGGGTCTCCGGCCAGGCTGGGCTGTGGCTGCGGCTGGGGCCAAGCAGGGGGCCATGGTTATTTATAAAATGTAATTTTCAACAAATTATAGCAATTTTTATGCTTATAGAAAAGCGAACTCCCCCCCAGCCGACGACTTGCTTGGCCAACGACTTGCTTGGCATTCAGCTTGCAATTTGCTGCACTCGCTAACCCTAAAGGGTAAAGAGCGATTACTTTTATTATTCAACCGGACAGGGAGCGGGACCGGGACTGGGACTAGTCCGAGCAGCGGACTCGACTGGACTTGGCCATGGTTTTCCAGCCGGAGGGGAGCGACAGAGTGCACGACGCAGGTCAATTCCTTTAAATCCCGAACTGATTGATGGGTGCCTAGGCAATATATATGTTTCGTAAATTACAGACAGATATTATTATAATGCAGAATGCTGCAGAGTGCTATTACGAGGCCAGCAGGAATGTCCTCCCTCCCAGGACAGCGATACCGCTTGCCGTCGCTCTTCCACGCTCTCGCACTCCACTCCTCGTAAATCGCATCCAACTGTCCACAGTTCTTAACTCATTTAGCCTGGCCAAGCGACGAAAGAGCCGGGGCATAACGCGCGACGTTTATTGGCTGCGTCTGGCCATTTATTTCACTCCTATGATCGTTGGCGGAAGCCATTAAAGCCACCACCGACATGGGACAACCATGGCCAAGACGACGACAACCGGCTGCCGGACTCTGTCTACCTGCCCTGGAAAACCGGTTCGTCTGCTGTTCGTCTGCCGCTGCTGCTGCTGCTGCTGTTGCTGCTGTTGTTGTTGTTGCTGCTGCTGCTGTTGCTGCTGCAATGGAAACCATTTAACCTGGCCAAATGCGAGCAGCGGGCAATTCATCAGCTGCATCTCGGGCTGCCCCTTTTGGGCGACCCATTAGGCGGGCCATCGCGCTCCTCCACGTGGCATTATCCCCACATCTCCACGTACTTAGAAGTGGCATGCCACAGCCACAGGTTAATCATATGCGCAAGTGCTGCCGACGAGCCGGTTTGGCCAGTCTCGGATCAGCCTGTGTGTGGTCTCCGTTGTACCATGTCTATGAGGCATGCCCCAGCCCCTGCCCACTGGCGATCGCGGGGCCTAAGCACAGTCATTAGTTTAATTGCACTGTTTATGGAGGGCAGTCGGCTTGGTTGCATTCGGAATCGGAATCGGTATCCCCCTCCCCTTGTTCTATTAGCATTTCGCATGCGGCGGAACCATTCCGACCATGTTGTTTGGCTTGTGTGAGTGAGTTTTAAATTAAATTAAATTTAACGTCAGTTAATAGAAAATGTATATGCCAGCTGGGCGAAGAGTGCTGTCGGAACAAATGGGGTGGGGGGGGACTGCCATTATTATTACGTTTATCAAGAGAGATACGTACAGAACAGAAATGCTTTCTAGAGCCCCCCGGGGCAGCTCCTTTCTTATTTGCATGGCCATTCCGCGCTCCCTGCACGTCCGGATATCTTAATGGAGATCGAAGGAACAGCAACAAATTGCATGCAATGTTAACAATCAATTTGGCCAGCTCGGTTCGGGTCGGGGTCGGTTCTGGGTTGGCTCTGGGTTGGCTTTATCGCGACAAAGGAATCGGCGGCCGCAGCTGCGACGAATGCGAGCAGCAAAACATTTAGAAGCAAATAATTTCCAAACATACTTAAAATCAATTTACTTAATAACTGGGCAATTTGAATGGGGGACGCGACGCATGTGTACCCACTAAACATGTTGCATGCCACAGAAAGCTCTTCTACTTGGCCTGCTTCTCCTACTCCTGCTGCTGCTGCTGCTGCTTGTTCCTCGGACCCGGCTGCTCAATTCATTTTGGCATGCGAATAATAATTTCCAGCCAAAGCAGAACAATGGCCGCAACAAGAGGCATGGGCATGGGGCACGGGCACGGGGATGGCGTTGCACTTGTAAAAAAAAAAACAACAGCAAGGAGAGTGCACGCTTAATAATAGTTGTTCCGACACATACCAAAAAGCGAGCCTCCTAGCCGGCGGGTAATCGTTTTACTCACCCGGCAAACTGGCAACGTGGCAACGGACAACGGGCAACGGGGCAGCGTGCAACGGGCAATTTGAAAGAGAACAACAACAAAAAGAACAAGAGCAACAACTGGCCAAAACAAATCAACAGAAACAGCAAGAGCAAGAGCAGCAGCAAGAACAACATCCAGACTGAGAGCCAGTGCCAGAGACAGAGCAACCTGCTGACCAGTCCGAGCACACTCTCTTGTGGCCATCATCATTGCGATGGTCATCGGACTTCGTTCCTTTTTTTCACGCGCCCAGGAGCATATCCCTGTTCCCTGTCCCCTGTCTCCTGTCCCGTGGCCATGGCCCGTGTTCGGTTATGCCGCCTCGCACGCGGTGCATGCCACGCAGAGGGAGCGAGCAAAAATATGCAATGTCGGACTAAATTGTTGGGGCTGCCCTCCCCCTCAGCCTCTCGTGGCAAGTGCAATCAACTCTGGCTGCCCTCGGCGTGCATAATTCGCAGTTGTTGTTGCTTGTTGTTCAAATTGCAAATTTATAATAAATAGAAGCCTCCTCGCTGCGTTAATCAACTGAGCCATGGATTAGTAAATGCAATGGCCGAGCGGAGAGCGGAAAGCGGGGAGTGGAAGGTGGAGAATGGGATTTCTTTAAACACACATTTCATTTACTTTCAATTGCAGTCTCGTTTACAGAGTCTCTCTCACTGTGAGAAAATCCTAGACAACGAAAATTAAATTAATCCAATTAATACTCTCAGTGCTTAGACATATCCCTGCGATAATGATAATGAAAGAATGAGTACAGTGGCCGTAATCTTTACTGGGAATATCTCGTATACATTAAAATCCAAACAAAATGTTCAAATGTTCGTCTCTGAAATTGCATATCTAAATAAGCTAAATGTTCCCTTTAAATTGGAAAATATTCTGTGGCTCAACTAATTAAAACTAAGCCCTTTTTTTTGTAGCAACTTATTTGTCAAATCCACTTGGCTCTGGTCACGTTTTTGTTGCTGTCACACACACTCTACGTATCTATCTGTGTATGTTTGTGTGTATGTATGTATGTATGTACATGCTGGATGCCTTTTCTAGTTAGTTTCTGCTGCAGCAGCATTCAGCATTTTAGGACAGAGTTTGTTTTGTGGCTATTTTATTGCATATATTTTGTGTTATACGAGGAGCAGCTACAGCATTAATACCAAGCAAAAAAATACATATATATATGTATACTGTATATATGTGTATACTGTACGTCTATCGGTATGTTTGTATGGGTGAGCTGGATGACTGCAGAAATTTGTGTGTGTGGAGATAAAAGTGCCAGGGCAACTTGTCATAATAAATTGTTGCTGGCGCTGTGCTGCTTTTTGCTGCCTTTTATTTATGCGCTTTTCATAAAACACAATAGCTTTTGTTTAATAACGGTGCGATTTATTTTTAAATATGCAACAAAAGCAGCAGCACCAACAGCAACAACAACAGCAGCCGGGCGCTCTGGGAGCAACAACTCGTGGAGCAACCAGCAGCAGTGGCAGCCTTAATGAAGCCGCGGCCCAGACCATTTCATGGGCTTCGATTTCAACTTTTGTTTTTTCCGATTTCTGCAATTAATAATTTGCATTAATTTATGCTCGCTTTAATAATCTGTTAACTGCGGATTGCACACTGGGAAGGCAGACAAAAGGCGATTGCATGCCGCACATCATCGGACTGCAGCCAGAGAAACTGTGGAAAGCAAACTGCGGAGCAAAAGGTTTATCAATGACTGCCCAGACGACACAGCCCAACAAATAGCCATCGTCCGATGCAACGGCGATGCAAATAAACTGCAACACTGTTTAGGGACTCCCACTCCCGGCTGCCCCCTCCGGTCGAAAACAATGTGCAGCATTCAAATGATTAAAACAGCTCCAAAATGCTGCAGCCATAGCCACACAGCCACACAGCCGCACAGCCATAGCTCCGTTCAGCCGGGCTCAAACAACGGCCACAAGAAGAGGCAGCAACACGAGGGGCAGCAACAGCAGCAGCAACAACAGCAACAACTGCACTGGCCAACAACTGACTGTGTGTGCGCCACGTTAATCTTTGAAAATCCGAGTGCTGTATGCGGTATTATGCGAAAATTTATCTGATTTAACACCTAATATACAATAACTTAATATGCAGTGTGCTCCAACACTTGCCCGAGCCGGGCGAGCCGGGCCTGCAGTCATCCACCAAAGCCGAGCCCCAGACTCCACTCCACTCCACCAGGCTGCCCTGCCCTCCCTCCCTTCTCATCCCTTCGCCATTGCTTTGATCACGGCTAGGGCTAGGCCAAGCACAGTGGAACTGATGCTCGAAAGAGCGCCGAAAAGTTAGCAAATGTGCCGAAACATTCCCTAACAGAATTTGGTATTCGCTTTCGATATGAATGTCCTTTAACTCTGCTTTCAGATGGAGTTAACCAGAAAAGAAATGATTTATCTTGCGAAAATGTATCTGATTTTCGACTGTTATATCGGATTAGTACTTTCACAATCTCTACGGCAGTCCACAATGATTTAACTCCTCGCAGTATTCCTTATTTTCAATGGAGTATTTACCTGGCTAAGCTGTTCTCCGTCCCACTGTATTTTAGCCCAGCAAAAACAACAACGGCAGACTGCAATGCTCAGCGCACATTTGGCGCCCAAAAAAGCTCCAACAATTGCGGCTGGACTTACTCCCCCCCTCCCGCACACAGATACACACACGCACGCAGAGCGATACCCACACACGGACAGGCAGGCAGCGAACACATATGCATGCACATTCACAGACGCACGCTTGCAGTGTCCGTGCCACATCCTCATCCCATTTCCTCTCGTCTCCGCCCTGTCCGTTCCACCCGTGTGCCTGTGCCTGAGCCTGTGCCTGCATCCGTGTGCGCTTCGAATGCTGCTGCTGCTCCCTGCTGCTGCTGGGTCTGGTATGCGGCGTTTGGAAAATGTGAATATGAACTGCATAAATCTTCCAGGGGCAACGGCGGACGAGGCGGCACTCTTTGCCACTGCGCCTACCCCACCGTCCACCATCCACCGTCCCAGCTCCCAGCACCCAACTCCCCTCTGACGATTCCCCATTCAAGGCTTTACGGCTTTTGAGCTTCGTACTCGGAGTTGACTCGCCAAAAAAAAAAAAACAAAAAGGAATAACAGGCGGCTCGGCCCGCTGGCGCTGGAGCGAGTCGGTCGGTCCTAGTCCGGCCAGAGAGATATATGGCCATAGGTAGTTGGAGCGCAAATGCGAATAGAATGTGGCGGCATCAAAGTTCAGCTCACTTACTCACCCGGCGATGATGGTCGGGGAAGGACGGGGCAGCACTCTGAAGGACCGATGGGTGGATGGGTCGATGGGTGGTTGGGTCCATGGCTCCATGGATGGGGGAGCTGCAGCGCTTTAGTTTGCTGCAGTTTTATGCCTCCGATCGGCAGTGGGGGGTGGAGACTGGACGGCGGGGTCTGGCCGGGTCATAACTCTCATATTATTATGCATTCATATCGCCATTTTAATCACACTCTCACACGCACACAGAGAAGCATGCAGCAGCAGCGGGGCAGCAGAATGGAAGCTGGGGGTGATATGGGGGATTAGGAGGATTGCTTTTCGATAGGGGTATTGGGACCGGACCCAGACCACAGCCTGTGAATGGAAGAGGCCAGCGGATGGACTGCTGGAACTTCAACTGATTCGAGCAACTGGAACATCTTTCTCTTGGCTATAATGATACGGAGCAATCGGGTTTCCGAGCCACTTCCACTGCTGGCAAGTGTCGCATCATCCATCCCATCCACTCTCTTCCACACTCTCCCCGCAGGATGTGTTGCAGGCCCCATACAATTTGTAGCAAAACAAATTCCAACTGTGCCGGAGTACCCCTACTCCGTGTGGAAGTAACACTTTGAGGCCCCCCAATGATTTATTACCCAATTTTACTGCCATGTTTTCTTAATTTCGCATTCGACATTTTCCGTGCACCTCCTTCTGGCATGCGCACCGCACCGCACCGCACTCCACTCCCCCGCCCTGCGGCACCGCCACCCACCCACCCCTAGGCAGAAGGGAGAGCGTGTACCGTTAGGCGGTGGATTGTAACTCAACGAAATAAAATAAAACACGCACCAAAGCACATTCATCCCTCGAGAAATATCGCTTATTTGGTCGGTAATAATTCTTGGGCTGTGCCAGGCCCAAGAACCCACCCCCACTGCCGCATAGTACGCCCCCCAGCCCCCCTCTCACACCACCCTCGCTCCAGGCACACTCGGAGTAAAACAAAAGGAATGCCAGGCGGCAGCATCTTCTGTTTCTGCTCCTGCTCCTCATCCTGTTGCCACGTGCGTGAGGCTGAGGCTGAGGCAGAAGGCGTGGAGCGCCGCAAGGAAAAAGTTTTGTGCGGCCAGCGAACGCAACTTGAGCAAGACGCATGGCCCCAGAAAGGGACAGAGACGGGCAGAGGCAGAGGGAGAAGGAGAAGGAGAGGTTGAAGCTGGAGACTCCGGCGTTGGCCAAAGGTGAAGTCGCCATAGAGAATCCAAAGAGCGGGAGCAAATTTTTCTCTCGTAGACACTTTTTACGAAATATTTCATCGAAATGTGTCCCTGGTGTAACATTTAATATTAAAGGTGGGCGGATGCGGTGGCTGTGGCGGCGGCGGGACGCACCGAGGAGGCGGACCCCATATAAATTAGCTTTATTTTCCGAGACATTTTGTTGCGAATAAAGCAGCGCCAGGAGAAAGTTTACAAAGCGAACCAAGGCATGGGCGACCAAGTGCTGGAGGGGGGGAGGAGAACGAAACCCAAAACCGAAAACTGAAAAAATGAAAAAGGGAAAGGAAAAGGAACAGGAACAGGGAAACAAACACCCAAGAAAGGCAAAGAATATAAAAGAAGAGGCCGCCAAATGAAGCGCGGACCCTCAGACCAAAGCAGACAACGAAGAAAGCCAAGCAGAGACCGCTAAAAACTTGAGCCAATAAATCACAAGTTAATTACAAGGCGCGTATTAACTCAAGGCAGTGCATCCACCCGACCGACCGCCCGCCCACCCACTCAGCCACCCCCCCTTCAAGCTACAAATTCCATAATTATATTTTATGCGATTTATTTGTTCCTCGTTGTCATGTCTGTTTGCCCAAAGATAATGCCAGGCTGCGACTGTGTGTCTCCCTGCCACTGTCTTCCTTGCTGCTTGCTACTTGTACTCTCCTCTCCCTCACCCTCTGCCCAACCGACTGTCGTCATGTGTTGAACCATCTTAATTGCCGAACTTTTCCCGATGGCTGTTGGGGTGGCTGGGGGCAGGAGTGGGTCGAGAAATGCGGGCCTGGGCGCAGAGCCATTCAAATCTCTCGAACCCTCCCAGCCTCGATTTATGTCTGGCAAATTTAATTGCGCCCCTCGCACTGGAGAACAAATCATATTAATTATTATGATTATGATTATTAATTTTATTGGTTACCCATCTGGATATGCTGGCTCCCGTTTGGCTTGTTCTCTGGATATCCGATATCTGATTGGTGATGGCAAGGCCGGAGATATACAATGAAAAAGTCTTAAATTTATCGTGGAAATAAACCTTTTCGTATACCTTTTACGCAGTTTTCTGGACATAGACTACGAGCAAATGGAGATTCAAGACCAAAGTTTATTTTTATAATCCTTGTTGTTGTTGTTGGGCGAACACAAATCGCCCCATTCGCACCCCAATCCCACGCTGATCACGCCCCCAATTAAAAATATATTTATTTAATTTGATTGCCTATTTACCATATTCATGATGTCACTTCCATGGCATCCCTCTCATAACTCGCCAAGTTTTCTTTTCCAAAAAGTTTCGTTTCGGACAAGTGCGTCCTGCCCGGGGCTGGGGGAGGGTGGAGAGCATTCATTGGCAGCTGCTCGACTCATCGGAATTTTCACTTTATAAGACAAAAGTTTTCATGGCCCTCTCTGGATGGCGTGTGGGCCTTTTCCTTTTGTTTCGTTTGGTTTCGTTTCGTTTTGTTTCTCTGTTTAATGTTTTTATTTACTTTTGTGTGTTTTTTGCAAGTAATTTACATATTTCCAGCCCACACCCGACCCCGACCCCCGACCACCGACGATCCATCTGGGCGCCCTCTCCATTTATTCATTAATTCAAAGTCCTGCGACATAAATTAGTTAACTTGGACTCAAACTCGAGTCTGGTGTTTCGCTCAAGAATTTTAATGTGGGGGGAACTCTGAACCCCAGGGGGGACGCAGAACTGACACATTTTTTTTGGGTGTGGGATGGGATGGCGAAGGCCTAGCATAAGCTGCGGTTCCTTTTGCCGAAGTGCATGTTCGCGGCAACAGAAAAAGCAACAGCCAACGGAAAACCAGCAACAATCGAAGCTCCGGCCGGACGGACGGACGGTGGTGCCAACTCAAGTAGAAAAATACTCGTACAATGCAATAATACAACAAAAAACGAAAAACAGACAACAGGAAAACCGAAACAGAAAAAAAAGCACATTGTAAAATGAAACAACGGGCGTGAGCATGAAAAGCGAACGAGAGTCCCAGCTCCAGCCCCAGTCCCAGGCTGGTCGGTGGATGGTTGGGCAAAGTTTTCCTTTCCTATTCTATGGTACTCCAGCTCTACTCTACTCTACGCTTCACGTTTTTTCCGCTCTCCGATCCGCTCGTTCCGTTCCTCTGTTTTGTTTGGGCTTCCAACAATCTTGAACATTTTGGCGCTGTCTTTGCCATGGAGAATGGAGAATGGGGAATGGGAATGGAGAATGGAGAATGTGGGCCGCAGGCGGAAACACCCAATACAAGTCACAGCTGGATTTATGTCATGCCTTTAATTGGCTGCTGTGCCGATGTCGAAGCCGATGCCCATGCCCAGACCCAACACCAGACCCAGCACCCACACCCAGACCCAATCCCAGACACAGACCAAGCACCAGCACCAGCCTCAGTCCTCCTCCTCCTCCTCCTTTTCCAAAAGCAACAATTCTCTGCCTTCATCCATTAGCTGGAAAATCGAGTTTTTTGCCCACTGAGTACCAGGACCAGAGCGAGGGGCAGACAGAGACAGCGACAGTACAGCGGGACTAAAAAACACAAGTGGCAATATTTCTGCCGGAGTCTGGGGGCCCAGTACTCGGGATTCTGGGCAGCAATTAAAACGAAATTTTTCTGCCCGCCGCCATCTTCGGGATTTCGCGATGGCAATTAAAAACGAATTTTGCGCGGCTTCATTAGGCGATGGCGGAGGCCCAGTTGAAGGCGGTATCCAGTTGCCGGCTTAAATATTCATATGAGCAATGATATAGGCGCGGGATATAGATATAGAAAGAGATACAGATGCGGATGAGGATGGGGATGCTGGCCATCAAGTGCCAGCTGTTGCGGGGGCCATTCGGCGAATTCAAATTAAATTCAATAAATTTTTGGAGTATTTTTTTGAGCACTTGCAGAAGTCAAACGGGCATCGAACGAAATATCAGCACTTGGTAAATGGGAGGCGGGTGAAGGGTTGGGCCGGGACTTGAGGCACAGAAGCCCAGTCAAGCCGAGTCGAGCCCGAGGCCGAGGCCGAGGCCGAGACCGAGTCGAGCCGTCTGTGCCCCACTTGCAATTTATGCGCTCCGGCGACAACATATGGTCACGTAAATTCATGCGACAATATACGATATGATGTCACACACACATGACTCGGTGCTTTATTTTTTATGCAAAGCGTTGTAGGGATTTTTTCTGTTTCGGTTTCGGTTTCGGTTTGCTCCCTTCTCCCATCTCCCCATCTCTTTTTTAATATGTGAGAAAAGACTTGAACGGAGTCCCAGCCAGCCCCAGGAGGAGGCGCTCCAGCCAGCGCAAAGAACCGAGTTGGGGCGAGGTCTGATTTACGAGAAACAGCCTGCCGCCATTCGCTTTGGCTTTAGTTAATAAGCGTGCCAGGCAAAGAGTAATACACACAATCACTCCGCCGGATAGCCCAACCTAAGTCTAAGAAAGATAGTATTGGAGATGAAACAGGCAAAAGAAAGAGCTATTGCCTGATAGTTTCGATTTTAAACGGGAGAGAATATCCTTCTCATCGAATGATATTTATTTCAATTTACATTGATGGATTTAGTTATTAATCTTACTCTAAGAAGAGTTCTACGACATACAAACGCCCTGAGTGGCTCTTTAAATGGGAAATAACTGTGGAGCTTCACTGAGAACCTGCACATGGAGCGAACCCCTTGTGGGAGCATCGAGAAATGTCACAATATTTTCCACATTTTCGGACCATGTCCCTGGCGCTCCAACCCCTTGGCGCACCTCATTCCTCAGCAACCTATTGGCTGGAAATTATTGCCCGCCCTGCAGCGTTTGGCAGAGTGTGAAATTGGCAAAGAGCAAAATGAAAAACTTTTGGCCAGCCAGAAAGGACACAGAGGAGTGGGTGGGTGGCAGCACGTTGGGGAAGTTTGCAGTTGTGGCCAGCCAACCCAGCCAACCCAGCCAGCCAGCCAGCCAAGTTCATAATTTCCGAAGAAGATTTCACAAAATATTAGTTAAACAAAACATAAACCAAAACCTTGCAGACGTTTGGTTTGTGCATACAAACGTGGGCTAAATCACCTAAAAGCATGCAACATAACTCACCAGACGCCAGCCAGCTCCTTGGCTCCCCAATGCACACAGCTCACACACACACACAAACACACATGAGAGGGTTATGGTGGAGAGGACAGCATCCCAAGAAGCGACGAAGCTCAACGTTTCCGTTTCCTCAAGCAGCACTCCAGCAGCAGCAGCAGCAGCAGCAGCAGCAGCAGCAGCAGCAGCGCCCTCTGCCACCCACTTTTAATGGCTCTGGCCGGGCACGGTGCTTGGGCGGTTGGGGATCGTCTTTTGCATGTGCAGGCTAAGTGAATCGGGAGTCTGAGACGGAGTCCGGAGCACGCATGGGGCTGGGAGAACGGCAACGACAACGCCAACGAGCAACAGCAGCAGCAAGGTTGACATTAGCGGGCACTGCGCACAACGAAACCCAATTAGAAGCAAGATATACGACACCAGAGCGAGGCGACGAAACAACATGCAAAATGGAGACCCTCGACGCAAGCGGGGCCATCCAAGATGACTGCTCCTGCCCCTGCCCCTGCTCCTGCTCCTGCCCCAAGTCCTCGTTCCCGTCCTGCTCCTTTTTCTGGTCCCTTTCAACAATGAAGCGTGTAATTACAAGCGTAAACGGCAGCCAAAGACTCGGCGGTGGGTGGACGGTGGTGGCGGGCCAAAAATCACACGACGAGAGCCATTTTTTGAAAAGGGTTGCGCCTGAGTTATGCCTGGCTGTGGTGGTGATGGAGGTGCTGCCTTGGGGGTGGTTCCACCTCCGGCAAGGTGGCACATACATACTCGTACTCGTACTCGTACGTACGCGTCGCAGCGCATAATTACTTTACAAGTTCATTATAAACCATCATAAATCTGGGCAGGAGCGAGAGGAGGCGACTACAGCTTACAATGGAAATGGAAATTTCAACTTTGGCACTTTCTTCTTCTCCCCGAACAGAGCCCTTCTCCCCCTCCTCCTTGCTGGGCACTTGCCCCACCCCGTTAAGCCGTAACTTCCTTGTCTGAGGGATGAGCGAAACAATGGCAAGTAATTCACTTGCGAAAATGTTATTGATTGCAAAAAAGGATGGGAGCAGAATCAACCATAGCTACAATGGAATAAGAAGGAATCAAATGTGGGGGGTGGAAAAATTAAAAAAGTATCCGTTGCAAAAGTTCTTCCAGAACTGAAGATATAATAAAAGATAGATGAAATAGGAACAGTTATATGCATAAATAATTATCTGTTTGCCAAACGATTTGCCCCACTGTATCTGTGCGTCGTTTGGCGTTTTGTTCGATTTGGTGCAAAAGCAATTTGAACATAAATCTTCCCAACGACAAACTCGCCGCACACACACACACGTACTTGGACACATCCTTACACTCACACTCTCACCAATACAGCCAAGCACATCCTCATGCGGGGGGGTGAGCCAGAGGAGAGGAGAGCAGACTGCAACTTTCGCAGTGGACGCGCAGGACTCGGATCCGGAATTGGCGTTGGTATCGGCATTGGTGACACGCAGACAGGAGGGGGGAAGAACTGCGACTGCAGCCTCGAAATTAACTGTTAGTTTCACACGTTCTAGCAGCCGGGAGAGGGGGCTTAAAAAAACAACAACAAATACGAAGAGGAAAAGAATTGTTGCTCTTAACTTTCACTTTTTCACAGTAGAAACAACAGACAGAGAGAGGAAAAGAAAGAAAAACGCAGCCGGGAAGCAGCTGCTGTGACCCCAAAAGACCGAACACAGACCCCAGCCAGAATTCGACACCCAGCCGAAGCGAATTGCCCCATCTCCTGCCCCCTCTCCTGCTCCACTGCAGGGCCAGGACTGGCTCTCGCTCGCTCTGCCTGCTCATGCGACTTGCACAGTCGGACGGACCATAAGTTTGTCGTTCAGTTGGGGCCAAATAAAAGTAAAAACTTCAAGTGCCAATTATGTGTGAAATTCCGACACTTTTCGCTTGTTTACTTTTATGTGCCCTTAATGAAGTTTCGGCTGCACCCACACCCACACCCACCCACCGCACAACCACCGAACACCCGCCTCGCCACACATGTGGGGAGTGCCCCTTTCACCTCAGACGGAGGACTGGCAGGGCTAATGGGTAATACGAGCTAAGGTGTTGCGCGATATTGGATGAGTGTGGAGTGGAGTGGATAGGATAATCGGAGCTTTCTACTGGCAGTTAGCCAAAGTTCGGCACCTACACCCGAAATTTGACTAAGCGAAGATGGGGAAAATTGTATCTTTTATGGAGTGCTTTTCCCTAATGATCAACACTCTGCTCTGGAATTAATCGGCCCTAAGAAGCAGTCGTCCCATTTCCAAGTTGAATCTTATCCACAAGTGAAACTACCAAGGCCAGAAAGAGATATGGAAAATGCATATTTTCCACGAATTATATTCAATACGCTGGAAATGATAAACTGATTTCCATTTATGCCCGAGCTTATCGCAATGTTGAGATTTATTCAGTCCTTGGCCATTCTGCGATTTCGAAGAGGCAATTAAAAACACATTCAAGGCGATTTTCTGGCTGGATAAGGGAGAAGAGGCCGCAGTAAAGCAGAGTCCCAAACGAGTGGGCGGGACAGATCAGATGAGGGGCGCGCACTCGCGTGCAATTAAAAGATACAGATACACGAAATGGCGCTGCAGCCGCCGTCCGATATGTATCTGCTCCTCATTCAGATGCCCCTGTCAGACACACTCGTAAACAATTCCATTCCAGCCAGAGTCTTATCGGAGTGGAGCGGAGCGGCAGCCATTTTCGTCATTCATAAACACTCGTACGAAGCGAAGCATTTCTTTGCCGGCAATCGGTAGTTAGATTTGACACTTGGCGCTGATTTGTACGAGTATTGGCCCGTTTTGGGTAAAGTGCGGAAATGTTGCACATTTCCGTTCCCGACCCGAGACCCGAGCAGAGCAGAGCAGAGCAGAGCCGCCATAACTCCAATCGATAATTATCGGGGGCAGACTCTGACGTCAGACCAGACCAGACCAGACCCATCCACCGAATCGTATCTATCCGGGCGAATTTGTGTGAGTTGTGAGTTGTGCGTTTTTAGTTTTTGTCTAATGAGCTCTGAAATCGAGAATATATGTATTCAGCGAGTGGCAGCGTCGCGTCGCGTCCGACTGGCCGGGGGCAGCATCGTCCAAATCGTCCTGCCTGCGATGCTCTCCGCAGATATGAAACAGCTTGACATCGTGCCACTTATTTATTTATTCGATGTCCGTCCGTCCGGTCCGGTCCGGTCCTATCCGATCCGATCCAAGTCCGATGCCGTCCACCGTCTCTGGCTGTGGATTTTGCGCTTTTGGCTCTGTACAGAAATCCCCCATTGAACAACTTCATCTTCTGGTAGTCACGCTCTGTCCGCATCTTCTTGAAATGCCTCTGCTGTGTTTCGTATTTGAACTGTTAAAATTTCGTCTTCGTATCTGTATCTGTATCTGTGAATGTATCTGTATCAGCATCAGTATCCGTGTCTGTATCTGTATCTCTATCGATGCGTTACGCCAGCTTTCGCTCGTCCGTGGCAGTGTCTGTGCTTCTATGGCTGTGTCTGTGTCTGTGTCTCTGAAGATGAAACTGGAAATGGAAATAGAACTTGAAACGGAGCCAAAATAGAGTCGTTGATTATTTTAATGATGACGCCGAGGTTAAAGCACGATGAGAAGGCGTTCCACACACATACACATACACACACATACACGGCCCTACATGGTTTGGGTCTTTGCAAGTATGGAAATGGCGTGTCGCGTTTAAATTTTTTTGGATCGCCCCCTAGGAGAAAGGGGTACGAAGGGCAGGGCAGGGCATCGTTCGCATCGTTCATTAATTGAGCTATTAAGATAAACCCACATCAAATGCCGCGTTCAGCTTCGTCGCGCTCTGGCTCTGGCCCTGGGCCTAGGGAGCTTGGACTTGGAGTTGGGGCACTGGGTCAGTCGGCTCCCTGCCCTGCCCTGCCATCATGATGGCATTATTATACAATTCACATTCAAAATAGAGACAATAAACCGTCAAATGTATTCATTCGAGCACAAATTTGGTTTTAATTGCCGTGACATGGCAGCCAAATTAAATTTGATAGACTGTCGAACGGGAAGACATTGAGGCCCTCAACGTGAAAGTGAAAACTTAAGAAAACTTGGGAAAATTACCCCCATTGTTGATTTGTATTGTTCAGTTGATTGGCATCTATCGGGAATGGAGTTTACCGAACAGGGATCGCTACCAGAAAGGGGTGCTGGGTATCTGCTTTCATCACCAGTCTCCTGGCTCCTCGCGGCTGCTGCTGCTCCCCCAAAATGTGGACAGTCCAACTGAATTGCATGCTCAACGGGCCCAGTCATAACTCAGAACCGAGCAGCCTGCTCTCTGGTCAGTGGCCCTGGGACTCGGCCAGGACCCGGCTACCTGTTGCAGCGTCAGCTACCGCAATCGCAATCCGCCAGCAACCGCCGCGGCAATGAATTATTTTAATGACGAGCGGGGCCCTGCGCATGCGTAAGAGAGGCCGCCATGTCGGGCCCAACCAAACCAGTTTCCAGTGTGCAGTTTGCAGTTCGCATGGGCCCGTTCCACTTCTCAGCTCATCAGATCATCGGGCGGCCATTGAGGGTTGCGCTTGCAAGCCACAATTACCAAAAATCGAGCATAAATCGGGCACATAAACTGTGCGTGAGGTTTAAGCCTGTTCGTTAAGCCGATTTTATCGGCGATCTGGCAGAAATTTCACCAACGGGGGGGCCCCTCTCGCAGGGTGAGTTTTCGGGGCACAATTACTCGTATGCTGGAGTACAATTTTGGGAGGCTGTACGCGCCACGAATCCCTCGATCAGATGGGAACCGATCCTTCATGCAACACATTCCGCATGGCACATCGTTTTGGCCCGGGTGCGGGCCATGGTGCACGGGGAGAGAGCATGGGCAAGAGGTTTCCCAGGCGACTTGGTGGCAGTCGAACTCTCAAGCCAAGTCGATTACCAAGTGCCACCTGCTCCTATATGGATGCAGTTGAAGTGCCTCCACTCACCTCCCCTCTCCTCACCACATTTCGGTTGTGCCACCGAAAAGCAATTAAGAACTGATTGCCCCCGCTCCAGCCAAGGATATTTGAGAAAAATTGAAAATGCGAATCCTTCGAGAAGCCGAAGGCAGGCAGGCGGCTTCGGGCCCACTGCGTGGCCAAAAGATACTGTTCGGGATGGGGTTGGGGGTGTGGGTGTGCCATGTGCACACCCTAAACGTGTATCTCAAAATTTGATAACCCCACACGCACTCACACAATTGCGACTTCAATTGCAATTCGGGCTGCAGTCTGCCGTTTGCCATCTGCAAATGCAGATGCATACAAACATACTTGCATATGTAGTATGTATGTATGTGCATCTGCTGTGTGCGTGTATCTCAAAGATTGCGTCCGTGTTCGTGCCTGCAATTGCAACTCAATTGCGCATTTGCCACCGCAAGCATCAATATCCCGCATAGGCATCGGCATAGGCACAGGCACAGGCATAGGGGGCCATAATCACGTCTGAACACAGATCTAAGGAAGCGGGCTCACCTTCCGCCAGCCAAGCCAACGCCTTTCCCCCGTACTCCCTGCGGCCAATTTAATTGACAGATTTAGTGGTCCTCGATTGGCAGTGCGGAAAATTAGTTTTCCGTCTCCCAGTAAACCTCAACCGACTTTCTGTGGCTTTTGTGCGTCGTCGTAGTCGTCGCATTTAATTGTTTTATAGACACTCCAATCCACTCTATAGAGGGGTGCAAGCACAATGTAGGTACATACATACATATGTACAACAGATTCCTATGTATAGCTAGAGAGACAAAGCAAGAGCCAGAGAGTGGATGTGTCTCCGTGTGTGTGTGTGTGTGTGTGTGTGTGTACATCATAGGCAAGGTGAAACACGCCCATGACAAACACGCACGAAAATAGATTTAATTAAATTGCGAATAAAATGCGTGAGGCAGGGGCTGGGTGTTCGATGGGTGGCATGGGTGGTGGGGGTGGCGGGGGTGTTTGAGAGACACATGTGTGCCAAACGGACCAATTAATCGATTCGCCATTGACTTCTCCTGTTCGGGCCCGAAAAGGGTTTCTCCCAAGTTCTTTCGCCTCTCCCCTCGTTTCCTGGAAGGGAACGCTCGAAAAAGGGGGAATCAATTTCCGGTTGATCCAAGTCATGGCACATCGCAGATAGATGGATTCCAGTTCCCGGTAATCTCCGCGCATCTAAATGTTGTGTCTTACAGATACCAGGAATACCAGGTCTTCGGTACCCCCCATAGAAATTCCAGCTAAGCAGGGTATTCCCCGTGCATCAAGATGGGTAGGGCTCCCATTTGCCCATTCGCTCCGCGAGAGGAATATCTGCTCGGAGATGGGGCTGTCCCGGGCAGGCGCGCGACGATGACAAAAACAAGAAATAAATTAGAGCAGGAGGAGGAGCAATGGGGCGGGAGAAACCGAAAAACGAAATCGAATTAAATATAAGTAGTCTTCCTCCCCACACAAACACACACAGCCGCACACACCACATACCACACATGCACACGCGTCGCTGCATCTGTGTCTGTGTCTGCATATGTATCTGTATCTGTATCTGTATCAGGGTATATAAATAGTTATAATAGAAGCATAGATCACACGTTGTGCCGCATGCAACATGGAGTCGCCGTCACCTGGAGATTTATTGCCGCTGGAAACGCTCTGAACAGGGGTGAGTCAGTCCGAGGGACACACACCCATGGCTGGAAAGAGAGGGCAGATACAGAGTGAGACGGAGAGATACATCTATCGCTTCGTTTCGTTTGGTTTCGTTTGGTTTCGTTTCGGTTCAAAGTTCGCTGCAAATGGGAGACACGTAAACTGTCAAAACTTTAAATCCCTCAGGAATTTAAGTTAAAAAATATAACACGTACTGAGGACTCGACACGGGCACAGCTGCTCGCCCAAACAGACGACTACGACAAAACCTTGAAAATGTATCTCCAGAATGGAGGAAGGAAGCATGCCCAGGGAGGCCCCAGCCCCACAGAAAACCAACTGGAAAAAAATAAATATTCTGGAAAAAGATTTCCACTTCTCTCTCTCTGCTGCTGCTGCGACTCCACCATCCACCATCCACCATCCAACCTCATTCCCATTCCCATTTCTCTCTCTCTCTCTCTGTCTGTCTCTTTCTGGCTCGTTTAAATTATCTACGAGAAATTTCGCGCCTTTCCATACAAAGTTTTATTGTGCCGCGCCCCCCGCTCGACCCGACCCCACACATACCAGCATTTAAATTATGTACTTAGAAATACACAAAAATTTTCCAAAAGTCTACAAAAGAAAATGGCACAGCACAGCACAGCAGGACGCAGATGAAGAAGAAGAAGAAGAGACGAGAGCCAAAGAAGCAAAATGAATTTCGCACTTTTTCGCATAATAAATTTGGAAACTTGGCCAGCGCGATGGAAAAAAATCCAAGCGGGAGAGGAAAAGCGAAGAAAAGTAGGGGCAAACCAAAGTTTCGTAAAAAGTTTATTTTTGCATATACAAGGCATGGCAGGGCAAGGGCAAGGGCCGCGGGGCGGCCATCTGAATACTCGGCCGCCGAGTGACAAATTCCATTTAAAATTGTCGAGCACAGCTCACGTACTCCACTGCCAGCAGTGGCAGCCTCTTCCCTGGCCGCTCCACAGTAAGATGAAACTTTTGCTGAAAACCTCCGCGTGATGGATACCCCAGGAGGAGTAGCGTAGCAACAGCAGCAGCAGCAGCAGTGGAGCGGGTGGGATTTAAGTTAATCAGCAAACAAAACAGGTTTAGTGCTAAATAAATTTATTTATGCATTCGCCGCTTTTCGACGCTATTTCTTTATTTTGTACTCTCGACAGGGATTGGACGAAATAAATCTAAAGTAACTGCTAAAATGTATCTAATATGGCTTAATCTTATCCACCTCTTATCACCATTTTAATGAATGAATAAATACAATGGATTATTCATTTTACACATGCACATTCGTACAACCAATATGCTGAGAAAGCTTACGTATGTTACTTGGCAAGTGATTCGGACTTGTCCCTGGCAGTTTTCTCGCACCTTAAATTGCTGCATCACATTATACATTTTCGTATCTACATCAATATGCACATAGATACTCGTACGGGCACATGGATACATATGTACATATATGGATATATATATATATATATGTAGATGATAATTTCTTTGTTGGATGCTGGCAATTTTATTTTCACATCATTTTTATTGTCTATAAAAAATTTTCGCCATTTATTTAACGTAAGTCTGTCGCACACTAACACACACACAAGTGCACTCGACGCACACACACATTCACATGCAAGTGTAATAATCGGGCTCGTGCGTGTGTGTGCGAGAGTGAAAGATAAATGCGTTTTCACTTTATGACTTTCGTGTCGGCATAAATTTGTTAATACCTTTAGGCCAAATTTATAACATAATAAATGCTCATAATATTTAACTTAACATTGCGCCCAGGCTCCGGCTCAGGCCCTGGGCCAGCACCAGCCCAGGCCCAGGCCCAGACTCGGAGAAAGAGACTCGGAATTCAAAATGCGAAAGTTAACATTGTCCGTCCGTCCGTCCTTTAGTCCGTGGCGAGGCGGAAGCGGAGAGTAAATTCTGATAAAATCAGACATGGTCTGGTTCTGCTTTTGCCTCTGATGCAGAGACAGAGACAGATACAGCCTATGGATGGATAGAAAGAAAGAGAGAGAGTGCGAGCGAGCGAGTGCCTTGCAACACACACGAAATTGAGTTATTGCACTGGAAGGCAAATTAAACTTCATAAATATTTAAAATCAGAGATTAAACACGGCAGCACCGACTGCATGTTGATGAGACTCAATCCCTGTCCCTGTCCGTGTCCCTGTCCGTATCCCTGTCTGTGTCCATGTCGGACCCAGGTTGCCAATTAAACGGGCATTATCTGGCATAACTGCAGTTTAAGTAGCCAACTCTTCCTATACCCCGTTGCGGAGTGCTCGCACGTTTCTCCTTTTCATTTTAATGTTGTAGCAATGACAGTCAGCAACAGCAGCAGCAGCAACAGCAGCAGCAACATCAGCCTGCCACAGCAGCAAACGATCAATTTAAAGTAACGATCTCGGCAAAGAAACAAAAACCACAAACCACAAGCCGCAAATGCAACTGGAAAATGGCAATACTCGTAAAAATGAAATGTATTTTTTGCAGTTGAGGTCTCTGCTGCTGGAGATCTCCTTTCCTTTCCCCTGGCTTGGCTGCAATTGCTGGATGTTACTGCCTACGTCCGTGCTGCTTGATGATCGTTTCAATTTAAGTTCGGGCTGCAAAAAAGGAGAATTTATATTTACGACATTAGGCCAAACAACAGCACAAATGTTGAGCAGCTTGTTGCAGTTTCTCAATTTTATTTGCCCGCCAAAATCTCGAAAACTGTTCAGGATCTCTTCTTAGATATATGAACACATATATGTACGAGTTTATATATATCGGTTTTCCGGCTTACTAATCAACGCACATCCCATGCGGACTTTTTTTGATGTACGCGAACAGAAATTTCGTAGATAAACTTTGTCAATGTTTAAATTATACAGATGTGTAGATGTATATTCACTTGTGAGCCTTACTAACATTCCCATCCATCTTCTCCAGGTACAAATGGTCTGCGAAGACGCGGCCGACAGACATACACCCGCTACCAGACGCTTGAGCTGGAGAAGGAGTTCCACACGAATCACTATCTGACCCGCAGACGGAGAATCGAGATGGCGCACGCCCTCTGCCTGACGGAGCGACAGATCAAGATCTGGTTCCAGAACAGGCGGATGAAGTTGAAAAAGGAAATACAGGCGATCAAGGAGCTGAACGAGCAGGAGAAGCAGGCGCAGGCGCAAAAGGCTGCGGCGGCAGCAGCCGCGGCGGCGGCCGTCCAGGGCGGGCACTTAGACCAGAATTAGGCGGAATTACAAAATACAAATACAAAGCAACTCTATATTGTAACAAAAGAACTATTTACTTAAATGAATAATATTTAAATATTTCGATGGTAATGTGCGAATACGAAACTAAACTAAAGGAAATATTTCAAGCGTTTGAGCAGCAACCGAAAATACGTAAAACAAAACTACAAACTAATTAAATAGAGTAAGTAAATAAAAGTAGTGGAAGAGCGCAACGCAGGCGGATTACAAACCTACTTAGAAGTAAAAATAAAAAATAAAAACTAAAAACTAAAAATTAAATTAAACGAGAACGAACACAAATTTAATTTAGTTTCAAACAAACAAGATTCGCGGACATTGGACATTGATTCGCGGCGTAAGATTATGTTTATGACAAATACGTCGAAGATCTTTCCAAATTCAAGACCCCTGCCCCGCCCACCCCTTTGTTGCTTACTGGTATGTTTAAATTATGTTTCGCAAAAATACTCAAAACAAACAACAAAAAAAAAAAACAAAAATCTATAAAATTACGAATAAAAATGTTGAAAGAAAGCAAAGTTCTGTTGATATGAATTTTTTGGTAACAACAAGTTTTAAACCAATTTAAAGATATGTAACAAAAGGAAACGAAAACAAAAACAAAAATGAATGGAAAGAAAAGAAAGGAAAAGAAACCTATTAAAATGTAACTTAAATATAAATAGAATTTGTTAGCAAAGTAAAATATTACGAGAGGGGAAACCGAAGAGCGAAGAGGAGCGTATTGGAGGATACGGATACTCGTACAATATTTGAATGTGTATAGTTTGTGCTTATGGAATAAAATTAATGCAATTTTAGTTAACTCTGTTTATTTTTAAACGAATTTGTTTAGTTCTCGCTTAGACGACTAAACTGAAGCTGTTTCTTTAAGTAATGTGTAGTGTTTTTAACTCTTAAATTAAATTAATTCCTAATTTTATTATTATGTTTAGTTTAATGACAAAGCGTTTATGAGATTATCCGACAGTAGCCCCGAGAAGGAGAACGACAAATCGTTTGCCCTGGCAAACGCAAATAAATTATTGGTTTTGAAAAAATCTAAAAAACAAAGAGAAAACGAATTCGAATTCGATTATTGTGTTATTATTATTATTATTGTTTTAGTTTTGCCCTTTTGTTTTTCTCGATTTGTTTCTCTCGTCTCTGCATAGAGCATAAAACCAGAGACCAGGGTGTTTGAAAAATATGAGTTCGCGGGCTCGTTTTGTTTTCCCGCTCGTATGCGAAATTGCTTTTGATCTCGTTGCGTTAATTGATCGTAAGTTGTATGCTATAGAGAGATACGATACCCATACCCACACCCATACCGATAAGGATAACGATACCGAGATTCTTACCAATATATAGTTTAGTGGATCCAACGAGCTGTGCTCGAACCAAGCCACAAGATACATCTCCCACGGCGTGTATCGAGTCTTCGTCTTTCAGTTCAGTTTGGGTAACTTATCCCCAACTTATCCCCCTTATTGCGGGTTATCTCCGAAAGAAAACCTACACAAGATGTATACGTAATTAGAGCCTAAGATTCGAAAATAGATATACACATATGCAGATCTTGATATATACACATATACATATATATATTTATGTATTTACGTGGAAATCGAGTATAAATGGACAAACAATAAGAGAGAAAATATCTGCGAAACGGAAACAGATGCAAATACGTAACTATGAATTAAGTTAAATGTTATAGATTTTAAATGCAAAGGCGGCGGCAGCGGCAGCGGCAGAGGCAAACGCCAACGCCAACGCAGATGCAACCGAAATACGTTGATGTATACATACACTGAAAAAAAAACAAAACAAAACAAAACAAAAAAAAAAAAGATGAGCAGCGTGGATCGAGAGGGTATTCCATTCCCCGCCACCGCAAACCCAAGAATAGACGCTAAAATACAATATTTACAGATTTAAATGTGGATTATCGTAGCAACAGATATACGTAAATAGTAACAGTAACTAAAAGGAGACTCGCAGATGTCTTGAATATACATACATACATACCTACATATGTACGTAATCGTATGTAGTACTACCCATACCCCCCTTACCAACTACCTAAGAATGTAATAATACCACGTACTAGACGTACGTACGTAATTTCTAGTGGCTTTTACTTTAATCTCCGACCCGCAGACAGACGGAGGCCGAAAAGTTAGTTGAGACACTTTGTCTCCTTAATATGTATTTCCATCAGACCTACCTACAACTTCTTTGCAGTTACATTTTCTACTTGAACTCTTCCCCCTCATGCGGGGGGTCCTTGATCTCCGATCGCTCGGACCCCGCCAACTCCGTTTATACTTAACCTACTCGTATGTAACTCTAATTTAAAGCCATTCTATGCTAGCTCTGTAAGTTGTAAATTATCAATATAAACTATACGTATAAAAGAACAAACACAAAACAAAACAGCAACCAGTGAGAATGTGGAAATGAACAAATAAATTAAACAAAACGATTTAAACTATTTTTGATTCAATGTTTGGCTTTCCTTAGCTGGAAATGGCAAGAAGGATCAGAATCCTGATGATGGGCGGGCATAAGCTGTCTGAATATACATATATAGCGGAGATAAATTCGTAGGAAGCCCGCGATTTCATACCTGTCGTTGCTTTGGCTGTACACACTTTTGCTTCTGAAGCGGGATGATCTCGTCGGGATTTGCATGGAGTAGGAACTAGAGCTGGCTGCTGCCCTTTCGTTCAGCATATTTGCTTTTTGCTTTTAAACCTTTGCTCTCCTGCGGGTTAAAGTTTAAAAATTCATAAGCCAAGCAGCAGCGTAGAGTGGGGCGACTTCATGTTGTTAATCAAATGCATCGCATAGACTTGGCGGATCATTTATATCATTTTTATCTCTCTACGTCAATGTGCATTGACGACGACTCCCTCGTCACTAATTTCGTTGCATCTTCGTGAGTTCTACGCTTGGGATAAGTTAGGAGGAGCCATAAAATTGATGGAAAGCCTTAAAATGTGTGTTACTTGGATGGTGAATCTATCTAGTTGCAAAGCTTGCTTAAGTTAGTGTAGAAAAAAGCTAAACAACAGATTCCTAATTTTATTTCTGCGCCATCTTTTTAATTTTTTTAATAATTTCCAATTGTGGGGCTATAACTGTTATCGTAATATACATATATAATAAAACATATTAAAGTAGTAAAAGTTCTCGAAGCTCAACAAAAATAGTACTTATTGTATATCTCATCCAAATTTAGTCCTCAAATGTAGTCTCCTTTATTAACGAATTCAAACCAAATCCGGAAATAAGCAAACATATAAACGTTACAATATATTTTTTTAATTTTCACGGAATGCGAAAGGTTGCGCAACAAGTTTTACCAAATGTTGCGCAGTATGTTTTAGCAGCATGCTGCAGGAAACTTAACGAATGTTGCGAAGCGCCACTGTGAAAATCTATGTGATGGTAAGTTACCATAGTAACGGTATTTCTTTAATAGGATTATAAATCACCTACCCTAGCCGACATAAACAATTAAATATTATACGACAAGCGACAGCTCTCAAGGCGTTCTCTGTAGCAAGTATAAATACTTAAGAATTCAAATTAGAAACATTTGAAAAGTTTGAATTTGAATTTTGAATTTAACGACCATTGAGGCGCGGCGCCATTCACAGCGGTTTCCATTCATATTTTAAAATTGTATTTTAAGTTAACATGTTACGCTGTTATTATGTTATGTTAAGTTAACAGGTTATATGTTAATGTAATGTTAGCCAGCGAAAATGTCATAAAAAAGGGTCACACTCAGCGGATGCGATTTAGCGCACAAAAATACCGAAAAGCGAAGAAGAAGACCGTTCTGCCAGCGCGCGCCAGCCCAATTCGGTCATCAGATTAGAGCTGGAAAAACATCGATGTTTGCCACCATCGAATTTTTCGATGTTTTAGGACGAAGACATCGATTATAATCGATTATCGACATAAAAAATACAAAAATTTGTTTGCGGCTTAAACTTTTAATTGAGATCTGATAGGAAGCTGTTTTCCAAAATCCAAATGTTTGTTAATGGAATAATAGGATACATATTCAAGCTTCAAAAGATATGAGCAATATGGTTTTACGGTGGTTTGTTTGTTCTTGGCTGAGGCTAACCTACACGTACCTCTTGATTTCAAGTATTCTTGTAAAAAAAAGGATATTTTCCATGGTCAAAAAAGTGGGCAAAACAGTCTTTACAGTATTTAGCGCTTAGCCAATCTTAAAATTTGTTTCATTTTCTGATGATCAGATTCTGCCTCGAACTGGAGGGAAGATCTCCTGTCAGTGGCCGAGGAATCGGCCGCGGAACCTTGTTCCGGATATCCTCGGATATACTATACGCTGGGCCGCAACGAATGGGGCGTCATCTTGTGCTCCTCGTCCAGGCCGTACTTGAAGAAGTGCCTCACACAAAACACCAACTGCCCGTCTCTGGGCGGTACTCGACGAAGTTTCGTATCGTTCTCGTCGCAGTCACGACGCAGCTTTCCCTCCCAATTAATTTCGATCAGACGCTGCGCATCCTTCACAGCCACAGGCTGGGTCTGGGTCTTGTCCACGGGCCATACCTGCTCGAGGGTGACTTGTGCCTCACGATTCAGGCCTGGTTGATAGTCAGCCTCTTCTCACCGTCCGGATAAATGATGATCTCCTTGTTACGGAAGTAAACTGCAGTGAGAGAGAATAGTTCCTAGCGGATGCTGCTTGCATGGCTCCTCCCCAATCACTACCAATCTCGTCCAGATTCAGACCAGCCACGCCCATTTCCTTGGCAAAGAACACAGTGCCACAGCCCTAGCGTCCAATGGTGAAATTGGGCACCACACAGGACCCATCCTCGGCCAGGTAGGACTTGAGATCATCCAACGAGGGTATCGTGTAGGTGTAGTAGCCCTTATTTTTTAACAGCGCATGGCCCGCATTTCCACTGTTTAGGAGGATGCCGTACACGTTTATAGCCGTCGGCACTGTGCCGTACACAGTTTGATGCGGCGGCCTGTTGCGAAATGTGGTCGGCCTCACCCGAATCTCCACTCGACGTCACATCGAAATCGTCGTCGCTACTTACATTCTTGAATACGGTGACTGGCACCGGAGCGTAATCATTTTGCGGTCGTCCACAGACGCACACACACACGTAACTATGCTCATATGTCGGGCTGTTGCTCCATTTAACTACAGGTTAGGTTACTACTGTTACTAGATAGTTACTAAGTTAACGTTACTTTACGTAGTTGCTGTACGTAGTTAGTTTCAGCATTTAAGCTAGCTTAAGCGCTTTGGCGCGCCGCTTCCACACACACACAAACACACATATCATAACGGATCTTTCACTAGGGCTGGATCGTTGCCGAAACGATAGTATCGATATAAATTTTTAAATTAGATTTATTTAAATTGCAATTGAGATGGATCTCACGAGATGAGATAGTCATGACTAAAGTTATAGAAGTCCTTCTATAACTACAGCTCCTGATAAGGATTGGTAAGGACCTAAACTGGACCTAGACGTACAAAAATCGATAGTGTTGTGTTCGTATCGATAGCAAAGCTAGGGCTGCACAAACCGTGCACGGACAAATACACAAACCCCCCGCCCCGTTTGTCCCATGTTTTACCTCTTCATATCATTTAAACAAGTGGAATTTAACGCATAGCAGATGTGAAAATCGGCTATGTCAATTTGGTATCGTGTCTCACATATTTTCGAAATGAAAAGTTTGTAATAATATTAGACGAGTATCATATAATTAATATATGTATTTATTTTTGCAGACTTTTCTACCCGTACCGAAATGGAAGGTACTTGTAATAGCTGCATTCAACTTGCAGGGCACTATTTATACATTCGTGCGGTAAGTTTGCCTCTGGTCTACTCTGGTAATACATCAATAGTCATCTATTTTTGTCCTTTTGACAGGTGCCAGTTACACAGGAGTCCTGCGTAGGTGCGAGGAAAATCAACTCGGCTCTAGACCTTGTAGTAAAACAAGTAATAAAAAAGGAATATTCAAACCACCTCGTGCCAATAGTGTCCGACCACTGTCCTGTAAACTTGGCTGGCATGTCCGAAGCCTCCAAAGCGTTACCGATTCGGCATTTCATCGGATCCCTTAAAACTCTATGCAGTGCACAGCAGGAGATTGGAGCTTCTGAAGGACCCAATATATTATATAGCCCGTGTGGTTGGGCTTATGCTTATGTAACCACTCCAAAAGCATACAGCAATAACGCGTAATAAACACAACAAATTGTGTTCAATTTTTTTCCAACTTTTCAATTTATATAAAACTGCATGCAGAGTACAGTTAGAAATTCATAGAATACCAAAAGTGCCAGCCAGTGACCAGAACACCGATGGATATGCAGCTAGGCGCCATGCTGCACGTGTACAAGGGGGAGTGGCGTCTGCCGACCATTGACTTTGAATGTTTACGTGCACTGGTAGGTTCAGTTGCATCATTTCACACACAGCACGCGTATTATCTATCGAGATCAATGAATCAAACTCTTACCATTTCTGTAGCAGTGTCTTCTGCGATTCACCCGCTGTCCAATGGACGTGGAAACGAATGCGAATCCCCTTCACTCTGGAGCTGGAAAGTTGCCCTATCTGCAGATTGGCAAATGACAAATTCGTGGGCTACGGTAAAATAAAGCGCGTGCTGGATATTGAGGTGAGTGCACACAGAACGGAGTACGATATTGCCTACTCATTGACAAAAAATTCTTCGGCGAATATTATGAACTGATCCAGGTTTCGACTTTCACTTTCTTCAGGGCGAAATTTAATGCAAATCCTCTTGCCACTCAATTACGTTCGGGGTGCAGCAGATTCGACTTTGGGAACATCGAACTGCTAAAATATAAAATGGGACTGGAACTAAAGCTTGGACTTTTAATGTGCCCGCAACTGTTGTATTAAATTCAATCGAGCTGCTCTCACACCTAAATCAATTCCAATCTGACGCTCTTTAAGCTTCGAGATTATTGTACGAGTATCAATCGCACAATCGCACGCTAAAGCGTGTGTTGAGTCAGTTCGATTTTTGAGCTCGGTCGGATCCGTTCAATGTTCGTTAACGCGTGCTGTCCGATGGAATTCATATCAACACGCATTTAACACAAACAATACATACATTTAGGGGAGTAGTGATTGTTGTGCACATAGAAATCATCTACAAAGCGGAAAGAATGCAGCTTAAATCGATTTTATCGAATTTATTGTGTTTATGGGCGGTGGTGACGTTGGGGCCCAGAGCAAGTGAGTAAAGTTCGAAATGATAATAGGAACCAGACGAAAATAAACATATACTATGTGCCGAGTATGCACCATGTATGCTGCTTATACCTACAAGTACGAGTATAGTACACAATGCACACTCACAACCTCTCTGAGAACGTTCTCTCTGAGAACGTCTTCCAGCATGTTGGACGATGCTAAAACAAGATTTGAGCCGGTTCCTCTTGAGATCTCTCGCTCTCTCTCTCTCTCTCCCTGCTTGTATTATTCCTCCGGTCTATCTGAAACGTATAATTGAAAGTGATAGGAATATTCATATGAACAAGAAGCAATGGTAAATTACGTAAAACAATTGAAACTTTGTATGTATTTATGTTGTTATCAGTACGAAGTATCCGGCGGAGCTTCCCATAATTTTCGCGAAACTGTTCTGCGCTTTCAATTTTGTTGTATCTTCAAAATTGTGGGTGAGATGGGCAGATAGGTATATATGTACTTAAAAATATACATATATGTACAGACTTTATGGGGTAGCATACGCTTCCTCTTTTACTACTACCCAAATGTAATATACCACTTTACTTTTGAGTGCTACGTAGATATGTATGTATGTATATTCAAACACTTTAAATATGCAATGTTTTTTATTTTCGAACGTATGTATGTATATATCCATATATACGTTTATATCCAATGCAAAACAAAGTTTAATCAGAAACAGTTTCTATTATCCAAGAGTATCTAATGGTCCAAATAATTCATAATACTTGTAAATCGGAACTTTATTGCAATTTAATACCTTCTTTTGCATATGTATCTCCATATAGTAAACGCCGAATGTTCGACTTCCCAGTTTGAGTGCGACAATGGCAGCTGCATATCGCAATTCGACGTCTGCAACGGCGTGAAGAACTGCCCAGACGGATCGGACGAGACACCGCTGATGTGTATCTCCCAGCGACAGCACTGTTCGAAGCCCTACTTCCAATGTAGCTACGGGGCGTGCGTCATAGGCACAGCAGGATGCAACGGAGACAACGATTGCGCGGATGGCTCGGATGAAACGCTGCTGCGATGTGGCAACGAAGACGATTTGCGACAGTTCGACCGCCGTTTGCAGGGAAATTGTCAGTGAGTAGAAGACTTATCTGCGGCCTTAATGGGGAGTTTCACTTGCCAGTTGCCCAATCTTGCAGAGACGACGAGATCAAGTGCCCATCTGGCATTTGCCTGGACAAGAGCAGGTCTCTCTGCGACGGCAAGGACGACTGTGGAGACGGCACCGGGTTCGATGAGTCGGTGGAATTGTGCGGGCACGTAGAGTGTCCGGGCTACTCCTTCAAGTGCGGCACTGGCGGCTGCATTTCCGGAGCACTAAGCTGCAATGGAGAGAACGATTGCTTCGATGGATCGGACGAGGCCCCTCTGCTGTGCAATACCACCAAGAAGGTGACGTCGCCTACTTCTGGCACCATACCGTTGGAGCAGCTAGGCTGCCCCTTGCCGCTGGGAGACGAACGCCCCATTCTGAAGGACCACCATGGTCGTGTTCTGCCCCCGCCGATCACCAGGGCCACGGTCTACTTCTCCTGCCATCCTGGCTTCATATTGGTGGGCGACGAGTCCAGTCACTGCGCCAACAGAAAGTGGAGTTCCGAGACAGAGCCGAAGTGCGTGAGTGAGTAGCCCCAGATCCCCGTCCTGCCGAGTTCAACTCTTGAGCGCCTTCTCCGCTTTCCCCTGCAGAATACTGCGACTCCAAGGGCGAGTTCGATGGGTACTCCACCAAGGCCATATGCACTTCCGCTGGACAGAACATCGACTGCAGTCAGCGCTATCATCCGCCCGGCACTGAGGTGAAGTTTGTGTGTGCCACCGGCTTTCAGACGCTCAGCACCACCCTCCCGGATATGAAGTGTATGAAGGGGGGGTACTGGAACCGGCAGCGGCAACGCTGCGACCAGGAGTGTGGCCAGATAGCCACGCCCACCAAGAGCTTCTCGGCCAACGGGTACACCATCAACAACACGGTGGTCCCGTGGCATGTGGGCCTCTACGTCTGGCACAATGAGAAGAACTACAACTTCAAGTGTGGCGGCTCGCTGCTCACCCCGGACCTCATTATCACCGCTGCCCATTGCGTGTACGATGAAGCGGCACGAGGAGCCTACAGTTTTGACACGTTCCGCGTGATAGCGGCCAAGTTTTATCGGAACTATAACAAAACTACTAGCGACGACCGCTGGCAGAACGTGCGGGACATTATCATAGCACCGTACGTATGGTGCAGATAAGCTCTCGCAGATGTTACCTCACCTTGCCACATTGTTTATTGCAGTGGCTACAAGGGCAGGACGGACAACTACTACAACGATCTGGCCCTGCTAGTTCTGGCTGAGCCCTTCGAGCTCAGCAACGTCATTCGGCCCATCTGCGTACATTTCTCGAAATTTGCCGAGAGGGAGACTATCAACAACGAAGTGCAGGGAAAATTCGCTGGCTGGAGCATCGAGGACAAGCGCGAGCTGCAGTTTGTGCCGGCAGTGTCAAAGATGAACTCCGTGTGCCTGCAAAATCTCCGCGACATTCATCCGGACAAGTTTTGCATCTTCACGCAGGGAAAGTCGCTGGCGTGCCAGGGCGACAGTGGCGGCGGATTCACCGCCGTCCGCCAGTCCAACGCATTCTCCCGTGACACCTCTCGCCATTTCCTGTACGGCGTCATCAGCAACGCACCCAATGCAGACCAGTGCGCCCACAGTCTGACGTTACTGACCAACATCCAGTACTTTGAGGAAATAATCACCACAGCGATCAAAACTAGCATAAATACCAGATCCTGAGCGCAGAGTTCTCGGCTGTGACCAGGCTAGACTAGGGCATATCCATTCCAGGATATTTATATACCTACGATTATTTTGCTTAAGCCTAAAGTAAAACTAGTCCCAAAAGAAAATGAACACTTGCACAATTATTCCACGAATAGACAATTGGAATTAATAATTTAAATAGTGTATAAATGTTGTTGATATTCTGAAAATGATCGATCCCTTAAGTGCACTCAACCTTAGCAACGATTGTTATTGATTGATGAGATGTATCTAGTTCTTGGTTTTAGCTGATTCTCGGATGTTGAACTTGGGCACACGATCCTTCCTGGCCAATATCTTGTTGGAGTTGTCCTCTATATTAATGGTGCTGATAATCAGATTGACACGTCGCTCTATAACGCCAATGAACAGCTTCACATTGTGGACTGTTAGGAAGGTCTTGGTGCTGAGCACGTTGAGGATGGGGGCGTCGTCGCAGGCCAATTGTCTGGGAATGGTTTCCACTCAGTTACAGATCTGGAGTAGTCCTAAAGTCTCACCTGAATATATCCTCGATCCCCTTAAGCAGCTGCTCCAGTCTGATGCTCAGGGTTTGCTTCTTTTCGCTGGTCTCCTTTGCCAGTTGTTCAATGCGATCCTGCTCTGCATTTAAATAGTCCAACGCCTCGGTCTTCAGCTTCAATTCCTTCTCGGTCTGTTCCGATTTTTGTCGTTCTAGGGTAAGTGTCTAAGGTCAAGTGTCTGCATATATTTTCCCAAATAACGTATGACCCACCTATTTCGTCGGTTAATTCTTGCGTGGAATCGTTCAACACCTCCACCTCGTGACTTAGCTCATTCACGTAATTGAAGAGAGCGAAGTTCTCATCCTCTTGGCGCTTAAACTGAGCCACCAAGCGGTCTGCATCGTCTTCGCCATACAACTGCTTGATCTTCTCAATTATCTCCTTGTATTCGAAAAGTTGTCGCTCATAGTTCTGCTTTTGATTCTGCTTCTTGTCCAACTCTCGCTGCTCCAACTCCGGATTGAGTCGCTTTTGTCCCTTGATGTCGAAAAACTTCTGCAACTTGGCATCATGCTCTAGACGCCTCTGCATCTCCCGCATCTCTTGGATGTGCATAACCTTGTCGTTCTCATTGCGGTCCTTTAGAAGGGAAAGCTTTCCGCAAAGTTCTTCGCGCTGATCGAAGGCCAGCGTGGATTGGTCAATTAAGTCCATTATGAATTTCTTACCCTCATTGAACTGAGTGACCATCGCTTGCCACATGTCGTTGAAATTCGCCCTGCAGCAATAGACACAAGTTAAAGGCTCTGTGAGGATATTCCTATTCCTCCCGCGGGTCTTACCGATCCTGCAGCATATGGTTAATGGCATCTCGCATTTTGCTGTTCTCTGTAAGAACATCGCTGCACTTCTTGTTGACCACATCCAGACGGTTCTCCAGCTTGACGACGCTCTTTTGGACCTTGCAAATTGTGTCCTTGTAGCAATTGTCGGGCACCTCGTTGCGACGAAGGCTGTCGATTTCCTTTTCCATTTTCCGAATGTGACCCTCTAGCTCCCACAGATTGGTTCGCTCGTTCTGAAGCACCCTCTGCAGGTCCGTCTGCTGTCTCTGCAGTGTTCCCAGATGCCGTTCCTTCTGCAATTAGAGTACTGCTTGGTAAATTATCGCTCCCCATCGATTCGACTACCACCCACATTTGTGTTCCTCCGAGCGTGAGTTCCTCCCTCCAACGTCTTGATCTCCTCCTTCAGCTTCTGGTGCTCCGCCTGGAGAACGTTTATCATATGGTTCTGCTTCTTCAGTCGCTTGGCCTTCTCCTCCAGCAGGCCGCGAAGATCGAGCTGAAGCGATCGATGTTGTCGCTGCAGCCTCAGCAACTCTGCTGTGGCCAATTGGTCAAGTTCGCTGTGGTCAGCCATATTGGTCGGATGCACAAAGTACGAGTATTCAAACGACCTATCCTTGATAATCGTAAACTTTTGTATCTATTGATTTTAATTGTAAACAGCCCTGCTGCAGTATTGTCGCTTAGTTACGGCTCATAGTTGGCGCCATTCCCTTCCACATATTAATATTTCAATATTCGAATGTACGTTTATTTTTATTTTTACGTGTACTGACATGTTAAAGTTGAATTTGTTTGCAGTTAAATATTAGCTTAAGAACGAGAAGGAACGCTGTGAGTCGCTGCTGTGACTCTACTTATGAGCTATGAGCTATATGTACATATGTGGAATTTTAAAATAGTTTACATTTTTTTGCTACAGCTGTCATTTACATCTACAATGTATATTATACATCTAAAATGTATATTCTACTTCTAAAATGTAGATTATACTTGTACAATGCACAGGGCATAGGGGCGGGGTAGGCAATTGAAACCTAATATCTTAAAAGTTGTGGATTCTCCACATATTCTCTAGTTGTGGAGCTTTAGAAGCGAATATTTTAAAATAACCTCGTAACACTGTGATGACAGGAGTAATATCACGGATACAAGACAAGGTCTCTGATATAACGAGGTCGAATTTAAGTTCTGTGAGCAGTTGACGTTGGGAACCATAGAGGCACCACTACCCTGTCCCCTCAAAGTGCTAGATGTTGATTTGGCCAGCATGAATGAGCTGATTTATTCAGAGAATGTGGACATTGCCCTGTGTTTGTACAGCTTTCTGCAGAATGGCACGAATGTCTGGAGAAACTGTCCGATAAACGCCTTGGGGTACAACGAAAAAACAATGAAACTATCAATGAAATAATGAAACGCAGTTATCGGTATCAATGAAAGAACAATGAAACTATCAATGAAATAATGAAACGCAGTTATCGGTATCAATGAAATAATGAAACGCAGTTATCGGTATCAATGAAAAAATGAAACGCAGCTATCGATATTCGGCATGCATACTATCGGACGGTTTGATTCATCCGATGTGCCGTCGCTAAGTGCAACTATCGATGTTCACTTGTTTACAAATTTATTTATAATGTTGACGCTGCATACGAAACCCGAAAGAGACCGATTCGCGATCTTTTTGGATCACAGAAGACTTATTAATGAAGCATACAGTAATGGAGATGGTGCGACACACCATCTCAAGGCAGATCTATTTCACTTTCAAGCCAAAAAAACAGAAGCGAAGCAAAGCGAACAGAAGAGATCAAAGAAGCGCAAGCGAATTCCGGAGGACATACATGGTGCATCGGATTCACAGACGATTGAGAGGTACCTGGCTCTCTTGCCCACGTCCGTGGGCTATGAGACAACAACGCCTCTACCACGGTATTGGGAGGCCCCATACACAGTTCCCCAGTTGCACGGAGCCAATCAGAGCGGGCAGATCCAACAGTTTCCCAGCGGAGACGAGGCCAACACCACCTACCTCATACCGGACAGGGCGCGCTTCTACAATCACAACGTAGACCATCTGCCGGCACTATTGCCGCAACTCTTGCCCAGCTACGATCTGATTGTAGTCGATCCGCCGTGGCGCAACAAATACATTCGACGGCTGAAACGTGTCAAGCAGGAGCTCGGTTATTCCATGCTAGACAACGACCAATTGGCTCTACTCCCGCTCGCCAAGTTGACCAACAGACGCACCCTTGTGGCCGTCTGGTGTACTAATTCCATCCAGCACCAGACGGCTTTAGTAAAAAACATTTTGCCAAGCTGGAAGCTTCGTCTGCTCCACAAACTTCGCTGGTACAAACTAAGCACGGATCACCATCTTGTTGGCCCTCTCCAAGCAGACCCCACCCAGAAGCAGCCCTATGAAATGCTTTATGTGGCATGTCATGCCGATAGCCACGAGAACTATGGAAAGGACATACAAAAAGCAGAGCTAATCCTCAGCGTTCCCAGCATTGTGCACTCGCATAAGCCGCCCCTTCTGCCATGGCTGCGCCAGCATATAGAATTGGACCTCAATCAAACGGATCCCAATTGTCTAGAGCTTTTTGCACGTTATCTGCAGCCGCAGTTTACCTCCATTGGATTGGAGGTACTGAAGTTAATGGATGAGCGCCTGTACGAAGCTCATGCCGAACTAACAAGAACACCATAGATAAAGTTTAGGCATGCCAATTACATTAGTCTTAGCCGTAATTCTCTTATAGTAATGGGGATTGATCTGAATATATACCTTAAGTCTAATAGTAGCAGGTAGTAGTAAGCAATCCCTAAAAATAAACAGTGCTTGGTTTTAAGAAATTTATTTGTGTACGGATTGTTAATGAGAGCAAATGCAGCAAAAATGTTGTGTGGGAGACAAGGGACAAGCTGCTTCGATGAAAGCCAGCGGCGCCTTGGCCCAATATAAATGTTAGACATTTGGGGGTGGTTGGGTGTGGGTGTGTTTTGTGTGTTAAATTAGATATTACAATTTATTAAGCATTATTAATACACATTGTGTTTGTTCAAGGACTATTCCTGGCCTTGGGCCATGGCGGCCGGATTGGTTGGCTCGTTGCCACCACGCTTCTTTGAGCCGGAAACAATGTCATCAATGCGCAGCAACAAGATGGCTGTTTCAACGGCAGTCTTGTAGGTCTGCAGTTTGACGGCCAACGGCTCCCAAATGTTCTTCACGTTCATATCCACAATCTCGCCGGACTCGCCGTCAATGCCCCAGGCGCACACGCCGTCGCCGGTGTGGGAGGCGTGCTTAGCACGCAGGGCGGTGAGAGCGCGAATAGTGTTGGCGCCACAGTTTTGGGCCAGGGTGCGAGGTATGATCTCCAAGGCATGGGCCACCGCCGTGTAGGGCCCCTTGACCTGCTTGCGAGAGAGAAGCTGGGAGGCAGCCATCTCCACAGCCCCACCGCCAGCCACAAGACGCGGCTCCAACACCAGATTGCGAGCAACATGCAGGGCATCTTGGAGATTGCGTTCAGTTTCATTGAGAATATCCTTGCTGGCGCCGCGCAACAGTATGGTGCACGCCTTCGGGTCCTTGCACTCCGTGACGAAGGTGAAGTACTCGTCGCCAATTTTCTTGATCTCAAAGAGACCGGCACCAGTGCCGACATCCTTCTCGGTCAGCTCCTCAGTACGGTTGACAATGGTGGCGCCACAGGCCCGGGCAATGCGCAAGTTGTCCGTCTTGCGTAGGCGACGGATGGCGGTGATGCCTTCCTTCAGCAGATAGTGCTGCGCCAGATCCGAAACACCCTTCTCAGTGAAAACCAGATCAGGCTTCACGGCAATGATGTCAGCACAAATGCGCTGGACAAACTCTTCCTCGATCTGCAACATGCGCGTGAAGTCCTGCTCGCCAATGATTTCTACATTGGTCTGACTCTCTCCCTTCTTGTACTCCAGAGAGCAGTCGAGCAGAACGATGCGAGGATTCTCGATGTAGCGACGCATTTTAGGATGCGTCACGTCCTTGTTGATCATAACGCCCTTCAGAACACACGACTCTTCGATGGCACCGCCGGGAATCTTCTCCACCTTAGCATAACTGTCGGAATGAGAATACTCTAAAAAAATAGACTCCAAAAGAAAAGGTTAAACCCTTACCGCTTAATGTCCACCTCCAGGCGACCGTTTTCATTCAGCGTAACCGTCTCCACTGCATCCAGTGCAATTTTGACAGCCAGATCCGACCACTTGCCAATGAATTTCGTGCCCACGCAGGCCTTGACCACTTGAGCCATCTTTGCCTTGTCCTTGACGTCCAACTGCACACTTAGGTCGGACAGCAGGTGTCCCACAATGTCTTCGAGGGCCTCACGGTAGGCGCGAATGATCACTGTGGGATGGATTTGCTGCTGGAGGAATGGCTCGGCGGCGGCCAGCATCTCACCAGCCAGCACAATGACGGAGGTGGTGCCATCGCCTACCTCTTCGTCCTGTGTGCGGGCAATCTCAATCATGCTCTTGGCCGCCGGATGCTGAACGGTGATCTCACGGAGAATGGCATTTCCGTCGTTTGTCATTACAATACCGCCCATAGGGTCCATCAGCATTTTCAGCATGGCCTGTGGGCCCAGGCAAGTGCGAATCACATCAGCAATAGCCTGGAAAACCGCAATTATGTCAGCAGATGGCCACCAATGCAAGCGAGGAGCCCTCGTCAAACCCAGACATGTGAGTCACACACACGCACACACACACTTACCTTTCCGGCTTGAATATTCTCCAACTGCACTTTGCGGCCAGATTCCCGTTTTGTGTTTTGACCTACGGACACAGATTGTGAGCCCAGGCGGCTTTAAATTGATGAAAATTCAATACTTACTCAACACGAGTATTGGTTGCTGTCCACCAAACATTTTTTATATTCTTTAATTTATCTTTACGCGAAAACAAATGAAATGAAATGAACTCGTGCTGCTGCCGCTGTTTGAAGAATGAGTGAGGTTAGAGACGCCGATGACACACGATTCTAGAAGATTCGATAAATATATAATTGGAATGACTGGTTTTATCAATCTTGGCCTCTGCTATGACAATTTGGTAATAATTATTAATAACTCACTTGATATTTTGATTAAAAATCAAAGATATTGTTCAAAATTTGAGTTTTCCGAGAAACAATCGCGTTTCAAAAGTGAGTTGGCACTCCCATTTTCTATCAGCTGTGAGTCTGATAGCCTTTTTACACTTGGCGCGTTTCCTATCAATATCAAAATTGACGCAATGATGAGGAAAATGCGTTCACATTGGCAGACGCAGGTTGTTGTGTCTTGAGAATAGCTGATTTGTGGGCTTGATGACAAGTTAAGGAACCAACTATTTCAGAAACTACCACTAGGCCGCTATGCACTGAAAACAAATCTGAAAAATATCGATTCAAAAAAATTATAGTGTAAACTATCGAATGTGGCCAATATCGGTGTTTTGCCATCGATAGATGGGTATCTGTCGATATGTTAAAAAGTGAGTTGGCACTTCCATGGCTTATCAGCTGTTGCGGTTTTGTTTATTTCGGGCGGCATTTTGTACAAAAAATAGAAATTGATAAACAAAAGCACATGCAAGCCATGGACACAAAAAAAATATCATTTGGCTTCAGTAAAGTGGCCAAGAAGCCGAACATTTTGCCCAGCAAAGTCGCAAAAGAGGAAAACAGAGTGGAGCTGATAAAATGCGTGGAAGGAAAGGAAATCAAGCTAGTCGCGTAAGTGTAAACATTTCTCGCAAAATCGTATTTAATTAAAGGTTTTCTGGCTACTCAGCGAAAGAACAGAGGCTGCGCCGCTGGTTATACAGATGCAAGGCAGTCAGAAGACGTCCTCGGCACTTGCAAGTCTGATGAAAAGGAGGCAAGTTCTGCTTGGAGAGGATGAGCCAGATCCCGATGAGTCGACATCCGCACCTCAATCAATTGCCGAGGTCACTGCAGCAATTTCGGCTGAAAACCTGGAGCAACGGGCAGCACGTGAATTGTTAGCAGACGCACAAGCCAATGGAAGCGAAAATCTAAACGGGGAGAAGCTCGTCCTGCCTGCTGTAAAGGCAGATGAACTGCCGCTAGAAGGGGCCAAAGAAGCCTCCTTAGACGATTATGAATCTATACCCATCCAACAGTTTGGTCTGGCCATGCTTCGTGGAATGGGCTGGGTGGAGCCACCGCCCAAGAAAAAAGGATCAGGGCCTGTTGACGAGGCGCCCTTCCTGCGACCAAAGGGCATGGGCCTGGGGGCAGACAAAGCACTCAAACCCAAGGCGCTTCTTGTGCAGCCGGAGAAGAATGAGGTGCTGGAGATCAAGAAGCAAGCCTTTGTCCGAATCCTAGGTGGAAAACAGAAAGATCAATACGGGCAAATAGAGGGATTCGATGACCACGCGGGGCGGGTGATTGTCAAGATGGCAATTGGTGGCAACAAGGAGGCATTCAATGAGTTTCTCTGCCAGCCCGTGTCCCGCAAGGAGTACTCGCAGTATGGAAAGTGCATAAGTAAGTGAACCCCGCCAACTTTGGATTGCAAGAAATCACTGAAACCCAAACCCATTGTATTCGAATTTCAGATAGTGCCAAATACAATGAGTTCAAAAAGCAGGAGAACGAACATGGCCAAATCATTGTGAAGCAGGAGAAACCATCGGAGGGCAGGAGCAGAGACCGTAGGGAGGAGAGCAAGTCTTATAGGAATGAAGATCGGGATCGTAAAAGCTATAAGGGGGAGGGGGATCAGAGATCGTTCAAAGATGAAGATCGACGGAGCTACAAGGATGAAGACCGCAAATCATGGAAATCGGAGAGTCGCAATGACAGGAATGACAGGTCGGAGAAAGTCGAAAGCAAACCCATCAAGGGCGATGATCGAAGGCACCACAAACTGGATGATCATGGAGATAGAAAGAAATATATCCAGGACCCGCGGAGCAGCAGCTCTTCCGCACACAGGACGAGCACCATGCAACATCAGCGCGAGGAGCGTGAGAGGCGACGTTCGACGAGCCCAAGGAGCAGTCGGCGGCAGAAGAGCAGCTCAGACGAGGCGGACGACACGGGGGAGTCCACGGAAAGCGATTCGGACTCTGCCTACGAGCGCAAGAAACCCAAAAAAAAGGCTACTAAAAAGTCTAAGAAGCACTCAAAGAAATCTAAAAGCAAGTCGAGCCGGGCCAATGACTCCAGCGCGGAAAGCGACGATAGCTTAGACGAGCATCGCAGGCACCCAACCAAGCACAAAAAGAAAACAAAGAAGAGCAAGCATGCCCGATCCCGATCAAGGTCCAGATCGCGGGGACGAGGCAAATAATAGGCTGATTTGATCTATTCATTTGAATTCTTTATTTAAATATAGTTAGACGCTTAGGTTTCTTTTGTATCTTACGCGGGATTATCATTAAATTTGAGTTAACTCACAAAATAATCACAAAAATGTCTTTTGTTGCGCTTTCCATTTCTCACATCGGTCGCCTCTCTCCTCTTGACCGAGCGGACAATCTTTTGCTATGCCATTAAGAACCTAAACTATAAATTGTGATGGGGCGAACACCACGATGGGCTGTTCGAGAGTTTCAATAGATGGTTTGCTTATCGTTTATGATATAAATAGTTCTTGCGATGCTCCACAGTTCCACAGATGTTTGTTTTGTAAATGCGTTTTGCGATGTGCGTGATGTGATGTAATGGCGAATTGATGATGACTTAGGTTTGTTTAATATTTGGTCATATGTGATGGCTGTGTGTGGTGCATAGGGGACGAGGAGCCGATGCTTAGCTCTCTACTGCAGCTTCCGCTTGCCGCATTGAATTTTCTCGTTGATGATCTTGGAGGCCTTCTGTGTGATGCCCTTGAAGACGTCCTTCTCCTGCAGACCAGGCCACATGGCAATCAGAAGAGTGCCAATGTACATCAACAGAAGATTGTTGACGATGGCCCCAATCCAAGCCAGGGCCAGGAGGACCACGCTTATCATGATCACGAACTGGGGAGGGAATCCCAACCGTTAATGCGTTTGTGGCAGCCAATTGTGTTCTCGTTTGTATGTGTACTTACCACCGTCGACTTGCGCTCCTTAAACAGATACTCATACCATACGCCCAGGTTTGCCTTGATGCTGTGCATCTGTCCGCACACTTCCTCGAATTTGGCTTCGTGGTCTCCATCCCAATTGACGCCACTGAAGAGCAAGCGGGAAATTGTGGGGAAGACATAATCCAAGACGGTAGTCAGCAGTGCCAGGAGCGACAGCATAGTTATGACCGATAGATCCATGAACCAGAGCACGAGATAAATGATGCTTATGCTACCAAACACCACGCCAGGATAGTAGTTCTTCTCCCAGGTGAGGACGCCATAGGCACTCACTATAGCCGTTCGAAAAGGCTCCAAATCGTGCTTTAGCTTGTTCAGTGCACGCTTCTGCAATGTAATGTTAAATTTTCATCACAATTGAGGCGGCACCGCTGGTTTTTTGGGTATGTGTATTTTTTTCCACAATGGCGACGACATTTGCCCAGCCGCACATCAAACTCATTGTCTCGACATTGGCTTAGCTTACCTGGTCAACCTGCGATGTTGTCATCTTTGCTGTTTTCTGTTTCGTTTCGACTTGAATTGCAGTTGTGAGCGTAGTTGCTGCCTTAATTAAAGCGAAAAATCAATTTTTTAAGCGCCCAGCCAACGCCAATGTTGTCAAAACAGTGTTTCACAACGCCAAAAAGTAGTCGAGCTTTTCTCGATTACTCTACTCCGATTGATTTGAAAGTGACAGGGCACAATCCAGCACAAAATTGTATATATTTTAACAAGTCACAAAGCGATTCAAACATGAGCTGTCCTGGATTTGGCGAAGTTAATATACCCTCGTCGCGCGCCTTCTGGGATGACTGCGAGGAGGACGAATTCGAAAACGTTGGCCAGGCCGAGAAGTGAGCGATTCTGTTCTGTGATATTTACCTGAGCTAACGAATTTATTTCCCAAAACAGGTTGCAGTTGAAGTTCGACGGGGAATCTGGCCCGGATGTGGCCGCCCTGCAGAGCGAGATTCTGGTTGTCATCGAGGGCCCTAACGTAACACACTTTGGCAGCTCTGTGCTGTTGAATGGCACCAAACGCGTATGCGGCATTCCCCCAAAGACATCTTCGCTGCACTGGAATCCGGCTACAAAGCAGCTGCTGGCTGTTCTCGAAGATGACCTCACGAGCAGTGGGGAGGTCACAGAGCTGCTCCTACCCTACGCCAAATTGGCCAAGAAGGTATTGACCATCACGCTGAAGCCAAAGGTCGACTTTAAGAGCGAGGAAATTCAAAAATATAGTGACGACATAGCCATTGTGCGTGGGGTGGGAGTGAACGAGAAGGATACGACTGAGCTCGAGGCTCCCAACTTTATAGCCGGCGTGGCGGCGGGCAGTAAGTATGCTGAGGAAGCGACAAAGAATCTAAGATTCCTGAGCTCTTGTGTTTATTGCAGTTGCCAGCTGGCGAAATCAGGCAGACCTGCCCGTGAGCTCGTTTGTAGTCTACACCGACAAGCTGCCCTTGGACTCGACGGCTGCCCAGCCAGTGCTCAAGCTGCTCAAAGCGATTGGGGTGTCGTGCGGCCCCAGCTACGTGCCGGCGCGCAAGGAGAGCTCCTACTTGTACATGTAAATTAATTGCGGTGCAGATTTTTATTTTCCATGCGGTTTCGGTAGCAACATTTCACAATAATCAATTTACAATGATGGACATGACTTATTTCAATACATCAAACATGCTCAAGTTCAAGTCCCGGCTGCGGCTCTCCATGTGAGCCTTGGCGATGGCAATGAATTGGGGGCGCTGGAGCATCGAATAGGCGGGCACGATCAGCGAAGATGCAAGCATGTGGAGTTCCTTGTGGCCGCTGCTGAACAAGTCGATGCCCAGCTCCAGGGCACAGCCAAAATCGCTTTCGTCCACAGCGATGATAGCAGCGTTGGCCACTGGCTGCAGCTTTTCCAGCACAGCCTGTTTGGCAAGGCCATCGCCGAGATCTTTGCGCTCAAACAACGCCAATATCTTCTTGAGCTCGGCGTCGCTAACAGAGAGAGGGCGGTAGCCCAGCTGCGTCCTGCGATCGAAGGGAACCACGATGCCAGCTCGGTGGAACGCCTTGGCCACGACGCGTTTGTTCCGCTCTCGCTGCAATCGATCTAGTGGCGCCAGCTCCAATGAGTTTTCAGCCAAATACTTTTGTACCGCCTTTTTGGTGGCATTTACTTTGCCGGCCGTAAAAGGCGTGCCGACAAAGTCGTGCTCCAGGTAGTAAAGGAAAGCATCGAATATGTTTCCGGACACAAACTGAAACTCGCAGCCACTCGCCGTGTCGTTGCGGGCAATCAACAGGTTCTCCTTGTCCTGCGGCACGTCCCGCCAATAGCCGTAGTGCACGCCAGTGCCCCGCCGCACGAAAACAGTCTGGAACTCGGGGGGATCATAGTAAAAGCGCCAATGCCTTAGGTAATCTCCGGGCTCGCCCATCCTGGCTTGATGAAAAATGCCAGACAGAAACTCAAACGGGCCCACCAGCTGCAGCTGAAACACAGTCTCGAGGTGCTCGACGGCAGCGCTTGGCTTCGAGGGGTCGTGTGCGAGGGTATTGAGGAACTTCCAGAATTCGTAGAAGTCTGGCGGCATTTCGACGAGGAATTTGTGCCTGATGAACTCGTTGGACTCGCACAGGGTATCGTACTCCTGCTGCACCGACAATCGAATGCGCTTCTCCATGATTTCCATGTAATTTTTTCCGGATATGTTGCTCATGGCCTCCCTGTGCAACACGGCCGTCTCCGACTCGTAGGTGCCCTTTGCTTCCCCATGACTCTCCATCTGGCTGTCTCCACTGGAATTGGTTGTGTCGGGCTCGACCGCCTTTTCCTCTCCACAGGAAGCGGTTCTTTTTGGCGCCAATTTTACTGATTCTGCTTTGTCATCTGCTCTGCCTGGGTGGTTGTACTTGGCCAGGTGGGCCTCATTGCGTTGATAGCACTTTTCCCCGTACTTGCAGTCCTCTTTGGGCATTTTTCAGTTTAAAATAATAATTAATAATTCAACAATTTGTGTAAACAAAATAACAAACTTCTCAATCAGTGCTGCCGATTCCGCTTTTTTTCCGTAAAATCTGGCTGTTTTTGAAGACTGATAGTTTCATTGATACCGATAACTCGTTTCATTATTTCATTGATAATTTCATTATTTTCATTGATAACGATAACTGCGTTTCATTATTTCATTGATAATTTCATGCTTTTTTCTTTGATAGAGTGAGGGCGGAGGGGCGGAGGGGCGGAGGAAATGCCCAACGCCACAGTCTGGCTATGATTGGGCTGAATTATATTCTGGCAGCCAACACAATGAAGCCTCTGCTCCACGTCTGGCCCTTTCTCCAGATGGCGCGTACCTGGTATATCTGGCACATGAACACTGGCCGCATGCTGAGCACCCTCTCTGGATCTCACCTTCTCAGTTGCACCGCTGGAGAGGCTCCTACCTATACACAGTGTCCCTAGACCGCTGCTGCAACGTATATGACTTGAGCGGTGGCATCATGCTCCTCAGCATTGTGTTCCCAGTAGCACTGCACAGCGTGGTTGTCAATAGGATGGAGACTAGCATGCAATCTGAGGATTTGGGTTTGGTTTTAATATTGTAGTTCATTCAATGAATACAAACTGCGAAAACATCGAAGAAATTTTGATGGTTGGATTGTTAGTAGAGCTACAGGTATATATGGGCAGGCGTTTTACAATAAAAAACACAATCTTATGATAGAATATGCGACTAATCCTCGACAGCACACATGACCGAGTAGACGCACTCCTCCTTGTTGATCAAGTGGCATGTTTTGTTCACCAGGGACATCAGCTGATTGACGTCGGTGGCCCAGTTGTTCAGGATGTCGGAGGCGCTCTTCTTCGTGGTGAAATAGATAATACCAGCGGGGCGGTCGATCTTCACTCGAATTGTGTCGCTGTTGGCCAGCTTGGACAGATATTCCTCACAGCGGCTTGCGGGCAGATTCAGCAGCTCACTCATACGCGCTAGGTGAAGCCGGGAGTAGTACATGGCAATAATGCGAATATTCTAAAACAAATGTAACGACATGGGATGAGCCTTCCCCTCAGTTTATGAATTTAACAGCTTACATGCTCTATCAGACGATCCTTGAGCTCGGCAATGCATTTCTTTCCATGCTTGGTGGCATCCTTGAACATATCGTTTTCGGCCAATACCAAGCCAAAGTCGGCGTTAAATGTATCAAAGTTAATCAGCTCCTTCGACATGAAAAGGCGCAGAATTTCCCTAAAAAAATTTTATAAAAACTCAAATCTGCGACTAATCTGCTCTTCCATTTCATACTTGTAGACGGGCACATCCTCCAGTTTCTTGTTTTTGGACAAGTAGGCCATCATGTCGCTTTGCTCGTTGTCGTACGGGGCCAGGACACAATAGATTACAGCACAGACCAGTTTGTCCGTCAGCTCCTTTTTCTGCGATTCAGTCAGTTCGACCTCGACTTCCGGCTCTGCTGCGGCCTCAGACTTTTTGTCCTTTTCATCCTCATCCTTCTTCTTCTTGTCATCATCAAGTTTCTTCTTCTCATCCGTGGCGGCAGAGTCGACGGGTGTGAGGGCAGCCTTTTTACGCGACGGCTCTGCAATGGCCTGGTAGTGACGCGAAGTGTTCAGAAAAGATGTATCGCGGTTAAGTTGGATCATTAGGTTGTAGAACTTGAGCTTGAGATCATGCTGAGCCGGATCGTCGAAGAACTTGATGCTGATCTTCTTGGCTATGATTTGGGTCGACACATTGTCCTCCTTCAGCAAACAGAGACGCATTTGCTCCAAAATGAGCTCAACCTTCTCACGCTTGTCCATGGAGCCGTACGTCTCCACCTGCAGCTCTTCCATGACAGTCGCTGCCGCTGCGATGTCGCCATCGGCCTCCTTGATGTCGGCCAAGGTTTTGGTGAGTCGAGCACGCTCTATTTCCACATAGATCTTTCCCTCAGTGACCGAGCGCAGCGTGTCTATCAGCTTGAGCTTGGTCTCTTTGTTGGGCGTTTTGTCCACGTACGTGCAGCACTCCTGGATCATCTTCACGACAGCCTGCTTTAGCTGGGAGCGCCTACGCACCAGAAGAGTGACGTACTCATTTAGGGCATTCCAGTTGGATGCATCGAAGCATATCTGGCAAATCGCGACCAGGACGCGCGAGCACGACACCATGTCAGCGCCAAGACGCGTCTGTTTCTCCAGTTGCAGCATCATCTCGATAGCTTCGTGGAAGGCGTCGGGATTCTTTTTGGCCAGCTCCTTTGCCAGCGGAATTTTCTCGTTGCAGGCAGGCTCATAGTCCACCTCCATTTTAGTGATGCGGCCCCCATCGAACAAGTAGGTATCCATTGTGCACTAAAAACAATCAAATCAAACCAAACATTCAATGCGTTTCTCGAGGCGGCAGCGCTATGACGAGGCATTTTTGTTACTTACCTCTTTTACCGCTGTTATTCCACAAAGATCAGATCAAGGTAGTTGCAATTGGCGAAATGCAAGTAATCCTACGAGGTTGGTGCTAAGCTCTCACTTTTTCTCCTTCGTGATGCTCTTTAAAACACAAGCGCCGCCGATTTTTGTGATTAATTATTATTTCAGCACAAATTCTGCTTACAAATGCTGTGTGAAGTTGGGTGCGCCGGTTGCCAGTGCTGGAAAGTGTTTGCAGGAGACTATGATTTTGAAATATAAATCAAATGGAAATAGTGAAAGAGTTGAAGTGAAAATAAATAATATTGAATAATAAACAAAAATAGTACAAATTAAGAGCAACAAAAAATTTCAACGAATAGGACAATGAAAGGGCGATTCGTAAGTTGTGCAACACTTATTTCGGCTGCATTCGGCTTAGAGGTGGAGAAACCAAAAAATTTTAAGGCATCGATGCATCGATGTTTTTCCACCTCTAGTTCGGCTTCGGTCATTTGTTTAGCCGCGAAAAATTTTCTAACAAACAATTAACAAAACAGTGAATTGAACTTGCACAAACACTTACTGAGCTAGAATTAACTGGACTTACTACTCCATAGCCCCAAAAGCGTTTGCTGTTTCGACGGTACAGCTGCTATAAGCACATTTTGCGGCCCAATTTAAGACGCGGTAAAAAAAAGGCAAAAATGGCTCAAATCCAAGAATACCAGGAGTACTTGCTGGACGCCCTCGAGGTCGTAGACTTCAAATTGAGTAAGTTGCATAGTCTGCAGCACACCTTGATCTGGTACTGCAATGCGTCTGTTTCTAGTACGCGACAAGACGGACATCCACAACGACGCTTTGATTTTCCACCCCGCAATGGCTCATCAGATATTTGGCGAGACTGAGACCATTTTCGGGTATCAAGACTTGCACGTGCGCGTGCTCTATACGGCCGGACCGTTGCACATTTACTTGGGCGTGGAGTATGGGAGTCGTGTGAACGAAGTGTCTGGCGGTGAAATGAATGCGGACGATGTGGTCGCCACCATTGCGCAGAGTTTGCCAGATGGCTGCTACTTCATCAACCTAGATGAGTTTCTGAAGACGCTGGACAAGGCGGACAAGTTCCAGCCCTTCGGCGAGAAGATCGGCGAGTACACACGGCCCTCTGATGACGGCAGCGAGAGGCTGTTCGAGGTCTATCAGTGTGACTACAAAGTTGCATCTTTTTTGAAATTCTTTGCGCGCCTGCAAACGTTCATCCTGTGGTTCGTGGACGCTGCCTCCTACATAGACACGGATGACGCCCAATGGTGCTACTTTGTTTGGTAAAAGAGAAGGGAACACAATTTTTGTTAAGGTCTGCTCTCTAAACAACAACTTTCTTGCAGCTATGAAAAGTATAAGAACGGCGATGGCCAGTATCAGTATGCCACAGCAGGGTACACAACCGTGTACGAGTACTATGCCTATCCGCAGAACAAGCGGCCAAGGATTAGCCAAATGATGATATTGCCCCCCTTCCAGAAGCTGGGTCTGGCCACGCAACTAGTCGAAACTATATACAAGTACTACCAGTCGCAGAAGAACGTGGTGGACATCACTGTTGAGGATCCGTCGGAGGACTTTCAGCGGCTGCGAAACTTTGTGGATGCGCGCTTCTGCAGGGAGCTAAAGTCATTTGCCCGCATCGAGATCGTCAAGGGCTTCAGCAAGGAAATGGTGAGGGAGGCTCGCGAAACACTAAAACTTAATCCGCGACAGGTGCGAAAGGTATACGAGCTGCTGCGCCTATACTATACCAATGTGAATGATGACAAGGAGTACAGGAACTATCGTCTGGAGGTAAAGAAGCGCCTGAATGCAGTATACTACAAGCAGATAAAGGACCTCAAGAAAATGGAGCGCCACAAGATAGACACGGAAATGATGCGAGCCCGTTTGCCCAACATGAAGCAGCGTATACAGCAGCTTCAGGAGGAATACGCCGTGGTCGAGCAGGACTACAATAATACCATTGCCAAGCTGAATGCCTAAACGAAGGAATGGGTGTCGAGTAATTTATTTTTCGTTTTTCGTTCTAAATATGTTGATTACAAAATACATTTTGTTGCTATAAGCCTTCTGTAGGATTCTGTCGAATAAATATTAAAAATTACATACATACATACGTCCTTTATGTGTACATATTTGTGTATCGGAAATTACCATGTGCGCATAGAGGGGCGTGGCTGAGGGCTGAGGACTGAGAGCTGAGCGTGGGCCACTTGAGCAATTAAGCGTATACAAAATAATTATACATACATAGCTAACGCCGCATCGCATATTGTTTATACAGTATTAGCTAATAAAAATTATTGCAATTGTAGGTTGGGCTACGTTGGAAGTACGCACGGGAGAAGGGAATGCAGTCTGATCAAAGACATGGGGAGGGGGAGTGCTGTAGCAGCAACCCGTACAACTAGCAGGAGCCGTACTCCTCCATCCACTTCTCGAATCGGGCTACATCGTCGGCAGAAACGGACTTCTTGGTGCGCTGTCGCGCGTCCTGGAAGTCCTGCAGCGTGATTGGGAGATCGACGTCTTCGCGGCGTATCTGCTTAATCTCCTCCGGAGTTCGCCCCGAAATGAGTCGACGCATGGCCATCATGGATGCGTCCCGGCACACGTTGCTTATGTCCGAGCCGGAGTACCCCTGCATCTCCTCCCCGATCATGGCCGTGTTGAGGTTAGGGGACAGGCAGACATCCTTCAGACAAAGCTTGAGCAGTGCCGAGCGCGTTTCCTCTGTCAATGGAGTGGGAATGGAATGTGGAACAGGTACCACCACCTTCAGGCACTTACCGTTCGGCAGCGGGATATAGATCCGCTTCTCGAAGCGTCTCCTGAAGGCTTCGTCGATGTCCCAGGGATGATTTGTGGCTGCCAATACCATGATTACCTTCTCCTCCTGCATGCTCGCATTGAGGCCATCCATTTGTATGAGCAGCTCCGCCTTGAACCGCCGGCTGGCCTCGTGCTCCGAGTCGCTGCCCCGCGAGGCGCAGAGTGCGTCGATTTCGTCAATGAAAATCGTGCTCGGCGCATAGAAGCGCGCCATTTCAAAGAGCAGGCGCACCAGCTTCTCGCTCTCCCCGCGGTACTTGGATGTGAGTGTGGAGGAGGACACGTTGAAGAAGGTGGTGCCACACTCCGTGGCCACTGCCTTGGCCAGCATGGTCTTGCCAGTGCCCGGCGGACCCACCATCAGAACGCCCCGCCACGGCCTTCGAATTCCCTTGAAGAACTCCGGCATGATTACGGGAAGTACCACCGCCTCCTGCAATTGAATGCCGAACCCGTACCCGTACCCGTACCGTCTTCAGTGATTGGCCAAAAGGGGAAACAAAGAAGCAATTAGTTCACCTGCAAGATGGTCTTGGCCTCGTTTAGGCCAGCCACGTGAGTCCACTTAATGCGGGGGTGCCGCTGCAGGATGTCCTTCTCCAAAGTGTCAACCAAGCGCCCTTCGTAGCCCAGTGGCGAGAAGTGCTTGGCCTTGGTCTTCGGGGAGCACTTGGGTGTGTTGTGCGTGGTGGAGATTGATTGTGCCTGAGAGTTGTCCTCCAGAGATGTGGTGGCATCCTGGTCGTCGGAGTTGGAGTTCTCGTCCAGCGAGTTCTTCTTCATCGGCTTGTGCTTGAGCGTCATTTGTGCGTTTATGCTTTGTTTGCGGGCCCGCAAGCGCTCCACGGATCGACTCTTGCGCACGGCAGCAGCCATAGCTGAAGCCCGCCCCGGCCGGCCAAACCGCATGGCTCCCACACTGGGGGCGCCTGCGGGTCCACTTCCCGCCAGGCCCACTCCCACATTCGCGGCACTGCCGTGGTGGCTCTGACTGAGGTTCTGGCTGTTGCTGTTGCTGTTGCTGTTCGCATTGCTGTTGATGGAAGGCAATGTGGGCTGGAGCTCTGGGTCGCGCCGTCTCAGCGATGAGACCCAGCGGTTGTCCTGCTGCTGGGAGGGGAAAGGCATCGCCGGATGATTGGGCCGCGGCTGAGGGGCGACTTCTGTGGCGGAGACTGGGTTTTATCAATGAGGTAAGGATATTTACCCCCTACGAGCACTCACCTTGCGTGGGCAGACGCTTGCTCCGCAATGGAGCAGGTTCGCCGATGCCCAGCCCGGCCGGAGCGTTGGCTCCCAAGTTGTTGATCGGCCTGTGCTGCTGGCGGTCGGCTGCCGTCGCATGTCCGCTCTCCACTGTGGTCTTCTTGACACACGTATTGGAGGTGCGTGAGGGTCGGCTGGTCGCTGTGATCTTGGTGAAGCCGAATGGCGACAGCGAGTCCAGTATCAACGTGTCCATCATACGGGCCATGTGCGACAAGCTCGTGGGGGGTGTGGAAGAGCTGAAAATTAAAGGAGTTGTCTAAAGTTGTCTGTTAGGTTGATAAGTCTATGACCCCAAACACATAATTTTACCGCTTTAAGTATAAAGCTAAAAACCGATTTCACCTTAATATTAATGTAAATACGCAATAGAATTCATTTAGTAAGGATCGAACACACACATCTTCTACGAGTATATTCCTTTGTACACCCAAAAGCATTTAGCATTTACCATTTACCATTCTGATGGTTGTAAAGCATCCAAGATTGGGCCGAGTGCCCAGACCTGCATTTCTATCCCTACCAGAAGACTCTTTTCCACAGCAGAACAGAACTCAGCCCTCGTTTGGCTTTACTTTTGTTGGTGAACAAGAATTTCTTTTTGGTTTATAATCCATAAGTTTTCCGCTTGATCCTGGGCTCTTGCCATTAAACTTGGCCGTGTCGCAAAGGTCGTTTGCTTATCAGCAGCGGACAGTAGTGGCGCGGCAGGTCCTTTGCGTGTCCTGCTCCGTGCATACAAACGTATGTACATACATATATTTTCTATACATGAACGTATTCCTCGTGTCTGGCCAAGTCTGGCCAAGCAGCCTGTCTAATATTAGCTAGCCCTTTCCCCCTCACCTTCACTGACAATGCTCAGGAATTTCTAGGAAGCGACGAGTTCGTGTGGGGGCCCCAAGGGCCCGAACCCAAGGGCCATATGCAGAACAGTCAGCCGCTAGCTGTTGGCAGGAGGGTTCAATAAACTTGTTGGCTCTCGAAACAGGTTATTGACGTGCCGGCGACAATACAATTGTTAACTTTTTATTCGCATTTGGGGCTGCTATTTGCATGCGTCATCCGAAGGCATTAAACCACTTACATACCATGCCATACCAAAACAACATTTAGAGGCAACTCTGTGCTGAGCTTCCATCTGGGAAGTATACCATAATATATTTTTTGTACGCCTCTCCTGGCTAATTGAGTTGGCCGCTGCATTGCCATGCCATAACTCTTGTTTCTGCCGCCTGCCGCCTGCCTCCACATCACATCCGTTTCATATTTATTGTGTGCTGTACTCGTTCAAATTTGGGTTAATGTTTCCTATGCGCTCGCCTACGATTTCCGGCGGGACTGGGAATGGGCAGCGCTCCACTGATTAGCAGCAACTAACTAGGTCATCTCGGACCCCGATTGATATGCGTTTATTTTTCCTATGTACTTCTCTAGGTAGTCCCAGTATCAATGGTATTACTCCCATACCTGAGGACATTTATTGACTGGGAAAACTGTTACAAGGCCGGCACTGGCATGGAAAATAACCAAGCAGGGGCATTTCGATGATGGGCCAGAGTCTAGTCTTAGTTTACGACGTTCTCTTTAAGATTCGTGTCACCAGAGGTGTTTATGCTAATTCCTTCCACAGAAAAGCCATTGCCACCGCGAAAACAACAACGCTTTGGCCTATGCAAATTAAAGTCAGCAAATGGCAATTATGACTGGCACAATATGTTAGGAAGCCGCAGCCTGAAGGAAACTGAAGGATAGAGCGGGGTCGGTTGGGGTAACACGGGGCATTATATTGGAGTTGAATTCCTGGAAATACCTTAGTTAACCGAACGAAACTAATGTACTAAATACAAGATTGAAGATATGACTACCGATGATCGACTTACAATTTCACATTTGGGGGACAATAAAAAGGAATTTCTTGCATGTTCGAGTAGGGGGAAGGAAACTGTTTGTCTATTAAATCTCTTAGTGGAGTGCATGGCATGGTGCGTGTGGGGTAGTTTCATGGTTTCAGCCTCCTTACCACTGGTGCAGATCCCATAGCGAATGATATGGTGTGTGTCTGTAGGCAGAGACAAATGGTACGGCCACCTCGTACTCCACCTGCACATTGGGGGGCGACTGTGGACGAAGGGCCAGGGCAGTGCGCTCAAGGGCTGGATTGGAGCTGGTCAGCGAACGCTGCCGCATGAAAGGCTGCTGATGCTGATGCTGCTGCTGCTGCTGCTGCTGGTGATAATGATTCGATTGGGCGCCTCTGGAATTATTGTTCAACAGCTGGGCAACGCCGCCGGCGGGAGCAGTCGTGGTCTGGCCCATGCCGAACCAGTTCTGGGTACTTGTGTTGAACATATCGCTGTGCTGTCTATCGTCGCACGATCAGTCGGACATATAACATAAACTCCACTTAAAATTTAAAAACACACACACTTGAAACGAAACGATTGATAAAAATGATTTCCCTGACAGTGTTTTCTGAGCCGGGACAGCCGGAAAAACCGTACTGAAGGCAACAACACAACAACAATTATACGAGTATGCACGCGTCGCGAGCGAGGCGTTCACCTGACAACTCAAGGGTTGTACACCAACTGACCACGGGACTGGAACTGGACGACGCGTCCACAACAAAAAGGACCAACGGCGACGACGCTGCTGGCACGAGTAGCTTTGGTGTGTGTGTGTGTGCCTCTGTGTGAATGCGAATTGAGGTTAAAGGAAGTATTGCCTGCTTGGGGCGCTGCTTTGGGGCGGTTTCAATCACAAAAACAATATACATATACTCGTATGTATGCCCATGGAGAGGTTATAATAACTTCAAGGAAAGAAAGCTGGACAACATAGATAAGATCGGATCGATTGGCTTACACCGATTGTGCAATGGGTTTGTTAGTATTCCTTCTCGTCTACATAATTAAAATTAAATTCCGATTGAAAATGAATTCATAAAATTATCGAATTTTAGTGGATTGCAAACCGTTAATGTGGTTTTAATTCGCACCTAATTAAGCTCTCAATTTTTTACCAGAAAGGTCCGAGAAAAACAATTTCCATAGGTGAATGTTAATTGATCCTTGCATGAGAGTCCCTTGAAATCGCTGCAGCACCATTGCTTAATCGACTTACAACTTATTAGAGGTCGAATAATGGATGTTAATATTTTCGTGACTAGATTAATTAATGTTCATGAAAGTATACCATAACTTGCAATTTAGTGTGTATGAAAATAAACTAAAAAGGGCATTTAATATTCGATGTGAGGGGTTTCGCGGTGCTTTGTTGCTTGTATGTAGTATTACCCAACGCCTGGCCTGGCCTGGCGGACAGTGGTCAATGCACGCTAGGGCAAAGCTACCGTTGGCTCAAGCTGGAGAATCCATCGATTTCTGTGGAAGCGAGGCGCTACACAAAAAACCATGTGCGCTGTGTGTGTGTGTGTGTGTGTGTGTGTGTATTTATCCACTCAAGTGGGAACGAGTTCTTAATAATTTGCCGGCAATGTAATTTAATGGCTGGCTTGCATGCCGGGTCTTGGTCTCGAGTTGCAATCGGAGAACCCCAAGAAAATGTAGCATACATTCGAGAGCAGCGAAACAGTGCTGCTGAAGTGCTGCGTCAACGGTGCTGTGCTGAGACTCTGAGCAAACGACACCGAAGGTCGCTACGGACACACACTCATAACAGCACGGCTATATCGTACATCTGCAGGAGCATGCGAAATCAGCTGCAGCTGAGATAAAAATCGATGCCAGAACATACGCACTCAGACGTCCGCGGAACGGGGCCCACTCCCAGCCCAAGCAGTCAAGGCACGTTGGAGTACACCGGCACGCCCGTCTCAGGCCTCCATCTGCTACCCCCATCCGTGCTCGCTAAGGCTACGGTCCCCGTCCCCCTGCTCACTTACCTAGTGGGACTCATCACGGGCAGGTAGGACGTGCAGTCCACGGTCCGGATGGTAGTGTTTCCACGCAGCACAATCTTCTCGCGCGTCGTCCGCCTGTAGGTCGTCTCCTCGCCGCGCATCTTGGGTCTGGTCTTCAAATTTGTTTAATTTTAATAATTTTGAATTTTCTTCACAACTTTTAAAAAGAAAAACCAAATATTTTCTTGTTTACTTTGATCCAAAATGGTGTGTTGGAAAATTTTCTATATGCTCCTCTCACAGCCAAACGAATAATAAGGACTGCGAGAGCGAGCGAGTGGATGCTGTGGATGGATGCTTTGGAGCAGCTCTGACGGCTCTCTCTTGCTCACGTATCTCATAGCGTTTTCTCTCTTCTCGCTCTTTTCCTCTCCCAGTCTCTCCTCGCAGGGTGGCGTGGCCAACAATTGCGCAATTTTCGACAACACCAGCGACGAGGACGAGGACGATTACGAGGCTGTTGCTGTGGACGCTGTCCTCCACTCGCATCAATGCACAAATGGTCACTAAAGCGTCGGACTGTTGTGGCCGTTCGGCCACATTGCAACGTTCGTACAAGGGGTTGATATGATATGCATGGGTGTTGGGGTATTTGTTTTGGAAAAACCCCCTAAAACCCCTCTACATTTTGAATACGTATGGATAAAGCCTCAAAAAAATAATAATAATATTTACATTTTTTCCAGAAATAAGTTTTGATTATTTTTTGTATTTAAAGTCTGGTTTGGATGGTCGGGAAATTAATGTGTTTGTTTTGGTTCGGAATGAGCGGATAACCTTTCGCTGGTCCATAGTGGCCTATGGATATTATAGGTAGGTATTCTTGTACAGCAAGTGAATTTAACTACATTCCTCTTGTTTGGCTATAGTTTAGACTTAGAAACTTAATGAATTGCAAGCAATCCATGCAATTGCATGGATATAATGTCTTCTCTACAAGGATGTTCTTTAGAATTTACAGATTATCCGCTGGGAACAAAACTTTTTTAAAAGTGTACACAATAAAAAGGGAATTGAAATTATGCTGAGACAATTATTTTTTTAAAAACAAAAACTCCTTCGCTGATTGCCAAATAAAGAAGACAATACGTGTTTTTAACCCACTCAGAAGAACAAATATATATGTATCTTTATTGATCAATTTTTAAAAAACTACTTAAAAATTCGGAGAACAAGATACGATTTAAAAAACACTTTAAAATTGACTTTAAAATTAAATTCTCAATCTTTTTATCTTTGATTTGACTGTCTCTCGTTACGCTACGCTACGTTACGTTACACAGTACAGTACGTTACCACATATCATATTATTGGCGATCAGAACTGGATAAACTTTGCTTCATATGTCATTTGCATGTCAGTGTATAGTAACTAGTATTATGGGGCAGTTTCTCAAACCTCTCGACACTCAACACACAGGCTGACGCTGTGTGCTCAAAATCAGTTACAAATAATAGCGAAATGAATTACAAACGGTTTTGAAAGTCGTAGAAAAAGAAGACTAACTAAGACCTATCCACGAAGACGAAGTACTCATCCATAGACATGAACATAGATATATATGCGTGTATATACTGTATATATATATAATTGTGTGTAAATATATATAAAACGTTTCTAACAAACACGAGGCACGTCGAAATGTAAGTAAGCAAAAATGAAGTTGTCTAAGTTTTTGGTTTTGCTTCCGACTCGGGGAATTTTGGTGGCTTCAGTTGCTTTGTCGTCTTCAGTTGACTTCACTTCACAAGGCTGCGTGTGTACACATTCGATTAGGGTGTATATAGTGTGAAGTGTGTATGTTGTATATGGATAATGTCTGTTTTTTATTTAATCTTTGAACGGTTTAACTCTCAACTAACAATAACTTTAACGTGATTCTATTCTCGTTTGGCCTCGAAAATATGTGCTCCTCTCCTCTGCTCTCCTGTAAGACTAAAATGTGCGATACCTTAACAGCTGCATTATCTTCGTTTAGTTTAGTTTCTGTACGCTTTGTGCACTAGAGATTAGTTTAAGTTCCAAATTATTTACATCTAGCCCTACAGCGTTTCGCTTTGACGCTTTAGTGGTTTGGTTTGGCGAGTATTTAGTACTTTCTCCGCAACCTCAACTCGACTTCGACTTCGACATCGACTTTACTGGAACTTGCGCGTGGCAGTTCGGGCCCTCCAGACCTTGACCAGATTGAAGGCAAAATACAGCGTGAATCCGTGGACCTGGAAGCCCACAAAGCAGAAGGCGTACCAGAACACTCCATAGGGATAGCCCTGCAAGCAAGAATTTCGAATTTAGTGGGATGTTCTGTATACTGGAGCTGTTTTCCCACTTACGCGCCAGATGAAAATGTCCGTCTCGTCCAGCTCCACGGACTTGTCCATGGTCGCAAACTCCCACACGTCCGAGAAGTAGTAGGCGAAGCAATAGAGTAAGGGCAGGATGGCGAACACCAGAATGGCGATCATGTATTTCTGCATTTCACGCACCTTGTTGCCACGTGCCGCAGACAGGCCCAGGAACGAGGTGAGCAGCGAACCGGCCCACACGTACTCCCACCAAAGCGGCGGAGGCACCTCTAGTTCCTCAATCTCCAGCACGAAAATGTCCAGGCGATCCAATATGTCCGATGTCAGCTTGGCCAGCATCACGAAGAAGAGAAGGGCATGGAAGAAAATGCAGTACTTCAATCGTGATTTATTCAACAAACTGCAACGACAAGAGAAGGTTTCCACCGTGAATAGCTGTCTCTGGCTTGCTTCCTGCTGCGACCCTATGCTCAAACATGTACACAATCAGTGTTACTGCCACTGGCAGCCAGGCTCTTGCCATGCCATGCTGGCACATTGCCCACCAGGGTAGCGCAAGCCGTCTGCTCCGTCCGAATGGGTGTTCTGTCCACGGTGTGGGTGCTGGGGGGCCACGGCCACATCTCTCCTGCAGCCTGCTTGGCTAAGGTAAGCCTTGGCCGTCGCAGCTACTGTGGCAGCGGCTAGTAATTAGATAATTTCCTGCCGTCGGGTGTAGGTGTTCAGGGCAAGTGTTTTCGAGTGTTATTAACCTAATTTGATATGTGCCAGCTACGCGCTGCCTGAACTCGAAGTCGTTGCCGTCGGTTCCCGCGACCGTTGGACCGCCGCGTGTTGCCATTTCGTCGCCGTCGTATTTCGTTGTTACACGTCGTTGCTTTTATTTTTATAAATAATTGCTGGATATTTTTTTTTTACACATTACAGCTGCAGTGTGATAACGATAAACGCCGATAACGATAAAAAATAAAGTAAAGGTGTGTTTGGCCAAACGTCACAAAATCGAGAGCTTTCAAGGAAAAAGCCCACCTCACCACATAACTCACCGTGGGCTTTTCGGTCCCACGGTACATTTAGTCCAGAGTGAGGTCCTTACGAGGCACTTAAAAAAAGTTTGGCCGTCTTAATACTAGGGCTATACCTTGCCATGACCCAGTCAAAAGAGAGCACTCAAAACGCTCTCCCGACTCATTTCTGTGTTCAAAGAGTGATCCCAAAAATACCCCAGAAATATACCGTACACCGTACATATACTGACAAAATGCGTTGATATTCATCAATTTTGATATTCGATTTAATATTACTGGCAAGTTATGACTTTAACAACTGAACATATCATTTTATCAGATGGATGAATCAATTTACTACAAGATTGGCTAGTTTCCCGAAGTCCTTTTTATTGCATTGTTTCCATAAAAAGGTTCAAGCAAAAACGGCAAGAGCATAAAACTTAAATGTTGATTAAATGTGACGTCATAGTTGCTGCTCAACCTACTTTCTTCTATGAGTATGGGCTTTGGTATACCCAATTATACCCTTTAACTAATATTAAATTTTTTGTTCCAAGCTGCTTTGAAACATTAATAATGATTTTATCCTAGATTAACATGTTTTTTTTACCTATTAATGCATATGTTTTGTGTTTTATAAATACATTTATCCCGGTTCACCGTACCCGTGAGCTGAAAAAATTTAATAACTTTTAAACAGAGACTGATTAGATTTTGTTTGCATCTGAGTACTAGGCTTAAATTGAATTTATTAGATTGATGAAATTGATGACATAAACATATACATATGTATCATTATGTACCTAGTGTAAACATTATAATAATCAAGTGTAAACATTTGAAAAACATAAACAACAAAATAGTCTAGTATTTATAATATCGATAGCAGTGTCGCATTGTATTTTTGGTATCGATAGGTGGAGAAGATCGACAAGAAAAAGAAGGGATACTTGAAACTAAGCAGCGGCAAAAAAAACGTAATAATAAATTAATAAAAATAAATGTGTTACACGATATACATAATGTACATATTTGCAGACGTTAATATGCCTTGAATTCAATTTCGTTGAATACATATCGATATTTATAAATATCGTCTAACAAACGAAAGCGCCACTGTGCAGGAAAATCCCAATTTCGGTTACTTTTTAAATTTTATTTTTTAATCTCGCGATTTAACTGAGAGAGGACGCAGATTACAGATCGAAATTTTACAGTTATCCTGTAAGGTGCGGATTCAAGCATTTAATACAACTATCAACCATCGAAGATAATTCGAAATGTAAGATCAAAGCGTTTTGTTTGGCTTGAAAACTCATTTCCACTACGTCAGAGGGAAATTATCATAATTTATTGCACTTACGAAAATCATTAGGCAAATTGCATCCATCTGCAAGCTTTGTCCTCCAATCAGCTCCAGTGCGGAAGAGGAAGAGTGCCCGCCCACTGGTTCTCGCTGAAATTAAGCCTATTGCCCCACCTGTTGCACCTTAATCCATAAATCAATCTGCCTGAGTAGGGAAAAAACATGGGGAAAGCTGGTGGGGATGGTCGTTGCGGCACATATTTAAAAATAAAATAACGAATTTTGCATTCTTTCTCTGCCGCTCGCGGGTTGTCTTTATGCTCTGCGTCTACAAAAGACGAGCATGACGTGTGTGTCATCATTTCAACGGCGCTGTTTCTCCCGGTTGGACGCGTACCCGCATGCGATCGGCCGAACTTCAAAGTAGTGCTTTCTGCGGTTTCTCCTTAATGCCCGTTGTTGATAATTTCTGTGCGAGTGTTGACTCCGAGTTCGGCAGCTGAGAGATCTGAATCAAGTGTTTAAAGTGCTCGTCAACTTACGGATTTATCGGTAATTTCCCGAAATAGTCCCGAACATACAAAATTTGTTCATGCAATTAATTGCACTTCTGCGCCAAGTCGTTGATTATTGTTTTTCTTTCGCTGCGGCCGTCACAGAAATTATATATATTAACAGACTTTGTTGTGAGACGACACCGACCCGACCGACCCCATGCATCCGAGCTCCCCTGCCGGAACTTCTGGTGGCGGCGCATGTTGGCAGCCTCAGCGGCCTCAGTGTCCGAAATATACATACAATATTTGTATGCATATGCCTCGTCTTACGAACCTTGTGACATTTGCCTTACTAGTATTAGAGCCTGACATCGACATCGATCAACTGCTTAAGATAACTGCTACGACTGCTACAATATAGACAATAGCTTATAACCATTTCTTCCATCTCTTTTCTTTGCAGTTGCGGTCGCCCTATCGCCCTATCGCCGTATCGCCCTATCCCCTGTGATACCTTGAGACCCATCCAAGAATAAGTATATCCAGTCCCTTGCCATGTCTGCGCAGGCCGCTGACAAACGCGCCTCATTCGCGCGCCGCGCCGAAAGCCTGTTGGAGCGGGTGAGAGTTATGAATACCATTTACGAGGTACCGGCATCAAGTGACCACAAATCGTGAGATATATAATTCTGTTCTGTTTTTTGTGGCTTCCCCCACCACCCCACACCCAGCCAGTATAACTTTGTATGCACTGGTAGATGCGTTCTGCTCCTGGCTGCTGCCCATTCCCTTCCTTCCATTCTTGAATCTATTTGGCCAAAGTCATGTGCGCTTGCATGGCTCGTAAATCATCGCTCGAGGCGGAAAATGTATTTCACACATTCACACAAATCGAAAAAAGCAAAACAAAGCAAAACGACTCGAAACGAAACGAAACGGAACGAACGAAAGTACCTGCAAGGCCAGGGGCGGACGGATAAGTACTACGAATATCCGTACAACAGGCCCGCACCCACCCCCGCCCCTGGCACGGTACAGACACATCCGTGCCATATCGATATTTATTTGATTAGAGTCAAATTGCTCGTGGGCGGGGGTCAGACACTCAGGTCCCGTCCTGTCCCCCACACGGGGCCTCTGGTGTGCGCGTATGGTGTGTCTCTGCTCGGCTCGGCTCGTCTGCTTTAATTAATCTTAAATACATTATACACATCGGCCCAATAAGTGGGGGCCAAAATGTACTCGGATCAAGGTCACAAGAACAGAATACTTGCCACTATCACAAGAGTGATTGCTGGCCTTTTACGGGTGTGTGCCGTTGACGCTAATGTTTCTGTGGCTGTGGCTGCTGCTCTAGGCGATGCCATGCAGGGAATGGGACAGATACACTGCTTGTCTTGCTTGACCCAAATAGGGGGGACGGGGTGTTCCTGAGCTGGGAAACGCACCATTTGGTACACTACTCGTTCTGACTGACTGACTGCTCTTTATTGGGTTAATTGAATGCATTCCTTTCAGGTCAGAAGGGAATATAAGGGAAATTGCTCAGTTCATTTCTCAATAAGTGTTGTGGGGCATGCAATTTTTGAACCGCATAGAGACATTCATACGAGTAAAACCGAATAATGAATAGGGCCAATATTGAATCAATAATACGACATAGCCAAACAAAACCTTTCGCAAATTAGACACATTTGAGCCCCGTGACTCCTCAATATGTACTCGTAGCAGTCTATACGTTCCGCCATAAAGAGACTAAAGCATCTTCCCCAATCATTAAGAATTTCTGTGCAATACCTGCACTATATGTATCCCTGTTCGTAGGGTAAAAACAAGTCATTGCTCGCTGTCTCTTGTGTTGTCGGGCTAAAAATAAATGTCCCAATGCGAATAGCCCTCCGAAATTGCATGGTCATTGTGGCTGTGGCAGCACAGCATCTGTATCTGCATATCTGTACAGCACAATGGAATTCCAACAGACGCACAAACAAATTTGTCAGGGACTGACTGGTGGAGTAAAATAATTGAGCGAAAGCAAAGAGTTACATCTGAGTATGGAAAGACATTTACTCGTATTCCATGTCCATTAATTAAGCGGATTAAGATGCGCGACTGCGTACACCCATACACTAACGCACCCAACAATATCCAGAGTTCATTGTAGCAATTTCCGACCCATTTCAAATAGTTTGTATATAACATTTGGGAGCGAAAAAATGCGTGTGCAAAACATACTTATAAACATTTAAACATTCTTGCAAATCCCATTTGCAGATATGACAACGAAGTTAATCATAAGTTAATCATAATGATAATCAGTTTGTTTCCATAAAACAGTTGCTTCCATCGAAAGCAGAAAGATGAAATGACAAGTTTGTCATCGCGATGTACTATTTTCTTCAGTCGAAAGACCCAGTACATAGAACAGAGTATTTTTACTGTTTTTGCATAAATTTTAGATTGTAATCGGAGTAATAATTCAAATAATAATTAACAATCCAGATAAATGAACCATGCAGACCATGTACATGTAGATGGCATATGTATTTATGTACATATGACACTTTGCTATTGAGTTTTTAAACATCATTCATTGAACAAATTTATCATCTATTAATCAATGTGGAATTTTGGATGTGCCCCATGAGAACTTTCGATAGAGTTAAGTTATAGTTGAACAAAATATCATATTTTTTGAGATATAAGAGGAAAAAAATGTGAGAAACCCTTTTGAAATGTGAATTTTTCTTTTCTTCATTGGCCACTACGGAAGAAGAATACTTAATTTAATATAATTTAATTTCGTCATTATTGCTGTGGAAATGATTAAATGCTTAAATTGAAAAGACTTGATAAATAATCCCCAGAAATTAGGAAGCCGTTTTAATCCAATAGAGTATAAAGAGATATAGATATAAAGTCTAGCTTAGGTCTGTGGTTTGTTCCTCCGCTCAGATAGTACTCGAGGCTTTCTATTAGGCCAGGAATTGCTTATGAGTTTTCATGATTCGTAGATATCAGTATTTTGCATTCGCATAAGTATCGAATTGGCGAACTTAACTGAAAATGAAATGAAACTAAGAACATCTACGCTTCGTCGGACTGTTGACCGTTTCTGCCACTTTTCTTGTTGTTGTGGCTAAATATAGACGCGTGGCAATAATATTCCCCTCCTTGGCATTGTCGGGGGCTCTCACTCTCACCCCCAGCTGGCCGGGGCGTTCTTAAGTATTGCAAAGTGGAGGAATTAAAAATGTTAATTGAATTTTCGGGGTTACAGAGCCACGTAATTCGTTCAGCTTTGAGCACAGGGCGGGGAATGGGATTGGGATTGGGCGCGAATGGCCCCAAAACGGCTTTGGTAACACTTGGGGGTGGGGGTGCGATAAATTTATTCGAATTCCAATTTGAGCGAGTGGAATCCGATGGGGAGGAAGCTTTTCAATCAGCTGGGGGATTTGGGTGACCAACAAGTTCATTTAAATTCCATGCGGATTCCGATCCGCTCCCCTTATCGCCATCCCCCCGCAAGGATGATCGATGTCTTTATCAGACATCGGAAATGCTTGCACTCATACGAGTGATTGTGCTTGCCTCCTTATCGACGACTTGGAAGCGTTGAACGGTCCGAAAATAGCAGCAAAAAAAAGCAAATATTGTACGAGGGGCGCAGAGTCGCGACGCGAACATAACGAGCAAAATAAATGAACGATAAAAAGCTAATAAAGAGCAGCATAAATAAATGCGTAAATATCGAGCGAGAATGTACATCTCGAAGGCGGGGGAAAACTCGTCTCGGTGATTGCCTGCTGCTTAGGAGGTGGGGGAGGGGGAGGAGGGAGCAAGTCGCTTGTGCTGCGGTGCTTGGTGCCCCACACTGTCGTCCTTCGGCTGTGGGCCCACCAAACGTGTGTTTGTGTTGCCATTTTGGCTTAAGTGTTCCTGCCTCCAGCCAGAGCTCCCACTTCCTTCAACAGCCTCCTGTGCCGGTCTGGATTCTGCCGTCTGGATGCTGCTTCCCTGAGAAAGTGTAAATGTTTGCATACAGTTTTGTCCTTTAAAAGTCCCTGCACTTGAATCCGTCTGAGGTCAGAGCTCAAAACTGCTGCTTCAGCTCGTGCAGCTCTCAATTGCGGATTGTGGCAATTTCTGCACTTAACAATTTTAAGTACAAAAATTAACAATATGCACAGAACTCCTCCAAACGAAAAATGACCACAAGTGGCTTACATCTATTTCTTTTTGGGTCAGAGTGACCTTGAAATATTTTTATTCATAAACATTAGTTGCTTTTCATTCGATTATTTCGTAAATTGTTACAGCGACGAGTCTAGAGTTTTTCTGGATGTATCTGGAATAATTTTGTGGATAAAATTACTGCTCCCAAACACCTACACCGTATGTGTATATATTCTTTTGTAAACCCGCTTATTTCCACTGTTTGTCAGGAGCTCTTTAGGAGTCGGAGAGTTTTTGTTTCCCTTAACCGACTCCTGATAAGTCTCTATTTATTCAGCGAGAATTTAATGTTGTCTTCTTTTGGGGCGACTAAAACTTGGGTTCTTTTTTATCCATTGTACTTTGGGAATTGCCATAAATGGGATTCGCTTGCCATCTTCCAGTTTCAGTTTCAGCCCCAGTCCCACTGCCACTCCCACCTGAACTTGTGTTTCTATACGGGTGACGCCTTCGGCAATCGGCTTACAGACTTTCAATTGTACTCATCCGTCCGCACACCCCCAGCCCCTGGCAATCCTTGCCCAGGGTGTCTGCGGGGTCTCCTGGCAACTTTTTCCATTGTTTGTGAGCTGCGCTTTCCACACAGACACACCACCACACCTCCAGCATCTTGCACCCCCACCGGCTAACCGCTTAAGTAACGCGTATCTTGTACTCATTCACTTTTGTTTTCCTCGACATTTTCCTTCGCACATACATAAATCGCGTTCGTTGTCGCTGTTGCTATTGTTGTTGTTGTTCCAAGCACCTGCCTGGAAAATTGTTGTTGTTGTTGTTGTTGTTGCACTGTTGTTTGTGCCCCTGCCACCTTTGTGAAATTCCTTTGTCAGTATGTCGCTGGCTTTATGCTCTTTTTATCATCATCATCATCATCATCATCGCCGTCAGGGCGTTGCTTTTTGTTTAATTAAAGCGCATGTGAAAGTGGAAACACAAATACAAATAATTTGACTTTGTGTCCGTTGTGTTGTTCGGCGAGTATCAGAAGTGAATGGAAGGTGTTGAGCTATAAACAACAACACTTCAACAAATGCAGTATAAATTAAATGTTGAATTGTTTATGGAAAATGGAGCAGTTAATTTATTTGCATTCTACATATGTGCATATATTTATTTGAAGTTCATTTACATCTGTATCTGTATCTGTATCTGTATGTATACATAAATGCATTCAATTGCTTCATCATGCTCGAAAATAGTAATATTGGACATCGGAAATAAAGTATATTTTGAGAGCGTAATGAGCACCATTCTATCCATCCGTCTGTCTTGGCTGCATTAAATGTAGATTAAAGTTCCAAGGAATTTTTCTCCTTTATCTGGGTTTTCCCTAATTGTTACAGCGTTTCCTAGTGCTCTCAGTGTCTGCTCCCCTCTTGGTTGAGGGGTGTGCTTTCTGCCATTTAACTTTAAATTACTCTGAATTCATTCAGCATTTTCCCGCTGCATCAGCGCGTCTGAGTGCGATGTCAGCACATTCCAACGTAATCCTCACCAGCACCACCATCATCATCATTATCATCAGCATCTCTTCGGGGGGCAGAGCCATCACGATTTCTATTCATATTCCTCAACCATTTTCCATATTCATCCCGAAATTGTTTCGTGGCAGAGGGCCACGCCCCCGCATGCCCAGCTTGACCTAGGACACGCATATTTCTAATGCGCATTTCGTTTTGGCAGCAGCTGGAAGAGGCAGGGTGGCTGGGTGGTGCGTGGGGTGGATGGATGGTCAGAGGCTTCGGGATGTGCGCCTCTTTTCCCGCGCGCTGACAAATTAGCACATCAAAACAAAAAGGCGTTCGGCAGGCGACGGGGACACCCACAACAACGGACTGCAACAGAAACAATGAAGAGTCTGCTCCACAATACGGCAGAGAGCAAGGCTCTGAGCGAAGTGAACAAAAGATGCTTTTTGTACTATAGCGCTCGCATAAGCCCCACGAAAACACCCACATAAACATAATCCAAGACCCATACACACTCGCACACTCGCACACGCACACAGGCTGTCGCACGAAGAATAAATGGACACGGACAATGTGTGGGTGGGGTGGGTGGAAAGCTGCGCGCTTTAAAGTAGGCAACGGAATTGGATTGCTCTTGGAGCTGCCAGATCTCAATTGATACCGAAAAACACTCTGAATACCGTTATTTTATTTAAAGTCAGCTTGGGATTGCCAGGATTTATGTCGTTCCGATCCATCTTTTGCAGCTCGTTTCGATTTCGAAACTTCGAAACTACGCAGTTGGCTTGCGACTGTCTGGCAGCTCTGTAGCGGAAACAACACCTTCCCAGCTAACTGCCCTACGGCAACATTTCAACACTTACCCCTCGCCGCCCCTCACCCGCTTATCTGCGGCACAGCACATCTCTTCTCTGCCAGAGAGAGAGAGAGAGAGAGAGAGAGAGAGAGAGTGATAGAGAGAACCAGAAACCATTTCATCTTCCATCATTTTGTTTTGCTCTTCACTTCGTAGTTCGCTTGACTTCGTTTCTCTGCCGCGTCGCACGGTGGGGTTTTCCCGTACATTTTGCATTTTATTTTATTTTTTTAACTATCTATACTATCAGGCAGTCTCCAGTTTTCACTTACTTTTTCGTTTTACGATTTCGACCAAAGCGCTTAGTTCTCGTTTTAAGGCCCTCCGGTATTCGCAAAATTTTTTGATCGATGTGATTTATTTATATTAAATTATATGCCAATCCATCATATAATATTTTCCTTCTGCAATTAAGATTAGTTTTGTTATATATATAAAATGAAATGGAATTCGCATATTACGTTAAATTGTTTATGTAGATTCTTGAGTTAAACGAAACTTTTAGGAAAAACCCCCATTGTGGAGCGTCGGGGGCTTTCGGGTCTCGCATGATGCGACGGCGATGGATGCCGCTTGTTCGTTCTATTCTGATAAAGCTTGGCACAGTCGTCGGTGTGCTTTGAACGTTGCAATACCGAGAAACCCGAGCCGGAGGCCAGTGAAGCGCGTTCTTACCCTGTTCGGTGTCGAGTGCTGCTGTGCGCCTAATAGAAGCGATTTCAGGACACGCTGTTTGTGTGTTGGCTCACAGTTAGAACGCAATAAGCCCAGAACCCGTGGAAGAACCGCGTCTTCTCCACTGAACCATGTCGAAGCCGGGCACACCGAAACACGGCGGCAGCGCCAGCTGCTCGTCCGCAGCTCCCGAGAAGATAAGCGTAAGTTTTGACAGCTTAGGGCTCAGATTGCACTCCCTTCTGACTTGGTACTTCTGTCGAGTGTCCTGATGCCCTTCTAGAACTCTCAGTGTGTGTTAAATTACCCGCGTGTATGAGTAAGTGGTACTACATCTGCATTCCACTCAACATCGGTGCATTACGAGTTGTTGCTTCCAGAAAATACTGGCCACATGCACATATTTATCACGAAATTGGATTTGTTAGTAGGAAAATCGCTTTTGGGCGATTATATCATTTATGCAAATAGTTTTCAACAAATCCATGCGCTGCGGCATTGAAAAATGTTTTGCGAATATATTTTTGATAGTGGAATTTGTGTGTTTTTTCTATTACTATTAAAATATGTTTGCAGTGGCTTTAAACGTAAATTAAACAGCTCTGTTAAAGTATGCTAAACTAAGAATATACACAGTTAGGTATAATACATAAAATACATGATATTCTAGTCCTAGATTCCATCCCACATTTGGATTCATTGGATTGCAGCTATCTGGTATATTGCATTTTATATTGTTCATGTGCTGTCCCTGCAACCTGTCTTCGTGTTCTGCCCACAAGTTTAAGACCACCAACGGTTCTCTTAACCGGTCTCTAACACGATCGGAGACCTTGCAAGCCCCACAGCGCCAGACCTTCCCTATGGCAGCTGCTGCCGACAGGCTGCCATTTGCAATTTGTTTCTGTTTTCTGATGGTTTTTTCCTTCTTACTCGTACCTTTTCTCTGTGGACCCGCTCAAAGGGCAAAGCCGTAGCATACTTTTTGGCTTGTGACTCATAAAAATTGCATAATTGTCGTCCTGCATGAGTTTGTGCGAGGCTGTGGCACTGTGTGGCTGACCATTGCATTACACTGAATGCTTATTTTTACGTGCCATTTGCGGTCACATCTGGCACATAATAATTACGTGGACCAGGACAAAGATATTTAGGTGCTCAAATGGCACAAATGATGGTCTTTGTTCGCCCTTTATGACGCCTTTTTTACTTGATTGCATAGCTAATTGGGGTAAGATTCAGCAGACTTTTCCAGAACTGTTATGGAACAATTTAAGTCAAAGTTATCTACACTCGTCTCGTACATAACTAAAATAGTTCCAGCAATACCGCTCTTACCTTTGCTAGTAGTTTTTTGCGATTCCCAAGGCACAACACTACGTTCCACACAGAATAAACAAAAAAAAAAACATTGCAAAAAATGTTTGAAATATCAAGAATTACATATTTGTAGCTCAGTGTTGCCTGAAATTAATTCCAAAGTTATTTCAAGAGGGGAAGCAAGAGAAGGAATATTTGAAACTCTGTAACTTATCCGATTCCCTTACTTGGATTAAGTAGAGCCTCATGAACCCTTCCCTTGCAGTGAATGGCCCTTGGCTTAAACATGATTTGATTTCCTCATCTGCTTGGCCCAGCCCCCGAGACCAGGACAGGACGCGATGGGACGGGACGGGACTGCAATTGCAATTCAAATATGCTGACGAAAGAGCTTTGGCTGGCATAAACCGCAGCAATATATTTTGCCAGATTGTGGCTTGTCTCAGGTCTCCGTTCTTCCGCTGCTTTCCGTTGATTTTCGCTGAGTACTCATCCCGTTAGGGGCGGATGAATGCGAGGGGATTTAATTAGGGAAAACACATAATGTCAAGTCGGCTGAGTCCATGTCCATGTGAGCCCCTGCATTATGTATGAATTTGCCCGTTTTCCATTTCCACATCTGCGCTGCAAATCGTAGACACAAACGCGCTTTCCAACGGATTTCTGTGCCCTTTGAGCTTTTGGCTGAATAATAAAGGGCAGACCGCGGGGTTTCCATTCCATCGAGCTCGAAGCAAATATGCTGTAGTATGTCGTGGCTGCCGCTGGATAGTCCCTTTCAGGTTCACGGCATCAGTTGGCCAAGTCCTGCACATTGAACGAACTTCCATTCCCCCAGACGGAAAAGTTTATTTTTCTTGGTTTGTTTTTCTTTCCTTTGCGTTGTATCCCCCTACGGCCGGTCCCGAGGATATGGTTGACATCGCCCCTGGACATTGCAGTCATCGAAAAACATGCGTCCCATTTATCTAATTGTATTTTGTATTATATTTCCATGAAGTTCCCCAATTCCATTTGACGAATTGGGTTCTGCTTCGTTCCTTTGTGATTCCGTCTCACGTATCGCACTATGAGGAAAATTCCTGCCTCTTTGCCATTGGAAAAGTGTCAAAGTTTTCAAGGCAGCGGTGCGCGTACGCCGCGTGTTACCCCGAACCTGACGTCCTCTACCTAACTTCCTGCCTAACTTAAACAACGTTTAATTGGTGGCTTTTAGCACCGGCCTGCACGCCCGTACATTTGTTTTTGTCTATTAAAAACCGCTCTCGCCTCAAAAACTTTTCGCATTTCAGCTTTGAAAAGTTTCGCATAAATTTCCTACACTTTTAATGTGCTGTGCTGCCAGCATTTAGTGCACAGATATTGTTGGCCTTCCCTTACTAATGGGCTCCTTCCCCGTTTTCAGAGAGAGTGTGGGAGAGCTTTGATATAGCAGCAACCTCCCATGTGATGCTATGATTTTATTCAAATGCAAATTATTCGCTGAAATTACTTTAGCAGAAAATAAAATTTTGTGTGTGTTATCCACTGCGATTTGTAGGTGCATTTATTATTGCAAAAATCGAATTCTGTGGCCTTCTCATCATTGGTGCTCCGTGCAGTGCCCATTGCAACACGTTGAGCCCACGTAATTCGACCTGCGGCATTTTGAAATATTAATTATGATTAATGAGCTTTCAATACAATGATCCCGGATTGTGTCAAAATGCACAGTCATAAATATTGCAGGCCCGTGGCTGACCAGGGCTAATTAAATTCACATTGCCATTACGCATGCTGGTCAGAAATGGGCCTGCAAAAAGTGAGGCATCAATTCCAACATCGCACTCCTGTCCCACTTCCAGGGGGACTCCCAGCGGGACTGGACCTGTATGGAGGGACTGGGACGACACATGACAGCAGCACTTAACCACGAGTGGATCTGGGTCTGGGTCTGGGCCGTAGTTGGAGCCGGAGACGGAATAGAGCCTGTGGCCTTGAGACTCCCCAAAGTGCTTCGGTGCAAGTGCGGTTATGAAGCGAAAATCCATTTACACTTGGCTACATTTTTGGTCGAGTCGAGTCGAAATGAAATGAACCAAATAAACTTTCTGTTCGCCCATAAAGAACCAGCCCAAGATTTGTTTGCGAAAAGCGAGGGAAGGGGAAGGACAGGACAGGACAGGACAGCGACCAGAGCTCTGCCCCTTTAAATTACGAATGCAATAAATGTAGCCAAGAGAGAAATCCCGGCGATTGAGTTAGGCGTGTCTGGCAAGGGAAATGCTGATTAGCGGAACGGAAAACCGAACGCAGGGAGGTAGTGTGGCAAGTGGGAGAGAGGCAGCGGGAAAACTGTGGCTGTGTCTGTGGCCAGGGATTGAATGGCCAGCACTTTGTTAAATAAACTTTCTGTTGGAGTGGCGGACACTTCTGCCACGGACTTGAATCTCTCTCTCTCTAGAGCACTCGACTCGGGGCTCGGCTTTGTTATCCACCGAAGCTCATGAGCTGGACAGCTCGACGTAGCGCTGTGGCTGCTGCTCAGAGGCCAGATTAGGGACAGATTGTGACCCATTTCCACCTGGCCTGAATGGAGTTGTGGATCCTCCACAATTGTTTGGAGAAATCATAAAAAAAATACACTTTTGCCGTCGGAACTATGGAACTTTGTTTGTTATGAGTATATTGAGTATATTCACTCTCGTTTTAATCGAGTTAAACCTTTACTAATCGCTTTAGAAAACAGTTAAAAACATTCCAAAAGTTTTCATAGTTCATGGGATAAAGGAAATTTCAGCAATTTCCCCATCGAGCAATAACCAAACCGCTTGTGCACTATAATTTAAAATAAATACTGATTTCAGCTTAGTTGCAGCTCTGCGGATACGGGATCCATCATCCGTCAGCCATTATCCGTCAGCCATCAAAACATTTTCACTGTGAAATCCATCAGGTTACAGCAGAAATCCAACGGAATCGACCAACTGACTGAGTGACGGACGGGCCGGGCCGGGGCAAACGCAAACGCAAACACACATCCAAGAGTGGAGTGGAGTGGAGTGATATGGGGCTGTCGTAGGGTACGCAATAGGCACTTAGGTCTCTGCCACATGATTACGACATTAAGCGGGGAATGATGATGGGACGGGAGGGGCGCTGAAACGAGACGCAGGACAAGAACGTGGACGTGAAAGGGAAGAGGATAGGGGTTCAACCGCAAAAGTGAAAGCGCAGTCAGCCAGGAAGCTGCGAAAAGCTGCAAAAACTGGCATCGTCAGCGAAATCAGGAAAAATATGGAACAGAACAGGACGCGATGGTACACTGACTGAACAGGGGTTGAGGCAGGAGCAACGAGGTCAACGAGTTGACACGTACATAGCAGCAGTGGCAGCTGCAACTTGCAGTCAGAGCTTGAGGGCAACGCCTCAGTTATGCGATGGCCTCCGCATCTCCATCTCCATCGCCATCCGCATCCACAGCCACTGACACTGCCACTGCCACTGCCACACCCACATGAATCGCATTCCCCTTCTGGGCAAACAGCAACAGCAAGTGATACAGTTTCATGCATGTTTTGCTGGCATTCGAGCTCCGTTGGATGCAACAAGGCAACATTTGGGGTGCAGTGCATGGAACACATACGAGTGCTGGGAGTACACACAATATGCAGATGTATGCTACCTAAATAGGGGTACGGTACAGATACTTGTGCATCTGCTCCCGATACCCAAACGAAGGCGATTGAAACGGTGCTCCGACTATACGACACTCTCTACTCAGAATAATCTATAATTGTATGCACTCTCCCCTGATGCGCCTGTTGATCCGCCTTTCCATTCCTTTCTATTCCGTATTTTGTACCTGTACTTGTACTCTACGGGTAGCTGCTACTATAAATGAATTCTGCCTCAAATGGAAGCAAACTTTGGGGACAGGACATGAAAATGCAATTCGTGTAACGAACTTCTTTGTTGCTCAATTCGGTTGATGGAAAAATAAGTTTCGTGTTTACAGCCCCCTCCCACACCGGAGCGTAAAGTACAGGATGTGCAAAAGAAAAAGCACAGGAGGACTTTAACAGTTTTCCGGATGTGATGTTGATGTTCCCTGAAAAACCAGTCAAATGAAATTGAAAATGAAAACAGCTTTGGTGCGGTTAAGGTCAGTTAAGCGGTGACGTCGGGGGAGGTAGTGGAGCTCTATGCAAATATTGGATGCAAATATTGATTGATTAGCATCTGGCAGTTCTCAATTGAGTCAGCTGACTACGTAAACATGAATTCCCAGACGAGTTCCCATCAATTTTTGCATACACCATCTACACGTGTTTCCGATACAGGAAAAGTAGTAGTCAGCAGCCATATGTCTCAATCAGCTCCCGAGATGCTCTCGGGACTCGGACTGAGGGATCCGAGGCAAAGTGCAACCATTGGGGACACACAGCTTCTGAGGCAGGGCAGGCTGCAAGCAAGCCGGGGGAAACTTTTCCAACATAAATCAAACGATTGAGCCTAATGGGCTTTTAATTGACTGATGACTCCTGATGCCTCTGACGATGTAAAGAGCCAGCAAACAAGATGGAAACTGTCGCAAATGCCCTTCTGACGCAGACACATGTTATAATTGAGCCGACAGCAAAGGAGAACCACCCAAAACCGAGAAGAAATTTCACTTGAAAGTTAAAAAACTTTTCCTCTTTTCCTGACATGTGTGTGTACGGGTAAAGGTATAGACGGGTAGTCAGTCAGTCAGCCAGCCCCAAGACATCAATCATCAATAATGCCAGCATGATGGGGTGAATGAATGAGTATCGGCATGTCGTAAAGTGCAGCCAGCCAAGCGCCCCAGCAGGTGGCGCACTCTCCTGCCCCTGCCGCTGCCCATGCCTTCCGCTCGTGTGTGTTTGCATTTATTGGCGATTTCATTATTTATAAGCGATTTTCATGGCATCAGTGCGCTGAATGTGTTCATATTCGATCGTTCAGTTCGGTTGACAGGTGCATGAAAGGTTTTGCTTAGTGGACCGATTCCCTAATGGCAGGTGTTCGCTGTGGAAAGTTTTCCCAAAAATTAACACTACTTAAGACTGTTAAGAGATGCTGGGACATGCCTAGACTGAGGGTGGAATTTAAAGTCGTTTTGGTGAATGTTCGATCCAATGTTTAATCTCAGAAACGACAAGATTCAGTGTCCACAGTGTACAAAACATAACAACAAATTCTGAAGGCTGAAAGATTAGAATACATTAAGACATTTCAAAGTGGAAATTTTCGAATAAAAGTTCTGCTATTTCATAATTTCAATCAAACCAATCTGACGACTGTGATTAATTCATCTTAAAATAAAGACAGACACAAATACTTGACTTTGATTGGCAGCTTTCCATTTGGAATGGATTGTCGGAGTCAAACAACCTCCCCCACCTCTACGAGTCTGTCTAAACACTTAAGTTTGTGCTGAAAGTTCTCCATTGTAGTTGTCCTTCACTCACTAGCACACACACACACACTAGCAATCAATTAATGCCAATTGATTTGTGACGACAATGTGCGCCATTTGGTTGTTGTTTGCTCTGCCATTATTCCGGACTGCCATTGCCACCGCCATTCATCCCACTCACCACATCCGCGCTGTTGTTGGTTGTCGATAGTCGTTCCAGTGCAACTGGCTGATCCTGCATCCTGTCCCGGCTTTGTTGGACCAGCTGGCCTTCAGCTATGCAAATTACGCTCAAGAGCCGCAGGCGAATAAACGCACAAAGGCAAACAGGAAATTTGTATGATTTATTTATGCTTTTAATTTGAATGCAAAATTTTGTATTGGCATGTTTGACTCTCGCAGGTGGAGTCTCGAAGTCTCGAAGAACTCAACAAATGCATTTACATAATACCCGTGCCCGCACTCGTTCCGTTTATTTATCTATTTACTTGCTAACACAAATCCGCCTACGCCACCGCCTTTGCCCCCGACCCACTCCTATGGGGGCTAAACGGAAAAAACATTAAAGAGCTTAGGGAAATTCTAAGTCAAAAGATATTCTCCGTAGGCAGACCGAGACCGAGACACGGGCAGAGTTCGAGTTCTGCCTCTGGTCTGCTGGTCTTTTGACACTTGTATAGTTTCACTCAATTTCAATAAGTGTTCGATGGCTATACTATATATATATATATACTCTGAACGTGTGTAGGTGTGGTTCTCAGTGTGTTTGTCTTCATAAAAGGATGCCTCCCCGGACTCCGTTCCTTGTGGGTTTATTTGCTTTCTGCTTTAATAAATTTTGAATCGAGCTTAGGTAGAGCAAGACCCATCTGAAATTGATAGCCGAACACACAGCACATTGTTCCATTATACATACAGCGGGCCACGAAGCATTTGTGTGAAGTTTGAGTTTCAGGGATCGATATTGACGGGGTCCGACCGAGGCAGCTGTCGGAATAAGTAATTTATGAAGTTGAAATAGCTGTTAACTAAGATCCAATGGCATCAGTTGAATAGTGGACCGCTAAAAGATATTTAATAAAATTAGTGGATTCCACAAACAGGTTGCTGTTATTTTATGTGGCATTTTCATAGCCTTGAGCTCTTCCGTTACACGGTATACTCGTACTTCGGTGCATTCCCCGCATTTGCTCAAGTTCCACTTTCACCTGTCTTTGAATTTCCATGAGCATTGTCACTGGGTGGGTTGTCATCAAGGACCTGCCAAAAGCAAACGCACACAAAGTCAAACACAGTCAAAAACATTTTTTGGGTCTCCCTTCTTTTTTTGGTCATTTCATGCCCGTCATTTTTCACGCTTGAGTTTGTGTTTACAGCATCGTGAAAATGGTTTTCCCGTTTACGTTGCTTTCAAAGTTTTCAAGTTTCCGCTAACACATAGCATAGAGAATTCCGTTCCTCCCACACTTTAAATGGTTTGACTTCATATATTGAATAACGCCTTTGCAGAAGTACAACATCAACACGGAGAAATGCGGAGATCTGACTGTCATAGTGCAGGTAAGGAACGAGACGAGGACGTGGCGAGGGCCCCGAGGCGGGGCGGCAGTAGTTGTGATGATGGCTTACAATGTTTTTCGTGGCATAATTTAGGGCGACCTGTCGCAGCAGGAGAAGCGAGCTGTTTTCATCACGGTTCATGACTTGGGCTGCAATCGTAAGTAGCGCTTATGGATGCTGACTGTCATTATGCCACCTGGCTAACCACACGCCCAAACCACTCTCCCACAGACAATTCCTTCCAGGAATTCGTGAGCAGCCCCTGTATGACTGAGATAAAGGAACGCTCGTGTTTCATCCACATCGATGTACCGGGCCATGCCGACAACGCCGAGGCCCTGGCCGATGGCTTTCCGTTTCCATCGCTGCAGTCTCTGGGTGAAGACCTGGTCACCGTTCTGGATTATCTGCATGTGAAGTACGTAATTGGCCTGGGTGAGGGGGCCGGCGCCAATGTCCTGGCCCGCTTTGGCCTGGCACATCCGAGCCGGGCTCTGGGGCTCATTCTCATCAATGCCACCGGCAGCGCTGCCAGCGTTCTGCAGTCATTCAAGAGCAAGGTAGGTCGGGCCTGACTGGCCTGATTGGACCCATCAGTTGACCAATTAATCTCTGCACACTCTGCCTCCCCGTCCCCTTCGTCCCTTGCAGTTCATTAGCTGGAAAAACGATGAGGTGGCCCAGTCGGCTGAGAGCTTTCTTATGTATCACAAGTTCGGACATGTAAGTAGTTACAATTACATTTGGGGCTACAGATGTTGTGCCCGCCCTCCCCCCTTCGTCCAAATGTATCACTGATTGTGTCCCTGGAGTGTGTGTGTTGTCGTTGGTGTTATCTCGGTGTTGTACTCACTTTACTTTTACTCTATTTTATGTTCGATTTTGTAACAACCAACCAATCGATCCGAACTCTGTTCGTCTACGCATAAGGTCATGGAGGTAAACAGATCAAAACGTTTCTTAAATAAGTCTCTTCCAAAGCATACCATACCTCACTTTTCAATCGGTACAACAATCGCTTGTCTACAAAATTTCCCCAAATACAAGTATTCCTTGGCCCATTTGTAGCATGTTCGATTATTTATTTGTTCCTTAAATTTCCCATTACTTTCTTTTAGCGCTGGGTACGTACTAGTTCCCATTCCTATCTTGATCCAGCAGAAATCGGCCTGAAGCTAAATTTACCAACATTTTCTAAAGAATTATCAAACAAATCTCAATCTCAAGTGCTTTTCCCAGTTGCTTTTTATTTCTTTGTGCATGACTGTACCTGTACGCTGTAGCCGTTATCTTAGTGTTGGAAAACGATCCAAGTAGTGTCGCTTGTTATTTGTTCACGCATGCTCTTGCTGCTAGTTCAAACTGCATTTATAATACTCGCCAACTTATCCACTGTCTGTCTCATGCAAATGTTTCTGCTTACTTACACTGCGAAAACAAAAACTTGGGCCACAAACAAACTTTATAGCAAATCGTTGGCGAGAATCCGGACAAGGACAAGATCGTGGCCGAGTATCAGAAGCGTTTGCACCGCTCGCTAAATAGCAAGAATGTGGGACTCTATGTAAAAGCATTTATGAAGTGAGTATGCATCTGCATCCATGCCATTATAGCCTCTAACATTCATTGTCCCTTTCCACCAATAGTCGAAAGGACCTTACCCTCAAAGGCTGCAAAGTGGATGTTATATTGATCACGGGAATGCTGAGCCCATATGCGTCCATGGTGGAGAAGCTGCATCGCGATGTTGAGAAGGAGCGCGTGACTATCCTGAAGATCGAAAGGGCTGGCGATGTTCTGGCCGATGCAGTGAGTACTCAGATGTCCTTTCTGTATACACTCTCACGTCTCAATACTTGCACGTTTTTAGCCCGGTAAAGTGGCCCAGTCCATTCTACTGTTCTGCAAGGGCCAGGGTCTGTTAACCTCGGTGGTGATGCCGGGAGTGGATCGCGGACGCGCCTTCTCCACCGCCAGCTCGGGCTCCTTTGAGAGTGCCAACGGATCACGACGTCTGTCGCGTGGTATCTCCATGGAGGACTACGACAAGCCGAACATACGGCGCCTGAGCATCATGAATAGTGAGTTGCCAAAGAAGGAGTAATCTCGACCACACAAATTGCTTCCGCCTCAGCCACAACGAGAACCACAGCTACAGCGAGAGCCACATGTCAGCAGCGTTGGTAGATTAAAAATAATTGCATATTTAATTACTTAAACTAGTGAAATATCTTTAGTCTGACCCGAAAACAAACATCTGTGTGAACATAGAGGCCAAACAATCATCCCAGATGCAATCGTATTACCTTTAGTCAAATGAGCAACATTTTAAGCCAAATTTTAATTAGCAATCGCTTCGAATCGCTTTGAACAAACCAAAGCAGCAAACATATTATTATACATCCCTATGAAAAGTGAGCAGACGGTAAAGCAGCTGTTAGCTCGTATCTAGGTTTAGTCTTATGTACCCCCAGAGATCCCACCTGTGAAAACGAAACGAAAGCAAAGAATTCATATCTACTCGTAAAACTTCCAATCGAACGAACTTAAACACAACTGCTAAGTACTACGAACAAGCAATCATCTATTGTAATACCTCCGATTAGTAAACTGTACCTAACACGTAGGAACTAAATGAAAGTACTCTCAATGTGAATCCTTCCAAACCCTCAAACCCTCCTTCCCTCAAGCCCCCCCAATCGTTGCTGTTTTAATGAAATGGAATCATATACATATAAAGGTTACATAGCGTAAGCACCACAACGTAAGCGGCTTACATAAAGTATTTATAATAAAAGTAGGCACACAGATTACACATTTGTAAACAATCAAAACCAAAAGCAATTTAAAAACCAAAGAACAATTGACAGCTGTCAAGCTTTGAGGCAAGCAACCTTTTTGGAGCAAGTATTCAACAGGTTTATCACATTGGCTTTTCGCATAATTTTTAGTGTTTACAACTTAGTCAACCAAGCACTCAGCATATTAGATGCAACATGCAACAACACAGTTACACAATAAAGTTGATAAAGAAACAAAATAAGTGCAGCTCTTTTATTCCATTCATTTTTTTAAATTTTGTCGACTCATCCGGGTGTCAAGCCATCGAAGTTATTAGCCTGTTTACACTAGAGCTGCGTTTGGCCCCCATAAAGATACTGCTTAATATGTATATGGACGGAGATTGATGGTTTTCATGGTGTGGGAAGACCTCACTCCCACAAATTCTACAAAGAAATAGCTGAAAACAATAAATAAATGCATCAAGTCGCTTTCGTAAATTTCCGCGCCATCAAACACACAAATCTGCTGACGCATACTCTGCGTCATTGCGTCTATTCCGATATCGATAGCAAACGCAAGGCAGTGTAAGCAGGCTATTTAACTTATCCGATACTTCCGAACTTCGATAGTATGCTCGATGGTACAATCGATAGTGGAATCGATAGTTTGGTAGGCCAATTATTCATTTTTGTGCTGAGTTTTTACAAACAAATTTAAGAACAACCGACATTAAAATGTTAATACAAAGCTAACTTGTGCCACTACCGTTTACTTCACCAGCGGAACCGCCCTATATTTTCAACCACATCTACATGGACGCCCCCCCGCCAACAAAGCCTCCGCGGGGCGTCAAGTATGGCAAGGATGAGGTAAAAAATTACTTCAAGCCAACGCTGAAAATGATCTTCGAAAGATAAAACTATCTCAAAATAAGTATTCAAAAATAAATACGGACAGCTAATCTGGCCTCTGACCCATAAACTTGTTTGTTAACTTATTGTTTTGTGTTCCCTACCAAGTTGATGACGACACCACTGCCTTGGACTGTGGGTCGGTTTTTGTTGTTGTACGCCCTCTTTCACGATATTTTGTTATAATTAAATTCGGCCTGAATTGAACGTGTGTGTTCTTGCTTGTGTAGTCCGCAGGTTGTGGCTTTCTGGTCAACGTCATCAAATCCCTGGGATTCAGCGAGACGACTGAGGAGCGTCAGAAGGAGAAGCTGAAAATCGAACAGGAATTTAAGCGCTCAGACCTGCGTCTCAACGAACTGGTCTCCCGTCACGACCAGCAGCTCACAATAGTACTACCACTCTTCAGCCAGGTGTCCACAGAGGTTACAGCCAGCAGGGAGCGAATACATGCCGTGAAGGAGAATCTGGGTGCCTGCAAGCGATTGCTCCAGTGCCGGCGGGACGAGCTTAAGAAGATGTGGACAGACGCAGTTCAGCATAAATACGTGCTGGAAATGTTGGAGCAAATGTAAGACTGTCCACTTGCATGGTCGACGGATTTAATGTCATTCCTCTACTTATAGTCAGGAGCTGCGAAAGGTCCCCCAGCGTGTGGTTAGCTACACCGCCAAGCGTCAGTATTTGCATGCCAGCAAGGCGCTAACGGATGCACTAGCCACGCTCAATGGGCCTCTGCAGGCCGTCGAGGGCCTGTCCGACTTGCGGGCAGACCTGCAGACGCGTCGTCAGCAGCTTTATCAGCGACTGCACGAGGAGTTAGTCACCCAGGTCTACACGAATTCGGCCAATGAAGCGTTCTCCTCCTTTCAGCGCACCAATTCTAGCCGCCTTAACTCTAGCTTTACGCGGGGAATAGGAGCTCGCCGCTCAACAGATCGCATCGAAGCCAATGCTCGAGTTCGCAAAGCCCTTGCCGAAATGGCCCAGTGCTTCGATATAGAGAAGGCCGAAATCATTGAGGATGCTGACCTGATATACCCGGAGCTAAGCATGAGCTACTTCGTTGCCATTATTGTGGAGTCATTCGGCATGCTGCACAAGGTGCCCGATTCCCTGGAGACGCTGCGTGTTCAAATACAAACGGAGCTGCTCAACGTGGTGCGCCACACAACGCACCAGTTGTCGCTGAGTGCAGCAACTGGAGAATCCAACCCGCTGCTGATGCTGCTGGAGATCATTTTCAAGCAGTTCAAGGCCATTGCCAAGACACATACGCTGCTACTGAAAAACTATTTGTCGGTGGGTCAGAAATATTCGGTAGTTGGGCCACAGCCTTACGACCTAACGGACTTTTGGGCACAGGCCCAGTCAGTGGTTAGTACTCCCTCGATAAATGTAGTGTCTGTATTAAACTTCATGCTAATTCGTTCACAACCGTCTCGTCTCCATATTTATAGCTGCAGCTGCTGCTCACCGACTATTTGGATATACAGAATGCAGCATCGGATGAGAGTGCCCAGACAGGGTTTACGGAGCCAACCAGCAACATAAACTCATTCTTCCTAAGGCGCAAGGTGCCCAGGTGTGTATTTGTGTGTTCAAGAATTTCATCGCGCAATCGTGTCAAATCTAAGCGGTATCTTCCACTTGTTCGATAGCACGAAGAGATCAATGTTCAAGTTTGACAAGTCCTCGCACGTAGGGAGCAGCACCGGCGGCAGCAATGAACCATTTAAGGAGCATCGTCGCAATGCCTCGGATGCCTCGGTGGATGATAATCTGTCCGCTCAACTGGGTGGCAGCGGCAAGGGCTCAACCAGCGGCCTCTTCCCCCACGAGAAGAAGCAGCGGGAAAAGCTGATGATCTGCACCCCAGATCAAAACATTATAACCAAAGTTTACTTACCTCTAATGGGATATATCAAGGAGATAGAAAACTTTATGAAGTGCAAGCCAGGGTAGGTGTGGGCACAGCACCCTAGGATGCGATATATTTACCTTCTGTGCTTTGCTTCCAGTCAACCGTGCAGTCTTCACGACTTTGTGGACAACTATATAAAGGACTCGTTCCTGTCCAAGGGCCACAACCGAAACTTGCAGCTGACCATCGAAGCGCTGTCGAAAAACCAAGACGCCTGGCGGACGATCATTAGCCCGGAGGAAATGAAGGCGCTCAACTTGAGTAGACCTCTCTTGCAGTCCACTGTGATGGTCGAACGGCGACTTATGGAGACGAAAAGCCTCATCCACGACTTGCCCTGTTATTCGGAAGACCTGCTCAAGATGGTGTGTGCGCTGCTGAAGGCGTACCGGGAGATATGCCAGGGCGCCTACAGAGGGATAGTGCAGCCAGACTCTGAGGACAAAAGAATCTACAGCGTGGCCTGGCTCAAAGACGAAGATATAAGCCGATTCTTAAAGTAAAGGATGAAACTGGGACTAGAATGGTATTTGTCATATTGATTTAACTGTTTCCTCTTTACTCAGGACGCTGCCCAACTGGACGGACCTAAAGACCTCTAGCCAAAGGTCGCGGAACAATCGCAGGCTGCAGCGAGGAAGCTTCGAGCCCTCGGAGGAGGAGAGTCCGCTGCAGGTGCAGCAGCGAAACATTCGTGAGGCAGAGATGCTAACCAGTAATTTGGGCGAAGGTGGCATCACGCAGCAGGAGATTTTGGTCGAGATCAGTGTGCTCAAGGAGCTGGCCATACTCCAAGAGAGTATGGAATGGTTTTCCTGCCGCGTTTCAGAGTTTGCCAACGACCTACGTCGCCCTATGGTAAACGGACTGAACTCGGTATCAGCTGAATGCAGCGCCGACATAGCCGTCAAGGATGGAACGATCAAAGTGATGACCAATTTGGCTCTGGAGTTCGATGAGCTGGCAAACACATGTCTGCTTGTGCTGCATTTGGAGGTTCGGGTCCAATGCTTCCATTACTTGCGATCTAAATCTAGTGTAAGGACAAACAGCTACGTGGGTTCCAAGGACGACATTCTTGAGCCGGATCGTCAAGTGCAGGTACTGACCAAGCGACTCTCCGAGATGGATGAAGCCTTCAGTGCCACTCTGCATCCGCGAAAAACCAGGGTGGGTTCCCCATGTCCCTTTGGGTTAATTTCAATCTAAACCAGTCATAATTTTTCAGTACATTTTTGAGGGTCTAGCACATCTCGCATCGCGCATACTTATCCAAGCATCCAACTACTTGGAGCACATTGACCAAATCACCGTGCAGCGCATGTGCAGGAACTCGATTGCCCTGCAACAGACGTTAAGCAACATAACCGCATCTAGGGAGGTGGCTTTGGATCAGGCTAAGAATTTCTACGAGCTGCTCTGCATGGAGCCAGATGTAAGTGAGAGACAAATATGCTGTGATTCCTGTCCTAAACAATTTTACTTGACCCAGGAAATACTGAATGCACTGCTGGAACGTGGCACACAATTTTCGGAGATGCAGCTGCTCAACGCCCTGCACTTGTCCTGCAAGGCCTGCAGCATAACCGACGCCAATTTATTGGCTTCCTATCAGCAAAAGCTTTCGGATATTCTGGGCGCTAAGCCCTCCAAAGGAGTGGTTGTATAATGTTCGTCTAAACTTTAAAGCAAAAAAAAACACAATTTTTAATATGTGTTTAAATGTGGATCATCCCGTGCACACACACACACTCACATAAACGGTAGTGTAAGTGCATAATGTATGTTAGTCTTAAACTAAAAATGATTATGAATGTTTTGAACATGTTTGGATAGCACTTGGTGTTGCGATGTAGTCGTTTCTATACATATATTTACATATTCTAGAATTCATTAATGGCTTATACACAATAAATGAAATATTAACAACGAAGTGTCTGGCGGCTACTACTTATACTCCTAGTAGTCTGACTCGTAATTTTTGGAAGTCCTAGAGTACTGAGGGGCGCGTTTCTGATTGGTGTCGCATGGGTCACCAATATTGAAAAGCAAGAAGAAACCGTTTTCCATAATTTTATTGATCTGAATGTTGTTATATTTCACCACTAACCATACAGTATATATGTAGATGTGCCAGTTCATACACCGAACGTGTCGCAGCTGAGTTTTCTGTCCCAGGTCCCCAGGTCTTCGGCTGTTGGACCTGAGACGTTCGGGTCGTGGACCTGAGGCGTTCGGCATTTTTTCGACATGTTCGATTCATGACGAGATAAAAATATAACAAAAATAACAATTTATCAAGGTTAGAGCTTAATAAACGTGTACGGCGTTCATTTATTATTTGTCCCGAGGTAGAAAACACCCTCTCGCTTGTAGCCGAGCTGGCTGGAATATTTAATATTTTTCTAGCTAAAAGTTGTAACGCTTTCATGTTATTTGCATCCGGCAATGAAACTTTAGTTTGTTTGTTCGTCGTGTTTTTTCGTGCCGATTTTGCTCTGAACGAACACGCACGCCCATCGTGTCACGACGTGACACGAAGAAAACACGGTCCATGCCCCCCTCTAGTGTGTACACAGGCACGACAAAATATTTATCAATTCTTATTTTCCGAAAGCGTTTTGAGTTTACGTAAATATGTGTGTGCCATGTATTCACACATACTGTGCTTGTGTGTGGGCTCTACAATTTTTGGCCGCTTGAACTGAAATTCGGTTTTTCGTTTTGTTTTGAAGGGCTGATGTAGAGGTGGGCATTAGAGTTGGGTTGCTCATGAGTGAGTGAATAAAAATGAGCTGTTCACTTCACTGAGTGAACTGAACATGTTCACTAAATTTTTGTTCAGTTGCTCACTTTTTTACTCAGTTGTTCACATGTTCAGTTGTTCACTCAGTTGTTCAGATGTTCCCTGTTCACTCACTTGTTCAGTTGTTCCCTGGTCAAGATTACTCTGCGATACACAAGACAAAATTACTTTGCAGATCTTACACTAGGCCTTTTGGTCGTCCAAATACTCAAAATGATCCCAAATCGAACTTAATTTGCGTTTAAGAGACATACTTAATGTTTTGTATTAAAATCGAACGAATCGAACATGTCGAAAAAATGCCGAGCGCCTCAGGTCCACAACCCGAACGTCTCAGGTCCAGCAGCCGAAGACCTTGGGACCTGGGACAAAAACCTCAGCTGCGACACGTTCGGTGTATGAACTGGTTAATGATTTCACAAAACACAAACCAGCGGATTTCAAAACGCAACTTTATGCCAACGTAAGCTCCCATTATCCGTTTTTGTGTTCATTTCGATATCGATAGCAAATGCGCGCAGTGTAACTGGGCTGTTTACCTCACGAAATATATCGCATCTTTCCCTCGAAAAATCGATAGCTGCAATATAAACAAGTCAAATTATTCTTGAAAGACAAGACTGAAAACGGAGAATATCTTAAGATGCCGGAACAAGTGGAAAATTCAGAGGTCAAGTCACCGACCTATGACATTTCGAAGTTCCGACTTAAGCGGATACTCAATAACAATATTGTCCGAAAGAGCATTTCATTGCTCGGAACCTTCCCTTACATCTCTGAGACCGACGATGCCATTGTTGTTTTTGAGAAAAATGGTTTGTTTAAGATGGTAAATGGCGAGTTGCTGCAAAGTTGTTCACTATCAATTATAATTTTCTGCAGCATATCAGGAGAGTGACGTGTCCACGGAGACAGCTTCCAAAGAATCACCCGCGAAGCCAAGTTACTTCAGCGCAGAGTTAAAGGTTGAGACGGAGTTCATCAATAACATATACGGCAGCTTTCAGGTTGTGCCCAGCCTGAATCTATGCGGCAAGTAGAAATAGCTTGTCTTGCTGTGCACATGGAATCAATATTTTCCCATTTATAGGCGTCAAGAGCACAGTTATCTATCCGGCCACAGATAAGCATATCGAAAAGTATTCCATATGCCAGAAGTATCTCATTAGAGAAACACCAGATCTCTACGAAAGCACAACTCTTCCGTACATCAACCTGAGCCAATTCTCGCTGGAGTGGGTCTACAATATACTGGAACACAAAAAGGAAACCGAGAGAATCGTATTTGAGGATAGGGATCCAGAAACCGGTTTCATCCTGCTGCCGGACCTGAAATGGGATGGTCGGAATGTAGAGAACCTCTACCTGCTGGGCATTGTTCACAAGCACGATATTAAATCCCTCCGTGATCTGAATGGCAGCCACCTACCGTTGCTGCGGAATATGCGCCAGTCCGCGAAGGATGCAATTTCGAAACGATATGGCTTGAATCCCAACCAGCTGCGCATGTACTTTCACTATCAGCCCTCCTTCTACCATCTGCATGTGCATATCAATCCCATTAGGAACGATGCTCCAGGTATTTGGTGCGAGAAGTCCCACATGCTGGACACTGTAATCAGCAACTTGGAACTGTTGCCGGACTACTACAAGCGCGTCACATTACCCTTCGTCTTGTATGAGGGCAACAAGCTGCTGGATTTGTATGAGGAAAAACTAACAGTTCGCAGTGTAGCAGCAGCCATAAGTGAATCGAAAGAGCGGGAAGAGGAGCCTGTGGTGGAATCGGCTATCGAAGGCTTCAGTGATGACGATCCAGAAGAGAGGGAATGCAAACGCATAAGATTGGCCACACCAGACCCAAAGGAAGCCGAGGCAACGGCCCAGGCGTGTGCATAGTTTAAATCACGAAAGCCCACGAAAAAAGAGCAAAATAAACGATGTCTTCGGGAGTACGAGTACATAGCACTTTAATTTTGACCTATTATCGGGTACGATTCTACGTTATCTGCAGAAGAAAGCTGATATTTTATCTATGAACTTAGCCTAGTTTTTCTACTACGTTTATTCAAAGCAAAATACAAAATAAAACTACTCCATTTGGAATCGCAACCTGCTTTCAATTTGGGTCATTTGCTTCACTATTCCTAGATTGTATAACAATTAATCTGTAGAATATATTATTATATTTAGCTTGGCTATTCTGCCACTGATCCAAACGTGAAGTAACCGAATGGGATTATTCATCTAACTCAATTTGTTTGAATTGTACTTAACGCTTCGGTTGCTATGGTACATCGTTAGTCGAATCCAAATCTCAAGCGCACTCTTTTAACTAGGCCACCTACTAAGCTAGCAAAGCTTCGGACATCTGGTGGTCGTACCACATAGAACATGAACGAAAATGGCTAATCAAGTCCAATTGCCAGCCAGCACGATTAAATTAAATAAAATGAAATGCCCGAGAAACAGGTCTAGAGTTAGTCAGCTGTTTGTTTGCCTTCTTTATTTATTTATTAATAGTGTTGCTATGTCTGTTGTGTATTGGTTTCGTATGCTCTGCCTGTGTTATATATTTTGGTTTTTATTTCAATAATTTATTTATTATTTTCGTGGCCATGCGTATTTGATCATATTTGTAATACATTTAAATACACGCCACTGCTTTTAGGTTTTGTTCTCGTCTCGGCGTAGCTAAACTATCAAATTTTATGTAATTCTAGATGTCATCATATTGGCGCCTGGGCGCAACCGCTTTCGAAACGTGACGGTTTCGTTTTTGGATTTTCGTTTTCGATTTGCGTTTTGTTTAGCTTTGAGAACTACGAATTCGATTCGAGTTCGCTCAAAGGAGCGGAGGGAGCTATGCTAAGCGAACGCTTGGATATTTTAAGCTCGTTAGCTGCTGCGTGTCGTTATGTGTCGTGTGTGTCTGGGTGTCTCGAAATCATCAGCATGGAAGCCTGGTTCAACGTCTTTTATGGTACATACATACATAAATATTATTTCGAATACATACATACATATACATATACATATATAGGTATAGGCATATATATAAAAATAACAAATAATCGTAGTAATAAAATCGTAATGTGTAATTTCCCAATACATATAATAAAAACAATACGATAAGCGCCGGCTTGCCCTGAATACTAATCCATATACTCTCTTTCTCTCTCAATTGCTCGTCGTGCCCGATTGATCCACGTCCGCATCTTGCTGCTGCTGTTGCTGCTGCTGATCCTGTGGCACGTACATCATAGCAGTTGCTGGCGAGGACATGCTACTCCCCATTGTCTTATCCGCATCGGAAATTGACCAGTTACGCTCTAACTGTTCCAGTGCCGCCATGGTGGCTGTCGTGGTCACCCCAGCACCAGAGCTCTCGGCACCAGCCCCATCGCTCATAACGCCAGCCTTCAGGGTCTCCTCCAGGAGAACCTCGATTTTGTCCTGGTCGTCGAGATGAACAAAGCCGAGACGCACCAGTTCGCTGGTGAGATCTGCGGCCGTATCATTCTCTGTTACTTGACAAGTCAGCTGGCGATTCATTTTGTCATCCATGCGTAGAAGTATTGTCATTATTATGTCATTGCTGTCCTCCTTTGTCTTCACACTGCACATCATGTTGACAATGCGGCGCGACTCCGTGTCCACCGGCTCGGGAGTGGCAGACTTCACAGAGTCGGCTCGTTCCGGCGAGGCTGCCCGCGAGCGAAAGTTTGGCGGCTTCTTGCCGTTGTACGTGATCAGCGGATAGACACCATACTTGACGTCCTCGACAAACTTCTCCAGCTTGTCTGCTCCGGCCACATCTGTTAGTCTGTACTGACGCTCCTGTCCGCCAGACATTAGCTGGGCCATTATCACATCTGACTGATAGTAGCGCTGCATCAGTCCGTCGAAGGCAGTCTCTGAGAACATGGTGCGATTGGCGGGTGAGAAGACCAGACAGTGGGCGGTCAGCAGTTTGAGAGAATGAACCTGTACAGGGAAAAGAAAGGATCAATCAGATGGATTTGCTACCACACCACACTCAGTGTGCAGCAGAACTCACCTCAAAAAGCAGTGGATGAAATAGCAGATCGTTGGCGCTCGGCCGATCCTGGGGATGGGGATTGAGACACTTCTCTATCAGATCCCTTTGCAGATCGCTTTCCAGGCTGCAGATTGTGCGCTGTATGGTCTCTTCGTTGATGGCAGTCGATTCGCTATTGCTGGGCTGAATTTCGAGAGCAGCCATCTCCAGGGCGCACATGCCAAAGGCATAGATGTCTAGGGCGGCAGTCAGCTGCTCGGCGGCTCCATACTCCGGCGCCTGGAAATAGTGAACGCCTCGCTCACACTCCTGCTCCCGTTCCCTTTCGCGGTCCCACTGCCGGCGAACGCTGTAGTGAACAGCGTCGGGCACCACGGAGCCGATCTTGACCAGACCATTGTGCTGGATGAAAATGCTATCACAGGTTAAATTTCCATGGATGATGGGCGGTGTGCAGGAATGCAAATAGCTGAGCGCGGACAGGATCTGGGTGCACCAGCGTCGCCACGACTCCAGCGGCAATCGCTTGGCGTTGCGCTTGGTGCGTTTGAGGAACTGTTTTAGAGACCCGGATGACATGTACTCCGTAATAAAGATCACCCTCGGCCTCTCCGCCTGTTGCGTGTCCGTCCAGTAGCGATGGAACTTGACGATATTCTGATGATCCAGCTGCAGTAGATTGTCAAAGACCTGGCGCATCTTTTCCTCCTGAGACTTGAGCTCCTGCAGATTGGCATATTGCACCTCATTCCAAACGACCTCGACACCCTCCTCCGTATCCATGGCCAGATGGACACAATCGATCCCGGGCACATCCCGCTGGTCGACCTCCTCGCGCCGCTTCAGCCACCTGCCGCACGGCGACTCCTCCAGAATCTCGCTCTCATCCTCTGAATCGTCGCCGGATTCCCTTGGCGATGAATCCAAATTGACTCCCTCGCTCCCCCCTGCGACGACCACACCAACCCCGCCACCCGCATCAGCTGTTGAGGCTCCCACTATGTGCGGTGGTGGCTGCGGTTGCTGCTGCTGCTGGGCAATTGTTGATGCTGGCGTTGCTTGAGAGGATGCATTCGTCGTCGTCAGGTTGGTGTTGGAGGCCAGCGTGACCGATCCCGACGGGTTCTGGGTCGGTTCATCCGCGCTACCGCTGCTGCCGGCATTCGCTTGACTATTTGACATTAGGGTGCGGTCACAGATGCTGCTGCTGCCTGCTGCTATTGCTGCTACAGTCAATTTTCCACCTCAACAAAACTTCAGTTTCGCAGACCAATGTTTGTTTTCTCTCGCTCTTCCCTCTTCGGATTTGTCGATGTCGTCTATGTTTGCTTTTCGTGGTATCCGCGGTGCCTGTGCTCCAAACTACATCCGCTGCTACTCCACAGCCGCCACCTCTGCCCACTCACGAGCACACACATACACACAGGCACACGCACACACTCACACACACCCTCCTCTGCGCCACCGTTGTTCAATAACACTCTGCTTCGGCTGTCGGCTGCCAATGAGCTGCGGCTGCTGGGGCGTTTTTTGGGCTCCAAGCGTCTTCGATTGCTTTTTTTTCTAACTGCAACGCGGACGTCAATCAATTTACTGCACTTATTTAGCTGACACGCGGTCGTTTGGACTATTTAGGCGTTTTTTTCACGCTTTTTAAAACACACAAGAAATGTGAGTAAATCGATGCATCGAGACTATCGATACTCATCCATCCGCTCGTCAGTGTTGCAGTCTTTTTAGAAGAAAAGATAGCGGGTTTTTTTTTGTAATAAATGTGGCTGAATTTTGTTCATATATCATCATTTGTTCTATGTCCACCAAATCGTCTTTAGTATCGGTATTATAGGAATTTTACTTTTGCGGCACTTCATATTGAGGCAGCATTTATGACGTCTGCGCAACTCGTCTCTGTAGCAAATCTTACCAAAATATTCAGATTTCCGGCTAATAGCAATTTTAAAATTTTTCTAGATATCTACTTTAATAGCCAGAACCAGGTATAAAATAGCTTAATTGGCAACACTGCCGTTAATCGATACATCGCTGGAACCTGGCGCAAATGTGAGCAGTCCGATATCGATACAACTTATCGTTTTATGTCATCTGTGCCGAAAGATCAATCAAATAAAATAAATAATTTTAGTCTACGTTTGAAGAATAAAATCTTTCAAAATGGATAGCATAATTGGGCGCAGTCAGTTTGTCTCAGAAACTGCCAACCTATTCACAGATGAAAAAACAGCCAGCGCACGAGCGAAGGTAATGCACTGTTCACGACGCCAACGCCGCTTTGAATTAACATTGTCCTCTATATTTGTTTATCCAATTCAGGTAGTTGAGTGGTGCAACGAGTTGGCCACGGCTCCCGCTACAACAAAGTGCGAGTTGCTGGTGAAAGTGCAGGAAACCGTTCTAAGCTCCTGCGTGGAGCTAGCTGAAGAGTTCCTGGAGCCAGTGCTGTCGTTGGCACATGATCAGAACATGGAGGTGCGAAAGCAAGTGGTTTGCTTTGTGGAGCAAGTATGGTAACTATCGCCAGCTCAAGCAAGACAGCATAATAGTGGTCCATCATAATGTCTGACTTACAGCAAGGTTAAAGTGGAGCTGCTTCCCTACGTGATCAATATCATCTCCATGCTGTTGAGGGACAGCTCGGCGCAGGTCATCAAACGTGTGATCCAGGCCTGTGGCAGCATATATAAAAATGGCCTGCAGTACTTGTGCAGCCTCACGGATCCCAGCGACAGTGCAGAGCAGGCATGGAATATCCTTAGTTTGATCAAGGCTCAAATTCTGGACCTGATTGACAACGAGAACGATGGCATACGCACCAATGCAATTAAGTTCCTAGAGGGCATCATAGTCCTGCAGAGCTTTGCCGACGAGGACAGCCTCAAGCGGGAGGGCGACTTCTCCCTGGCAGACGTTCCCGACCATTGCAAGCTCTTTCGCGCCCAAAAGTTGCAGGAGGAGGGCACCAACATATTCGACATCATGCTGCAGTTCCACGGCACAACACACATATCTTCTGTGAACCTGATTGCGTGCACCAGCAGCCTGTGTACGGTGGCCAAGATGCGACCCGTTTTCATGGGAGCCGTGGTGGAGGCCTTCAAGCAGCTCAATGCAAATCTTCCGCCTACGCTCACTGACTCCCAGGTGAGTTCAGTCCGCAAGAGCCTCAAGATGCAGCTGCAGACGCTGCTGAAGAACAAGGGGGCCTACGAATTCTCTGCTACGATACGAGGCATGCTGGTGGACTTGGGCTCCACGTCCAATGAGATACAGAAACTGATACCCAAGATGGACAAGCAGGAAACGGCTCGGCGCCAAAAGCGCATTTTAGAAAACGCGGCCCAGAGTCTGGCGAAAAAAGCGCGGATCGCCAGCGAGCAGCGAGTGCAGGAGACGCGGGAACTGGAACTCGACGAGGAAGAGCTTGAGCGCCAGCGACAAAAGTCCACCAGGGTCAACGAAAAATTTCTGGCCGAACATTTCCGAGCCCCAGAGACGGTGGTCAGCTTGGTCGTCGAGTTTCTACCTGGACTGCCAGCGGAGGTGCCGGACAGGTTTCTCGCCGAGTACACGCCCATCAAACAAATGTCTCTGCAGCAGCAGGTCAGCAACATATCGCGGATCTTTGGCGAGCAGCTGACAGAAAATCGCCTTGGTCCAGGTGCGGCAACCTTCAGTAGGGAGCCGCCCATGAGAGCCAAGGCAAATCGAGAAGTATCTGAGCCCTCTGAACTGCCTCTGGTCACCCCAATGGAAGTGGACGAAGAATCGGAAACGGCCCGAAAGTTGAGCGAGGAAGATCTGCAGCGCAAGGAAGAGGCCACGAAGAAACTGCGAGAGACCATGGAACGGGCGAAGGGCGAACAGACTGTCATTGAGCGTATGAAAGAGCGGGCCAAGACGCTGAAGCTACAGGAGATCACCAAACCTCTTTCCCGCAACGCAAAGGAAAAGTTCCTGTTGGATGCAGTCAAGCGCATACTGAACTCGGAACGGCAGTGCGTCAAGGGTGGAGTGTCTTCCAAGCGCCGCAAGCTGGTTACTGTCATAGCGGCCACATTTCCAGACAATGTGCGCTACGGAATCATGGAGTTTATTCTGGAGGATGTAAGGCAGCGCATAGATCTTGCCTTCTCCTGGCTCTTTGAGGAGTACTCCCTGCTGCAGGGTTTCACCAGGCACACCTATGTCAAGAGAGAGAACCGACCCGATCATGCCTACAACGAGCTCTTGAATCAGCTCATCTTCGGAATCAACGAGCGGTGTGAGCACAAAGAGAAGATAATTCTGCTCCGCCGCGTGTACCTGGAAGCGCCTATCTTGCCAGAAGATGTCGTGGGGGACCTGGTCCAGCTAAGTCTAGTCGATGAGTTTTCACAGCATGGTCTGGACCTGATCAAAGATCTGGCCGTATTGAGGCCGCCGAGAAAAAACCGCTTTATACGAATTCTACTAAACTTTTCTGTACACGAACGTGCTGACCTGCGAGAGCGTTCTCTGGGCCACTTGGTCAACCTCTACCATGTGCACAAGATTTTGCCAGCTAGGATCGATGAGTTTGCCCTAGAATGGCTGAAATTTCTCGAGCAAGAGAGGCCTCCGCCGTCCATTTTCTCACAGGACTTTGGCAGGCCCACCGCCGAGACAGACTGGCGCGAGGACACCACCAAGGTGTGTCTGGGCCTGGCTCTCACACTGTTGCCCTACAAACCGGAAGGTAAGTGAGGACGTTTGACCAATAATATGCATATACAGCGAATCTCCTCCTCGCCCTTATTCTAGTTTACGTTGAGAAAATATGCCAAGTTTTTGTGACCACATCCGCGGAGCTGAAGCGCACGATCTTGCGCAGTCTGGACATTCCCATAAAGAAGCTTGGCGTGGAGAATGCCACCCTGTTGCAGTTAATAGAGGAGTGCCCAAAGGGAATGGAGACCCTTGTGATCCGCATAATCTATATACTGACAGAGCGAGTGCCGACACCACCCGTGGATCTGGTGCGACGAGTGCGAGACCTTTACCAGAACAGGGTTCAGGATGTGCGTGTTATGATACCAGTGCTGAGTGGCCTGTCCCGCTCCGAGCTAATCAGCGTGTTGCCCAAACTGATCAAACTGAATCCGGCCGTGGTCAAGGAGGTGTTCAACCGGCTGTTGGGCATTGGGGCCGAGTTTGCCAACCAGACGATGGCTCTGTCGCCCACTGATCTCCTGGTGGCCCTTCACACCATCGATACGAATGTTTGTGATCTGAAGTCCATAGTAAAGGCTACGTCCCTTTGTCTGGCCGAGCGGGAGTTGTACACGCAGGAAGTACTCATGGCCGTCCTCCAGCAATTAGTGGAAGTTGTTCCATTGCCAACCCTGATGATGCGTACAACGATCCAGAGTCTGACGCTCTATCCGCGACTCTCCAACTTTCTGCTGAATTTGCTGCAGAGACTGATAATGAAGCAGGTCTGGCGGCAGAAGGTCATCTGGGAGGGATTCCTCAGGACGGTACAGCGCCTCAAGCCGCAGTCTCTGCCGGTTCTGTTAAACCTTCCCCCAGCGCAGCTTCAGGACGCTCTCCAGCAGTGTCCCGACCTGCGACCTGCTCTGCTGGAGTATGCAGACAGCGTGCAGGATGAGCCGATGAATGGCAGTGGGATTACACAGCAGATAATGGATATAATCTCAGGAAAGGCGGTAGATGTCTTCATTACGGTAAAGATAATTTTGTGCCCTTTCATAAGGCTTTCCTTAATTATTTTTTGTTCGCAGGACGAAAGTGGCGGCTACATGTCCGCGGATCAGATTAAAAAGGAGGTGCAGGATCCCTCAGACATCTGCGTAATTTCCACAGTGCCCGTGCTGATGTCTCTGACGCCCTTGCCCGTTCCCGCTCCAGTCTCAAGCGATCTTAACCAGCCCTTACCACCTGGCGAGGAATAGGGCGTATCCCGGGGCGAAATATTAATTGTTTTGTTTGGATACATATAAGATTCTTCATTTTTACGAATAAGACAAATATTTCACTTAGACTGTTACTTCGGCTTCCATTTTTGCTCCTGTCAGGGCAGCTAGGATATTCCGCGCCGTGATGCGCGACATCTCCTTGCGTGTTTCGATATCGGCGCTTCCAATATGCGGCAATATAACCACATTATCCAATTTGAGAAGCGGATCATCAAGAGGAAGGGGCTCTGGAGTAGTCACGTCCAAGCCGGCAGCCAGGATACGTTTGGATTCGAGTGCTTCATGCAAAGCCTTCTGGTCAACCACCCCACCACGCGCAGTGTTTATAAAAATGCAATTGGGCTTCATCTTCTTGAAAGCCTCTCCGTTGAAAATCTCCTTGGTTTCCGGGGTCAAAGCACAGCAGGCCACGATAAAGTCTGAGTTTCGCAGCATCTCATCAAAGTCCACATGACGGCCGTTCACCGCTGCCGCCTCTTGCGGACGAGCCGTTCGGGTCGTGTAGGTTATCTCGGCAGGCTTGAAAGGGAAAATTCGCGCTGCTATCTCCTGACCAATGCGTCCAAAGCCCAAGAGCCCCACCCGCGACCCCTTCAGGCCCTGTCCGCACATCCACATGGGCGCCCAAGACTTCCAGCCACCGTTGTAGACTTGCTTACTCGCCTCAAAGAGACGTCGATTGGTAGCCAGCAGCAGCGCGAGCGTCAACTCCGCCGTGGCATCGGTCAGCACATCCGGGGTGAAGCCCACTCGTATTCCACGCTTCTTGCACTCCTCCACGTCAATATGCTCATAGCCCACGGAGATGGTGGACACACATTTTAGCTGAGAGCCAGCCGCGTCCAAAACCTCTGCATCGATCCTGTCTGTAAGAGCGCAGTAAACGGCGTCCCTTCCAACAACCTCACGCAACAGCTCTTCGCGGGGTACGGGCAGAGCTTCCTTCCATGTGCTTACATTGCAACTGAAGTATAAATAATAAATATTCTACATATTATATATGCATTTTACCACAGCCGGCTACTAGACCAAAAACCACCTCTTACGCAGCAAATCAAGACCGCTGGCATCCACATCTGGTCGGGTCACATACACACTTGGTCTAGAGCTCATAGTTCTTTTTCCACGTAAGCGTAATACCGGCAACAGCTTTCTGCTTTGTGTCAGTAGCAAGAGTGGTCGCATTAAAAAAGAAAATTGAAAAATACAAAGAGTGCCAATAAGTAACAGGTTTTAGCGCACTGCAGTGTTGACACATCAGCTTTTTTTCGACTGATCTAGCTTTTTATTTTAAAGTTTATAAACAATCTAAAATAGAGTCCTTAAAATTAGACAATCTTGTAGAAAGTTGATTCATATATTGGATAAAATGATATGTGCAGTGCTGAGTGTCCTAGCTGGCTGGTAATATTAAACCGAATTTCAAAATCCAGGAATATGATTTCTGATCATGGACAGAGAACGATTAACCCATTGTCGACCAGCGGGTATTTAGATTTTCGCACGAATATTATGAAACTTAATACATTTTTTACTCATATCAGGTGAAAGATATCGTGGTAATATGTTTTCGTAACTAAAGAGGAAGGATGGATCTACAAGAAGAATATACAAGCAGCCTAATTTTCCGCGGCTTTATCCAAGAGTTTTCACTGTTTAAATAGAGGGGGTTAAGTGGGCTAAGTTCGTTCACTCAGATTTCCATCAATGTTTTTGTTTAGAAACAAAAAATTGCCGGTGGGCATTCGTAAAACTCTGACAAAACTTCCTGCAACTATTGTCTTTGCGTCCCTTCAGGAGAGTCGCGGCGTGAAAACCATCGCTAGCCGAATGGGTCCATCTACTCCACCAAAGGAGCTGACAACCGAAATGGTCTCGCAACTTGGAAAGCCACCGAAAATGCGCGAAGACCCTGCGTTCAAGAAGATAGATAGTCCCGAGTTCCACGGCATTTTTACTCCGGAAGTGGACTCGTTGGTGTCCCTCTTTAAGAAGTATGACTATGAGCTGAGAATTGCCGGCGGAGCCGTCCGCGACATACTCATGGGTATCAAGCCAAAGGACATTGATTTCGCCACCACAGCCACGCCAGATCAGATGAAGGAGATGTTCACCAAAGAAAACGTGCGTATGATCAATGCCAAAGGCGAGAAGCATGGTACCATTACTCCGCGCATCAATGGCAAGGAGAACTTCGAGGTGACGACACTGCGCATCGACGTCCGGACCAATGGTCGACACGCTGACGTGGTTTTCACTACAGACTGGCAGCTGGATGCAAACCGTCGTGACCTGACCATAAACTCCATGTTCCTAAGCTTTGACGGCACTGTCTATGACTACTTCTATGGCTACGATGATCTGCAGCAGCGCCGCGTTGTCTTTGTTGGCGATGCCGACATACGAATCAAAGAGGACTATTTGCGCATTCTGCGCTACTTTCGGTTTTACGGACGAATTGCAAATGATGCACAAAGTCATGATGTCAGCACCCTGGCCGCAATCAAGGAAAACGCCGAAGGTTTGGCAAGGGTAAGCGGCGAGCGAATCTGGTCAGAGCTGCAGAAGATAATTGTGGGAAATTACGGACCCCAACTGGTGCTGCAGATGCACCGCTGCAATCTCATTCAGCAATGTGGGCTTCCTGTTGAGCCCAACTTGAAGGAATTTCAACGCCTTTGCGATGCCTTGGACCAGTTCGAGAAGCCACACTATCCCATATTGTATATGACGGGATTGATTCACTCTCTCGAAGAGACCATGATGCTGCACGAGCGCTTGAAGCTGTCCGCATTCGAAAGGGATCTGGCTCTGTTTATTACACAGCAGCGGGAGAGGGTAAACACAATGCTGTGCAGTACAGGTTCAGGATATCTTATTAAAATGCTTGTTTTCCAGGTGGACTCGGAGTACACTACCCTACGCGATTATCAAAAACTGTGTCTGCAACCGTATGCCAAGCGGGACTACGTCGAGCAACTCCTCAAGTATACCCGCAAAGTGGAGCTCTACAATCAGTTGAAGGCATGGTCCACTCCCATTTTTCCCCTCAGTGGCAATATACTCAAGGATCATGGGCTTTCTGGCAAGAACCTGGGCACTGGACTGTCACTTCTGCGCCTCATGTGGGCAGACAGCGACTTCCAACTAACCTCTGATCAGTTACTGGAAAAGATTCCATACATCTTGGAGAAACTGCAATCGCCAAGCAACACAAATGCACCAAGCAAAAAGAAACGAACTGAGTAGCAGAATCTTTAGTTACGCATCTAAAGCACATTTTCTGTATATAGTATCTTGACTTAATATCCTGCAGTTTATTAAATTTTTGTTTGGAAACTATAAGGATTGTATCGCCTTTTGAATTGAATTCAATTGTTTGTAACTATGTTGCGTTGCCATTAGATAACTACGCTTTTGTGAATATCTGAATGGGCCGCTTGAATCCCGTTTTGCAGTGTTCAGGGATGCCCATCAGCTCCATACTGGCAAAGCCCACCTCTGGACTGAGCAGATATTCCGGGAACTGGTCAGGTCGAAATTTGATGGAATTGTAGTTATCTCGGATGCTCTCCTAAAAGCAAAGTACTCTCAATGTGAATTGTTATCATCTTAGATTATATATGCATTCACTTACCGATAGCCTTTTACGTCTCTTGTAGCCGTCAAAAGATTGAGGCTCTAGGATGAGTTTTCCGCCCGGACGCAGCTGCAGAAACATGCGGCGGAATGCCTGCTTCAGGCCAGCATCACAGAAGTTAAGGTGAATCCACTTGGTGACCGAGAGACATAATATCACATCGAACTGGGGACGCTCTATCTCCAGCAGTACATCGTCGTCCAGCACGTAGTTGCCATGCAAGAATTTCACATTGTAAGGAAACGTAGACCCTGGAGGCGCCAGGCGCTTCAGGGAGCCAATGGTCGTTTGAGCATCCTTCACAAGACCGCGGTCAATGTCCAGGCCGACGAGACTCTTGGCATTGAACTTCTTGCAAATTTCAATAGACAGATGCCCCGAATTGCAGCCGATGTCGAGCAGTTGCTTGTCCCGGAAAAGCTCCGGCTGAGTGGCCAGCACATCCAAGCGAATGTCGTGGAAGTCCTTATCGAGTATGCGCTTTCCATAATAGTGCTTGTAGTTACCATACAGGAAATTGAGATCTTTGTTGTACTTGGGTTTGTTATTCGAAGGTTTCCCCTCCAGTTGCAGGCGCTTTTTTGGGCTCTGTGGTGGAGGGCGTGGGGCAGTCGCCACATCGGAGCAGTCCTCTTTCAGTCTTTTGATTTCCACTGGCTTGTCATCGGAGGTAGCTGTAGCTTTTCTCTTCTCTGGACACTTTTCTGGTGCGTTCGCAGGTGGTAACTGCGTGTTGTTGTTTTCCACGTCCATGGTGAAATCTAAAAGGTTTTAAAACAGATCAAGGTGGTGCCGTGAAATGCGTAAATTGATATTGAAAACATACCCATCTGTTGATTTCTGATGTATTGTATTCAAAATGTGTGATTTTTTATGTTTTAAACTAAAAAACAACATTAACGCGGGAAATGGACATGGAAATTTTGGTCGTTCGAACACCTTAACCCACCTAACACACCAATAAAAAGCCTATATTTAAAACTTGTGTTAAAACAAGGAATATAATCCTGTTTATAAATTTACCTTGTAGATTAATCTTTCCTCTTTATTTAGAAAACAAAATGACCACGATATCTTTCTCTTTATTTTTGCTAAATTCTTCAAGTGCGTAGTTAAGTTGAAATACCCACTGGTCGAAAATGGGTTAATCGTTCTCTGTCCATGATCATAAATCACATTCCTGCATTTTGATATTCGGCTTAATATTACTAGCTAGCTAAGACTCTCAGACTTCAACATATAATTTTATCTGATTGATGAATAAATGTTTTACAGGATTGGCTGATTTAAGTTATTTCTTTCCATTTGATCGTCTAGCAAAACGGATTTAAACAAAAATCTTCACATCATTGAGTTTCTTTTTCTACACAGACACTACACAGGGATGATTTTTGCAACATGGCAACTACACAGGTTTGAAATTTTCACGTAAAACGTAAGTACGGTATAAAACGTAAGAATGCTTACGTGTTTACTGGTAATTTGAATTTCAAATTTTGTACCGTTTGAACAAATTTCAAACCTATGAGTTAATGAATGCAGCCAAAAACTTAACTGTCGCTCGGACATGAACGGATTATAATTAAATTTTTTCTATTTTAAATGAATTTCGATTTGATTATTTCTTAACTTTGACGGTTCGTTGAATTCATTTCATTTCCTTTTTGAATTCTGGAAACCAATTTTCAGCTCGGAAAAAAACTGTTGGAAAATTTAAATTTAACATCACATCCAATATACACTTTGGCGACAATTTAAAATTTGTCTATTCAACCTCCCCCTGTACATCAAAACTACATTTCAAGTAAATCTCACTATTTCTCACTATTTGCATAACAAAGCCAGCCTACGCGCATACGTTTGTGAATTTGCAATTTTAAATCACGACCATTTTTTTTAATATCCGTTAAATGTGTAGCCGAGTAGCCGGGCGAAACCGCTTTCTGACCAGTAGAGCGCATGCCGCATGTTGACCCACATCCGCAAAAGGGAGAGCAAAATATACCAATTATAATTCGGACAGGACCGCGGCCGCGTCGGTCATTTGAAGTGCAGGCAGGGGTTGAATTTTAATTTTTCATTAATGGACACACGCACAGAAATGATCCGGCATCGACTCAAATTTATCCGACATGTAGGTGGGTTTTTTAAAGAAAAATCTTCTTCAAAAAAATATATAAAATATGTACGACACCTTTATTGATGGGGCAACTAGACTTCTAAAATCCTTTTTATTTTCCCAAAGCCTTATCAACATACCATAACCCAAAGTGCTCATTAAGCGGCAAGAGATAAATTCTATCAAAATAAATTGTAAATTTTCCATAAAAAGAAAGGGTTTGCACAAGACATTTCCCAGGCAGAACTTGTGCAATGTGAAAGGAAAAATTCAAATAAAATTTCAGCTGAAATTATGAGACACAGCAAGGCAGGGGAGAGGGTTGGTCCGCCTAGAAACCAGTTTTAGCTACTTTTCCGAACAAAAGGATGCAACATCTATTAAAACTTCAAATGACTTGTTGTTTTTGCCCCTCTGCAGCTTCCGCCCGTCCGCACCGTCCACGTCCCTTGATGGATGGGTCACGCACACACGGACAACTGGCATCCCGAGGCATATGAAATTCAAAACCCGTTTGACGTGCTCGACTGCAAGGAACCAAAGCTGCACAGCGTCCATCAGTAATCTGCTGCACATGCGCAGCCCAGCACTCTGGGCTCGGAGCAGGAGCGAAATTAGAAAGGATTTGTTTGGTCAAATCCTTCGGCGGGCATGAACAAAATTTGAATACCCATATGTATGCCGTTACCCTGTAGGGCGGCGTCGCTAACAAGCGCACCGCGCACAATACCCGGAGTTGACAACGCGATGGGCAACGCAATGGGCTGCGGCTGTCCAAGGGTCCGTGGTCCAGCAGCAGCAGCAGCAGCAGCAGGGCCCTGGTAATTCAAGTCGTTCGGGGGTAGCAAAGGGTTGCCCGCGCTATTGTAACTTTATAATTTTGGGTCAGCGTGCTGGTCTTCTCTCGAGCCCACCTCCCCCCATCCCTTCCACATACAATTTTTTTTATTTTATGCACACAAATGTAGCATCAAATTATTTTGAAAAATCTATGTTCCTGTTGTTGTGTGGCTGCTGCGTCCTATCGATCATTTGCATATTTAGTGAATGAGTGAAAAGTCTGTACAGATTTGGTTTACTTTTTTGTTTTTACTAAATATATATTTTTAGATGAAGGTGACATGAAAGAGGATATTAATTTATTAACCAGTTGCCTGCAACTCCACACACTATGTACATACATTCTAGACTCGGCTCAAGAATCGATATATCCGGGTATGATTTCAGGTTACTATGTCCGTCAGACTTAAAACTATCTGGCTAAAAGATTATGAAAAATCCTAATTGTATATTTGTAAGCCACGACCGCCAATTCTGGACAGAAATCCGGTGAGATAGTTTTCATCTGAATCTAATTCAACAAAAAGCTGGAAATTGGTGTTTTATTGGTACATATACATTTACATATATGTATGTACGTTCATTACACAGAAAAAAAATCAAAATCATAATATACCTTCCATAGAAACGATCGAGACCACAGTACTCTATACAGAATATGTAAATGAACATTAAAATAATCTGCTGGGTATATAAAGTGTCAACACTCCGAAGCTGGGCTCCTTAATAGTTTGTATGACTGCATCCGAGTGGATGCCTGGAATAGATCTCTCAAAATTGAAGATTTCTTTTTCACAATGAAAGTAATGAACTGATTTTATTATAAATTATTATATAATTATTTTTAACGGGTATTGTTTATATTTATTCCGATTTTTCATTTAGTCGAAATGATTTTCTGGGTACGAGTACGAGCATGTATGCCGGACTGGTGCGTTTAGTTATTTTGTAATATTTAGCTTAGAGCTAAGCAGAATCGAACTGCAGGAAATGTCGAGTACAGTTCACCTTTGGTACACTTTCCTCATTAATCTGCATGGCTATTGGCACTCGATGCCATAAATCCAGCTTAATGCGGCATTGACCCACAAAACCAGGCCATAGTCGAGGCCGGGCCGGATACCTCTTCTTAGACAGCAGTCTTCACGGGTGAACGCATTTAGCAGTTCAAGCTGGCATAACAGAAACCAAAGACGAACTCTGAACCTACCCCGCAGTCGGGTCAATGAAAAATCGTTTCAGTTTTGAGGCAAAAATCATTAAATTCGTCACAAAAAATCTAAGAAAAGGGGGAAGTTTAAGGAAAACTGGCAGGCAAGGGTTGGAGACCTCAGACAGACCTTTGGCAAGGAGTAGACGATCTTCTTTTGTTTGCATTTCACCTCTACGCGTAATTTACTATGAACCCGGGGAGGATCAGTGGATGAGGATGAAGAAGGCTGATGACTATCTTCGACCCAGTACTGGGTATTGGGGTTGGTGCTGCAGCCTCAGCAAAAGTGACATCATAAGACGTGACACATTTGAACTCGGGATCGAAGTAGAGGATAGAGGACCGAGGACCGAGGACCGAGGACCTCTTGCAATGCTCATACTTTGCACCCTTTGATACCTGGGCTGGGGTTTTCGGTTATTTGATCGCTCGTAAATTTCTTTTCGCTGGGCTATATTCCGCTTCATGATCTCAATCGCAATCTTTTGGCGATTTTTGCACTGTGGGAAATTTTTGCGGAAGGAAGCGCGCGATCATGATCGATGGCTGTATAGAGTTTCAATAGGGTTAAATGCTTGAAGGGGCGGCACTCGTTGGTCGCCTGAACGAACCGTCCCGAATGGGGAAAAACGAAACTTTTTGTGTGCAAAAAGTGAAACCAGAAACTGAAGAATTCTAATTGTAATTTATTTTATTCAAAAAAGCAAATGCGCTACATTTCCTCAAATTTCCTCCATTCAGGAGCTTAACCGCTTAATTATAGGGCTAAGCTGTTGCTTTATGCATTTTCACACCATTTTCCGGGCGTTTTCCGGGCGGAAAACCAGTTTTCCAAAATCGTTTTATGGCCTGCCCTTGACCACAGCCCATTTCTACTCTTACGTTTTGATGTATTTTCATTGTTTTGTTTGTATGTTTTCGTGGCGCGTGTCCAAACAAGTTAACCCCTTGACAACCATGAGTGACCGCTTGACCAGCGCCCGGCACGATTCCTGCTCGACTTGTTGTTGTCCGCATATCCTTTGGACCTTGCACCCGAAACCCGAAGCACGTGCGTGTGATTAGGAAGTCGCCTGTGGTCGACTCGTCGGTCATTGAAGGAAACTTGATTTAAGATCTCAATTAAGGAAATAATTTAACTATAACTGAAGCTATACTGTCACTATATACGTACTACGAAGAGACACACAAAGGAACATATAAAAACACATACATATATATATATATATATATACTATGTATGTATAACTATATTCTTTATGTACATACATATGTACTACATAGACTCAGATCTCCTGCTGGACTTGCATTCACCTCCCAAGCCCATGGCTATCCACCCTTTTTTTTGTTGCCACTCAACTCTTTATTTTTGTTGGAAATTGTGTGATTTGAAAAATTTATAAATGCTACATTTTGGCAAAAGGAGGCTGTCATTGTCACGGCCATCATGGAAAGGGGTAGCTGGGCTTCTATGCAGAGAAAGGATAAAGGATGCTGTGCCCTGTCGCCTGACAGCGTGTTCAATTGTTGAGGACATAGAAAAGCGTTACGCGCTCAGATGTTTGCTAAATACAACAAAAATTCGCTGACCTTCCCGCAGAATTTTTGAAAACTGTTCAGTGAGAGAGGGATAAACTAGAGGGGGGAAAGTGTGGTAGGTTGAGAGAGTGAAGAGAGAGAGAGAGAAACGAGAAACGTTCCCTGCTCTCTTAAATGGAATTGCGAAAAAGTAACACATAATTCGATTGGAAACTCCAAGTCAAAAGTTTTGACTTATTCAAGGACATCGAGGCACCATTAATATTTTCTTGAACTTTTACGATCATCCATCAAACGACCCATTGTCTGTTTACCATAAGGTATATTCGCTTTGGTCGCGAATTTAATGATCTTTCCAAAAAGGTTGGGTTGTTGCTGGCAAGTCGAGCAAGTCGATCAAGTCGATGGAGGATTATAGTGTGGGGGGAAGGCGATTCAAAAAAATTATCAATCTGTTTGTACGCATCTAAAAACCCAAAGAGATAAACATACAAATCTCAATTTTCGACCACAGCTGCTTTTTTTATGTATGATGGAACTGGGCATAAATTTCTGGACTGGTAAACATCAGCTGGCGGGTTCAGTCCCTAAATGTTTCTGCAAAGATTTCGTTAAGCAATGATTACAAATTCATTTAAAAATCGGGGGTGAAAATCGATTTGGCATTCGAGTTTTCTGTATTGTTGGCTCATGTCAGGCTGACTAAAACTAAAATTAAAATTTCTGATCTGAGGTTGACACATAGGTCTCAATACAAGACGACTCTGATAGTTAATGCCTATATAAATAAGCTTTCCCATGACTTCATTTCCAAATTCACATTTCCTTTGCTACATTTCCTCAAAGTGTTTCGAAAATCATTTCTCACACTGATTGCAATCAACTTTGCGAAACGGAACCTATAATATAAAAATAATTTTATTCAGAGAGCGTAAGTAATAAACTGCAAATGGCGTTGCATAAATTTTCCGAGAATTCATTCCGCTGGCTTGCAAATTTTCCGCAGGCCCATGCCGACAAATGTAACCCAAATGATGCACATCTGAGTTTTTGTGGAAATTTGCATAATTTTGGCATTTTCAATTAAGCGGGTGTCCTGGCCAACAGACTAGGGACGACATTGGACTGGGCTGGGGATGCGGGACGCATTTCTGACTTGTGCCAATGTTATGCAAATTTCCCGGATTCAACACCCCTGGCCAACGGGTTAGACGTTCCCGCAGACAAGCCCTTGATTTTATTTTGATGCGTTTTTGTTTGTCAGGCACCGTGCTAAATGTTAATTCTCCTCAAGTGCCAATAGGTTCGTCTTCAGCCGGGGATTCGTTTGGCAGGGGGGATGTCTTGTCCTGGGCAACGCTATTCAATCCTATTAAATATTCATGAAGTCGCATTTACAGACGATGCTATTTTTTTTTATGTGTGAAGTCGATTGGAAATTTGCAAATATATGATTATGTAATGAGGTGGCATTTCCATTAAAAGAAAAATTGGAACATTTAAAGATATATATATATATAGGGATTTGGAACTTTAAGATCTAGAGACTATTTTTAATTAAGAGTTAGTTTATGAAATCAAAGATGATACATCCACAGATTCCATTTGTGGGACACAGTTTTTAAATTCAAGATACTCCGGACAATGTCTAATGCTCGCTGCCTGACCGTACACAAGGAATCTTATAAATGCCCCTGACCTGTCTAATCGCCAAGCATCCTAGTGGAAACTGGAATGTACAATATAAATATAGATCATGGCATCATTATATTTTCAAATTTATTGTACAAATCTTTCGAGACAAACATTTGTACCAGCAGCAAACAAATCTCGAATTTACACTTTTTGTACCATATGCTTTCCAAAGGGCCCTTGAACATATTCCTAAACACATTTTATATTTTCTTAAAGGGGAACCTAAGGTCCTTCCCATTTAAATATATTTCATTGATCTTTTTATACATATTTCTCCCATCTTTAAACTTCTCCAAATCGACCTCTTTTCGAACAATCAATTTCCGCAATTTTGCCGTGCAACTTTCCCAAGCCTCAGATCTCGGCAATCTTGGAATGGAATGCAAAAATGCATTTCTGCGGAACCCTCAACCCTTTTCCCTTCTTCAATCAATTTATTAATTTCCCATGCTCCTTGTTTATGCAATTTGCAGTATCGAATGTCAGGGAAATGGCAACAATCGTGGAAGAAACCAAATAATACAGAAGGAAAGGATTACGCAAAAGGAGCGCAGAATGCAGGTTTCCCTTTTTGCACGACTCCAGTGTACGAATCCTTTTGCTCAGACAGGCAGAAACCCGTAAATACTTTTCCGTTTTTTGCATGAAGGAGAAACGGCAAGGGTTACATTACCCTTTGGGAGAGAACCACCTCGAGGAGACTTTCACATAAATCTTGGTTGCAGCAGCTGACATCATTAGGATGGCATTTGTCATTTGATTTCCGCTTAAGGGATTGGTGTAAAAAGTATCACTTTTTCGAAGGGTTTTCTTAGTCGGAAACTCGAAACTTTCATCGTCCGTGGCCATGGGGAATGCCAATGCCAACCCTTGGCAGGATGATCAATAGTTTTTGACCAAGAAAAATCATCAATCAATGAAACGAAAATAATGATTGGAAGATCACGTAACGGACTGGGCCCATTTGCGATGAAAGGTTCCTTAAAATATGAGTAGCTGACAATTTGACTATTTGCCTGACTACTCGTATAATCCTGCCACCCCTGAGCTGCTCCTGCCAAATGACCAATGCAACTTGACCTCTGGCGAGCCAACTGTCAACATAGGCACTGTGTCCTTGCATATATAATCCTATTAATTGCTTTATTAGCAGGACCTGGATCGGGACCAAAGCGAACGTAAACAGCTCAATAATTTTTGTGTGAAAATGTGAGAATTTTCCCAGGCAAATGGCAGATAAAAAGCAGATCTTAAGCAAAGCAACCCCCAGACGAAAGGACAGTGCCAGCTGATCAGATCGGTCCCTGCGATCATCATCAATATCATTTAACCTAATGGACCCTGACCTTGCCCGAGCGAGCTAAGCTGCGGCAAAAGTGTCTTCATGCCTGACTGGACGGGGAATTAAAGGCGAAAACCTTTCCCTATAGTTGCGCATCTCTTCCTATTTTTCTTTAATTTCCGTTGCAGAAAAATTGCAAAGCCTGGGGACCAAGGGTTGGTTTCGTTTCCCTCCCGGAGGACTATTCCCTCTCGACTGTCCAAACAAATATTAATCAAAGTTCGTAGTCCATTATTTACTTAGGCCACCACGATCCACCGCCGTACTGCACTCTAGTAAGCTTAACAGTTTTTTCCCAGCTCCTTAAAGAGTTCGCAGTCCCCGAGCTTAAAGTCAATCAAACTTAATAGTTTCGGTTTTCCGGGTAAAGTTTGCAGCAAGGCTGCTTTAATTGTCATATAACGTGACTGCCATCGGACATGCCCCTTCAACATCAACTTAAACTTCAACGCCCTCCTTTGACACTCAATTTGCATAAATTTTGCCAGTCATTAGCAAACTGATGATGTCGTCGACTCGGACAGGCCCAGGGGCGCGGTGCAGAGACATTGATTGAGACTTAATGATTGTGTTGACATTTTGAGGTTACACGTCAGCAGCAGCAAGGATACACGTATGCACGGAGGAGTTCAAGTTTTACACTGTTCTTTATGCATTACTTATGCGTGAGTGGGTGTCATGTCCGGTTCTTTAGGGGGAAATCGTCAACTATCCCTATAGGAATCATTATGTAGGAGTAGTAACTTTCTAGGAATTCCTGAATATTTAAGTCTTTGACCATTTTCGTTAGAACTCTGCTCGTAGTTTTCTGTATTTATCAGTAACTAACTAACTAAATAAATGTTTTTGAGTAATTACGCTATGCGACTAAATGAAAACTGCTTAGTGTACTTTGCATAAAATATAAAAATTTATTATAAAAAATGTACATATGTGTTGTAAAGAGATGTGTATGGCCTTTCATTTCATTTTTCTTTGGCTGTTTTAAGGTAAGGTATTTTAAAATATGTTTTTTATTTCTTAAGTGGTGTTAGTTTCTAGCAAAACAAGCGACAAATCATCCAAATTGTAAAATGAATGATAAAGGTATGCAGTAAATGGTATTAGTTTTGGTAATTTATATTATGTAACGAAACATTTTAAGGCATTCATATTAAAAAATAACCAAAGAGCCTTCCTTCGCTCTTCAAAAGCAACGAAATTCACAGGAACAGTTTTCTTATCAAAAGAATGAAAAACAATAAATACATATATTAGCAGAATCACATTAAATATAACATCTTCTCGTACCAAATAGAAGTTATACAATAATTTAGTTCAAGAAACACAAGTAGATATGATAGAAAAAGATACAAAATTGTATTTAAAGATACAACAAGATACACGTTTGATGATTATCTTAAAGATAGTATTGAATGCTGCAGAAACTTATTGGTTTCACTGGCAGTGATTTTCCTTCTTTCGGGGACCGCCCAGCTGTTGACAATGGAAACCCAATCAGGCTGAAAACGTGCTTTGATCATGATATCCCGATCCTGTTCCCTGGAACAGTGTTGGCGTTGTTCGGATGATTGCGCAACTGCCAAAACCAAACCAAAAATTAAACAAAAACTAGAGCAGCGTCGGAGCATTTTCCACAAAACGAGAACGGAATTTGTACAGAAAATGCCAAAAAAAAGGAAAAGAAAAAAAAAAGAGGAAACCAATCAAGTATCGGGAATCCACCCTCAAGCCGAGGAGGGAGAGGATGACGAACACATAACAAGATGTTCCCTTCAAAGCATTTGTCTAAGCATGCTGCGTAATCCTTTTTGTAAGGACACGTCGCATTGTGTGTGCCGTGTGGTGTGTGTCTGAAAGGATTGCTCTGCGAAGAAGGGAGTTCGGGACAAATGTCGGCATATCTCCGGCCGGTGCGCAGTTTCCTGGCAGGCAAGCCTCCAGAAAGGCAGCTGAAGAAGATCGAAGGATGCCCATGGGATGCCAAGGGGGCGCCGAGTTGCGCTGTTTGTTGTGACGATGTAATAAGATTATAATTCCATATTTCTCCTTTCAGTTTTCTTTCCAATTTTTACTTTATTTTCTCCACGTTCCCGCTGCAGAGTTCAGGGAACTTTGGCAGCTGACCCCTGGCATGGATTCGCAGCGAAAGGACATTTGCTAGGGGTTGCAAAAATGCGGAAAATGAAACTTTAGGAAACTCCTTAAAAACGAAACCCTTTCCTGTCAATTACAAAATTTGCCAAGATCTACGCTCTCCTACCTGGCAAGGAAGCGGAATAGAAATTGCAGTTTCGTAAATTACGGCAACATTTCGTCCAGAAAAAGGGTAAATATTTGCAGGGTGCTCTGTAAAGTATCTTATAACATCGCTTGCGTTCATTAATTTTAATATTGTCATTAGTTTTAGGGGAAAAACATCCAGAAAATTAAAAAAAAATGCTCCGAAAATCCTTAAAAACTCGTGAGAAATTTCTGCGATCGGTAACTTGACTCGGCGCTAATGATTTCTCTGGCAATCCTGGAGACAAGTCCAAGAAACTCATAACGATCATCAATCAAGTCAGACAGCTGCTGAAAAGGCAAAAATATTTTTGATAAATTGTTCTACAAGTTTTAGGTTTTCTTTTCACTAAAAAGTGTGGAAATCCTTCGGCCAAAATCTTCGATTATTTGCCTCTGCGAAAATGCTCAAAAATGCATTAAGCAGAGCCAAAAAATCAGCTGCCGACAAAAAAAATAACGACTATTTGCACTACAACCCTCCGCATGGGCAATGCTGTGTATGTCATTAATAAATTATGCAAATTTCTGCCATGAGAAGGGACCTGATGCCCAAAACGCATTTAACAAATATTTGCATAATTTTGGCACAGGCGACTTTTCCACCAAGGCCTTGCAAGGCAGGCAACCCGTACCAGCACACGGGCACGAGAGCCGAGCCCGAGCCAGTGTTATGCAAATGGACCTGCAATTCAGTCGGGGAGGAGGGTTACATAGATCGACTGCGCACGCGCGCCGTGTGGAAACTTATGCAAATCAGCGAGGAAATCCCCCGAACATCGAACAAATCGATTGGCGAAGGGCGGAAGCTGAGGGACGATACGCTGGCTGAGGCCATCGATTGATTTTGAATTTGCATTTGGTCGTAGCTAAGCAAGGTACGGCCGAAAAATGGAAGGATGGAAGGATGGAAGCAAGGAGCTGGTTTGTCACTTGGTTGGCGAATTGGGATTGAAGTGGATTTACCAATTGTTGCCATAATTGAGTGACATGGATAACACAGAGAGGGACGGAGAATGAGAGGGAGAGATACGAACTACGAGCATGTTCTGTGCTATTGATTACAAAAAAGGTTCCACGCCAAAATGGCAACTGGAATGAAAATCTGCATGAAAATGCAGACAAAAGCCCATACATATCCATAGTATAAAGGCGATCCAGAGCTCGGTTCGGTGCTTGTTTTATTTCCCCATGTACGTTCATTCATAGTTAAACGCATTGTAAGAGTGTTCCTGCTTCTATGCTTTTACATTTACATATGGGAAATTCATATTCAGTTACAAATGGAAAACTTTTGTCAGCCACATTCAGTGTTGTTGCTGCTCGCTCGGTTGATTGCAGTTAGTCCTGAAGAGCCATTTATTCAGGGGATACGAAGCGACAATTATTATTTCAGGCTAAACTTTTAAATTAGCATTACACTGGGAAATCAATTAGCCAAGTAGAAGGCCCGTCACAGACCATCACGATCGACCGAAGCCAGCGATCTTATGGAGTTTTAATTGCTGGCGAGCTTGTCTCCTCTTTTGCCATTGGTGGCCAATGGTGGAACAGACGGCTCAGAGTTATCACTGGTGTCATCAACGTGAGAAAATCCCTGGGAACAACTCCAGTGGATAGCATGGGATGGGAGCATATCTCCCATCTTTCTCCCTAATTACGTCAATTGCCTGTGGCACTTCGATCCTATCCTCTGTCTCTCTGTACCTCACAATTTCCACGATTTATGCTAAAAAGTAAACAAAAATCGTTTGAATATTCAATCCGCAGGGGCGCTTCATTCCGTGGGCATACTATACACACACCCTATTTACCTATTTTCCTTTTCTTGAATATTTTCTCTATTTTCCTCCTTTTTGTGATGCTTTGTTTTGGGATGCGCTTAGCCACAGATTTATTGCCTAAGCAAAATCTCAACTTCTATCCCTGAATAGGAAATGTGTCTCCCTTCCCTTCCCTCGATCGATGATATTTCAATATATTCATTGGCATCCCTCGCACTCTGTTTGTCCAACACTGCTGACCCTTGGGCTGCTGCCTTTTTGCATAAATCTTGCCAGCTCGGTTCGGGTTCGGGCTCGGGCTATCAATGACCACAGGGAAGGCTAATAGGATCTTCACTTGCAAACGATTTGTCGACACTTTGAAGGGACCACTCGACCGCTCTGGGATTCAATGGATATGGATGGACAGTGGCTGAGGATAGAGTCATTGCAGATGACAATGCAAATGTGTGAAGTGTCGGTTCCTTGGGCTTGGGTTCCTTCTTAGGGGCAGTTTATCCATCTTCGGCTGACCAACCCTGCGATGGACACGCGTCCAATGCGTTTTGATCGCTTAGCGCTGGTCAAGAACCAGTTTTCGAGGGTTAAGGATTGAGAAAAGGGTTGGGAATGGTCATTCGGGAGGTCAGTGTGGCACGCGTTTCCCTGGGGGGAACGTTTCTATCGGCGCATCGGCTGAGATCTCTTATTTGGGGCTCCATCCTTCCCATTGATGGTTTGTCTGCTGATTTCTTGAGAAATGTCCGTTAATTCGAGAACATATTTGAGCTCAACAAAATGGCCGACCTCTCGCTGAAGAGCCAGAGCTTCCCAGGCGGGACGGGGTCATTGTTGAACATGCTGAGAACAAAATAGAAAGATAATTTGAATGCATGACCGCAAGGCTACCCTTTGAACCCGGTCGCCATTGTCCTGTCCGTCCAACTCTCATGCCCGACTGCCACCCCAAAGAAAGCATTAGCAGCAGCTTCGGGAACAGGATCAGGACCATCAGCAGCCGTTAGGAGACACCCAATACCAATACCCAGGCCGTAGCCACAGCCACAGCCAGAGCCAGAGCTGAACGAAAAGCGAAGCTGCCGCCGCCTCTATGCTTCCATGTTGACCAGATCCCGCTATGGACCGCCATATGGTGTGCATATCCTGCAAGGGTTCCATCCTTTCATCCTTTTTTTTCTGCTGTGCTGTTGAAATTTTCTTCGCGGCCTTTCTGAAAATTAATGCCGATGTCCAAACCGGTTTGCTTGTGATTTTCATTTTTGATTCGTGGCCACGAGTCTGGTCCGGTTTTGGGCGAGGAGGTCCTTCGAGCGACCCTTCAACCCTTTTGTTACCTTTTCTGGGATGCTTCCGAAACGATGCGCAAAAGCGAGTTTAATTGCAGCTTTCGGATCTTCGAGTGTTTGCCTGACCCGAAGGCCCCTTGCCCTTCTATACATACGTACGTATGAGAAATCTTTCTCAAGTTTTTTTTGTTTTCCTCAAAGGATTCCCTCGGAATAACCGTTATAAATTACCGGAGGTAGACAAATAGATAAAACTGATAGAAGATGGCGCAAGGACGGCGTGACCACTGACCATCTCAATTAGCCCTTGTTGTCCCGTCCCGTCCACGCGCCCAAAGGATGACCGTTTAAGATGACCACTGATCACCCTCCGAGACCGGGAGCATAGAGAACCTGTTTGACTGCCCAACGGTAACCCATTATCCTTCAAGAATAGGCACGCGCGCTGACCATTGGTCAAGGCGATCCGATCCCCTCTACTATTTCTCCAGAGATAATCTCCGACTTCACGCTCGTGTCTAATTTACTCCAGGAATTGTACGCGTGTCCATTGCATTGCATTAGCATCTTTAGATACTCATCATTGGCATAGACTCTACTGCCAGCATTAGCCAAGGGTCAGCAGTGTTGGACAAACAGAGTGCGAGGGATGCCAATGAATATATTGAAATATCATCGATCGAGGGAAGGGAAGGGAGACACATTTCCTATTCAGGGATAGAAGTTGAGATTTTGCTGAGGCAATAAATCTGTGGCTAAGCGCATCCCAAAACAAAGCATCACAAAAAGGAGGAAAATAGAGAAAATATTCAAGAAAAGGAAAATAGGTAAATAGGGTGTGTGTATAGTATGCCCACGGAATGAAGCGCCCCTGCGGATTGAATATTCAAACGATTTTTGTTTACTTTTTAGCATAAATCGTGGAAATTGTGAGGTACAGAGAGACAGAGGATAGGATCGAAGTGCCACAGGCAATTGACGTAATTAGGGAGAAAGATGGGAGATATGCTCCCATCCCATGCTATCCACTGGAGTTGTTCCCGGGGATTTTCTCACGTTGATGACACCAGTGATAACTCTGAGCCGTCTGTTCCACCATTGGCCACCAATGGCAAAATAGGAGACAAACTCGACAGCAATTAAAACTCCATAAGGTCTCCGGCTTCGGTCGATTGTGATGGTCTGTGACGGGCCTTCTACTTGGCTAATTGATTTCCCAGTGTAATGCTAATTCAAAAGTTTAGCCCGAAATAATAATTGTCGCTTCGTATCCCCTGAATAAATGGCTCTTCAGGACTAACTGCAATCAACCGAGCGAGCAGCAACAACACTGAATGTGGCTGACAAAAGTTTTCCATTTGTAACTGAATATGAATTTCCCATATGTAAATGTAAAAGCATAGAAGCGGGAACACTCTTACAATGAGTTTAACTATGAATGAACGTACATGGGGAAATAAAACAAGCACCGAACCGAGCTCTGGATCGCCTTTATACTATGGATATGTATGGGCTTTTGTCTGCATTTTCATGCAGATTTTCATTCCAGTTGCCATTTTGGCGTGGAACCTTTTTTGTAATCAATAGCACAGAACATGCTCGTAGTTCGTATCTCTCCCTCTCATTCTCATTCTCCGTCCCTCTCTGTGTTATCCATGTCACTCAATTATGGCAACAATTGGTAAATCCACTTCAATCCCAATTCGCCAACCAAGTGACAAACCAGCTCCTTGCTTCCATCCTTCCATCCTTCCATTTTTCGGCCGTACCTTGCTTAGCTACGACCAAATGCAAATTCAAAATCAATCGATGGCCTCAGCCAGTACATCGTCCCTTCGCTTACGCCCTTCGCCAATCGATTTGTTCGATGTTCGAAGGATTTCCTCGCTGATTTGCATAAGTTTCCACACGGCGCGCGTGCGCAGTCGATCTGCGTGCCTGGAAGTGTAATGTAACCCTCCTCCCCAACTGAATTACAGGTCCATTTGCATAACACTGGCTGCCAAGGGTGCCCGAGGATGAGGTTGACGCAGACCCGGAGCCGAGCTCCTCACCCGCTCTGGCCCTGGGCGGCTATGCCAAAATTATGCAAATGCTTCTGCGTGCCAATATTTTACAGCAATAATTTATGCAAATTACTTTCTGCGATGGATTCGGTGCGCCTGCGCAGCGGATGTAACATGTCGCCTCCTTCAAATGGAAAGCGGTTCCTCGAAGGGTTTGCGTCTACTCTTGTTCGGATTTTCTGCAATCGTTTTTTTATATGCAAATTTTTTTTGCAACGGTCTATGAAAATTTTGGTATTTTTGCACGATTGTAATGCAGATTTTTTGCTCGATTGTAATTTTAATTTTGAAAACTTTTTCTATGGCGCAAAAAATGTGTGTTTTATTTTTTGCATTTGAATGGTTTTCATTCGATTATGTCTCTGGCGGAGAGCAGCTGCTCCAGTTCTGAGGCGCGCCAATCCTTTGGGTTTATTTTGTTCTCCGGTTTGCCGAAATTCGCTCGAACAATTTGTATAGAGAAGCGATCCTCCATGACCCTGAATGGACAAAGATGCGGAATCTACACTTTGTGAGACTTTAGATTCGATTATGCTTATGGAAATCAGCAAATGATGTTGGGTTAAAATTATAGATTGGATTTTGCTAGTGTGGGAAATTGGGACAACAATGATAATTTAATCAAAAATGTAATGAAATTCGCAGAATGCAGCTAACAAAAGTACATATGTATGTATATATATATAAGGAATATATACTGCGGATTGGGATTTGTACGACTATTGATTCACAAACATGAAAGTGAGGTGGGATGTCGTTCACCTAGTATTGAAATCTAAATACTCGCTGGCATTCAAGTATGTCAAGCCAATTTAAAAAATCGCAGAATCACTTAATATGTCCTTGAAAATGTATAAATTACGTACGAGTATGAATGGCCCTTCCATCACCCTATTGCTACCAATTACAAACATAGTTTACAGTTTACATTTTTAGTAATATTTACTAGATATATACGTGCATAGTATGTATGTTTTCTTTGTGATAATTTAAAATAAAATTCCCTCAGTCATCTATGTAGCTGTTGTTATACTCCTCTTTCGTTTCCGCTCTCGCTCACACATTGGGTTGAGATATATGGATTCCTTCACATCCTCTCTCTTCGCTCGCAATCAATGACATTTTTTACCTAAAAAACTCTCTTTTCCAGATAAATTTACATGAATGCTGGCATTTTATTGGTCGGGAAAAAAGCAGCGAAAAAACAGAACCAAACCGAAAATAAGTAGCGCAAGCCGGCGCCGAGCATTGCATTTTCCGAGAGTATTTTCCGGCTAAGGGTCGCTAAAAAACTAGGGGTTGAACGCCCAGCACAGCCACCACCACGGGGTTGGTTGGCCGCTCGCCCGTTTTTTAAGAGAGTCGAGAGCGAGCGGGATCGTTTTTTAAGAGACGGAGTGGCAGTTGAGGAGAGGGTTGCAGTTGGAACTTTGAGTTTGCGCAACTTCTGCTATATTAGCTGGCGGCAACGGAAGAGTTGAGACACTCGAAGCCGAACGTCGATGATCGCCAGACGGCCGTGCAAGACAAGTCGATCGAGGACGAGATTTCCGTGTTCCGCTGTGTGCAACCAACTGTGCTGTGACAAACCAAACCAAAAATCTTCAAGATCAAAGCAAAATCTTAAGAATTTTTTAAAACGAAAGGAGAGAGATTTTCAGTGCTGTGTTTGATAAAAAAATAAATAAAAGTGCTTTGCCAAAATGTCCAACCAAATGGAGTTTATAATGCAACTTTATATGATGAACTTGCTGCAGCAGCAACAGCAGCAGCAGCAGTTGCAGCTGCAGCAGCCCCAACAGCAGCTAGCTGGATACACCTACACACAGAACGAGGACATCTCCAGCAGCACATGTCTGCAACAGCAGCAGCAACATGAACAGCAACAGCAGCAGCAGCAGCAACACGAACTTCTCAAGACAAGAACGCACAAACGAATTAGCTCGCAAAACACGACCTGTAGTACTCGTAGTAGCCGTAGTTGTAGTCCCAATAGTAATTTGATTGCTCTTCAACAACAACCATTTGCCCATGCTGCAGCAGCCACGACCCCCGCACCTAACCACTTTGTTGGCCAGATGTTGCTCAACACATTGCCGCCCCTGACGCAGTTCATGCTGCAGCAGCAGCAACAACAACAGCAGCAGCAGCAGCAGCAACAGCAACAGCAGCAACACTTGTTGGCAACATCGAACCTCCTACTAACACCCACCCACACGCCCAGCTCCCTGAAGCAGGAGCAGCTGCAACAACACATGATGCTGGGCCAGTTCTCTGGCGCAGCAAATGTCGAACAGCTTACCACAAATAATTTTTTGCAATCCTCCACAGTGACATCAACGCCAATCGAGAACGCAACGCAACATGCTGCCGACGCAGCCATCACTCCAGCAGCAACAACTGCAGTGGGTCAGGGGGCGCATGTTGCCAGCAGCCTTTCGGCCGTCACAGTCAAATATGAGCAGGATTTCAACGATGAAGGTGATGATGATGATGATGATGACGAGGACGATGACAAGCCGCTGTCCAGTCTGAACAGCTGCAGCTCCTCGGGGCTGGTCAGCACCAACGCCAGCTCCGAGAAGCTGCTGATGATGTCGGGCGTGCAACCGTTGGAGTCGACCACAGACAGCGTTGACTCCCCCAGCATGGTGAGTACTTAGTCCGTAGTACTTATTATCTCCAGCACTCGCTGGATCATATTGGTAAAGAACTTTGGCCATGGGAACACCATTCAATAATAGAGCAAAACAAAATGTATATTGTATGGGGAATATCCCACGCTTTTGTAATTTGAGTGATACACCAAACGATTCGTGATTCAAGATCTCCAAGATCTCGATTCCAAAGAAATCAAACAGCTGTGTCGGCAACGCGTGGGTTCGCCTCCCCGACGGCCAGCTGTGGGCACCAGGCAGTCTGTCGGAGACGAGCCCCAACTTTCTGTATGTGTTGTATGTAACATCGTTCTCCTCTCCTCCTCATGCCTTGCAGTACACGCCCGTCAAGCAGCCGGCCGACTCATCGTACAACATCACGCCCCTCGACAGCGAGCTCACACCGAACACCCCCCTAGGCCAGACCCAGACCATCTCCCTCCTTACCCCGCCCTCCAGCGAACAGAGCAAGAGCATTGTCAGCCTGTCCACGGCGAGCAGCCTGGACGCGTTCCTGCAGAGCGAGGACAGCCTGAAGAACCTGCGAAAGGTGTCCTCGTATCTGGAGTGCGAGAACAGCCTGTGCCGACAGGAGAACTTGCGCGAGCACTTCCACTGCCACGACGAGCCCTGCCAGGGCAAGATCCTGAGCAAGAAGGATGATATCATCCGTCACCTTAAGTGGCACAAAAAGCGCAAGGAGAGCCTCAAGCTGGGCTTCGCCCGCTTCTCCTCGGCGGACGACTGTGCCCCGGCCTACGGCGAGGGCTGTGCCTACAACTGGAAGCAGACCCACTACCACTGCATCTACGAGCACTGCCCCAAGGTATACGTGAGCACCAGCGACGTGCAGATGCACGCGAACTTCCATCGCAAGGACTCGGAGATAGTCAACGAGGGCTTCAGACGCTTTCGGGCCCACGAAAACTGTCGCATCGAGGACTGCCCCTTCTTCGGCAGGAAGATATCGCACTATCACTGCTGCCGCGAAGGTTGCAACCACACATTCAAGAACAAGGCCGATATGGGTGAGTCCAGAGCAGAGCATGGGGCATGCTGAACAGAAATTTACTAAGGTTTATCTTTCTGCAACTCAGACAAGCACAAGACCTATCACCTGAAGGACCATCAGCTGAAGATGGACGGCTTCAAGAAGATTCTGAAGACGGAGGCCTGCCCCTTCGAGGCCTGCAAGTTCTCCACCGTTTGCAACCACATCCACTGTGTCCGCGAGGGTTGCGACTACATCTTGCACTCCAGCAGCCAGATGATCAGCCACAAGCGGAAGCACGATCGGCAGGATGGCGAGCAGGCTTACCAGCAGTTCAAGAAAAAGCAGGACGTGGAGGAGTCCTCGCTGGATGCCGCACCCCAGCAGCCACAGCCCACCGTCGGCGCCACTCAGCCCCCGATCAGTACCTCCAGCAGCAGCCACACCTCCACCCCACTCTCCTCTCTCTCCGCCGAGCACTTCCTGGCCCGCAAGCGCGGCAGGCCACCCAAGAAAATTGTGAGTATAGCAATCGATCAGAGATGTCCTGGAGCCTTATCTTATCTTATATATCGTATGTATCCATCCACAGCAACTGCCCGCCGATGCTCAGCAGCCAGAGGCCAAACGTCTCAAGGTCGAAGATGATTCCAGCCAACAGGCCCTGCTCCAGCCCCAGCCCCTGCCTCTGCCACAATCCATGCCCCAATCCTCTCTCAATCCCCTCGCCAATGGACTGTTTCCCAGCCTCCTGCCGAACTTCGGTGTTGGTGCCACCGCTGCCGCTGCAACTGGGGCAGACGCCACAGCGCCAAACTTCCAACTGACGCATTTGATGGCCCTCTTCCAGCTGCAGAACCCCCTCTTCTACCAGAACCTCTATCCCGGACTGCCTCAGAACAGCTCCATGCTGGGAAATCTGGCCGCCTTCAGTGCTGCCTCGGCTGCAGCGGCGGCGGCGGCAGCAGCAGCCACCGGGGGGCAGCAGCCCAAGGCGGAATTTAGCGTTAAGCCAGAGTTCAAGGAGTAGACCCGTCGTCCTGCCCAGCATTTCTTGGGTTATATTTTTGTATATATGTATGATAGTTGGACCGACGGACAATGACGATTTGATGGACAGCAGCCAGGCGCGCGCTTTAAGCAGGTCCCTCTTTGTTCTCCTTTTCCTTCCTTTGATCCCTGACGGGATCAGTTAGCGCTGAGGCAGGACCAGAACGGACTGGACGTTCTTTTACTCCCCAAAAGCGAACTCAGCCGCATTTTGATGAGACTCGCGATGCCCATCAGAGTGCTGCTGAATTTGCTTTTGCATTAGAGCTTTTTGTTGATATTTTCTTCCCTTAGCCTAGTTTCTTCGAGTGCCAGATTAATTTTAAAAATTTTCAGCCATCCGTAATAAAAAACAAAATTCTTGAATTTTAGTTCAACTAAAAGCTGTGATGTTTCATTAGATCTGCCCCAATTAATTGCTGGTTTAGTTAGACTGCTGAAATGGCCTGACTTAGGAGATTTATTTGTCAATACCTGTTATGTGATATGCCAATAAAATAATGCAAATTGTTCAGACTTTAGCCATTAAGATATTATTAAAATAAATATGTAAAAACCTTAGCAAATTCTCCTGATTTCCATTCTTAGTTTAATGACTTGTAAGCCCGAATAAATCATTATCATCATCATTACGACTTGGGCTACTTCAAATAATCGTAATGTTTGTGCTAAGCCAAAGACTATTAAATACAAAAATGAATATAAAAACATAAAAACATAATTATATTTCAATTTCAATTTTCATTCTAAGTGGTGTGGGAGAGCGGCTTACTGCGATTTGGTTGTTTTCGGTAATTCAGAGTAGGAAGCGGAGCAGCTGTGAGCGACGCTGGTCGTCTGGTCACGGGTCATCACGAAAACCCGCGCCATAGAACAGCTTGTTGGTGCCTAATACATCATCTTGGTAATTGTAAAGTCTTCGCTTAAACTTAATACTCAACGAGAAGGAACGTGTGAGTCGCTTCTGGGGAAGCGACTCTACTTATACCCGTACTCAGTCAGTATATAAATTTGTGAGCTTATGGTTTACGTAGAATATACAATGTACATTCTACAGCTTCTCCGCTAGCGGGCACTCGCGCACAGAACGCGGCAGGGTGTGCGAGCGAGAAAGAGAATGAGTAGCGTGGTCTCTTGCTGTAGGAGGCGGGGGAAGCAACTGAAAGTTAATTTTTTCATTCTGGGTATAATTATGATCTGATCTGATTCAGTCATTCTCTACGATACTGCGTTTTTAGTTTTATATTATCTCTAAAATTATGCCTGCCACAGAGTTTCGTGCTTTGTAGGGGCGGAAGGGGGCGGGGCGCAATTTTGAAATACACTTGTAGCATTGTGATATCACATGAAGCCGGGAACAAAATTTGGTTGCTCTAGCTCTTATAGTCTCTCAGATCTAGGCTCTCATCAAGACGGACAGATGGACGGACACACGGACATGGCTATATCGACTCGGCTATTGATGCATATATATATTTATATTTATATATATATTTCCTTCTCTGCTGTTGCACACATCCACTTTTACCACAAATACAATATACCCCTTAACTCTTTTTGAGTACGGGTATAAAAATACAGATGGGACAGAGTGCGAGAACAGACTAGACTGATGTAAATAATTCCTTTCTTTATGTTTTATGGAACGCCAAGAGCTCTGGGTAAAGTACTCGTAAATAAAACAACTCTATGTGGTATCGATTAAATAATTTTGGTTGACTTTATTACTGTTTTCATATGTGTATGTATGTAATTGCAGTTAATTTTACTCATATTCTAACCCAAATCAGCTACACAAACTCCGGGCGCCCGATCGAAGCCCGATCCCGTCCGGCTAAGCAATAGATAAGTTTAAGTACTTAACACAGAAGCAATTTGTTTTGTTATTGTTTTTGTATGTATTTTCCACGTTTTATAGTTATTGCATATAGTATGTGTGTTTGCATGTATGTATATTTAAATCAATACAATCCAAGTACCATAAGCATAGAGAAGAGATTTCAGAAAATTGTATCCTACTCGTATCTAAGAACAATTTACAAGCAAATGTCGCCGGAATACAAGTGTCGTGTTACACATTAGTTTCTGATTTTAGTTTAAATTGCAAATAAAACCCTGGGGAGAAATGTACAGTAGAAATATAGTTACAACTTAGGATAATGATTAAGAACTAATTTACTATACTAAAGGTAACCAAAGAAACGGAAATCGAGTAACAACAAGTAAGCTACTAAGTAAATTCGTTAAATATTAAGTTAATAGTGAACGGAAAACTAAACTTAAACAAGCTACAGACTCTTTCTTGAGTGCCCTGCCTCCTTTGATTTGGTTTTATTTACTTTTCGCTGTGGCTGCTGCTTTCAGGGTGCGGTGCGGCGTGAGGTTATAAATCTTTTATCTTTCAAAACGGTAGCCAAATCTATAAAACCTTGAAAAAGCATTTGTCCAATCCCTTCGTATAAGCATACTACATATATGTAGGGGGGTATAAGGGGGTACTATATATTATGTTGGGGGTGTGGGTGGGGGTTTGTTTATAACGATTGCGTGACTTGCGGAGCAATATATATATATGGCAACATTTTGTGCGCGCATTGACACAATTTGAAAACGAAGTAGTTATAGGTTGACTTTATATCTAAGCCGCAACAGAAGTTCGTAAGTAGCACGACTAAGCTGTCCGTCCGTCTGTCCGTCCGTCCGTTACCAGGTCCTGGACTCTGCTCAGGGGTTTGGCTCGCGATAGAACCCGCGAAGCAGCTTGCTGATGAATCAAAACCGTTAGCTGCGGCCGGTGGTCGCTGCAGGAGGTGCCAGCTCCACCGGAACAGGCGCCACACCCACAGACGACTCTGTGCTGGACTGGTGCTGGACAACGCCAAGAGGAATGGCTCTCATGTGGTGCACAGGACGTATCGACTTGAGCTGGGTTGTGCCCTTGAAGCGCACATTCACATCGCCGCCTACCATGCTGAGCGGGTGCATGGCCTGCTCCTCCTCGTGTGGCATCGCCGCAATACTAGTTGCGGGTGGCGCCTGCTCCATCGGCCCTGGCGCTGGTGCAGTGGTGATGGCAATGCCGCTGCTGCTGCTGTTGCTGCTGCTGCTGCCGTACGTCTGACGAGTCGCTAAGGGGGATAACGCTGGCGGCGTGGTCTTGTAGCCCATGCGGCTGAAAATACTCCCACCGCTGCTGTTACTCGCAGTGCTGGGCGGGCTGAGGGGCGTGCCCACGCCAGAGTCCACCTCCAGTGGACTCTTGATATTCGCGACGAACTTGTCCACGTGCTCGGGCAGCTTCAGCTCGTCCAGCTTTGTTTGCATGACGGTCCGTGCACTGGCATTGTCCAGCAGGCGATTGGGCCGCGGGGGTGGCGTGGGCGCGACCGCGACCGCGGGGACTGGCTCATTGGCTGGGGCATTGCTGGATTGGCCATTCATGCGGTGCTGCTGCTGCTGCTGTTGACGCAGCTGCTCAAAAAAAGGTGTCTTCTCCTTCCTCTGTTTTTGTGGCGAACCAAGTTCGTCTTTTTCGGTCAGCTCTTCGAGCACCTTGAGGGGAAACCCCAAGTGACTGTTCACTGAGATGGATTTGCCGATCTTGCGGTCGGCGAAGATTGGGCGGCGGCGCTGTCGTTCCAGGTCATCCAGCTGCTGGAGCATGCGTCTCACCTCGTTGGGCAGCTCCAGGTCGGGATTGTGCTCCACCAGTTGGCCCACGTACCGGCCCAGCGTCTGTATGGTCAGCTCCAGCGACTGCACCTGCGACTGCAGCGAGGTTATCTGCGATTGCTGGGAGGAGCGTGTGGTCTCCAGCTGAGCAATCGAGGACTGGGCGAACTGCGGATGGAAGTGGGTCAGTCACTGCGTAAGCTATAGAGATTTGGATTTGGAACGCACCTGCAGCTGCTGCTCCAGATGCTGATTCTGCGTCTTTTCCCTGTTCAGCATCTCCAGGTGATGGTTGGTGGTGGTGATCTCCTCCTGCAGCACGTTGTACTCCACGTTGTACTCGGCCAGCTGCTTGCCAATGTCCATGGAGAAGACCAGCTTCATGATCTTCTCCATGTAGCTGGGCTCGATTTTGGGCACCACCGTCTTCAGGTAGTCCATGATCTCCTCGAAGTTATCCTTGGCCAGCAGCTGCTGTTTGTGCACGGACAGCAGCGCAATGGAAAACTTAAAGATGACGTCGGAGGACTCCAGGAAAATCAGGTCGAAGACGCGTGCCACGAAGCCCAGGGGGAACTGGGAGCTGAACACGGTGAGGATCCAGGGAGCCGCGTACAGAGTGGGCGACACATCGTTCTGATCAAGCCACACGTACAGATCGGGCAGATGGTCCTTGACCAGGCGAGAGAGCTGGTACAGCTGCAGCTGGAACTTCTTCATGTCTGGCAGGTATTTGGTGCGCATGTTGCCGCGGAACATCAAATGCTTCAACAGCTGGAAGGCGTTCGCCTCGTCGCACTGAAAAACACATATTGAAAACCATATTAGGGCACAGGACATTCAGGAGAGATTCGAGCAAGGCAAGCCTACGTGCAACAGCAGAACGCCACAGATGAAGCCGAGACCCTGGCAGTAGCCCAGCTCCGGGTCGAGTATGGAGTAGGCCTTCAGCAGATTGAACAGCGAGAGCTGTCCCAGGCCCAGGGGATCCTTGTAGAACTGATGGTTGGGGAACGTCCTGCCCAGGTCTATGAAAATCGCGTGCTGGTGCTCGGTGAGGTGCTTGAGCAGTGTGTGGTACGGCGTATTGAAGTTGGGGAATCGCTTGGTGTCCACCGGCGCCGTGTTCATGGAATGCTGCTCTGCCAGGAAGGTCCACACATCGCCGCGCTTCGACCGGGGCACTCCGGTGCGGATGGCATGGCCCAGCACCTTGGGATCCTTCTTGTTGCCGATCTGCGTGGAGTTGCGCTCGATGATCTGCTCCCAGCGCTCGATCAGCTGCTTGTCGCACGGCACTATCTCCTCGTAGTCCAGCTTGATGCGCTTCAGCTCGTTCTCGTTCTGGCGCAGCTGCAGAATGGCATTCTCCGTCTCCATGCGGTTCAGCATGATCGTCTGCCGTATGGCCGTGCGCCACAGCTCCCGCAGCTCGGCCGCATCGCGCTTTCCCCTCTTTGCAGCTGCAATCGGATAAAGCCATCATTACATCGTACTTCAATCGAATGAAAGGACAACTTACGCTTGCGCATGGGCGACAGGAATTCAGTGGGCACCTCGCTGTCCAGACCCTTAGAGGGGGTCACTACGCTGTTGAGTATGGCCTGCCGCCAGGAGCCCTGATGTGTCTCCGCCTCCTTGGGGCTGTTGCCTACCTTGATGAATCTGCTCGCGGACCAAAAATATGGCAATCAAATGGTGGATTCCAGGGAACAATTCGAATGACTCTACTCACATGTCCATCATGGGGCTCTTGAGCTGCTCGGCGGTGGGCTTGTTGCTGGGACTCGCTCCCACGGTGTTCGAGCGGGAGCGGAAGCCCTCGGGAGGCGACTCGGTGCCAAGCGGTTCGGCTGAGCCCTCCCTTATGTCGCGCAGATTGTGGGGCGGCACGGCAATGTCGTCCTTGGAGGGTTTCCGCTTCAAGAGATTATCGAACGAGTTGGTCAGCGAGCGCTTGGCCTTCATGAAGATGGTGCTGCCGCCGAGATACTGGTTGAGGAACTCCGAGCGGTTCTCCGCGGTGTCGTGTACATGCCGCTGCTGCCTGGACTCGCAGTGGGCGCGCAGTAGCATCATGAGGAACTGGTTCTGCTCGGCCACCGGGGAATTGGTCTTCTCGGAGCCACAGAACTTGGCCCACACGATCTCCTGCTCATCGTCGTTGAGAGTCTCGATTCGACGCAGGATCAGGGCCTGGGTCTTCTTCTCGGACAGTCCCTCCACGTCAGTGCAGAGCTTGTGGTACCACAGCATGGGGCAGTGCTCGCAGCTGAAGATCTGCGTCTCCTGCTTTTTCTTCTGCTCCGCACAGGTGTCGAATGCCTGGGCGATGGCAGCCACAATGTCGTCGCACACGTGCTCCGACTGGCACTTGAACACGTACCCGATGTAGCCCTCGTTGTTCAGCTCGCGGCAGATGATGCCGAAGTGGTCCAGCGACTTCTGGCCGTGCACACAGCTGGCCACGTCCTTGAAGTCCTTGTAGAGCAGCACCTGCTTGCGGTCCGGCGAGATCAGCCGCAGATCGCAGCGTCCCACCAGGAACACCATCGTGCGGTTCTGTTCCACGTACGGCGGGATGCAGCCCTGCGAGGCGGATCGATCCCTCTGCTTGGGTATGCTGCAATTGGCAGGGTCAATACGGTGTCAATGGGGTCAGGTCAGTGAGGGGCACACTAGCTACTACCTGGGAAGGTGTGCAGGTGCATAGAGGCAATGGGTGGGGTGCTGCCAGGCAGGCGAAACAAACGAAAAACGAATAACGAAAAAGGAAAGAGGAACCAACAAATCTAAATCTACATATATTCGGTGGCCTTCATACCCCTAAGGATGAACCTCATACGTACGTACGGATATTCAATATTCAATCAGTTTCCGTATTCAATCACATTTTGGCAATCATTTCGAATAGCCAAACATAGCCCTTATCGGCGAGACTCGATTCGAGCATCGATGTGCCATATCATGCACAGGACATGTATTTTGTTTTTGGATACTGAGGAATGCAGCTGACTGGGCCAGCAGCGGCAGCGGCCGAAGCAGAGCCACTTTTGTCTCCTTTGCCCTTTCCTCTTGTGCGTCTGACAGGAGTCGAAGGTTTGTCGAAGAATAAATCACTGTTCCATTCTCACGAGATAAGATTCGAATTTTGTCAGGGAGTTTAATTCTCTCTTTCTGTGATGAGTATTGAATTTTGGTGAACAGCTTTAACGACACAAACGATACTTTAACGATACAAAGAGCACAGGAAGCTTTAAGAATTCGTGAATTTAGTGGTAATATACATATATATACATATATAATCGGTTGCAAATACTAGTACGTGTATATAATACACAGTCGTAGTTTTCTTCGAGTATTATTGGTACTCGTATGGGTACTCTAAGGCGTATGGACGGCCACCGAATACGAATAATTGGTAAACGAAAAAGCGAATCAAACTATGCAAATCATGCGTCGGGAGGGCGGACTACTGGGTGGCCACTTACTTCTCGAGCGCATAATTGGGATGCAGCTGACTGGGGCCAGCAGCGGTAGAGGCAGAGGCCGAAGCAGAGCCACTGGCACTGGTTGATGCCGCGCCCTGGTCCCTGGGCGGCGTGGGCTGCTTGTTAACAATGACATTGGGCGCTTCCAGCTGGCTATCCTCGGTTTGGCTTTGAGGTGAGGTTGGGCAACACGAAAAAGTTTTGGGCGAAATGTCAGGGGAAAAGTACTCGAGGCTGCTCTTGGGGCTACTTACTGTTCCTTTTGGCCCAGTTCGATCTGGCTCTGGCCACGCAGCAGAGGGCGCTTCTCGGGCGACTTGTTCTCCTTGTTCTCCTCGAGGGGACGAGGTGCGGCCCCCTCCTCGGCGCCCGTCAACTGCAGCTTCACTTGGGGCCTTCCCCGGGGCTCTGGCTCTTCCTCAGGCTGCTGATGCTGCTGCTGCTGCTCCTGCTCCTCATCCTCCTCCTTGAGATCGTGACTCTTGAGACTGCTGACGGTCTTGGCCTCGATACCCACACCCCCCTCGCTGCTGAGGGACATCTTGCGGTTCTGCAGGAGCCGCAGGCGCTGCGCGTCGTACGCCTTGAACTTGGGCAGGGCGTCGTCGATGAAGGTGTTGGGCACCCGCTTCTGGGACACTCGAATCTTGCCCACGTACATCACCTCGAAGAAGTGCGTGTGGTTCGGCGAGATGTCCGCCAGCAGGGAGAGGTTGCTCTGGGCCGAGGTGGATGTGGGAATGTTCACGGTGCCGGAGGAGCTGCTCAGGCCGTGCGTGTACGACTTGGAGGCCTTCATCTTGGAGCTGATTGGATTGGGACTCGCATCGTGCTGGGCATGCCGCATGGCCTCGCTCATCTTCAGATTCGTCGCAGGTGTGGCATGAATCCCGTTTAGGGACCCATTCGAGGCGCTGTGTCCTCCTCCGCCGGCGCCACCAATCAACGTCTGCGGAATGCTGCCCACAGAGCCGCCAAGCGTGTGGGCCGGGTCCCGCATCTGGTGCATCAGCTCGGCCATCTGCAAACGGAACGGCAAGAACTCGTGAGTCAAAGCTGTCTGGGATTGGCATTGGGATTGGGATAACGATTAGGATGGGAACAGTTTCAACGTGCCGTCATTACAAGAACAAAGACTATCGCCCCTCATTTCCTCCCACAGTTTTATGGATGATTGGATGGATGTCCTTGACTCCTACATACATGCATGTATCCGCCCCACTTGAATCCGTTTCCCGTTTAGCTTATGCTGGGGTCTGGGGCTTTACGACTCTCCAGCATACGACAAAGTTTATTATGTGAATCCGGAATTCAGAGAAGAGGCTTAGGGACATCTCCCCGTCACTTCTGCATCAATTTTCGGGAATGGCGCAAGTCCAATAGGCCCCACTATGGCTATGCTTAATCGAACATAAAACCATTCCCGTCAAGTCGAAAGTATCGAGGTCCTTCACATTTAAACAAATGAATAATCCATTAATCCTTTTGACTTTCCAATCAACTATCAACTATTGCTTAAGCTCCTGCAAATGAAATCTTCGTACGAAAGACTGGCCAAGTCCTTGTTCCTAGCTGCCCGTATTGATCCGAGAGATACGATTATGCAAAAACAAAATAAATGTCGTGCGAATGACGACTCAAGTCTCGACTGCTGCCAGCTACAAAAAGCCTGCCCACCACTTCGCTGTCTATGCATGGATATCTGCCTAAGGCAGGGCGATTACTTCTATTCGAATTTGAATTTCTTAAGAATGGGTTCCCATCTTCCGTGACTCAGTGATCATGTTCAATGCTCATGGCGCAGACATCGCGTCTGCCCTGCTCTGCCACCGTTCTTGGGGGACGCTGGTGCCTCCCCTATATTGCCCGAATCCCTCTTCCCCACACGTGTACTCGTTTTGCAGTTGGATGCATCAGCTGCTGCCGGCGTGATGCAGATGAGGCTCTGGTCGGTTCTTCTCGCTGGTGTTCATTCAGAGAGCGGTGCAGCCTGCGCCTGCTGCCCCCTTGCCCCATTTTTGGTTCATTGAAAAGCTGCCAAAAATGATTGCAGCGGCTGCCAGCAAGTTAAAAGTCCAATGCCATCCCCACTCTCGGGGCATGCAGCTGTCTGTCAGATGCGTTTCGTATATGTATCTCGAAGATATATACATACATCCATATATACAATGCATACATATGTACACTCAACTAATTGTAATTTATCAGCAATTTTAAGGCACAAATTTAAGCAAACAAACGAAATAGTTATCTTCCCAAATTGATTTCAATTTGACTTCTTCTCTTTTCGGGATGCGAGGAAGAGATTCCTCGTCCCGTAGCGTTGATCAGCCGCTCGCCGAGTGATCGGATCGTGACGTCATGTGCGGAACAAAATTGACCAAACGACACATGTGTAGTATTATATACACCCTATATACATATTCTATATAGTACATGTATTTTTCTATTTAGATTTCTGTGGCACGCTTGACAACGCGTGTTTCCCAAAGTGTGCGGCAGTAGATTTCATTTTTATTATTTTATTATTTTTGTTTACGAAAACAAGCACCACAAATACATAAATAATGCAGAAACGCTCGCAGGAATCCAATTCAACGTCACGTTCGCCTCGCGTTTCGCTCCCTGCCTTTGTCTTTCTCCTCGTTTTACGTGTTTGCAACATTTTTTTATTATTGCAATACTTTTTCTGCTGTTGTGCTGTTGCTTTTTTTTGCATTAAGACATTCATATTAAATGCCGAGTCAACAGTACCCAACCTATCCGAAATAAAATAAAACAGAACAGAAAAACAAACCCCCGCCCTGACAAGCCTCAATGCCAGCCAACAAATTAAAATTCGAATTCAAATTACAGGCGATTTACAGGCGATTTGCATGCGCTTACATATGTACATATAATCTCCCGCGATTTTATGACATTTTTGCCCGTCCCCCATTTTTGCCGTCCCCCAACTACAAACAGTTTAAAACCCAAAACCAGGAAATGCAACTAAAAGAGCGAAAGCAGTTAACGAACACACTAAGATGACCTGCACATGACCTATTCACGAAATGATTTATCTGGAAATCAGTCAATAAACAATACAATCCTCTTTTTAATTATGACGGCTTGTGCATAGGCACATGTAGAACAGAAGTACAAATATATATTTTGTTTGGATAGATACTGGATGAGCGAATATACAATAACACAAACAACTCAGACATACAGTAAGGGGTTTAAAATAGAATAATGAAAAGTGCACTGCGTGCAAAGTGCACAAAGAATATACAAAAATGTAACTACAATTTGCTTGAATCATTTGCGTAGAGACGGCTTAGTGGTTGGTTTTTTTTTTTCGCTTACGTAGAGGAGCCATAATAAAAATAATTCACATGGAGTCTTTTTTGATTTTCCAGTATAATCGAACTCGGTAAGCCTAAGCCAAACGTGCGATTGAAACGTATTATTTATAGTTTATATTAGTAGCTTTTATAGTAGGTTCCCTTTCACGATATGGATCATAAATATAGCCAGAATGAAAATTCATTTTCAGTTGCTTCCCCCCCCCCCCCAACTCCCATTTCCCTCTCGCACACATTTGCCGCGTTAGTACCAGCAACTAGGTAGCTAGGTACTTGTACAACTACATGTCAGATGTAGAGATAGACCTTGTATGTAGACCTGATTTAGCAAAAATGTAAATGTTAGATTAATAAAATTATACCATTAAAGTTCAGAAAGCTGTGCCACTTTGCGAGTGACCAATTGGCCTTTGTATCCATACATATATACATACATATGTATGTATGTACATTTATAGGTTCCCTTTCACGATATGGAAAATATCTCGTATAGCTTTAAGCACATATTGCCTAGACCTAGCAAATGTAGGTCGGGGGCCCGGGCCAATGGGTCCTCTATTCTACATATGTTGTCTTGTTGTGAGAGTCTCTCGTTTAGCTTTAAGCACATATTAGCCAGACCAGCAGAGGCAGCATTCCCCGGAATGCTGATGATGCCCCCTTCCCTCCCTTTCCAAATAGATGTATACATATCTGACCCGTGTGTACAGAATCTACAGAATTATATGTATCGTGTCAGCATTTTCATGTCATCTTTTTTGCCGCTAGAGCTAGACGTGTCTGCTGTTATCGCAGCTCGTTTGCTTTGCCGTTTTATGGCTTTTATGCAATTGGAAAACTGTAATGCCCGGGTGCCTGGTGAATAGCTAAACCTGGTATCTGGCCTTGCATTTTAAAGAGTTGCAGCAGCTGTCCACCCTGGGGCACAGCCCGTTGAACCCATCGACAGACCCAGTCGCAGTTTCAGCCCAGAGGACCATTCGATTTGACGACAATGGGGCAGCAGCAGCGTTATTGCAAGTGTGAGGAGACCTCTAACGAGCTTGTTTACATTCGATATAGACTCGTTTTAAGGTCAAGACTTTGTGCATTGCGTTGCCTTGCCAATTTGTGCTGCTGCCGGGTTCGATCTGGTTTGGACTGGGCGCGATTTGTTCCGGCGCATTTGAAAAAACAAATCAACGTTCTGCTCCCTAGTATCACCACGAGTATTACGAGTACACTCGTATTATGTGCTTATCCATCTGCCGAACAACTGCCGAAATGCGATATTTGTTTTACTCCAATTCGAGTTGCGGTATCTGCCCTTTCGATTTCCACGAACAACGACGTAATCGCCTGCACAAATAACTTAACGACTGAATGTTGGACTTTGGTGCAATGTGACACTACACCAGTGCGTAGCTTGAATTATAGTTTCTATCATATTGCATTGACACTGAATTTCCTTCGCGGGCAACTTTGTGCTCTGAAATATTCGATATTATTTCCTTGCCCGGAAATTTGAGACCGGTTTCTCAAGAGGGAGAATAAAAAGCCAATACACACTAGAGGCAGGGCTCTACGATAGACAATATTTCAGATTCTGCAACGTCAATGGCAAGTAATTAAGCATTTGAAATACATTTTCCGCTTTCCAAGCGAATGTTTTGTGCCCTCAATACTTTAACCACTCGAAGCTTTTGCAACTCCTTAGCTCGAACAAACAATAAAGCACCAAGGGCAGGGGTTGTTGAACAACTTCCGAAGCCCCTCAAATGGGAAAAGTTAAGTCAGCGGAAAAGTTAAAGCTACAAAAGCAGTTTTTTTTCATTCCTTTCCGAATTGTGACGCTCTTTTAGACACCAGGGCCGCCATGGCCACGGTCAAGAGGAAACTTTTTCTGGCGCCTATGGCTGCTAAAAGTAAATTCCCTGACCCTTCGGCCACTTGGCACGCGCGAGGAATTTAATTTGATGAGAAGTTGAGGACGGAAAATAGGATGGATAGATGGGAAATGCAGAGAAACACTTTATATGGTAATGCTCAAGATGGGAATATTCAAGGCATTTGCATTGGAATTGTCTCTCCTCTTAAATTTCAATTAAATCCATGAAAGGTGGAGGGAACTGGCGAAACGAAACATCTACATGGTATTATGGAAACGATGCCATGGCAGGGGGGAGGACCGATTCAAGGGTAAATCAATTAATGACAAGTGGAAGCCAAGGTTAGGTAGAAGATACTTCGAGCGGGGCTGGAGCGGGAGTTAGCTGTTAGCTTGGCCTAAACGCTGCAATTAGTTGGGAACAAAAGAACAAAGCAATCAAATCACAGCGGTGCATGCATACGTATTACGTAACAAAGCCATTGCATAAGACAGCACACAGACACAGAGGCAAACAATGCACCATGAAGTAAATCGCACAGGCAACCGAATTGAATGGAAATCAAATGAACGGACTAGATCCTCCCTGGATCCGAATTTGTACGTACGGCCCGGCTCTTGTTGAGCACAGATGCATCGCTGACCGAGGTTGTCAGGATGGTGTCCCGATGGAACGGCACAGTGAACATATTGAAGCTGCTGATCCTCCGACGCGTCTGGATTCCAAAGACTACTTTATGCTATCACAAGATTCTATATTGAGCGTGTTTTCTTGTTTCTAGGTCAAAGTTTCAATTTATATCGATATCACAAGATTTCAATGACTAAAATCATCTCTTTTTATAAAATTATTAAACTGTTGCAAACAAATTCAATAATTGATTAATATATATATTTTCTTTCACTGTGACTTTTTGTCGTATGTCGATTTATTTGATTGCCTGTTTTATGTAATCTTAATTAAAAAATTACTCGATTCACTTTTGATTATCTTTTTATGTATTTTATTTATTGTATTCACTTTTGATTAACTTTTTATTTCGACAACTTATAATAATCCACTTGTTTCCCATTATATTTGATTGATGATGGAAAATATTTACACCATTCTGATTTTTTATTGGCTAAATAATTTGAAAAAAGAAAACTGTTTTTATTAATAGATAATTCTTTTTTTCTCCCACTTTTGTCAATGGAACATTTTTATATTTTATATCCAAATGTTGAATGTTATCCGTTGGGGCTATTGGATTATTATCAGTAATTTATGAATTATTATCACATTATTCATACATACATAAGTATGCACATATTTACACACACAAATATGTGTGTACACTGTACATGTGTATGTACTATCTCACACACCCCCCATTTCAATGATCCAAATACTACGAGAATATCCACTCGGGACGTGTATCTGCGTATACCGGACCTTACGCGATGCCCATTTACTTTGAAATGACCGTCAAGGCCCGTGACAAATGCGATTCGAGTGTGGTGTGTTTCGATGGCCAACAGATTCCCGCGACTAACGAAAGTATTTTCGAATTTCGAACAAACAGTCGGCGCAACGGATCAGCTGTTGGAGAGAGAGAGAGTGAGTGAGGGTGATCGGCAGACAGAGAAGGGACAGAAGGGTCAAAGTACCGTCTGCTGCGCTTGGCTGCCCGATAAATCATTATAATTACTAAAGGTTCCCAAAGCTGCACTTGTCTCTAGTATAACCAATTTGCGAACGAGGAGAACCTCCGCCTCAGGGGAGTATCGGGCCGGCCACAAGTACCGATAATGATACATACAATACAATGTCAGTGTGTATTTATAACTGTATAGATATACAAATACATATGCATACATATGTAGCTTGTGCATTTGTTTATCCATCTATCTTCTATCTTTATGTATCTTGCGCCCCTGCTAATTGTCGCGTTAATTGACTTTGCTTTGGGTCGGAATTGATTTCGATGTCGAGATGTTTGCGAAAGGCAATTTGCGGACAGCCACTATGCTCGTACAATATTTGGGACAATGAAAGCCTATTCAGATTGAGTGCCTCTGCTTACTCTGAGCGGAACTTGATGTAACCCTAACCTGAGTTTACAGTCCTTCTTCAGAGCATAGCATTAACATGGATCCGGTCCAGCGTCGACCCCACGAGGAGAGTGTGTCTCAATTGATTTGTTTATCTTCATGTGGCATTTCAATTGAGCGGAAAATATGAATCTTGTGGATATGTCAAGGCACACCGAAACGTGTATGTACATTCATACATATGTATGTAAATATATATATAATTAAAATATCTGTATTTGCGTACATATACACGTGTGTATGTATTTTGTTTTGGCTTTTTATTTCGTTGGCGTGTTTCAGTAACCGATTTATTTTTATTTTCTATACGTTCTGTTTTCGAGTTTTTATTTGCTAATCACTTTTTTACACTTTTTGTTTGAGTTTTGTGCGCCCAACGCTAAAATCAAGTTTATTTTTTGTGCTCGTTCCACCCATTCGTTGAAGCGAACAATGGTAATGCTTTTAGCCCGGTTTGTGCTCAGTAACTCGTATTCATTTATTTACTAGATGTTTATTATAAGTATTTTCATATCGGCGTTTTACTTTCTGCCAACACTTTCGTTTGGGGGAGCTCTCGCCGCCTTCGAAGCGGAGCGCGCACGCGGTTCGATTGTCGTCAGACAACTGAGGGCAGCAGCGGCAGATCCCCAGCCAAGCGACGCGACAGCCACAGACATAGCAGCAACAGCCACAGAAACAGCAATAGCAACAACTGAATGAACAAAGCGACCTGCGCATGCGAAATCGAAGAAGCTACTGCAGCTACAGAAGTGAGGGCAATAGAGAGCGACAGAGCGAAATAATAGCAAGAGAAAGGTAGACAACGCTGCGAATACTTGATACGTGATAAATAAAATCATAAATTACTATCGTTCCACCGTTCACAGACAGGTCATGGCATATCCACCACCTGGCATTAGCCCATGGAATTCCAATTTGGGGAAACGGCAATCAGCGGAACCACAATCGATTGTCCGTTGTGTTGTCCAAAGGCAAAGGTTCAATCAACACTTTGTTGATAACTGGATGTTCCATTCAAGTCAATAACTAAATATTGTCTTCTCTTGTGCCTAAAAGGATTTTAAATATGTTATAGGGAGAGAAATATATTCTATCTGAATAAGAGGCAGTTATGCTCGATGCTAACTGCCTCGATGATAACTGCCTCTACTCAAAGCTGAGCAACGAACTTGGCTTCAATTCTTCCACCAGTACTAGGTAGCTTGACCTAAAGGCCTACTCCGGTAGGCCGTAAGGAAGCCACTGTAAATATTAAATATTAAATAAAGCCCATGAATCGCAAAATTGAGCAATAACACGTAATCAGAGTGATTAAGGCAAAAAGCAACACGCACAGACTGATCCGGGAAACGGGAAGAAAAAGATAAATAGAATCACTGGAACGACAGTGTGGGTCAGTGTGGGTATATTATTTGCTGGTACGTACGAAAGATCAATATACGTATGGTTGAAGAGCAATAAGTCTTTGTAATATGTACGAGTAATAATAATAATAATACGGACTAGAGATGATGTCTTGTGTCTGATCTAATACTGTCTGAAGTTGTAGTGTTGCTGAATCAGCTGGTTGAATCAGCAGAAAAGAACATGTTAACAAAACATAAGAGTAGCCTATTAAAAATATGTCGTTAAATTTATTAGATGGCAGTGAAAATCAAAGGTTCAGTAATGGAAGTGTTTTTTCAGATGCAATGGAACATTTTGTAGTTGCAAAAAGTATACAAACTTAAACAAATTTCAATCGTCTGGTATCCAAGTCAACAAATAAACTGAAATTGAACGCGGAAGTGGCTCTAAAATTATCAATAAAAGCCAGGCAGACAGCAGAACTAGGACAAGAACCAACAGCAACAGAGCGAACAGAAAATACCGAATATAATCTAATCATAGTTCGAGCTTCAGATACAAATGGGCGACAAATTCAATTTGTTTGCCAAGTTCCTCGAACGCCCCCATTCGCTGGGGAGATTCGACGAGCATAAAAGGAAGCGGAAGAATATTTTGCATGCAAAACGAGGAAATAAAAGTGAGAGGCAATTATAGGAAAGAGAGTGGTCCCCTTCCCACCTGCCCTATTTTTCTTAGTACCTTCCGACCCCTGCTGAATTCTCAATATTGTGTAGTTTCAAATAGTTTCTTTGTGCCAGAGTTGTTGCACAAGAATAGGCCAGAGCCACGAAAATGTTACGAAAAATATGCACAGCACTTTCCGGCGTGTACGGGATATGGTATACTCGTATCTCTACCAACAAATGAAGGTTTGAGCCTTTTTGTTTGTGTGGTGGGATTTCCAGACAGTCTCCAAACTGTTGACAGGACAGGACACAGGTTGCAAACATACTCGAGCACATGATAAGTTTCTGATGGAAGGCCCAACCGAGATATGGTTGACATTTGCCTTGAATGCCCATCTCTCGGCTGGGTTCCAGGTCCTGCCCAAAAGATGGTGGGGGTAGGTAGCCCTAAGTTTAAACAGGCGAATGGCAGCTCTGCGCCATGCGTCATTTAGCAAAGGACACGGCACGGCTCCCGATCCACCTGCTAATGATGCACAAGGACAGGCCCTGGCAGTTTCCAGCAGAACATCGGCCTGGCGAGGCAGAGCCTTAAATATTTATTAGCTTATTATTTGGTTAAAGTGCCGGAGTTGCTTCGGAGCACCATTGCGCCGGCTCCCCAAAAGCATGCCAAGCTAATCAGACTTCCCTCTCCTTTCCATGATATTAGCCTTAAGCATTTTTTTTTCAGCATTTTCCTAATGGTTTCCACTTTTGTCGCTTTCCCTCTCTCTCCGTTAAAAAAAGAGGGCTATAGGGATGGGCATAAAGTGGGTTTATCTCACCGCCTAATGGCAGCAATTAGTGCCTCAATTGTTGGAGAGTATGCAGAAGGGACAACTAGGCATTCAGGCTGAGGTGTGCACTGCTTATGATGCCTATATTGATATCCCTTATAGAACCCAGTTACAGTTAAAGCACTGACCCAGATATCTGAAATCAAACCAGCTGAAACTTTCCGGCAGCAGACACAGAACGGGGCCAAACTCTGCAACTATGCAACACCCACCCGCCGCGAAACCTGGCAATCAACAATCAGGCGGGGTCCACATCAATGCCAAAACACAGGTCAACTGACGTGCCAAAGAGGGAGGCGGAGCTGGCAAACTGACATGGGTTAAAACGCTTTTGACATGCAAAGAGCCAACAACAGGACCCGCGCACAGACAACACATGCTAAATCCTCTAGCAATTGCGCTTAAATTATGTGGCGTTCAATAAAAGTTCAGAAAACGAAAACACGCAAACTACGATTTTTGCCAAATGTTTAGTTTGATTTATACGCACTCGTACTATGACTACATATGACATACATATGTATGTATATTGAATGCCTATGCAGCCTAAAAGTATGCACTCATAAGTGCTTAGCTCTAGCATAACAGTGCTCGAAAGCCAGGTGTTCAAAAAACGAAACGACAGGTCGGTCAGGAGCGCCTGATCATGCTGGCCATCATATCTGGGGGATATAGTTTCTTATGGCTGTTATTTACACGACTTTAATATACCCCTATACCTCAAGGTACAAAGCAAGAAAAAACGGGGTCAGAAATACACACTTCTATGCACTGCACGAAAATAATAGTAAACAGTTTCTGAACAGATTCATTGTTTGATCTATTTAGTGTTATTTTTCCTCACCAATTACGAACTAAATTCTACAAAATCCTGAAATTTAATTTTTCATCCCTTTATTCCAAAACGAGAGGGTGTCACCGAGCTCGAGCTGCACGCCCTTGCGAATCAATTTGTTTTTGGCTGGTTCATCCGAAATTAGGATTTTGTGTGTGGCTGGGTTTCGGGGGAAGGTCGGGTCGGTTCAATCTACACTTCAGCCATAGGAGGAGCCTGTCGTGTGGGTGGTGTAGTCTAAGGGCCTTGGCATAGTGCTTCCACAGCTCCTGCTGCCATGAGCTGAGCTACTGCCTAGAACCCCTAAATCGGTTGATTCTCCTCTTGCGTTGCGAACTGTTTTAATTAGAAATGCAAGCGGAAGTCAATTTATGGCGTGCTGGGTGCCCACCACTACACTTGCGCTCAGGGAAGGGGTCAGACGTCCAAATAAAACACAGATCGGGGGTGTTTCGTGATAAGGAAAAAGGATCAAACATATTTGGGGTTATACATCGCAGAAGCTTTTAGCCAGTTATTGGTCAGACAAAGTGTTTGGTTCCTGCCTGAGACCACCACGTGGGAGAGTGAGACGCCAGTGGTGGGAACTCGCCTCTCCATTTGCAGGTTCTGTAGCTGAGTAATTTGCCAGCCACATAGTAAAATGATTTTATTTCAATTTCTGGTTCCTTAACTAGCAAGTCGTTACCTTGAATTTCTGATAGTTTACGGAACCAGTGCTCCATTGGAACCAGTGCTTTATATCTAAATGAAAGCCAGAATGCATATATGATTGGATGATGATGATCGATAATGTTATCTTTTCAATAATAATTGTACATAAATAAATCAAGTTTAAACAATTTTAATATTTTCATTTCTGCCTGCCAAAAATAAATCACCTACAAAATTATTATTACAAAAATATATATCCTTAGAAATCAGTGCCAAAAAGTCGCAGGAGAGTAACACCACACCACCAAATACCCAAGGGACTCGTTATCAGCCTGACCTGGCCTGATAAAATTAGTGAGACTCCGAAATGGTATTTAATTGCTGAAAGCGGCTTAGTATAGCCTCATCCTTATTTGTTTCTATTAATTTAAAACAATATTCACCTTGGAATATATACGAATGTAGATGACTCGTTCCCCTATTGCCTCCACTACATTTCAGAGACAAGCTACAACTAAGAATGGAAAATGCAATTAGAAATTTACATCTGGTATATTCTGCAACCAGAAATCGTCGCTCATTAAGCATCCCGAGCCATTGTTCCACCAACAAAGCCACAAAAACCTTTAGAGCTTTGGACCTCTTCCTCTACCGTTCTGTGCAATTTAATCCAAGTAGTTTCCATGGAAAACTATTGTGGGGAAACTTTTGCAAACATTTCCATTTGAGAGCATTTCAAAAGGCCACAAACTGTCCACACATGGTTCCTACAACAGACATACAACTGACACAATGTCGGCCCAGGCTGTCGACAACTTTTCCCATCCGTCATCCGGTTTTCATCTGGCTTTCCTCGGGCTTTGAGTGAGCCCTGAACTTACCTCCTCGATGGTTTCGCACTCAAACAGATAAATGTGCAGCAGCGGATCCTTAGGATCCTTCAGCAAGTAGACCAGCCCGGTGATGGGTCCTTGAAATTCCATGAAATTCTGCGGCTGCTCCACCGCTCCACTCCCGTCAGCAGCCGCTGCCGCAGCCGCCGCCGCCTGCTGCTGCTGCTGCTGATAAGCGGATGCCGCGCTGGACGAGAGCGAACCGTAGGATGTGGATGCGGTTAGGGTGTGCCGCAGTCCGTTTGCGGCCAGCGAGCTGCTGCTGCTGCTGCTGCCACCAGCCATCGAGGAGGTGGCGGCGCAGGAGGAGCCACTGCCTGCTGCCTGGCCAGCACTAGATTTCAGCTGCAGAAATCCATTGCCGATGCTCTTGGCCTGTGGCTTGTGTACGATGCGGCACATGCCCACGATGTGCTTCAGGGGATGGCTGAACTGCAGCTCAAAGTCCGAGTTGTACGACTCGAGTATGCCATTCTCAATGCCCATCGAGAGCTGCAAGAAAACCAAGAAATTCAGATGATTAATTGGGAGCCAAAACATTAAAAGTATCTAATTATTCTAACTTATATATTTTCAAGTCGCACGGGAAACTTGAAGGTGTCAGCCATTGCACGTAAAAATCCTAAACAGATACAGCAGATCACAAAACATTAAATGTTATATTTATTTATTATTCTTCGTCGAATGATGTTCATTAAATTAGTAAGTGCTTGTGAAGGAGTTCCGTTTCGAGTGGAAGGTAATGTTTAATTCGAAATGTAATTCCATCGTTACAGGAGTCCCAATTAAACCCGTTCTTTTCCGTTTTTTTTGTGGAATAGAAAGCAAAAGAATAGAATTAACCATGCTATGCCGTTTCCACTAGGCGAAGCAGATTAACAGTATTAAATTCTTTTTAATCAGTTTACATACTTGCCTGCACAAGTAGAAAAGAGAAAAGAGGCAGCAATGACAATGTGACATGCCTGCCAACATGGCAGCGTAGCAGCGTGGCAACGTGGCAACATGGCAACATGGCGGCTGCTCCATTTCCGGCAGTGTCCTCCGCATCCGCCTCCACCTCATCATTTGCTTTGGCTTCCTCTTCTGTCCTGGTTGTATTTTCGTTTCATTTTTTCCGTTTTGTTCTTGGCCCCTTTTTATGCTAACAACTACGAATACCAGAAAGCCTGGTAGCCAGGGAGTGTCAGCCAACTATGAGGTAAGGGTGAGGGTGAGGGTGAGTGTGGGTCTGTTCGAGGAAATTGGGTTGTGTGCTTAGGGTAGGGGCAGGGCAGGGTGTGTCGTTGTTGTGGCGGCGTTGCCAACTGCACGCGGCAGAAAAGAGGGTCGTTATGTTTTAGCCCCATTGGGGGGATCTTTATACGAGTATTGTACTATGTTCTGTATACTCGAACACGCAGCGGCACCAGTGGCTGGAAGGCAGGGGATTTTCCTTCAGTTTTCCGCTCTCAAAGGTTTTAAATGCAGGGAAATGTAAAAATAAAACGTATTGTTATGCCAATTTAGTTCACGGTGTGCTTAAAAGAAGAAAAAAACATCCATATACAATCTAAAGAGCATTAATCTTTGAACGTCTTTGAATAAAATCTCACATTTCAGTAATTAAAAATCGAAGCGAAAATTCCCTTCCGTGGCATGCCACTGGAAAAGCTCTGACAAAATGAAAACTTTTTCTGCGCAAATTAAATTAAAATCAAAGTAAAGTAAAGTAAAGTGTTGGGGTGTGTGCTGGGGCGGATCCATTGGATCCACGGGCTGGAGTCGTCAACTGGCAAAACTAAATACTAAGAAAAACAGAACGGGAAACTTTTAGCTCAAGCAGAAGGAAAGAGAAAAGAGGAAAATAAAGAACGTGTCATGGCTTATGGCAATACGAAACAGAGATGCCCTTCCACACCAGAAATGGGTTGTGTTTGGAGTAAGGCAACAACTAAAAGATACTTTGAGTGCTGTGTATTCCACACTCCACTCAACGCTGGCATATCCTTCTTCTTAGGGTATCAACACTCGGCGAATTATACGTAGCCTTAAAGAGTGCTGCTGCGGGAGCACGTCTAATGACTGGCTGCTTCCCGGCCACCTGGTAATCATTAGTGCCGACGCAGTCTTGGCTTGGGCGCAGTCCCCAGATTCGTTTCACCGTTTGGCATTTAATTAAAATTTGGAATATGTCTGACACACATACGGCAGCACTTAAGAGGGAGCCCCGACCATGACAATTTATTTTAATTAATTTCCTTCGACACTTGACGAAGGAGCGATCCCTGCTGTCCCTCACAGCAAACCCAGTCGCTCTGTCGCTGTGGATGATAAGGGGAATCGAGTGCCTGATAGACAGAGCAGACCCCAGGTGAATGGCGAATGGCGAATAAAAATAGAATTTAATTGATTTATCTTTTACTTTGATCCATTTTGATTCCAGCACATATAGAAATTGGGTTTCGTTCATCTAGTACTATCTGTGCTTACAATTTATCTTTAATGTTTCTCTTTCCATAGCCTTTCTACCCGACTGTACACAAATAAAGCCAGAGAAAAAGGGGATTCTGTCTCTTGCATTCACAGTTGCAGTGATTTCCTTTCATTATTCCATTGCTTGACAATAACCGCATCGAAATAGAAATGTATAAACAATATAATGGAAATTGTGACGCACGCTGCGTATACGTAATACTGTTGTTCTTTCCCCCTAGAACAATTGACGGCTTGGCCTCTTTAAAATCCCTCCCTTGCACCACCCTCCTCTGCCTCTTTCCCACTCACCATGCCTAATTGAATGAAAGCCATGTCACGTTTCTATATGTAATTACATGTGTATGTAGATTTAGGTATACAATTCACACTAGAGATGGACACGGATCGGAGCTTTCAGTCACGGACCATCAAAGGAGCCATTTTAGCCATTTTTGTACCCTGTACAAAAAGCGTAAAGGTATACCTGTGAGACATTATATAATTGATAGTGTATTATTGAATCGCCGTAGACTGGCAGGGTGTACTAAAAAGATCCGAATCATAAAGAATGCGCTTATCAACAAGAGTGCAGAATCTTATATTCAATCGGATCGTTTTTATTGCCAGAGTAATGGAAACAATATCCCGTGTCTAACTCTCACGATCACGCAATCTGTATCCGCCTATTTTTAAGCTCTTTAGGCACACGAACGATATTGGAGTACCTGGAGCACACGAGTTCATCCCTAGTTTGCACCTCGCTCTCTCGTAGCTTCGTTGCTATTGCTGTCTAGCCCTCACGCACTCCTGTTTCGCACTGACGTGCAGTTAGACGCCATGTCAGAAACAGCAGTGGATAGAAATTACTGCTGCAGTTGTTGCTTTTCCCTTTGCTGTTGCTTTCATTAGAACGACTGCCGCTGCCGTTGCCGTTGACTTCGCTGCCAGCGCCAAGCGTCGCGTGCTTTCGCCCAGTGATTTATTAATTTTAACCGTTTTTTCCCTGCTTTTCCATGCGGTAGCAGAAGCTGCCTGTCGGTGTGGTTGTTGCTCAATAAATTGTCCACAATTGCTCTTTACATTATTCGTTGTTGCTGGCGCACTGTAGCCATATAATTTGCATTTACTGCATTTGCTTTGCTGCTGCTGCTGTCGTCTTATTAACGAGTTGCACGCCTGAAATACTACTGCTAAAGGGTCAAGTCTAGAGACCTGGTCACTCCTTTCCATAAATACATTCTACGGAAGGCCAATTATTTACTAGTATATGCCCTATAATAATGGTACATATGTACATACAAACATATGTATGTATGGTTATATTTACGAGTACGAATATGTATGTATCTTATCTTGCAACACCATTCAACACATTACAACTTTCAACTACACTTTCATTGGTGATCCTATTGAAATCGAATATTAAATGAGTATTAATGTGGGCGGATGGTGTATCCCCCTATGTTGTCTGAGTACACAAATCCAATTAGCGAGAAGCAACGATGATCGCTAGACAACGACGAGCCGTAATGTTAGGAAAGACGAAAAAAGCGATCTGAAAGGTGTACGCCGCACACTGTACGGCGTACGGCAAATGGCAGACCGTCAATTCACGTTCCACCAAGTTTATGTTCTCACCAAGTGAGAGCAACAAGCCTGTCTACGTTGTGCATCTATACTTTATTTTTTAAATACATATTATCAATTAAAAATTATAATAAATAAAAACTCCACATTAGTCCTCTATTGAGTGTGGGAAATTAATGGCGATTTACTACATATGGGTATACTTTATTGAAAAAAATATTCTACCATATGCTAATGATACATATACATATATATTGATATAAATATATAGTTTATTTGATTAATAAAATGGTATCCCCTACCTTAGACAGTCACTAAGAGCAGGCGTGAACCAACGATTTGTATTGTTCTTATTACTATGTTTTTTCATACTTATGTACATACTAGTTTACTATCAGCAGGATTAATTTGTACCCATAAAAGTATGCTACCTTAATGCTGCCTCTGTTAAAGCATGCAAAAAGCACAAGTACAAATTGTATATATATGCAGCACTTATCTATCATTGAACTATTCCCCAAGCGTATCATATTCGGCAATTTACTACAGCTGATCGAGAGCTAAATAAAACCTAATTACTAATCAACGAGAGAGGCACTACAAGAGGCTGTTCCCAGCCTCAACCAGTAAATCGATCTCTTTTTGTTATCCCAACCATTTATGTTTCCACAGATATACTCGTATGGAGTGATATAGGGAGAGACATACTCTGAATAAAGACAGACAGAACTAAAGGAGTTGGCTTTGTTTTGTTTTATCCGGTAGATGTCTCGTATTGACAGCTGAAATCGATCATTGAGCATTTCCAAACACATTCAGGTCCAGCCTGAACACTGACACACCGCCAACAATACTTTGGGGATCCGATCCACAAATATTACAAATAAAATCTCAAATTATGGGGGAAACATGCGGCATGTCGCAGATGGACGCCAAGAGCAGGCTGATGGCCGAGTTCTCCAGCCAATCCAGCCTGGGGCCGGAGGCACGGATAGTGAAGCAGCAGGACGTGGACCTGTGGCAGGTCTCGGAGGCATACCACGAGCTGATTGCGTACATCAACACCGTGAGCACGACTATTCAGGGCCTGCGACTGAACGACAGCTACCCGGTCAGCCCGGCCATAACGCGGCTGGCGGGCATCTTCGACCAGCTGGAGGTCATGGTCCACGCCAATCCGCCGCTCGCGGTTGACAAAGCGGCGTCGTTTGTCAGCTCCATCGAGCAGGGGAACAAGGCCTACCGCCGCTGGTCGCGCAGCATGCTTCGGAGCATCTACCCGATGGTGGAGAAGGCGGTGCCCGCCAGCAAGTGCCACTACGTGAACGAGCTGGGCCAGTACCTGTCCGGCTCGTTTGGCAACGCCACCAGGATCGACTACGGCACCGGCCACGAGCTGAGCTTCCTCTTCTTCCAGTGCTCTCTCTTCCGAGCGCAGATCCTGCAGGAGGAGGACATAGCCGCCTCGGCCCTGGTGATCTTCGCCCGATACCTAAAGTTTGTGCGGCGTCTGCAGGTGACTTACACCATGGAGTCGGCGGGCAACAACGGGGCCTACTCCCTGGACACCTTCCAGTTCGTTCCGTTCCTCTGGGGCGTGGCCCAGCTGAGCTACGCGGCTCCCTTCCCGCCGCTCCAAATGCTCGACGCGGACGTGATTTCCCGCTACAAGTCGGATTACCTGCTGATCGGCTGCGTCAGCCACGTGTTGGACACCAAGATGGGCCCCTTCGCCATGCACTCCAGCCAGCTGTGGAGCCTGGCCGCCCTCTCCTCCTGGTCCAAGATCCACCGCGGCCTGCTCTTCATGTACCTCGACGAGGTGCTGACCCAGTTCGAGATCTTGCAGCACATCCGCTTCGGCAAGTTGATGCCCTTCAGCGAGGCCAAAAACGGACGACAGCTGGAGCAGGCTAAGCTGGGGGTCATGTCCCCGCTGCGCCGTCGGCAGTTGGAACTCAACCTCGGGGAAGAGGATCAGCGCCAGAAGGCTCCAGATGAGCACCCACATAAGAAGTCGGCGAAGTCTGCGCAACAGATCGGGTCTCCGTCCTTGGGGAGCACGGAGTTTAAAGATTCGGAGAGCATTCTATCCGTCGGCACCACCAACACCAGCCTGACGGATGCGAGTGTCCATCTACGGGCACCGTCCAAGGATGATGTTGAGGCTGTTGACAAGCCGCTATAGTCTATAGTCTCCACCTCCTCCAGATGGAGGAGTTCGTTTTGTTGTTGGCATAAATAAAATTGAGTTGCAGTTCGTGGCGGGATTTCTCTTGGGCTCCAAACCGGAGATGATGGGAAAACTGAGCAAATGTATGTGTCAGCGGAAGGATGCCCCACATGTCTCCCATTTTCATCTGCATCTGGGTACGCAACTCGTATGCAGGCAGAGTGGCAGCGATGTCAAGAGAGCGACAAACACGGATCCGAAAATCAGCAGACCACAAAACAGAGTCCCGTCAAATACAAAATTTCAGCCAGCCGGAAAGGAGTGGGTGGGCGACAGAGGAGTAGTTGGGAGTATAGCGCATACGCCACGTAAGCCAGAACAACACTCGAGCAGCAGCAGCAGCAGCAGCAGCAGTGTAGCAGCCTGACGATGATGAAGTGCGAAACCATTTATGCCACTGCAGATACTCGTACCACCAAGGAGGCAGAAGGCGGTGAACGTGAGGGGACAGGAGGGGACGGGACTCAAGTGACTCGGTCAAAAGCGGATTACCAACGGGACTTGAGTGACTTCCCCTCCGGAGCAGGCGGAAGGCGACAGGCGACCACAAAAGCACCAAAAGTGGCATCAAAGTAAAAGCCAAAGCAAAATAAGAAAATGAAACTGAAACAAGCGGCGTATTGATTTTCTTTGCCCCCACCACTCTCCGCAACCAGACCACTTTTCCACTCTTCGCCTGTGCTTCCTGTCACTTCCTCGCGCTGTGACGTCAATGAATGGAAGCACGCGCCGAAAATGTGAGAAAATACTCGTATTTGGGACTTTTTCTCCTGCCACCTGAAAGGCACCACCACCTGAGAGAGGTCCCTCTTCAGAGATGGTCAAATATACATCGAAGAGTATCGAAGGGATATCAGGTATCAGTTACGTTGTTCCAAATTAATTCATTCGGATATTTTAGATTATAAAAAATTATTACCTAAAAGTGGAAACCACGCGTCTCGACGTTTGAAGATTTGGTAACGTAACGCCAGTAACGTACGTTAGATACCCCTGAAAATTTAATACAATACAATACTTCTGATGGTTTTGGCTTATATCTTTAAATCTATACCTTCGGTTGTTGTAATTCGGTGACTGTAGGGCTACCTGATTACAATTCAATAGAAAACTTAGATTTTCAAAATTATACTTTTTTATAACAACAAAGTTTCCACTCCGCTTTGGACGACACTCACGAATGATGCACAGTGTACACTACTTAACTCGTTTTAACAGTTTGCCGTAGTGGAAATTCATGGTGCTTCATCGCCCACAGTCAATCATCCAAATATTAATATTATACTTAAAGCCCTCATACAATACTTAAAACAGATCTCTCAGTAAATTAAATGATTTCTCAAAAATGTTGGAAAGGAATAGAATTCTCTTAAGGCATTGTATCCCGAGACCACACCACTCGGGGATCCATCAATCTTTTCACACTAATTGCCAACCGATACGAATACGATACCCCGAAAAATATATGCACACACTTTTCATACTACATACTACACTTTTCATACTTTAGCAACTTTCTGCGAATGTTGTTGCCTTTGTCCATTCAGGCGTCACGTCATCGGAGCGAAGCTGACAGAAAACTTGCACCATGGAGGCACCTCATCTGTGACACAGTTGCCGGGAGCTTTTGGTGCGGTGGGTGGGTGCCCCGCCCGTCAAAGAATCCAGCTCTTGTTATAATTTTCATGCGCTATTTAACATAATAAAGCAATAAGCAGCCACACAGAGGAAGAGGAAGAAGAGGAGAAAGAGGAGCTTCGGCAAGAGGACAATTTTATTTATGCAGTCCCACTCTCTCCTCACTGTCCCACTGGTCCACACGAGAGAGATTTTCTCACATTCTCTCATGATGTCTCTTTCACTCTGGGTGCGTGTTTATTTAGTGTCAATTTACATGCAGCAGAGAGAGAGAGAACCATCAAAAGAGAGAGAGAGAGAGAGTGAGAGGGAATACTAACAACTTTATTAAACAATTGCGTGCAGGCTTGAGTAAATATTTAAACAAGAAAATACGAAGCGAATTATGGTGCCCGGTCTCTGAAAAGTGTCAGCTTCATGGCCCACCAAGTGCCAAGTGACAAGTGGATTACGAGAGCGCGGATTAAGTGTCACTCTAGCCAGAGCTAATGGTTTGTGAAAATTATGTACCCAGGCTGCAAAAACCCAGAGAGTACTCGTAATTATAGTTACAGAATAGCCGAGAACCATTTCAGAAGTGCAGGCTCTATAAATGATATTTATAAAGATGTTTCCTTCTTTCCGCTGTTTCCACACCATTGCACCTCGGTAGGGTCTATGCTCTTCTGGCCTTAAAGTCAAGTTATTTATTGAACTATTCAGAAACTGAATATTTCGTATGGTAGATAACCATTTCCGATAGATAGTACCATAAATCACTTTGTGCAATGAGTCCCCGATTAGTTCCCCAAGTAGAACTGGTTCCAAATCACCTTTTGTAAGACTTACAGAAGTGATGGATTTCATTTAGACTATTATTTATGTGTGCAATATTTGTTTCTGAGTTGCTCCTACGAGTATAGCAATTTTAGAAACCATGGAAAAACACAGTTTAATTTTTACTGAACACATTTTTTTGAAATATATTCTTAAATCCAATCAGTGGAAAAGCAACAGTTGTTGATTGGTTTACTAAATCTAAATGGGGATGTGCAGCAATTACCTCAGAAAACATAACAAGTGCATAACATGATTTTTGCCGATCGATAAATAATAGTGCTTCAGATACTTGTAGCAGAGACTATGAAGATGTCAACAGAATTTTTATTTTTAAAATTTTTAACGTTTTGTTGAGCATAAAATTAACAAACAAATTTATTGGGAAGCTCTCTAAAACCATTTATGGTAATCACTCTAGAATTGATCTATGTACTAGTTTTTTTAAACATACATTTATTTTTATTTGTAGAATGTTGGGCTATTCAAACCATTTTGTGCATATTTATGTATTTGCAATTCCCAAATAATTATTACCCAAGCCATCCAAACATTTCCATTCAATAAATATTTGGGCAGAGTCTGTAAATGCTCCGGATAAGGGAGAGATTGGTTTAGGATCCTTTCGGGCCCTCGTATTCCCCTATAATCATAACATATTGCAGTACGAGTAATACTCGTAAAAACGTTTTAGCACAACTGAAGAAAGTGTATTGTATTCCTATTCCCCGCAGGGTTCTGGCCAACTTAAGCTGAACCAAGTATATAAATGACACCCTGGCTGTTTGGTAAGCTTCGGGATGGGGCTTTGTGGAAAAGTGCTTGTGCTGAAGGTTCCTAAAGCCAACGACCAATCCCCAGGCCCTCTCCGGGTACATTCAATAAGCATCAACAACAATTGCCAACGGCAGGTGCAATCCCTCCAGCATCCTCCGGGGCATGGCCACAGGCACGTAAAAAGGATTCATTTTAATGCGGAGCGGTGCTTCGGGCCCCAGCCACCCGCAGCCACCTGTCATCCCCCTGAATGAAGCCAAAATGGACAAAGGAAAGGCGAGTATTCACGGCAGACTCTTTGCAAAGCTTTCTCATGTCTGAGGCTCGAATTAGAGCGGGATTACAGTGCGTTTCATAAGCATATTTGAAATTCACAATTACAAATATTGCTATTTTAGGATTTGTTTCTTAGGCAACGATGCTACCCCATGATCTCATTCTATTATCTATATATGACTCTAGTGATTATTGTATGCGTAATAAAATGTAATGTATATATGTATGTGTATATATATGAACGTATATTATAAAAACGATCAAAAGAGGATGGAACGACTATTTTCTTACTATTTGTTAATCAAAAACCTAGGTAAGTTGATCGCTTCAACTCAATTCGAGATCATTCTATAGGACTGTGAGTGTTACGAGTGAAACCACGCAGATGCACGCTCCAATTTAAACCTCAAACCTTGAGCGGTACCTATCGAATCAAAGTAGTAGGTATCCTATAGTTCAGATAAAGACTGAACGCTTTCTACTTGTCTCTTGAATTGCATATTTATGTAGTACACATATGTACATTTGTATGTGGAGAAATACTCGTCTTTGGTCGTGGATAACCCTCGGGGATAGCACTCACTCACACGCCCAGTTGATGGCTGGCTAATTGCGGACTTAGCTAAAATTAATTTGAGCCGTCTAATAATATTACCCAAAGGGTACCAATGGGTTGTGGTGAGTGAGTGGCCGAGTGGGGCGGAGGGTGAGGGCGAGCCAACTTGTTGCCCCACGTGCCACCCTTCGGCGTATGCGTAATCTCTTCTGGTCCCAGCAGGTCACAACTGGCACAGGTGTGTTTGTTTGTGTGTGTGCATGTCACCCCCGAATCAGTTTTGGGACGTCACAATCGTCCGTTTCTTCAGTCATCGTTTATCTTGGTTCTATTTTTAGGGATACCCCCATTGGCCGCCCCCCAGTGAGTGGCGGCTAATGGGTCACCAATCGGAATAATCATTCTTTATGGAGCGCAAAATTATTAATTAAATTTCATTTGCTTTTCGGACTGCCTCTCTCTCTGTCTCTGTCACCCGACCCATGGGCCCATAATTGATTTACTGAGCCATAATAATTGCAAATTGCTTTTAATTGTTTTCGCCAAAGGCATAAAAGTGATAGGAGAACCAGAGAGAACGATATATACAAGTAGGATAAATATGTAGTACGATGGGCATTGGATTGGATTAACAGGAAACACCTTTGGAAAGGCAGGTGAAATATTCTGTAGAATATGAGCTCCTTCTTTAGTTGGCAGAATACGTAATGACTGGAACTGAATAACTATTCATCATGATTACTGGATAATTCATCATTTCTGGCAATAATGCAAATAATAATATTAATAGCATACGACTGTAATATTTGAGACAGGTGTTTAGGAGTTTAGAAGAATGTGCTAAAAAGATACGCTCCGCAGCAAGAATTCCGGAAAGAATTTCGAGATTTAAAGACCAGCCGTTTACCAAAGTATTTTGAAAATACTCGTAGTTTATTTTAGTGCTTGGAAATTATACTATGGGGAAACCGATTTACCCAATCGTACTAACATTCAGTGGAAAAAAGGCATTAGATAGAAGGGGACTTCGGTCCAGTATAATCTCGGATATCAGAAATAATAATTATGGATTCGATAAATAAATTACCTGCTGCTTTCCAATCCATCGTAGTTAGAGGTTTATTTAGAGAATGTATAATTAATGGATTCAATTACTCCACTAAAACACTGTGTACCTCCCACCACCCCGTAAACCCGTAATAATATTGATAACAATTCGCGTAGTACTCCCGCAGTTCCCCCTTCTTTCAATCGGACTCACCTTTGTGTAACTCTCCGTGGATCGTATGTCGTTGATTGTCCAGGGCAGCATGGAGGCGGAGTAGCGGGGATCGACGGATGCACTGCCGCGATAAGTGAGCGAGACGAGACGCGTTTTCATCTTGCTTCGCTCCTCTGGTATCCTTTGCCTCGAAATCAAACTGAGTTACGTATTTTTATTGCACTTTGCGTACTCAGCGTCCTCTGAGCACTGATGCCGCACAATAAATTGTTGAAATTGTAAGCCAAACTGAGGTGCGGACCATTTAGTTATGTATTTTGCATTTTGTTTGACATGCAAATGGCTTTATAATCGTTTTTTTAGCGAGCGCTGCAGAGTTGGAATCAATATTTAATGGACACTTGGTGGGGGGCAGAGAGAGACGGGACATGGGAGTTGCTGATGGAATTCGGAGTTCGTGTCCTGAATGAGTCACCTGGGGGGAGTGTCCTAGGGGGAGGAGGGATGTGCAGGGTGCCACCCACCTGACTGCGCCACTTGTGTTTGCGGGCGATACGATACGAGATATGTGGGGGTATGTGCTGATGTCCTGGGAAACATCCGAGGGGAGCAGCGAAACTTACTATCAGTATTGATTTTTTTTTCTGCCATTCGCCGTCTTTGTTTTCCCATATTCATGCACACACACTCTAACAGGGACAGAGGCAGGGTCGGGGGCAGTGGCAGAAGAGCAGCACTAAATGGGTGAAAGGACAACTTGGAGGAAGGAGAAGAGAACGAGCCACCCCCACGGCTAATGGGAAGATGGGCAGACTGGTAGACGGGCAGCCGTCGCCACCTGGAGCATAAGCAGACCGACCAGTGTCGAAGGCGGGGAGAGGGACTGGGAGAGAGTTCACCCCTAAAAAGGCCAATGCTGGAATTTACTTTTGCATAAACTTTTTACTTTTCTATGGTTTCCACACACATACACACACGCACGCACACCAATAGTTTAATTTCTTGCCTCTGTGTTGGTATGTTTATGTGTGCACCCACACAGGCACAGACGCGCGAGAAATTTGCAACAATGAACAGTGAGAAATAAACACGGGGAAGTCCGCAGACAAGTTCCACTTCCTTGCACGGCTTCGATTCGATTGCTCTTTGCCTCTACGGATTTGACAATTCTCTGTCACTGCGTCCTTCGTCCTGCCGCCTGTCGAGGCACTGCGCAGGCGCCTGCATGACAATGAGATTTGTTTATACGCGGCACAATCTACTCTCTCGCTCGTCTGATCTCATTTATTTGCATATATTTGTATTATGTTATGTATTAACGTCATCACATCACATCACTTGAATAGACAGTTAAATAGTTAAATAGTTTGCAGAAAATTGAACAAATGCGCGTCGTTGTGCAAAACAGCTGTTTGCTTCTTCTCCTTTTGACATTCGCTTTTGACCAGTGCTGCAAATCGTTGATGTTTGCGCGCCAACCCTTGAATATTTAAATATTAAACAAAGTGTTAATGTTTTTTGCTCTATACAATACATAATAATAATCAAGGTCATAGGCTTTTAAATAGTAAGTATTCGTTTTCGAATTAGAAAAATTTAATTTTCAATATCAAATAAATCATAATAATTTTTTCTCTCCTTTCTTTTCTTTTAGGCAGCCCTGGTCGTTTGAGCCACTCTTTCTTCTTCTTCTTCATCGCCCTACCTTGGCATGCCTTGGCTCGATGCCTCTTGTAAGCCAAGCCACCTTTTCATTTTAGCTGAAACGCGCTAAGCAACAGGTGCGCGTGCGCTGTCCACTTTACGTTTTCTTTGATATTTTTCATCGCACCTGCAGTCTCGTCTCCCTGCCCCTCTGTGGCGCCCTAGGCCGCTCTTTGATCGTGTTTGTTGTGTTGTGTGTGCGTGCTAGAAGAAGAGACTTTCACTACGGGTCACTTTTAAGACTCAACCCCAAAGCCATCCACAGCTACAGCTAGCTCCAGCTCGCTCCGAGGCTTAATTAATGCGCTTCGCACGCGTTGTCATAGCCATATAGTAGTAGAAGAGCCAGAGCTGGTGACAGGGCCAAAGCCAAGCCAGAGCCAGAGCCAGAGTCGGCGGCCCCAAACGAGTTGTTGTGTTTATGGTTTTTACTCTGTGAGATTCGTGTTTTCGCATTCGCGCATACTCTGTGCTGTGTGTTTTGTGTTGTCTTTTTGTAATATCTCGGCTTCTTTTCGTTAATTTCTCACCCAGAAAACAGAAACACAATAAAGCCGAGAGCAGCTCCCTCTCCCAGTCCCCTCGCCAGTTTTAGTTTTAGTGAGAAAAGGCACTAAAGAGTTACATATGAAAAGAAAAACGCAAAAGACGGTTGTCGCCGCGGATTGGATCGGCAGAGTGGTACCGTTAGTGCGCGAGTGACTGTTTAAACATAATTTAAATAATGAGGAATCTGCGCTCGTAATTGATTTAAGTAGCGCAGCAGACAACAACACCAACAACAGCATTCATTTGCATAATTTTCCTCTCACACACAGACACACACTCACACACACAAAGAGAGGACAACAGACACTTGTGGTGCTCACAAACAAAGAGCGAGAAAATTCGTTGCGCTTTTAGCTGCCACTGCAGCGCACTGCAGCAGCAAGTGCCATTTGTGTCGGTGTACGTAGATATATGAATGGGTGTGTGTGTGTTGTGCAGTCATGTGTGTGCACCAGTGTTGTTGGGTACTTAAATGGGCAAGTTAGAGTCCACATTCCACATAGAACAGAGCAGGAACAGAAACAGAAACAGAAACAGAGAAGAACAGCAGCCAACCATTGTTGGCCAAGAAACGGCAACTTTATCTATTAGCTTGTGAGCAAATTTCAAAATAATTGCCCATACACATTCTCTGACCGATGGAGGAAAGAGAGTGCACTTGATGTGCATTATTTGTAATTTGTGCTGCATCGTATGTGCCATGTGTGGAGCGGGAAGTAGCCCCTTGCGCCTGTGTGCAGCTATTTTCCACCTACACACACACACACACACACACACACACACACACATAATGCATGAACATTCACATTTGGATTTTGTGTCAAGCCTCGACAGCTTCGCGGCTCTTTTCTGGCCCACACACATGTTTATTGAACTGAATCCATAACCCTGCCGCTGGTGCTCTGCTGCTGGCCTTAATTAGCATACGAGTAACAATGGACAAAAACGACAACGGCTTGACCCTCCGAGATGAATAGAGATGGAGCAGAAGAATGGTCACAGTAGTATAATTAGAACGGGCGAAAGGCGGCAAAGGTTGCACAGTGGGTTGAAGTAGTCTCGGGAGTGGAGTGAAGAAGCATCTGCTCGCCAATCCGGTGTGACCAGACCGAGTGTAAGATGGAATGAGACTGATAAAGAAGATATCCATCCACAAGGAGAAAGATTAATGAATGAGAAATGGATAAGACATGGAACCAGAAACCAAGACCTCGAAATTCAAATGCTATGATAGATCTCAATAATATAAAAGTATATGTACCAAATGTGTCGAAGTTTAAATAAATCGATTATAAAAAGAACAGATAAGATACATTTACAATTTTACCTATGTACATATGATATGATCATTTCTCTTGAATGAACACATTCAACTACATACTATGTATGTAAGTACCTATCTAGATTCAAGATTTTAGTCTTTTTTTTTTACATATGTATGTATTGTATATATACATAAATGTCTCCATTGTTTACTGGAATATATTAACACTCAAATTCTATTTTGAGCAGCTGAGACCCCCACATATTCCAGTCCGTCCGCCCACAGCCCCGGCGAGAGTCAGAGGCCAGAAACTGTAAATGTAAATCCAGCATAAGCCAACAACAAAATACAATTTTCAAAGAATTCATAAGCACGCGCTAATGCGAATACTAATTCCATGACCGCTCCCCGTCCGATCTGCGATCTGCCCCACTCGACCACAACCACAACCAGCACCAACACGGCCAGTGCGTGAGGTGTCTCGAAGCACCTGTTGTCGGACGAAAATCGGACAACGTAACCGACTGCCCCTGCGTGCTCGGGTTGCGTCTGGTTAGAAGACGCACTCGCACACTCGGCCGCCTCCGGCCGGGAAGGAAAGAAAGAGACCAAAAAGAAAAATATATATAATAATAATTATAAAGAAAAAGAAACGAGAAACGAGAAAACTGCGCTGAAAACCGGTTAATGTGAAAATGAAAGAAAACTTTTGTATTTTCTTTGGTTTTCCTTGTCGCTGAAGAGTTGGTTTTTCTTCTCTCCACAGTTCGAATTTGGTGAAATCAATGCGTAGAAAGTGAATCCGAGGTTGTCGCTGACGTTACGCAAAGCCGTGGAAAAGTGAAAAGCCACGGAAAACCTGGCCGCTCTAAAAGTGCACCTAAAGTGCAGCTGCCCATTTGGAAATTCGGCGACTGATACTGATTGCCGTTGCGTGCGCCGCCTGCATAGCTCCCCTAGCCTCTAATTGTCGGCTGTCCGACCGGAGCAACACCTGGTCGAGCGCCGGCCCCCCTGCCGGCACAGAGCGGCCGCCGCATGCGTCTCATCCAAACGGCCACCGGCGGTGCTGCTGCGACTGTTCTGCAGTCCCACTCCCAGTCGCAGTACAACTACACCAACATGCGCGAAGATGATATCGAGCTGGCCATCAAAGTGGTAAGTCTGAAAGGCTGTTATGAGTAGCAGTGGCAGCACACCGCACCTCACCTGAGAGATCAAGTCTGGACTCGAGAGGCTGCCTCTGGGTCTGATCCGAGGCAGTGCTCGTGCTTTGCCAATTATACAACTCTTCAATGCTGATTCATTTCTAATTATTTGCGTCGATTGTAAAAGAATGTTTGGACGTATGTACATTGGGCTAAGGTTAGTTACTCCACTAATAGCCCAAGAGATTTGCTTGATGATCTGGTAATCGTCAGCTATGACATGACAGACAGACCCAACACCATCACTTGACATATGTTCATTACCCCCAAAGGGAAGAAGTAACAAACAAATAAGATTCAATAAAGCACAAAATTCTATTTAATTTTCTACCGATTTTAGTTTCTAAATTTATTGACGCTTAGCTATAATTTCATTAATTTTGATGTGCTTCTCTTATACGATTCTTGATAAAAAAGTTCTTTCACAAAGTAGCTCTTGTTTATTAAATCGCAAAAAATCGGCCCAATCTCGAATGACGGAACAATGTTTCACTTTTATTACCCCAGTAATTTTTAAGGGCTTTAAATTTAATAACTTTGAAAATTAACACTTAATACTTCACAAAACAAGTATAAGTACTGACTACAAAAAATTTTATTCAGACAGTCTTGCCCAATTTTTAGATTTTTTAAATTTTGTAACGTCAGGATATACATGTATTGTGTGTAAATATGTACATATTTTGATCTTATATATTTAAAGCCGTGTGTCCGATTGTTGTCATTTACTGAACATAGTGGTAAATTCGACTTCTTCATTTTATTTGATTTTATTTATATTTTTTAACGTTTTGTCATACGAAGGAGTATCGTTAAGCCAGATTTTAAATCCTCAAATGTAACACAAAGAGAAGACGACCCATAATTTCCCAAGTCGAGGCAGAACATACTACCGATGAAACATATTATTTCATGTCAAGCATCAGCTGAATCAAACTTATTAAAAGAATCAAATTGTGGAAAGGAATTTAAAAAGCATTCTCTATTCGCAGGTAATTGTTGGAAACGGCGGAGTTGGGAAATCCTCGATGATACAGCGCTACTGTAAGGGCATTTTCACCAAGGACTACAAGAAGACAATCGGAGTGGACTTCCTGGAGAGGCAGATCGAGATAGACGGAGAAGATGTACGCATAATGTTGTGGGACACAGCCGGGCAGGAGGAGTTCGACTGCATAACGAAGGCCTATTACCGGGGGGCACAGGCGTCAGTGCTCGTGTTCTCCACGACGGATCGTGCCTCGTTTGAAGCCATCAAAGACTGGAAGCGCAAGGTGGAGAACGAGTGCAACGAGATACCCACGGTGATTGTGCAAAACAAGATTGATCTGATCGAGCAGGCGGTGGTCACTGCCGACGAGGTGGAGACGCTGGCCAAGGTGCTCAACTGCCGTCTGATACGCACGTCCGTGAAGGAGGACATCAACGTGGCATCCGTGTTCCGCTACCTGGCCACCAAATGCCATCAGCTGATGTCCCAGAGCTACGACCAGATCGGCAGCCAGCAGCACTCGTCCAGCCATCCGCCCTATAACAGCACGCCCACAATTAGCGCCTTTAGCCCGACCTTCACCAAGTCCAGCAGCGGCACCATTGTGCTCCGTCCGGCCAAAAAAGGCAGCGGGTCTAGTGCTGCGAGGAAGCGAAAAATAGTTCTCAAGAAGTGTGGCATCTTGTAAGGGAAGGGGATCATCGCGCTGGATCAACGCCAGCCAGGGGGACGGTGCCTGCTAGGCAGGCAGTCAAGCAGGGAGTATGGATGGATGGAGGAGATGTTGGCAATTAATAACTGGAGCATATTTAACGCTTAATTATTTATGAGCCTAATGAAGTTGTGGCCAGGTGGCGGTGGCCAGCCAACCGTTGGATGCAACCACAGGCACAGCCACAGCCATTCACTAGTCGTGCACAGACTCCGCGTGATGTGGCCCAGACATGCCAGAAAGAAGCGATAATCCGAAACAGTAAAATTCATCTTCGGGACACACCTCGAAGTAGAGATACCCTTGCAGATTTAAATACATATTAAATGCATAAGGAACTAATATTTAATCCAGTTGAAAGATAACAAGTTTTCACTTTGAGAAGCGCTCCGATGATGTGGATTTACAAGTTACAAAATATATTACATATGTATATCCAAACCATCCGTAAATACCCATCTATTGTACACCAATATCTAGAATACTCTGATCAGTTATCCCTGACAAGTTGTGCATTCGATGCTCACTTACACAAATTCATTCTCAAAACAATAGTACCCGCGGGTTCTGCAAGGGTATCGAGCTCTCAAAACCATAACCAATATGCATTATCTTATGTGGCTACTCAAAAATTACCCTAATTAGCTATAGATATCAAATATTAAACCAGATGGGATGTATTGTACTGAAATTATGCCCCCCTCCCCTTTGTATAACGGAGACTGATGCAGCAATGCTCCTCATATCGGATATGTACATATACTTTCATATGGGTTCGTACTGGCCTAACCAATTATTAAAATTAAAAGGCTATTAACCACGCTAGCGCAGCCCAGATGTTCATGTGAGATAGATCCCTCCGCCAATTAGCTTTGGAGAATGTGCAATTTATAATTCAGCTTATATAATTATTAGCTAATTCAAAGTCATGACAAAGCGCAATTCGGCTCGTCTTTATACGGCACCAGTTTCCAAAGTTCTACGTTCTATGCAAAATTCCACATCGATTCCCAGCGGAGTCTATTTTACTCGCAAGACGTCTGCACAAGTGGACTACTCGTATAAAAAATTAACAAACTTTATACTAAGCCCATTCTCATATTGTATCTATACGTTTAATGTTTGATTTAAAATATACAATTAATAAATTATTTTGTGTAGTTATATGGGCCCACCCATGAATTTTAATCTAAAACCAGCCACAAGGGCGGGCATAGAACCCCAAGAAAAATGTAGGGAGTGTTTAACACCCGTCCAGAGGGATAGATCATATGGCATATAGTACTCCCATTTAGATTCGCTTGGGTTGAGATATACATATGTATTTATCTCTCTATGATATCAAATAATTTTGGATCGTCACCGCCTGATAGTTTATTCAAAGCAAATATTAAATGTCTGACCGCCAAATACTAGGTGGGGTGAAAAGTAACCTCCTTGGCAAGGAAAACCAATTTTTTTTTATAATTTTTATTTTATTTAATGTAGACTAGATTTCCCAAAAAATAATTTTCCGAAAGGTCTTCAAAATACTCCTTCTCGGTATCGATGATCTCCTCGTGTGAGCTAAATTTTGTATTAATTAGCCATATTTTGATGTTTGGGAAGAGATAATAATCCGATGGAGCAAAAGGCGAATAAGGTGGATGGGGAGCCTGGCTTAACACTATTTCGGAGTGCGCTCGGGCTCGTGTTTTTGGTCTGTAGTCTGCAAAAGAAACACCCAGCGGAAGGATAGCTTTTTCATATGCAGAATCTCGCTCAACAATTGGCGTGTGCGCTCAGTACTAATCCTTGTAGTATCTGCTAGCTCGTACACTTTCATTTTCCGGTCAGCCAACACCATTTTAGCTATTTTTTTGACATTTTCCTGTGTAACCTTATTGGAGGGCCTGCCACGTAGGACTTCATCGGCAGTGGAGTTTCGGCCACCATTAAATTTTTGGAATTTTCGTGGTAATCTGAAAAAGCATTAGCCCCATAATATTTATCCAACATTTAATTTTTTTTTTTCCTTCGCCGTTTTGCCTCTCAAAAAATATTTTTTTATTTTTTTTTCCATATTTAAAGTAGTTCAAAATTCTCAACAACAAAAATTGGTCAAAAAAATAACCAATCGCTGTATTGGGCTGAAATTTGACATGTCTGTCTAAATATGAATGGACTATAAGCCACCAATAATTTTGTTGCGATGGAAGCGCATATTGGTACCTAGTGGTTTGTGCCCGTAAATTCTTCTTAAGTCGCGGTCCATCGAACTTGTCCTCTAGTATTCTCATATAAATCTGCATTATCCTACGGAAAGAAGTGGCTACGTATGTACAGACGAGTATACATATACCGAATCGCTAAAGTTATCCTCTAACAGATATATGCCCTTTCTTTAGACTAGGTATATTTATATTTGCGTAATTATTTGTCAAAACAAATCCAAGTTTTACAGCTTAGCATAGTTCGAAAAAATTGATTCTCATTGAAAACGCTTCGTTTGTTCTTTCTAGAATATGAATATTCGTACAATAAAGTACATACTGCTCTACAATCTCCATTTCTCATCCGGTGGACAATAAAAAGACAAACCATACATACATGAATGTAAATATTTCGTTAAATAAAATATACAAATGTCAGTTTTAGTTTTGAAATGTTTACCATTTTTTATTTGATTTTTGCTTTTACACTTGTTTTTTTTTTAAGCTTGACATTTTTGCAACCCGCTTTTGTTACACCTTCGCTTACACATTTCCTCATTTAAATTGTTAAAGTATTATATAGTTTTAAATTAGTTTTTGTGTGTTTTATTTACAATTCGCGCTAAAAAATCGTCATCCTATCACGCAAAAACCAATTAATGTGTGTATATCCTACATTCTTGTCGTAATTTTCAAGTGTTTCTTGGTTATGAATAAAGGCATAAATAACTATTCGTCGATTTCCGATCTTAATTATTTACAAAAAGTCGAAAAATCAAGATACCCTAGATATAGAGAGGGGGAGAGAAAATGGAGACTATTGGGGAAAGGTGGCGTGGAAGAGAGAAAGGTGAGCATAAAACTGTGTTTTGTTTTTCCGGGCTGAGCCCAATACATACCATGTGAGGGTGTGTGTTCTGTGTGGGTTCTGGTCCTTTCAAAATCCTATAAAAAAATATGTTATCATCGTATAAATTTTTTACTCGCTACAGAACTATTAAACTGTAAATTAACTTTCTTGGCACTTAAATAAGCAAAATATAATCACATTCAACCAAAAACTATTTGATTGGCGTACAATTTTCGATTACAAAGTAATTTTTAGCGTACATTAATTTATTTTGAAAATTGCAGCTTGTGTGTCTGTGTGATGTGTTGTGTGTGGATGGGGGGGACTGTGAAGACAGTGAGAGAGAAAGGCCCTCTTCGAACTCATTTACAGGAGTCATCGATTAGATTAGATTATAGTACATTATGTAGACAGACATAGACTACATTAGAACATTTGCTTTCCGTTTAGCTATAGTTATTGATTTTTTTCCTTTGAATATATATGTTCTGCAATTTGTAAACTTTAAATTATTTAAGTATGTATGTATAACTTTTCACGTGGCTGTTACTGTTTTGTGTTGCTGTTTTATTGGAGTTTTTGTTGGTGTTTTTCTGTCGGTGTCTGTGTTGAGGACTTTGTGGCCCTGTGGCTTAATTGTTAGGGTTTCTTTCGGTTCGGTTCCTACATAGAGTAAAAGATTTAGCCTAGATACACACGCCATATACATATGCATGTACATATATACGTAGTTATATATAACTCTCAATTGTCGTATCCTATTCGGAAATGGGAAAATCGGCATCTGCCTCAGCGTCCTCCCTGCCCTCCAGTGAGCGGTACTCGGTGTCGGAGTCCTCGCTTATGGCCGTCGTACCAATCGACATTGGTAGCGTGGGTACTGCTGTGCTTGACACAGATTCCTCCGCCCTAACAAACGCAGTTATTTCCGGAACTGGGGGCACATAGATTGTAATAGTATCTGGCTCCTTCGCATCTGCATTGCCCTCGGATTCTCCGATTACTGGTTCATTCGGATTTCGATCCACCACAGGCGCCACCTGCACTGCACTCGCCTCATCTTGTTGCTCTGTTTGTTGTGTTAGGGGTTGTGTTATTATATCAGCAGAGGCCAACAGTAGATCCAGTTTAAGTTTGCTCGATGCCGTTGGCTGCTCTGTTATCACAGACTGTGCTTGAGTTGCTGCTCCCGCTGCTGCTACTGCTACTGCCGCTACCGTTTGGGGCGTTGGGACTATTGCTATTGCTGTTGCTGTGCCGCCAGCAGCAAGCAATTCATCTTCCTCGCTCACGCTAATGTAGCGACAGCGCTCGCTGAGCAACGAAGCGGACTCGTCGTCCTCCTCGTTCACGCTCGTGATGCTCACAGTGCGCTGTTTGAAGCCCGGATAGACGTTGCTTCCGGACGTGCCTGGCGCATCGATGACATCTCGAGTCATAGCTGCCAACGATGCTGACGCTGTTGCTGCGGCGGCTGAGCTCGCTAAAGAAGAAAACAAAAATTTATTATAAGTACATATGTACCTCGTAGTATTTAATTTAATGCACAATATCTACAATTATATGCAGACTGGAGCTGCAAAAAAAGTCTATATTTTTTTTCGATCTTTCTAAAAATAAAATGGAAGTCCATTCGGGGATCCATTCGTTTTATTGCTCAAGAAAAAAAACTTCTTGCAGGGAAATAATAGAGTATCAACATTTTCTGAACGTTTTAGGAGTCTCCGGAGTAGGAGTCTGTGAATTGAAATTCGTCTGAACATCTACTCGTACTCTGTGGAGCATGCAAGAATGCATGCATACCAGGACAACTTGTTCAGCGTTCAGCGATCAGTGATGGATTTTTAACGATAGTTCGTGACAACGCGCATGTTATGATACGCAAATGCATCCATCATGATGACCAGAAGAGGAGCGTAGATATATAACGATAAATTGCTGCTGGGTTCCATATCGATAGCTGACAAGTCAAAAAGAATTAGCAGCGCAAAAACAAAATACTTTTATCACTGCCCGATAATAAGAAATGTATCATGCCTGATAAGAGACATGATCACTGATACGTTGGCGGGCATACGGGAATACGGGCATCAGCATATCCGTTCCAGCAATAGCATATTTAGACTCTTGAATATTTTCTATGCATCTCGCCTTGCAGTTACTCACATTCTAAACGCTCCCGCCGCGAAGCATTTCGAGAGGGCATGGGCGCCAGCTTGATCCTATAGAACTTGGAGCCCCTGCTGACGCGGTACCGATTGTCGTCCTGCAAAGAAGGGACACTCATTAGCAGTCATCCGGGGAGAGGGCCATGTGCAATTTTTTGGCACTTACCTTTCGCGCCTGGCAGTACTCCTTGTCCACAACCCGTCCAATGGCATAGTACGGCAGAGGGATTTGATTCAAATCCGCTACGGCCACGGAGGCGTCGGCAGCGCCCGAAGCCGGGGCAAGTGTGATTGGAGGCGTCAGCTGGAGGCCGGCCAAACTATCCCCATGGACAAAATAGAGTGTGAGCGAGTCCTGTACGACCATGAACTGGGCATGGCGCATGCTCCACACGACAAAGACGAGATCGCCCCTGCCGCAGCCCTCCAGGGCAATGGACCGATGACTTGAACCGCCCGCCGACTTGGAACGGGTCATTGTACCGCCGATCGAAGGCAGATCGTAGCTGGAGCTGCAAATGCAAGAAAAAACATCGAGTTTAGTTGAATAAATCGAGGTCAGGATGCGTTCGTTGTCCTTCGTGTCGTACCTCTTCATGGCTGCCACACTGGTCTCCATTTCCAGGCGCTTGCTCTTCTCTTGGTTGAGCTCCTCCTCGAGCCGACACTTGTCCCGACTCAGATAGTCGATCTTCTCCTTGAGCCAGCTGTTGCCGTCCTCATTGGTGATCATCTCCAGGCGCGTCTTGAGCTGGTACGACTCCTGGGTGAGGAACTGGATCTGCTCCCGCAGCTGATCCAGCTGCCGCTCCTTCTCCGCTAGCATATCCTTCAGTATGCCCACATTGGCCATCACAGATTCTGAGTTCAGTGGGAGCAGGCGCGACTGCCACAGGGAGCGCTCCGACTCCACGGCCTCACTGATGGCTCGCTCGCGCTGGGCCAACAGCTCCTGTCGCTGTTGGCACAGCAGCTGGTCCACGTCCACGGTGGCGGTGGCGCTTGCCACGCTGGCACTGCTCGTTGGACGCTCCAGCTTCTCGAGACTGCTGTCCGAGGGCGAGCGCTCCATGGAGGTCATCAGCTTGAAGCGGCAGCGCAGCGACTCCAGCTCCGTTTTGTGCTCGTGGATCAGCTGCTCCCTGGCCTGGGTTACAGCTGCCAGCTTGTCTCGCTCCGCCATCTCCAGCTTGAGGCGCATTTCCTCCAACTGCTCCTGGGTCTGCCGCTCGCGCTCCCCGCACTGCATGTGCAGTACGTTCCACTTGTCCTGCAGCAGCTGCAGCTCTGACTGCAGCTCGTCCTGGTAGCCAGCGGCGTCACTGCGGAACGTGCCCAGATTGGAGCGGGCCTCCGCCAAACAGGCCAGAGCCAGCTTGGACATGTCCTCGATGGCCCCGCGCATCCTCTGGACGCTGGCTCCATTCTCCTCGGTGAGGGTGCCCGCGCTAAGCATCAGCAGCTCCTCCGTGGCCGTGCTCCTGGCTATCTGCTCGCCAACGATGCCGCTGGTCGTCGTGCTCACGGACTTGACGGCCGTCGTCAGTTTTTCAAACTCTGTTTCTGTGTCCGTTTCGCAGTCGGAAGTTGCCGAAGTGCCGACTCCAGCTCCTTGCAGCTCAACCAGTCGCGGAGCCAACAGAGGTGGCTCTTGCTCGGACTCTTCCTGCTCCCGCTCCTGCTCCCTGGTCACACCAGATCGATGCACAAAGAACTCTATCACAGGCCTCATGTTCGGCAGCTGGAGCTGGGCGGACAGCTCGGGCAGCTGCGAGGAGAGCAGCTCAATGTCCGATCTGCTGAGCGGCGGGAGACGCGTGTCGAAGCTGAGGGGATGCTCGTTCGCAAAGGCGGGCGGCATGTCGCCCATGCCGGGAAAGAGGATGTTCAAAAAGTGGCCGTCGAAGCTGGCGTTGAACTCCCGCCTGCGACGAAGCTCGTCGCTGTGGATGCGGTCAAAGTCGACCGAAAGTCGCGTGGCCCACTGGCGGAACTCGTCGGAGAATATCTTCCGGCGCACCACCTCGGCCACAGCCGCCACATAGGTGCAGGGGGCCCTGTGGATCTGCTCTATGATGCTGATGTGTCGCTCGGCTCGCCTCAGACAGCGGTGGTTGAAGAGCAGGCGGTTGTCAAACTCGCTCATGCCATTTTCGATCCACACGATGCGCCGCAAACGCGTGTGCAGGTTCTTGCCCAGCTCGTCCTTGGAGTTGGCGATGCAGCGGCAGTAGTCGCGGATCTTGATATGGTTCTCCAGCATCACCTGCAGCTGTGTGCAATGCGAGAGGCACAGGTCGGGCAGCACGGAATTGTCGCGCAGATTCAGGGCACGCGCCTCGTTCTGCTGGAGGGCTAGGGCCTGCTCCTTCTGCTCCTGCACCATCTTCTTTATCTTAAACTTGAACTCCTCCAGCTTGCACAGGCGGTCGCTGAGTCCCTTTATCTCCTTAACGTCCCCCTGGTTGGCCATCTTGATTATGTGCTGCACCTCCTCCTTGAGCTTCTCGTATATGTCCGCGCTGAAGATGTCCAGGCCCTGGATGCACTCGTCCGACATCAGCTGCAGCGCACTGTGGTTGCCCTTGGAGCTGATCCACTGCAGCAGATTCAGATTGTGGCGACGCGCCATCGAGCTGGAGGTTGTTGAGGTCTGGGAAACCCTGGTCGCTGCCTGCTGATCGCCCTCGGGCACGCCCCGAGCTGACCCTTCCTCACCTGCGCCCTCCTTCTCGTCCCCCATCTTGAGCTTCTTGTTGGGCGAGTCAGCTTGCGAAGACTCATTCAGACCCCCCTGCTGCTGCTCCTGCTGCTGCTGGGCAAACACATCATCGTTGTCCAGCAGCTCGTCAAAGCCATGGAAATCGGCCTCGGCGAGAGCCATGAGGCCAGGCAGTATGGGAATCCTGGCAAGCTGCTTGAGATCATCGGAGAAGTTCCTCAACAGCTCCAGGTAGCTGTCCCGCTTCTGCAGGTGTCGATCAAAGGCCAGACAGAAGTTGTGGAAGCGCTCACGGAACTCGTTGGTCAGATCCTCCATGTTGGCCACCACCGCCGACCAGCCCTGCTGCTGCAGATGCTGCTCGTGGACCAGTCGCTCGCACTGAGCCTCCTCCTTACGCGCAAGCTCGCGCATATGCTGCGCCAGCTGTGCCCGCTGACGCACTGTCTCGAGGGCCGGCGGAAGTTTGTGGCTCTCCTCCACCTGGCGTCGGAGCTCCACGTCGGCGTCGCTGTTCTGTATCGTGGGCGCCAGCCGCTCGTCGCCTGTGAGAAACATGTAAATGGGATTGGTGTCGGTGCCAGCCGAGTAGCACGACACCTGGGTGGAGTGCGTCAGCATCTCGCCTCCGCTCACCAGCAGGACAATGTTGACGGCTGGAATGCCGTGCAGCTTCTGTATTGTCTCCTTCAAGTTCTCCACGGACTGCAGGGCCACGTTCATGTCGAAGCTCAGCATGCGACCGACGTCCACATGGAATACGTACAGCATCATGGAGCTGTTTCTCTATCTCCTCTTTCTCTCTCTCTCTCTCTCTGACAGTGTATCCCCACCTTGGTGAGCTCCACCGCTTTCGCCTTATTTCTGCTCGTTACACTTATGGTTTGGCAGTGCTTCAATAGTATTGGTTTTGTTCCTTCATCTGTACGTGTGTGTGCTAGTAGTAGTTGTTTTCGTGTGTGTGTGTGTGGCAGCGAAGTCTGGTGCTGCCACCTGGCGGTTATGCTGGAAGACATAGTAAGAGAGCGGGAGAGCAGGTTAGCCAAAATATGGTTTACAGTTGTTTTTGTTTTGTTTTTGCTAATGTTAATCAAAGAGACAAACACTTTAAGAAAACAACTTTAATTAAATTTCCCTCCTTAAAACATTTTCAAACTACATAGCGAATCATACATTTTTTAAATTCTTTTATTAGATTTTGCAAAGCGACGGGTTTGAGAGACAAGACACGAATATGTTAGTTACATTTCTCAACAGCTGTTAGACATTGTGACGCTGCCTGTCGCTCTGTCGGAGGTCGGAGTGTGGGGCAGGCAGCCAGCTCCAATGTTAATGACTAACTGGGACGGTTTCGAGTCGCAATAAAAAATAGCAGAGCAACCATGTGCACAGCCGTCTATTCAATTTTATTTTTATAATTTTGTTTACAGTTTGTCTGGCGCAGCTTGGGTGCTTGTGTAAAACGTTGATAAGGCGCACATTACAGGAAAGCAGCAGACGCCGCTTCACACTCAACACGCGCAGAGCATTTGCAAGTTCTAGGCGAAAACAAACTCGAATTATCAACGCACCTTAATTTAAACACGTCTAGACTAGCGGGCGTATCGAAAAATAGTGACTCTTGTCGCGTCACCACTCCACTCACTCTCAGAGAGGGAATGGGCGAAGAGAGCGCTGCACGTGTGGGATCGCGCACACACACACATATGTACAGATGTATAGATGTACATATAGGAGGGCTGCTGTGCATGTGTCAATGCCAAGTACGCCGCCGACGCTCTGGCCTTTACCTGTGTGTCACAGTCCTTTTTTACCTAAGCGATTTTCACAATGTTTTATAAGAGGATCTTGTAGTTTCCAGGAGATGGACAACGTTTCTCAAAATTTTCCACCGTTAGCGAGCACGTGTAACGAAACAATATTTTACAGCGGCGATGAAATACCTGGAACGATTGGCTAATTACATCCCAAATGACCAAGACAACATCTGTAAGCTACTTTATAACAGCTTGGTGAAATACTAGCTGCCGACACTGATTAATTAAAGGCAATAATCTGCCCATTAGTCATCCATGACATGCAAGAGTGCAGTCAAAGCCCCCCACCTGGACGACCTGACCAAGAGCACATCACCGACGTAGCGAGCGAGCGAGCCCCAAAGTGATAACAGTTTATCAGCTGCGCAAATGAACAAATGCATATATATGTACATACATATGTATGTACATTGCCTATACATTATCATATACTATTCGTATCGAAAAAGGAGAAATCTGTCTTAATTCCTAAACCGAGACTAGGCATGTCCATCAGCCTATCAGTAAAAACGGGGTAAACATTTGCAGGAATACCACTAAAGATCAGATATCAAACCTTTTGAATCAAATAGGTGACGTAGTCATGACGGCTGAGATCTCCGAAAAGCATTTCAGCCGGAGGATATGCAGTCTCTGCTCCCACACAGACCAGACGACTCCACTGATAGCTGATTACACAAACGTTAACGCCACCCGAAGAGCCGAGCAGAGCTGTCAGAGTTTATCAGCGCGCTGGGTGTACCGTGCACGTTGTGGGGGGCAAAAACGACAAAAAAACACTTTCACACTCGTTGGGCAAAGGGCAATGGGAGAGGGGACTTCCAGACAGACACACACACGGGGGAGATGCCGTGAATTGGGAATGCATTTATTTCATATATAGCTGCACTTAATAAATACAGAATTTCGTGAAGGTAGGTGGGGCCGTGTAAGTTAGTTCAGCCAAAACAATAACGCTCGAAAATGAAACTGAACGGCTCGATCAGCTGATTCCCTTGCACCTAATATCGATATTCGGTTCTCCAGCTGTTAAATGTTTTGTTTTATTTTTTTGCACTGGGCTGCAGAGAAAAAAAGAAAAACACCAATTTTCTACACAACTATTCTCTTGAAATATGTAAATGATTGCAATTAATTGTAATTTGGCTCGAACTGACGCATAGCATAGACAACAGCGACAACAACAACAAGAACAGCAGTAGTATGCAAGGGTTGCTGACGTTCGAAAAAGAAAATGGCAGCAGGTGTAGCTGCATTTGCAATTCAGCGGGGTGGGAAAGAGAGGAGAATGAGGGGACGGGAGAAATTTATGCAGTAAAAAGGGCGTCGTCGGATGTTTGTGTGTGTGAATAAAAACTATAACTAACGGTTAATTAAAACTATGCACCACTCACACTCGCGCTCACACTTACCTTGTAATCTTTGATCAATTTTCACAATGGCGTGCCTGTGTGTGCTACGTTGTGTGTGTGTGTGGAGCGTTTGTGTGTTTTGGTTTTAATCAATTGTAAACGAACACACAAGCGCTGAAAATTATTTTGCATCAGCTGTGGCCGTGCCGTGCCTGTGTTGTGTGTTTTTATTTGGGGCCAGCGGCAGCAGCGCTGCGCAGCGTCGACGCCAAAGTCGAGTCAACAACAACACAACAAGCCTCTTCTTATTTGCTTTTTGCTTTGGTTTTGCGTTCTCTTCTGCTTCCGCTTTGTCTCTTTCAGCGCGAGTATTGTTTTATTTTCCGTTTGCCTTAAATGATTTTCTTATTTATTTTGTATCGCTTTGCTTTTTTCCGCTGCTTCTTCTTGCTTATTACTTATTACTTTAAAGCTATTTTCGTTGCGTATCGTATCAAATACAAATGTAAGTGTGTAAAACCGTTTTCTTGAATTTATTTCTCAGTTTTTCTTCATTAATATGTTATTTATGCAAAAATATATTTCCCATTTTCCCCCGCAGTGCTTGGGTTGTTTGCGTTTTGTGGGCCCCTTCGTTCTCTGTTGCTGTTTTCTTCCCTTCTTAATCTATTTCTTTGTCTATCACAATTGCGTTGTTGTTGCTGCTGTAGTTGTTGTTGCCTGTTTGCTTGCTTATGCTTTCTGCTCTTGGTTGTTGTTGTTGTTGGCAGTTTTATTTCGCGTCAGTTTTAAGCCCATTTACGAAGCGGCCATTTACCCCGTTTTGGTTTTTGGATTCGCACAATTTCACTCCCGCATATTGTTGATTTTCTTATATTTCTAATTAAATTAAATGGGTATAAAAATGAAATAACGCACTTCGTTCCAGATATGGGTACCCTATGACCCTCGAAAATACCCAAACATAAATCCGTTTTATATATAATACGGCGTTTACCGATAAGAAATCATCCCTGTTCGGACCCTCGAAAATATACCCAAACATATCCGTGAATTTTTCCTTGGGTTTTTCAATTTCGTTTTTATAATAAAACACACACACATTAAATATGGGGAAGTAATATACCGACGGTCCTATTTTTCAATTTTGATATTTGATTTAATATTAAAAGGTGGTTGGAACTCTGATATTCGTATGAAACCGATTAGAAATTGATTGGAGCAAAAGGCTTTTGCTAGCGGCTCTACGCTGAGCAATAAAGCTCAAAAACAAGAAAACCCGATTAATACTAAAATAGCAGCGATAGTATTGTATGCTTTTTTGCTAGGCCCTAGCAAAATATAAAAATATTCTCTATGCCGCCAGCGCACATTGCGCTATAATAGACTCCAAAAAAACAAAAAACCCTTCAAAGCAGGGCGTGAAGAGGGAGTTACTGGACTTTGGGTAATAAAAATCGTTCTGATGCGAACGCAATAAAAGGCGCACCTCCTCCTGCTACAAGAGCCACCAATCCCACTACTAGTAATTTCCTGCTTTCGTCAATTTTTCGTTAACTTCTGTTAACTTTTCTCTCAATTTTCACAGAGTAAAGAAAATTACTTGAATTTTAAAGTACATTCATCCCATCTCTACTCGCATTAAGCATAGATATCGATAGTCACCCACCACCAGCGAAAAACCCAACTTACAGAAAATAATCTTAAAATTTCTTTTTAGCATCCAGCGCGGCGTCGTTTGCATAAAGTGAAAGAATTAGTTATATTTAAGTAGCGTTGGCAAGGTTCTGACATTTACACAAAACAAACCCACAGCGGTATAGACGGACCGGACGGGCGCAGAATTTTCACCCATTTAGACACACATAAATACATACACATCGTCCAATGACAGGGGCGGTATTTCTTAGGTGTTCTTTGAGAATATTTTTCTGACCCCAGGTGTAATTTTTGTCTGTATATTTGGTAAACACATAACAAAACGATATCACTTTCCGTATTTTGCCCCATTTATTAATTACATTGTATTTTGCCGAAAATAACTCCACATAACATATGTACATTGAAAAATGATCAACATTCAGACAATAGAAAATGTGGCCGACTGCACGCCACTTTACCTGCCCCACAGCTTGTATCTCAAGCCGTGGGCAAAAATGCAAATCTCCGTGTCATTGCCGAAAATTAAATCCGGCAAATCCGTTTCCAATCTGGAGATAATGGACAAACTGAGCGCTGAGCTCAAACCGGACAAGTTTCTCCTGCTCAAAGTACGTACATAAGCTATACCCGCAGCTGGTATGTCTCTTTAACCGATCTTTCGATTGCAGGTTTCCAAGAGCACTGTAGACTACATACGCTTCGAAGCGGAGTTAGACGAGCGCAAGCGTCTTCGTTTGGCCCGTGAACGTTTGGACGGCATTTCGTTGCGCATCTCTGGGTTCAGCGAATCTTTCCGAGTGCGATGCGCCGAATCCAAGGATGAGTTTCCCACACGTCACGACTGGGACTCGTATTTTCGCGATGCCCGCAACATGGATGAAATGAAGGCGGGCGAGCGGCCAGACACCATACATCTAACCCATCTGCCCATGCGTTGGTTTTGCCCACGGCACTCGGAGCACGAGGAGCAGGTCAAGCCCAGCGAAAGTATTTTCAAGCGTATCTTTGAGAAATTTGGCCGCGTCCGTGCTGTGGACATACCCATATGTGATCCTTATCGCAAGACTATGCAATCGGACATCAACGGCATGCGTACGTTCAGTTTCGAGCAAGATGTTCTTTTCGAAGCGTAAGTACAGAATTCCTGATCGCAGCTAATACAATTAATACTAATACAATCGTTACAATTACAATCCCGGCTTCAGCTATGTACAATTTGAGGAATACACCAGCTTTGTGCGTGCCATGGATGAGTTTCGTGGCACAAAGCTGGTCCGAAAGTTCGTGGACAAGACCCAGGCCATCAACATTTGTGTCAACTTCGACAAGCAGAAGCATCTTAGCGACTCGCACATCCAGCGCCGTGAGCGCATGAGAAAGCGGTGCATTGCAAAGGCCCAGGCTGAGGATGAGGAGCGGGATCGTTTAAAGAAACAGCAAGCTGAACAACTGGAACGCGAAAGGTTTGATAATTGTTTGAGCCAGGAAATGAAATCAATAATTAAGATAGGCCTCAGATCTACTAAAGATCGTATCGATCTTTTGCACACTCTGATAGTTTATTTTGGAGAATGTTCACTTGTTTCAAACTCATTTTCTCCGAACTTAATCTTCATGCATTTCTATATAGAGTTGTATAACTACTGCGAGTATTACTGGTTTCATCTCTTGGCGATTGACACATTTTCTTTCACAAAGAGTATTGCTTTTTACATTTGTTTCTCACACGGCGGTCGTTGGGCGAGTGGGGCATTTAGCCTACCCTACCGTTCTCTGTATCTTCTAGACGAACAGTTAACAAAAAAAATATTCTTATGCATATAAAAAAATATAGACAAGACAAAACAAAACAAAATCCTGCAAAATTGCAACAAAAATTACAGGAAAAAGCAGGAAGAACTAAAATTAGCCGAGGTGGAAAAGCAGCGTGAACGAGAAGAAAAACGAAAAGAAAAACATCTCAAAAAGATCCACGAGCGCGGCCAGGTGGAGATCTCGCAAAAGATACGCATCGAGGAGCGCAAGCTGCTGATAGCTCAGCGCAAGCTGGAGAGTATACGCACCCTGGAAAAGCTATTCGAGCGCATACAGGTACAGATAGAGGCGGGTTCTTTTTTTCCCAGAACTACTAATTGATTGCTTTCCTTTTTCGCTGCAGTTGAAGCAAAAAGATAAGCCACGCCGGGCAAGACAAGATGAAGCCAAGGACATTCAACGGGGCCGTTTGGTGGAGAAGTATAAGGCTGCCACAGAGAAGCTGGTCTGCGAGCAGCGAAAAATCGTACAGGAGATCAAGAGTAATACTCCCTTAATGGGTCTGCTGAAGAGTAAATCCAAGAAGAACTCTGCTGCTGATTGCAGCAGCGACGACGAAAACGCCAGAGCTGCCAGCAAGCGGCTTAAGGCAAATGGCTTGGCTACAGCTGCAGCTCCTGGGGCCGTAGATTCCCTCTCGAATGCCGCCAGTGCGGCACTGAATCCTTTCAAGCCTGCCACTGCCATGTCCGTTGGCGCTGTACCGGGCCAAGCCGCTTACAATGCCGAAGCAGCCAGCGAGTGGATGCAATCGCTGTCCATGTTCGGATACGGCTTACCTGGCGTGTTTCCTGGAGCCCTTTATCGCCCTGCAGCTCCATTTCCCGTCTCCAGCAATTACCGAGGCTTTGCTCCGCGACCTCGCGGCCGGGGTCGGGGCCGTGGTGCAGGCTTCCGTGGTGGTCGTTCTGGGTACGAAGGATCATCCTCGTACTACAATCCCAAGCATGATCGCTATGGCGACGAAGATAACGATAATGGATACCATCACAAGTCTTCGCGCGGAAGGTACATTTTAGTATTGCAGACTATTGCGAATTGGAACCCTTGTATTATATGTTGATCTATTCCTATTGCAGGCATCGCTCGCGTTCTGCCTCATCCTATTCAAGGAGCCGGAGTAGATCGCATGGACGACGGTAAGTAATTCGATTCAGAATGGGTGTTTTTTCATTTTTGTTTGAATAGAATCATTTGTCGTTCCAGACGCTCTCAGTCGCGCAGCCGCAGTCGCAGTCGATCTCACTACCGCAAATCATCTTACTCATCAAGATCAAGGTAACACTGTCACAGCACCCGTATTATATATGCAAAATTTTACCACGTTGACATTTTTAGACGGACTCACAGCCGATCTCATTCGCGCAGTCGAAGCAAGACGCCGTCGCAACGGAAGAACCGCAAATTGGCCTCCACACGCCGATCCCGCTCTGTCAGCTACTCACGATCCCGCTCCCACTCGCGCAAGCGCTCCCATTCCCGCCGCGAGCATCGCAGTCGTCACCGCAGTCGCAGTCGTAGTCGCAGTCACAGCCCCATTCGCAACCATTCGGATAAAAACATTGTCCTGGAGGCTGACAAACTAGTTGCCTCCGCTGAGCAAATCCAACGCACCATCGAGCAGCACACCAAGGATCGCATGCGCGAAGAGGAGCGAGAGATAAAGCAGAATTTCCGGCAGCAGCGAACCAACAGCCACAGCAGCAATCATGTGGACACCAAACTACAAACAGAATCAAACGATGAAGATAGACGAGGCGGCAGTGAGCGTAGCAGTCGCCGCAATTCTCTGGCTGCATAGAATATTTCAATTATTTTAACATTGTTCTGTAAGGTTCCACACAAAAATAAAACGGCCTTCTGAACAATTTCTCTGCCCTTGCAGAGGGTATTGTGAATGGTTGCCAGATGTTTGTAACACAGAGAAGGTACACATACTCTACAAAAAGGGTTTCTCTCATCCTTGAATCAAGAAAAAAAAACTTAATAGTTTCCCATACCGGGAATTGAACCCGGGCCTCCCGGGTGAGAGCCGGGTATCCTAACCACTAGACAATATGGGATGGACAATTCTCTGGGAATTGCAGCAATACAAAAATATATGGTTCGCTATTCTGTTGCTTAAATTCTGATCTATTTTATATTTATTTTTGGTATTTGTATGTATTTTGATCTATTTTTCCTAAAACACACATTTCCATATATTGTTGCACTATATCAAAGTTATACTTGTACTTGCACACAATTCATCAAATTTTATGAGCATTTTGTGCGTATTTTGAATAACGTATTTTATTATTATTTTTTGGCTAAGCGCCGTCCCAAGGCAGCAACAAGCCAGTAGTGGACGATCTCTTAAACCTAATTTGATCCCTTATCTAACGTACGGCATTAAACGTACTGTTATACTTCAGGGCCGGCTTTAGGTGTTAAAATCAAAAACAATTTTTAAAAAGCAATCAATGCTAAATATTCTAAAATAATTCAGATTGAGCAAACTGCTCAGGTTTCACTGAATTCGGCGTTTTAATTGTTTTCTTCAGTTCTGATTTTAATTCTTGTTGTATGTGTTCGGTTTTGCATCACTGGTCCCAATGTTCCAAAACTCTCCAATCTAGGCTCTCTGGGAACGTTGGCGTTCATGCAGACCACATCATAGGTCTTGTGAGAGAGTCTTAGCACCAATCTCTACACTGATATACAATATTAAAACTATTTTATATTGAGTCTATGGGTCGCTTAAGACGTTTTCAGTTAAGTCGGTGTTTTCTAGGAACGCAACCCACTTGTTAGCCAAGGGCAAGGTGTATTTAAGCACTCCCTCTATCCCTTTTCTGCTTAATGAGAAATATTGTTGCTGATTCCATGCAGCTATTGTCGACGTGGATTATGGGCGAGGTCGTCCGGGGTGCTGGTCGTGACTGAGGAGAAAGCTGTGAAGTACATCCAGATCCAGGAGCACTATTGTGCAAAGCCTGGAGGTGGAGACGCACAACTCGACGACAAAGGACAGACGGGAGCATCCTGGACGAGGTTGAGACGGAAGCTTAGTTTTCTCATCAAATTGTATGTGTATTTTTGGATAGCATAAAACTTGCTTAAAGATAGCTACAACTCGGGCACATTTGGAACCATATCATTTGGGCCGGGAATTAGAAGCATCTCTTTCGCTAAGACGTTATAATGAGTTCGAATAAATTACACGCTCTTTCGATTCTAGCATCTTTATCAACTATAAGAACTGAACATAATACCCAAACGAATTTTCTTTATGTTGAATGATTGAACATTGACTACAATCAACTGCAAAAAAATACTTTATTCTTAAATATACTCGTATTTCGTATATGATTATTTTCACCAGGTTCAATAAGTCAAATTGATTGCACTTCGACAATATAATGATCTTGTACAGGGCAGGAGGATTATTTGGAAGATATTTGTATTTTAATTTAAGCACTTTGGTGGAAATTCTTTCTCAGATCTTGTGAGGATGCTAAGATATCCGTCTATAGAGGCTAACACCTTCCTACTCAAGTGTAAATATTCTTACTTTACCATCATAGTTCTGTTTAATTTTAAATTCTTTCATGAATTCATACATACATATGTATATACTCGTATAATAAAGCTTACAGCTGGAAAAAACGTGAGATTAGTAGGTGAAATCGTGACTTGGTAGGGCAACCGAAACCATTGTGATCACAGAATCGACCCGGAATGAAAACACATTTTTGGATTATATTACAAATCAGTTTCTTTTCTTTCTAAAACAATACAAGGCGAGTGTTCGCATTAAAAAGCAATGTTGCATGCGTGATTGAGTCAACGAAAGGAGTCGGCTTACAATTAGAGAATGTGTGGATCAGTGTGGATGGTTCCTGGATTTGATTCTGTTTAGAAGCGTCTGTTGTTTCGCCCCCGATTTCTTCCGCTCCCGCTGCCACCACTGCCACCGCCTCCACCTCCGCCACTGGATCCGGAGTTGTTGTTGCCACGCCTGCGGCGTTGCTGTCCGCCGCTGTTTGAGTTGTTGTTGTTGCCACTCTTCGGAAACTGGTCCCGCTCTCGCTCGTTGAAGTTCTCAGGGCCGTTGTTGCTGAAGCCGTTTGAGCCATTGCCGCCATTCCCTCCGCCTCCGCTCCCACCGTTTCCATTGTTCGACCAGGGAGCATTGGCAGCCCATGGATTGGGTCTGTTTGATTGGGATGGATCTCGATCCCGTTCCCTCTCGCGATCGCGGTCGCGGTCCCTCTCTCTCTCCCGCTCGCGCTGCTCCAATGGGGGCTCATCCACAAACTCCGTATTGGGCTGTTGGGCCTTGGCGGTGACGAGCGAGGGCAGGAAGGGCTTCTTCAGGAGCAGCAGCTCGCGCACGCATACCAACTGTGCGTTGTGCTGTCGGGGCTCGAAGCGGGACTTCTTCGTTGGGGGCGAGGCCACCTCGCCGCGAACCTCCACCGCGGGGGAGACAGATCTTGATCGATCCTTCAGGGGCACCACATCGCTCAGTTCCTCCAACTTGCCAGCGTCGACGTACTTGTTGAGGAAGTCCGCTCCCTGACGTATGGCCCCCATCAGACGCGAATCGGGATGCACGCGAATGAAGCGATTGTAGGCAAAAACGCCGACAATTGTGTGTGGATCGAGGCCGTTCAGCATGCCACTGGCCAGAATGCCCTCCAGGGTGTTTTCGCTTATCTGCTGGTGCGTCAGGCCGTTGGAAAAGTCCTTGGCCTCACGAGCTGCCAGTTCCTCGTGGATTGTGAGCACACTCGGATCGTCGGCGCGGCGAGGACCCGCCCACTGCACCTGGAAGTTCCGTGGTATGGGCTTGCTGTAGGGCACCTTCTTCTCCCTGTCCCGATCGCTGAGAGCCTTGCTGGGATCCAGATCCAGGCCGGGAATGAAGCCCTTATCGGCTGTGAGGCTTTCGGTAAACTCCACCCTGTCCTCAGGTCCCATGCCGGGTATTATGGCATCATCTGTGGGAACGGAAGTACGTAAAGCAGATGCGCAACACTCTCTGTGCGGACCATCCAAAACAAAAGAACTTACCGTATTCACACTCATCCAATGCAGCCAAGCTGGCGGGCAATGTGTTCAGGTTGTATTTGTCACGCATAAGATCTCCCGGACGATTTCTGGTCCAGAACTTAATTGTGTGATCGTTCGAGCCGGAGCACAGAATGTGCCCAAGCGGGTGCCAGGCCAGAGTCCACACAATGCTGTCATGGGCCGTCTCCACGCTGCCAATTTCCTTATCCGTTCTGTAAGAGATCGAAGATTTTCTTAGACAAAATCACTCTTAAACTACAAGCCAAACGCACCCAACATTCCAAAACAGAATGGATCCATCGGAGCCGCCGGAGCAGAAGAGGCCCTCGTGAATGGGGTGCCAGGACACAGAGCTGGCCTCCTTTTTGTGGCCACGGAACACCTGGACCTCCTCCCGCAGATTCCGTATGTCGAAGAGCTTCAGCAGATGATCCCTCGAGGCGGTGACCAGCCAGTTTCCATTGTCATTCCATTTGAGATCCATCACCGTGGACTTGTGGGCATGTCTGTTTAAAATTGGAGGTGATTCAATGAAAAGTTGCTGACGATTCTCAAAATCAAGAGGGGGATACTCACAGCGTGGCCAGGGCAATCCCGCTCTTGGGGTCCCAGATCTTAATGGGCTGCTGGTTATCCTTGCTCCCACTCACGATCATTCCCTTGTGAGGATGCCAGTGCACGCACTTGACATCGGCACCATGACCTATACATTAAAATGCGGAAAATGTTTACATTTAATTTGCTGTAGACCAGTAGACCACCCTGGTGGTAAGGTAAGGGCTCACCTCGCAGCACTCGCTCCTCTTGGCAGCGCATAAAGTCCCAGATCCGCAGAGTGCCGTCATCACTGCCGCTGACAAACTTGCTGTCCGTTGGACTAAAACTGCGTTTATTGGATTGCATTGGAGAAAGGTTAGAACGTAACAAAATACGGATTGAGTTGTGTATGTGTGTGTGTATGAATGAATCATGTGCCTTAGCGCATTTTAATCTTATATCTGCTTTGCTTTGCTGATCTTAGCTTCTATAATATTTACAAAATATTGGACAAGGGTGTGTGAGTTGGATGGGACGGGATATATCACTGGATTGATTTCAGTTATTTTATTCTTCACCAGAAGACGACATCACATCATCAATTGGGTGGGGTATGGGCGTTAATTTAACGATATTTTAATATTTCTCTTAAGTATTGCATTCCTCAAATTCAGTTTTCAAATATTTTATTTCTTTATTTTGAGGGCTCTCCGCCTCTTAAATATTCTTGCAAATGTAATCTACTTATCCAAATTAATTATTCCTTGCAGTAGGTATTATTGATTATTGAACTAAGATAATTTAGATTCAATTCTTAAAAGGAAAAACAAACAAAAACCATAAAACAAATTGAAAAGGTTTGTAAAGTATAATTTGAGGAATTCTTCGGATAGAAGCGCACGCATTCAGACGTCGCCGCATCCATAATGAAGGCGTTTAACAATATGTCGATGCCTTCGGGAGTTTACTGTAGAGTCCTACAAGTTCGATTGACTGTGCTGAGCTATCTGTTGGCAGATGCGCTCGCAAGATGTTGTTGGCCCAGTCGCCAGAATGGTTCCAGCCTGGGGCAGGCCAGGTGGATCGGGATCGGCACCGGCTCACAAAAGAAAACACTCGAACCCCCGAATTTTTTAACAATCTGTTGTTGCATTCAGTTTTTATTTTATTTGTTGTTGTTGATGCTGTGATCCGCGTAAATAAAATGGTGCACTGGTTTCGTTTTCAGTTAAGTTGGTTGCTTTTATTGTTTCTCAGGTATCTCAGTATTGCATTTCACTTTCAGTCTTTAATTGTTTATAGCTATAACACAGAGGAGTTCTCATTCTGAGGGTTTACAACATACAGATATGGGGATGTTCTCTTGGGGAACTTTTGTTTAATCATAATTTCCCCAGTCAAGGAAGGCTAGGAGGGAGGGACGGCTAAACCGGCTAAATGGCATGTTGCTCGAGTGATAACTTTATTGATAAACAGCAAACAGCAACAGCCCTAGGAGTAATCGATCACCTAGTAAACATCTAACAAGGTGTCTGAGGATATGAATGCCCGCAACTGCCCACGCGGCCCGAGTCAGATCGTCTAGCGAGACAATGGGATAAGGACAACGACAAGGACAACAACAACGAGAGTGAGCAACGCGAGCTAGTGTTTCGATTTTGACCGTGTTCTGGCTTTGGCTGTGACATTGACTTGCTATTGACGGCAGCCTCATGCTCGCGTCAGCGGCTACGGATGGGTAAATAGTACAGTTGACAGTTACAATTAAATGGCTATACCTTATTCCCCTAATGGCCTCCTTGTGGGCCTGGTACATCTTGACGTTGTTCATGTTGGACTGCCAGTACTTGACATAGCCGCCGTGGTCTCCGGTTACCATCCAGCTGTCGTTGTGTGACCAGACCATGGTGCGCACCGATATATCGTGGGCCTGGGCGACACAACACATCAGTTGATTAGCTGCGCCGCTGGCGGGCTTCCAACTCACCTGAAGGATCGTCTCGAAGTTGAATGTAAGTCCGTTCCACAGCGTAAACTCGCCTGAGCTGGCTCCTGTGACCAGACGCCTGCCCTCTGGCGTCCAGGCTAGCGTAAAGATGGGACAGCGCATTTTATTGGTGGCCGTCTTGACAAAGCGCGTCGTCACTGCATTCGAGGGGTTGTCCAGATAGCTGGAAGGCGGCAGCATATGAGGCACATATATGCTATCGGGCTGCAGGGCCAGTCGATCCCTGTGATCACGCTGCCATAGGCGGTTCTGCAAGCAAGTAAAATATTTTTATAGAAATTGCGGTGCGACCAAGCCAATGAAAGCCTTCACACTCACCTCCAGGGCCTTGATGATGGACGCATTGTAGTCCACGGTCTTTCGCATTACACTTTTGCGCAATCGCTTGCCATCGAAATCGTCCTGGGACATGCCGAAGGGCCGCTGAAAGCCACCCGGCATGAAGGGCTTAAACTGGTTGTAGCCATGCTTGTTGGAGCCATGATGGGGATGGTAATGTCTGTAGTGCTGTCCGCCCATCGAGGGAGGAGGAAGGGATGTGAAGTTTGTCGCCAGCGCAGATGGCGCCGTCAGCAACTGAGGCGGTGGCTGTGATACGTCCATTGCTGTTTGCTATTCTGTGTATTTGCGTATTCCTTCTTAGCTTAACGTACGGTACGCTTCTCTTCTTACTTCCCTTACCGAATTTCTCGCTACGCGTCGTCGACGTTTCTGCAATAAAACACACACACAATCACACGGCGCCCAGCTCCGCGCTGTGTCGATTTGCTCGCTTCAAAGCTAATATTAAATGCAAAGTTTTGTGCGGGCGACAGCCACACCACTTACTTTTCTTGTACAGATGATTAGAGCTGGAGAAACATCGATGTTAAGTCTCAGAAGCGCTATTTTGCGACAGAAAGTGCTATATATTCCGCTCGGTGCCCAGTGTGACCAAGTGTGCCAAACATCGATTATTTTTGTAAAACATCGATGTTTTTATTTATTCGTTGTTCGTTATTCGTTGGTATGTTGCTAGCGCCCCTCGAAAAAGATATCAATTTTATATTTTCTGCTAGCAAAAACGAACGTAAACATTGCAAAATGAGAACAAAAAACCAAATGAAATATTTTAATAGTGAAGACAAATTAATGACAATTATATGGATAGTATAATTTATTATTTTTTATTAATTTTCATGAATATAAAACAAATATTGTTTGCAAAACATTTTATCTTCACGGTGGTCGGCACGGGAGGCGTTGCCATTTGCTGCTGTTGATAGTCAGACACATTTCCTTGCCAATAAAATATTGGGGAGCCCAGGATATGCCTAGGCATTAACTTTAAACAAAACCAAGCATCTGTCTGAGCAGTGTAACCGTACGGAATGCAGTGCACACCTTTGGTCACACCACTGGCCGCTAGAAGAATATCTGACATATTTCTGCTAGCAAACACTTTTTGGATCTGAGTACTAGGCTTTACATAGAAAAAAATAAAAAATTTTAATGATTACGGAGGTTAGTTCGTTTTTAGTTGCATAAATTAAATTAAATACATATATGGACGGTATATAGACACCTTTAATTTTGTTAACCCTTAATGTAATAGTTAAATAAATATATGGACCTGTATATACGACCTTTCTTATGTAACAAATTAATTCAAACAAATACAACATTTAGCCCAAAATTTAGGGCCAATTTAGTTATAATAGTCTCTGATTTAAATCCTCTTGTTAGGCTACCCTTATTGTAATAGTTTATGGAAAAAATAATTGTCCCTCCACTGAATCCACATTGGACATAGACGAGCCTCTGGAGAAAGCATGCATGTGTTGTGTACGTGACAAATACAACATATTAGAAAAAAATTAATATGACACACATTTATGTTGCTAGTCTGTGACGTCTGCCATCCAAAAGATTTTAAAAATCCCTTCGGAACGTAATGGGTTATGGTTAGCTTACACAACAATTTCTAAAAACATCGATGTTTTCATCGGCCCTCGGATATCCGTGGGCACCGTATCATAGACCAGCAGATCCCTATCAGAGTCGCCCACCATCGGATCCAGCCTATGGACGAGCGCTACCAATGCCGTACGATCCGCATTCGCATGTGGGAACATACATATGAAATGTCATTCCACATCCCTCAGCCCTTACGGAACGTATGAGTCCGATCAGCTATATGTACATCTCCGCTAGTGGAACTCGGAGTATACGACAACTTTTAATTTAGACCTGTCCTATATATTATGTTCCCGTCATAGACATTGATTGATGAAGTCTAGCTCTTACCATGTTTTTCTACTTCGGGCTTAATTTATGTTTACGTGCAATGGTAGCACCTAATAATTGAGGAAAATTGCTACTTAATAGTACTTAATAGTAAATAGTAATTAAAGGAAGGGAAGAATTAAGAAGTGGAAGGGAATTAGTGGTAGATATAAATATATACAAATACAGTCATATAGCATAAGACCTAAAGGGCTTCAACATAATAGTGAAAATCGACTTTCAATTATTTTAGCGAGTAATTTCTATTTGATTATTTCCATTATAAACTTCTCTATTTATGACAGTGCATACTTTTTCCATATGAACGGTGAGGGTATTAATGTAACTTTAGTTAAAGGGTGTACAAATGTCCATACTCATATCAGAAACTTGGTTGACCAGCAATAATGACGTCACATTCCGTACATGCTGACGTTTTATGTTTTTACTTGTTTTGCTTGAATCCTATTTTGTAAAGCAGTCAATAAAAAAGGAGTCCTTCAAATTAACTAATCCCGTGGGAAATTGATTCATGAATCGGAGAAATTTTTGTGTGTAGTGCTGAGGGTCATAGCTACCTAGAAATATTAAATCGAATATCAAAATCGAGGAATATCAAACGCATCTTGTCGTGTCCGTCAGTATATTTACGGTATATAAAAAAATAATAAGGTATATTTCGTTATATTTCTGAGGGTCTGATTGCGACGACCTTGATCAAATCTTGCATAACACGGGATCATGAGTTTCGCCGGTAAAGTTGTTTTAATTACAGGAGCGAGCTCTGGGATTGGGGCCGCAACAGCTCTCAAATTCGCGAAACTTGGCGCCTGCCTGGCCCTGAACGGACGGAATGTGGAAAACCTGAACAAGGTGGCCCAACAATGCAATGAGGTGAGCCAGTCCACTCCAGTTCAAGTGGTGTGCACCCCAGGCGACATCAGCAAGCCGGAGGACACTGAGCGTGTGTGGGCCGACACCCTTCGGGCGTACGGCAAGCTCAATGTGCTGGTGAACAATGCGGGAATCCTTGAGACGGGCACCATTGAGAACACCAGTCTGGAGCAGTACGATCGCCTGATGAATACCAATGTGCGCGCGATCTATCACCTCACCATGCTAGCCACCCCCGAGCTGATCAAGACGAAGGGAAACATTGTTAACGTATCGAGTGTGAACGGCATCCGATCCTTCCCCGGCGTGCTCGCCTATAATGTGTCCAAGGCAGCCGTCGATCAGTTCACCCGCTGTGTGGCCCTGGAGCTGGCTCCGAAGGGAGTGAGGGTGAACTCTGTTAATCCCGGAGTGATCATCACCGAGCTACAACGTCGTGGCGGGCTAGACGAAGAGGCATATGCCAAGTTCCTGGAGCACGCAAAGGTCACCCACGCTCTGGGCAGGCCCGGAGAGGTGTCTGAGGTGGCGGCGGCCATTGCATTCCTAGCTAGTGATGAGGCTAGTTTCACTACCGGCGTTAGCCTGCCCGTGGACGGTGGTCGCCACGCCATGTGTCCCAGATAGACTTCGCTTGCTCCAAATAGATACGCAAATGAGCTCCCGTCTGATCAGTTATTGCATTTATTTTGTGCCTTTTATAATAAATATACATAGCTTAAAACGAACAGCTACTAGGGGGACACATCACGCACGGTTCGGGTGACCAGGGGTTGTGAGACATGCCTTTTTTTGTTGATCGTCTCACAAGTTATATAAGTACATAGATCTCACATTGTTAGCAAAGACGACCTTCAGAAATGACTCCAGTGCCATTGATGAGCCCTTGCAGAGTGTTGGTGTACTACTTGTCTTCTTTTTGAGCAGATCTCCGAATATTTCACAGACTCGCTGCTTGTTTCCCTTGCTGCCCAATGAAATGAACAAACTTATGTATATTATAAAATCGATTAACCAAATTTATTCTGGAGAGACTCGGAATAGATGCCAGCACACCTCATCGCGGACACATGGCGTGGCGACCACCGTCCACGGGCAGGCTAACGCCGGTAGTGAAACTAGCCTCATCACTGGCTAGGAAGGCAATGGCTGCTGCTACCTCCTTTACCTCGCCAGGGCGACCCAGTGCGTGGGTGACCTTTGCGTGCTCCAGGAACTTGGCATATGCCTCCTCGTCTAGCCCGCCACGACGTTGTAGCTCGGTGATGATCACTCCGGGATTAACAGAGTTCACCCTCACTCCCTTCGGAGCCAGCTCCAGGGCCACACAGCGGGTGAACTGATCGACGGCTGCCTTGGACACATTATAGGCGAGCACGCCGGGGAAGGATCGGATGCCGTTCACACTCGATACGTTAACAATGTTTCCCTTCGTCTTGATCAGCTCGGGGGTGGCTAGCATGGTGAGGTGATAGATCGCGCGCACATTGGTATTCATCAGGCGATCGTACTGCTCCAGACTGGTGTTCTCAATGGTGCCCAACTCGAGAATTCCCGCATTGTTTACCAGCACATCGACGCGTCCGTGCTTAGCCAGCGTGGCAGAAATAATCTGCTCCACATCAGATTCCCTGTTCATGTCTGCTGCGATCAACAGAGCTTGGGCTCCTCCCGCGGCGACTATCTCGTCGGCAGTGGCCTTCAGCTTCTCCACGTTGCGTCCCACAATGGTCAGGAGGCCACCCAGACGGGCCAGGTGAACGGCAGTGCCTGCCCCAATCCCGGAGCTGGCACCTGTCACAATAATAACCTTATCTTTGAAACTGGGCATCATTTATTTGTGTTGGCTCTTCGAACGAACCTCTGGAAGTGGGAGTGGAATGGAGGAATTGGTGGTGTTGGGTGTCGAGTGTTGACGATAACAATATCGATAGCCCCAGCTTTTGGGGCTATTTCCAGTCGTTGTGAAATGAGGAATTGGGTGATAATTATCAGTCAATTAACGCACTATAGAGTTGATATTTCGAGTATGAGATAGTCAGTATTCATATTACATACATATGCATACATACATATATACGCGCACAATGTTTATAGTTTTTTAAAGAGAAGAAGAAACTTACTTCGGAGCTTTGAAGATTTTACTTCGCTACTATTGAAACTACACTATGTACATATGTACGTTGTATAAATTTATTAACCTGTATGCAGAGATACAGATATAGATATTTACTTTAAATGCCATAGATGCTACGTGTTTCCCAAACGAGTTGTATTAGCGGGGGCACATGGCGTGGCGACCACCGTCCACGGGCAGACTTATTCCAGTGCTGAAGCTGGCCGCATCGCTGGCTAGGAATGCAATGGCCGCTGCTACCTCCTTTACCTCGCCAGGGCGACCCAGTGCGTGGGTGACCTTACAGTGCTCCAAGAACTTTGCATACGTTGTCTCATCCATGCCGCCGCGCTTGTGTATCTCGGTGATAATTACGCCGGGGTTGACGGCATTGACGCGCACGCCCTTGGGAGCCAGTTCTAGGGCCACGCAGGCTGTGAACTGATCCACGGCTGCCTTGGACACATTGTAGGCCAAGACACCGGGAAATGCACGCACTCCACACACACTAGACACATTCACAATGGTTCCCTTGGTTTTAATCAGCTCGGGGGTGGCTAGCATAGTGAGCTGGTACATGGCCCGCACGTTAGTGTTCATCAGACGATCGAACTGCTCCAGACTGGTGTTCTCGATGGATCCAGTCTCCAAAATCCCTGCATTGTTGACCAGTACATCGATACGACCATGCTTCTCCAGGGTAGCGGCTATTATCTTCTCCACATCCGCCTCCTTGGTCATCTCGGCCTGCAGCTGCAACGCTGGAGCTCCCCCAGCAGCCAAAATACCGTCAGCGGTCTCCTTCAACTTTTCCACATTGCGTCCCACGATTACCAAGAGTCCACCAAGACTCGCCAGGTGGACGGCAGCACCTGCCCCAATGCCAGAGCTGGCTCCGGTTACAATAATTACTTTGCCCTTGAAGACAGACATTATATTATCGTGAAGATCTTTAAAAAACTCTGGACACTCGAAAGTTTCTTTACATGCATCCCTGTCGCAGACAGACACAGCTGACTGGAAAAGCTTTCGCAGATCAGCTGTTAGTGGCAAGCTTTTTGTGGATGAACATTTTCGATAGGAATTCGAAGAACTTTCCCTGATCAGATCCATCAATGCGTCGTTCGCCGTCCCCCTCAGTATGAATATCTACACAAGACGATTGTTTTTTAAACTTAGATGTTGTTTTATTTCCTTTAAAAAACTGCTACGCATCTGCCGGTGTTTTTGTTGTCCTTAAACCTCGTAGCCATAGGATTTGATGATTTTGTTGAAGGGCTCAGCCGCCTTGGCGATGTTTTCACGTGCCTGGACAGTCAGCTTCTTCAGCTCGCGGTTGTGCTTGAGGGTTACGCGCAACTTGGCCTTGCGCTTACGCTCCAGGCTCTTGATCACATCCTGGTAGTGCCAGCCAACCTCGTGCGACAGACGGCCGACCTGGCAGTACTTGCGGTCGGAGCGCAGGGTCAACACACGCATAGCGATGGGGACAACGACGCGGCGACGCCTGTCGTAGGGCGATGGGATGCCATCGAACACACGCAGACGGGCGAGGGCAGCCTGGCCACGCTTGGTCTTGTGTGGGATCATGCCTGCGAAGGAGAAAAACCAGTACTTTAGTAAAGGCACAATGGCTGAAGCAGGCTTGATAATCTGATGGGCGAGTCAGTTTTAGGTTGGTTACACGGCTTCTCGTTCAAATAATGTAGGTAAGATAGTAATAATCATCACGAAAGTTAAATTTGGAGGACCTCTGAAACACGAGCTTACCTGAAAGAAAATAAGAAGAGACAGTTAATACATGATTTCAGAGGGAAGAGGCAGGAATGGTTGGACCAGCTTCACTCAGTTATGTTTTGTTTACATGGTTTCTCATTCAAATAATGTAGGTAATAAGATTGAAAACATCACGGATTGGCTGAACTCCACTCGCCTTGGGCCTGTACATACCTCTGACCGCCTTGTAGAAGATCCTAGAGGGGGCACGGAAGTGGAAGGGACCACGGGCTGGGTTGACGTTGCAACGCTTGCGCAAGTAGGCCAAAAACTTGATTTTGTTTCTGTAGAAGTGGCCGGAGAGGTTCAGCTCCTCGCAGCGCACGACGGCCACCTTGCCGCCCTGCAACAGGTACTTGGCGACGACGGAGGCCAGACGGCCAAGCAAATGGCCGCGACCATCAATAACAACGGTCTGCAAGGGGAGCACAAAAACAATCGTCAGAAATGTGAGGTTATGTTTTGTGAGCGCCGTATAAACAAATGTGTGCAAGCTGAATTTTCCGCCATTTCACATTCTAGAAATAATAATGAACACATTTCACTCTACCCATGCTCATTTTGTGCAGCAATTGCTCATTTTCACATACGCTAATACTTCCGCTGACTTGGGCACGTGTACAGGGGGGAAACTGTTTTGCCACTAAAAACACAGGCTGTTCGTTGCCACTTGCAACATTTTATCACTGTCACCACAAGTCCACATGGTACTCAACGCTTTGCATACATTTGTTTGATAGTACCGTCACATTAGATTGGTTTATTTGCCTTTTTTTCGGCACTTACCCTGTTCGTTAAACCAGTCATGTTTAAGAACCGCACGGAAAGAAAGCGGAAACTGCGTTGACAGCTCAAGCATCGTACGGCAGGGTTGCTTTCAATGTGTATGTGGAACTATCGATAAAATAATAAATGCTGGTTTTTATGAAATTTACCTCCGGGAAAACTCTTTCATATGGAAACTTGCTTTTGTGCGATCTTATTTGGATACTAATATATTTGTATCTGTTAATTCTAAGAGATTAAGAAAATAAAGTTAAAAATGTACCTATCGATTCGACATATCGATAAGCATTTTTCAGGTCTGATTACTAGTGGCGGCAATAACCAGTATTGGCTAATTACCAATATACCATCACCTTAATATGTAAATCAAAACGAATTTTAAATACCGTATATGGTCACCCTGATTACTTTGGCCATTGAACTAGAACTAGTTCCATCAGGATCCATTGTGCATTTGAAACCATAATATTTACAAGACGCTCAAAATGGTAAAAATTTTTTTTCTCGGTATGTTTACGGCATATTTTGAAAATGACGTTTCTGAGGTTCCAGTCACACTCGACAAAACAAATCAAGTGGAATATTTATTTTTCCAAATATTAAGACACATTTCAAATTGACCGCCAAACTCAATTTAGCGCACCAAAAATACTGACATTTTTCGCTCTCAATTCGTGGAGAGTTTTCAAAATTTGCTCTCAATTCGTGGAGAGTGCTCTCTTTTCAGTGGAGAATAGAGTGTTTTTGTGGAGACTTTCCCCTCATTTTCGTGGTGTGGCAGCATGTTGCTGAAATTTTTCCCATACAAAATCAAATGTATCTTACGGGAGCGCGTATGGAATGAAGATTCATTGTTGCGTCATTCCATACGCGATACATGGTTTGTGTGGGAAAAATTTCAGCAACATCTGGAAATGAATAGGCAGCATTGTTCTGCAACTTTAGCACGGAATGAGCAACAAGTCTGAATACCTTGGGAAAATGGATATTATGGACTTGAGATATTGTTTGAATTTTCAGGCTCCAATTAATGCAAAAACTATTCCATCTCTGTTCTAAAGATATTAAAAAAGTTTTGCAGCTCACGACTACCAATAATAGGTATCAGAACCGGGATATATGTATTTATAACACACAAATATATTCATTAAGAGGTTAAAAACTTGTCAATCTAGGATAAAATCATTATTAATATTTCAATGGAGCTTGGAATATTAAATTTAACCTCAATTAAAGGAAATAAGGTATACAAAAATCCATACGCATAGAAGAAACTTGGTTGACCAGCAACATGTGACGTCACATTTAGTCAACATTTAAGTTTTATGCTTTGGGCGTTTTTGTTTGAACCTTAATATGTAAACAATCCAATGAAAAAGAGTTCTAAAAACTAACCAATCCTGAACAAAATTTATGTATCTATTGGATAAAACTATTTGTTTAGGGCTGAGAGTCCCAGCTAGCTGGTAATATTAAACGGAATATCAATATCGAGGAATATCAACGTCGAATGTTTTGAAAAAACAATCGATACTATCGTGATAGTATCGGGCTGAAATAATTATTAAAAAACCATTGAAACCTTTTAGGAACTTGTCCATTGTAAAAATTTGATGCCACCTGTCGATTTTTTTTACAAATTTATCTTCGTATTTTATAGCAGCCAATCCAAACATATCAAAAGCGCAACGACTGTAGCTCGATACTATCATGATAGTCTCAAAACCGTCGATAGTAGAGGCCATCAGTAAAATAGCGATACTATCGATAGTGCCCTCGATGGTTTGACACCTCTACTGCCGCGCGCTCGGAAAATACAACGAAATTAATTTCTTCGGAATTGCTGCCGCGCGCTCGGAAAATACAAGATGCAATGAATGGTTTTGGCAAGTGCACGTGACAATAAAAAACTGTTTATATAAATGATATAAATGTGCTACGCGAAAAGTGTGTTGAACTGAAAAAACAGAATCACAATATATGTAAAAGCATAGAAAGGAGCAATATCGACGGATACAACAGCAGCAGCTACGGCAGGAAAAGTCGACACCTTAAAAGGTAAGAGGCAAGTCTTGGTTTAGTGGCGGCACGGCAACCACATTTGGTTCGTCTACAAATTTGCGGTTTGTTGGGGCTTTAGTTTTAGTTACCTCAAAATGAACAAATTAATACATTCTGCCCCTTCTGATTGGGGTCGGCCCTTCCCTTTTTGCCCTCTTGTCCCATTTTATCCCCGTTCTTTTTGTTTGGTAATTTAAAAATTAGGTCAATGTATGCGTTACGTTGCTTGGTTTTTGCAGCGACATTCGCTCTCCTGTCCTGTGTATGTATATGTGTATATTTTTGGCTGCTGCTGTCGAACCAGTTTGTTGACCTTGTTTCCCCTTCTCCAAGTGCAATTGGGGCTTGACTTTTTGACAATAATATGTACCACTTTCTGTACATGTGTGCCAGAAAGAGAGAGCGAGCGGCCGAGTGTGTGCGTGTGTGCTAAAAGTGACAACTTAATAGACGCCGCGATGAAAATTCGACTCATTTTTCTAACGGGATCTTTGCGAGATTGGCTGAGTGGGAATTATGGTTAAAAAACACGCAAAGATGTTTGTACATATGTGAAAAGGCTGTTTTATCGCCACCTAGCAACATGACAAAAACGTACCACACTCCTTTTTGGGGCTGTTTCCGTTTTCAGAACAAAGGGAATGGCTCCGAGAGGAGGGTTGGGCTTGCTTTTGCGTGGGGGTGGCTGCGGCTGTGCTTGGTTTGGTATTGATTAAAGTTACTGGTAATCATTGCGATGTGTGTGTGTGTGTGTTTGTGTTCTCGTGATTTATCATGTAAACAAACAATAAACAGCTGTTGTGGCGCCAGAACACCAAGTGTTGGTAAACGGGACGTCGCCGACAGTGACAAAATGAAACGCACATTTTCTCCTGGAAACCAATAGAAAACATGATAAAGTTAAACTTGGCGACCTGACAGCGGGTTTCCACAGTTTTTTTTTATTAAATGTAAGTATTTTCTTCGTCCAATTCAATTTTCACTCATGGATTTAATGTGAACTTCTTGTCTTGCAGATGATGCCCAACTTCTATGAGCTTCTCAAAGTGGCAGAGACGGCCAGTTTTGAAGAGATCAAAGGCAGCTACAAACAATTGATACTACAGTGTCATCCCGACAAACTACAGCAGCATGATGGGGCTGACCCAAATGAGGGAACGGTGAGAGTGGAGGAGCGAAAAGATCAGAACCTGAGCGACTTCAACGCTATAAACGAGGCCTGGAACACGCTTAAAGATCCAATCAAGCGTAAACACTATGATGCCGAATTGCTGCAGTCCAAATTTCAAGCGCACAACAACATATATGCCCACATATCGAGTAGCGACATGCGAAGCATCCAAGTAGAAGTCACGGAAGATGGTGGCGAGGCTGACGGTGACGCAGACGCAGACAAAGAGACGGTGACAGTGTGGAGCTATGCGTACGACTGCCGCTGCGGCGGTCAATATCTGCTGGACGGAGCTGGAACCATCGATGAGTCACCCGGACAAAGCGGGCTAGTCACAAGTGACGCGATTGTGGAGTGCAGCGAGTGTTCTTTGGTGATTGTTGTGAAACAATCTCCGGCAATGTCTGAATAAACACATAACGATGGAATAACGATAAACCTCCGTCGGAGACAATGCCAATGCATGTAATATTCACTATTCAATTAAGACTTTTTTTTTGTATTTCTTATCCCTTTCTTATAAATGATATGATAGCCCGTTTATTGGTTTCTTGAACCCTTGCTCAACGAACGGATCTTTTGATATGCAAAACATGTTGTCATCGATGCCGATGGCTGCGTCCTGCACGCACACACATATGCCCATGCCCATGCCCCTGTCGCTTCCCATTCCCTTTCCTTTCAGTGGCCCAACTTTGTCGCTTGACTCCCCCAAAAATGATGTAATATGTGGCACACATCAGCTCGGTTGCAGCTCCTCCCACTCCCAGTCTGGGGCCTAGCTATTGGCTTGCATAAATTTCATTTCCGCTGCGCGAAAATAAATTACAGCAACGTTGATGTCTTTGGCGCGTGTGAATTGTTGGATTGGAGCATACATAATATTGGTATTTCGATCATTCGTGGGCGCTTTTTGGGTCACTCTTTAAATTTGGATGCTGGACGGAGGTGATTCCCAATAAACCTCCAGCCGGAGCACTGTTAAGGATTTCGTTTCTGAAATATGGGTTTTAAAGGAGTATTGGGATACGGTCTTAGAATGTCGTCGAAAATATCCCCATGGAGAGCACTCTCCCGACTTCTATGAGTTTATACCAGCTTTTATATAGATATTGGAGGGTCTACCAGTCTGTACACAATCTAGTATCTATCTAAACACACCTTTTTAAGTTTAGGATAATAGGAACCATTTTGATAATAGGAAATATATATGTATATGGAAGTTCTTCTTGTTGGATTAAATCAATACTTTTACTAAACTTAAAGCAAACTCAAAGCAAATACTAAATCAGGTCAGCTAATTAGGCAGCAAAAACAGTTTCCCCGCCTGCACAATGCCATAACTAATTCCTTTCCTACTCCTGATCCCCCTATTACAGTTGAGAATCTTATTTCATCGTGTATTCCCGTTAGGTCTTCATCCGCATAACGTGCGCCCAGACAGCCCTTTTTTTATATTTAAGCGCCTTAACAATAAGTATAATAATTACTTGCACTCGCGCCCAGTTTTGTGGATTTTTATTTTCTGGTAAGATTCAATAACCCCGCCCGATGTTCGATGCCCGATACCAGTCGCGATGATGACGATGATGTCAGCAGCTGCAAAAACAGAGAGAAACAGAGGAACACAGAACATGTTTATAAATGTAGCAAAATGGAACAAACAAAAGAAAAACCGCACTCAGCCCATTGGGTATGGTATCCATTTGTTTACGATTATTGCACAGTGCCGTCGAGTAATTCGCTGTCGGACCCCCTCTGTCCCTGTGCCACCGTCCCGTCCCGTCCTCGCCACTGGCACAACATTCATTACGCACACAGAAGAGCCGAGCCGGCCGGAGTTTTTTATATTTTATTTTTATCTCTCTGGCTCCATCTCTTCTCTACTACTTCTCTTTCTCTGGGCCTCTGGCCGGATAAGTACGTCACTCAATTGATAATTAACGGTGTCTAGCTTTCGATTTCTATGTATGTAAATACATACTTATGTATGTGTGTCCATGAGCATGTGCACAAATGTAATTTACATAAAACGGCAGGCACTCTTGATTTCCAGCAGTTTTAACAAAAATTTACATACAAATGTACTTACTTGCGGTAAAGATAATATTGGTGTGCTTTATAAATGTGTAACAAGGGGATTTTCCGTATTTGTATCCTGGCGGCTTCAATACCTTCAAATCGATACCTTTAACTTATTTTCTAGCCATTGTACCCCAAGGGGGTACAGAAAAACGGTCACTTTCAAATAGTCGTTACTTTAACTAGACAAATTGTTTTGCAAAATTCTTTTTGTTCATATACGCACAGAATAAACTTTTTAAAATTTCAAAACCATTTTTTATTATGTATTTAGTACTTACACCTGATTTTTGTACTTTTAATTTGAAAAGTTCAAAAATAGGCAAAGTTAAAAAATTTAAGATCACTTAAAAAATCCTTAAAATAGCCAAATTTATACACTGAGCTTGACTCCCGTATTTTGCCATTGTATCAAAAAAAAAAATTAAATTTAAGAAAAACTGAATTAATCTTTTTTTAATTGTATAATTTTAAACTCACTCGGCTGTTAATGGTTAAGGGTAATGTTTCATGATTTTCATGTTTTCTGACAAGTTCTTCATTCCTTAATGATATTATTGTAAGCTATTGTTGCTAAAGTTTGACCGCCAATGTGGGAAAGTTTGTCTCTGATCTCTGGGTATATTCTCATTTCTCACTTTAATAACCTTTTGACACAGAAAATTGAAACGCTTTAGCGCATTTGCCGCTCGTAAGTCAGTCAATGGCTCTTGTTGTTGTTGTTGTTGTTTCTATGGTTGTTTTTTGTGACACGCGTCACAGCGCGATGCCAGATAACGCTCGCTGTCGGAAAGTGCAGATACTATATGTATGTATGTATGTGTAATATGTATTTTAAGCCGACTCCTCCAGTCTCCGTCTTACTCTGCCTGCCACTTTCATTTTGTTTTCACTGAGCATTAAAGCCGCTTGAGCAGCTTTAATTGCCCCAAACGCGGGCAGAGGCAGACGGAAAAGATCTCGCATATTTATGTACATAGGTAGAAAGCAGTAGAGCAGTTCGAGCCGATCAATGTCGGGAAACAGCGTGGAAAATCGTTGTCATAGACTGATCATAATCCAATGAAAACTGTCTCAGTTTAAGATGGAAGTTGGTGGCTTCGTTGAAGGGAGGGAGGGATATGCCATAACAACAGTCGTCCAAGCATGATAATATATGAATCACAGGTGGGTATTACTATTATTATGACAAATGTATCCCAGAGAGACAAATGTTTTTCAGCATTCCCTGAATCTGAATCAATCGATTCCCGATCCAGCTGCTGCCTCCGAAACAGTTGATTTTTGCAATAAAAAATAAAAAAAAATGATGATTCTTCCCTGTACAATAGTACAATGGAATGGTATTTATTCAAGTGAGGTGCGATCTGCGATCCAGCTGGAATGAAGGCCAAGCAAAGGAGAGATATACAGAGATATTCCCCAGAACCCGTTGTTGGGCCAGCAGTAAGCGGCAATCAACAAGCCGCGAAGATCGTGAGTGATAGCTTCGACTTGGTCTTGTCCAGCGGCTTTTTGTTTTATTCTCCTCTAGCTCTTTCGTCGTTCGGTTCGGTTCGGCTCGTCTGTTTGATTGTGTGCTTTTTTTGCGTCTTTCTCTCAATCTTAATTACACAAAAGTGCCAATTAATTGTTGTGTGTTTCTTGTTCTTGTTCTTGGCTTCGCTTCCCTTCCCTTCCCAGACAAGAACCAACAACCGACACCTCGGGGCTACATTTTGTTCATTTTATTGTTCTGTTTCTGCTTCTGCTGTTCGACGAAAGTTCTGTTGATCTTTAGATGCTTCGTAGGTCCCGGCGTGTGAAGAGAAAAGCAAGGTAACACACATACAATGTGGGGCAATAAGTAGAGCAGACAACCTCCTCCTACACATGTTTGCAGACTCCTCCGTACCCTGTATTCTGTACTCTGCTGCCTTTCTGGAGCAAACAAAACGAATCTAATTGAAATCTAATTCATCCATCTTTACAGTCGTGGCCGTGGCAGTGCGTAATCCACGCCAACAGACGTCAACCTGGCTGGAAGCTGCAGCCTCACCATTAGCAACCACCACAAGACTGAAACGACGCCGTCCAGCAGAAGAGCAGCCCACAAAATGGCCAGCACCGGCGAGATTTGGCTGCAGTGGTTCTCGTGCTGTTTTCAGCAGCAGCGATCGCCCTCCCGCCGCCCCCACCAACGCCTGCGCATCGACCGATCCATGATTGGGAATCCCACGAACTTTGTGCACACCGGGCACATTGGCTCCGCGGACGTGGAGCTCTCGGCGAACCGCCTCAACGCGATCTCAACCCAAATGCAGGGCAAGGGCGGCTACGAGGCGACGTCAATACACTCGCTGCATGTAAGTAACCGCAGAAGGTATCTGGATCTGATCTGATCTGCCAGCCTTCCTGAGGTGCTTCATCTGTTAAACCATGTGTCATGAGTTTTCTGTTGTTGACATTCTGCGCTCTGATGCGCTCTCTTAATGTGCGAATCACGTCGTGATTCGATGGAAGGCAGCAATGGAAGTAGAGTAGGGCCATTTAGCACCTACATAAATTGATTACTAGAACAGATTGATCGGGCATGATTGTTACATAGCCCATATGATATCATACATTTCAACCTGAGGTTCAGTCTTAGAAAACGAATTATGCTGCAGGGTAAGAGAGCCAGCCGATCCCGATCTATTTAATGCAGGAAATTGGAGTCATGTCCTTCAATTACTCGTGTGTATCTCTTAAAGCTGAGAAGGAACACAAAGAATCACAGTACCAAAACACATAAATGGTTTTGGGAGGTTAAATGTTCGACTAAAAAAAAAGGAGCGTTTCTATAGAAACCATTGAGACTACATACATATACTACTGTGGGAATGAGCAGTTTAACCCAAATCCCAGACCCCTTTTTGGGACGGAACACACACCCCATTTCGTTCAAATTAAATTAATACTCGTATATTTCACTCCCCCTGTGGCGGCACGTTCATGCTTAACATCCATTTACTTTGGGCACCGTGATGATAAGATCTGCCCCACCTGCTGGCCACCGCCTCGCCCATGGCCGTGGGGTACTAAGTGCATAGTGCAGCAGTGCAGTGTAGCGGCCACGGTCTGGTACATCGCTTAGACTTGCAGTCGTACATACATACATATGTATTCATGTATTATAATAATAAGTAATCTCAACTTGTGTTTCTTTTGTTTTTTGCCCCCTTTTTCGCAGGCCTGCTGATGGAAGAAGCGCTCGTCCCATCGCTATAAAATGCATTTTGTGCAATTTTTACAAGAAGCAAAGAAGAGAGAGAGAGAGAGGGGTGGCACTTTTTACAGTTCTTTGTTGGAGCGTGTTATCAGGCGGCGGAGGAGGGAGACAGCAAGAGACCTCGAGGGACGGAGGAACAGACGGATAAAAGGTGCTGACAAAAACCGAAAGCAAGAGCGTGGAAAGGAGAGGAGAGGATAGGGAGAAGCTGTTTCGAAATGGGTTCCACACAATACCTAAACATATAACGGACAATGGACTCCAGGGTGTGCTGTCCAGCTGTGGGGGGTGGAACTTGTCAGCTGTCAGCTATTTTTTGTATCGGAGTCCCTAGATTTTGGCTGTTCTGTTCGCTTTTTGTGAGTATTATTTAAATGAAAAATCGCAGAAAGAGTGCCAACCGACTAAACCAGCAAATAATTGTTTAAGCAATTAAGCATTTCAAGATATGTGTACCATACATATACATATAGTACTTGTAACTGCATCATTACGTAGCATTTTTGGATGTACTTAATGCCAAAAATCAGGATCAAGCCAACCCACGTACAAGGGACATTTAAATCCAGTCTCAGTTCCAATTCCTGTGGCATGATCCGTCGAGAGCGACTAGATACCATACAACAATATAATGCAAAATACATACAAGTGTTGTAACCGAATCTTTCGAGAGAGTACGTGTACACAGAGTACATTCGTATGGAATAATAACTAGAACGAGCCCTATGATCAGTTGCACAACTAACAACAATAGTCTGATCTGATCTAATTGTATATTTGGATGAAAATGGTGCAACAAGCAATCGTTTTTTGCAAACGCTGACCTTAGCCTTTAGATAATGTTATTAACTATATATAGACATTATGGACAACTGTCGCACAATCATATTTCACACACACACACACAAGAGAGCATAGAATGTTTATGATATTTTCCTAATTCGAATATTTGTTTACAGAGCGGAATAGAATATTTGTTTTTTTCTTCTAGAAAGAAATCCCTTGTAGACCCCATGCAGAATATGTAGATCGCGTACCTTTGTAGAGTCCCACATTGAGAGAATGTACCAGAAAACAAAAGATACTTATATATATTTATGGACTAAATGCAGTTGTAGATATTTAACATAGAAACAACAGTAAAATAAAATGAAGTTGGAACATGCGTTGGGTTTAAGCGTATAGTCTAATTGTATAAACAAAATATTTAAGCAATAATTTATGGAAATATATACATACGTATATTTGAAAACCAACAAAAAGTGTTTCGTGTTTTTTTACGGGCAGTGTTGATCTTGTATCGCCTCATATCATATATCATATCATTTAATTGCAGTGCTCTTTCCAACAAAATATTACAGATGCTGAAGGGCGTGCGTCCGATTTTCTCATCGTATTGTACATAGGTAAATTATAAGAAGTGCACAACCATAATAATCAAACCAAAATTCAACCGATTTTGTATATGTACAAATGGATATATACCCGGTACTCAAAGAGTGTAGGGGTATACATATTAGATTCGTGTAGATCAGATAATGGCCTTATGTTCTGTCATACGTAACAAACCGAAAACTCAGAATAATGTAGATTGATTATACCAGATCTACTAGAATGCAGATCATTTGTAGCCAAAATAAAGCCACAGGCAAAATTTTAGATTAAACTTTTAACAGTGTGATATCACAGGAGTCTGGATACAAAGTATGTTTACCGTTTCTATTATTTTTCCATGACTGTATGTATGGCAAAATTAAAGTAAATCTGAGGATTATCTAAGTGCCGGGTATTAAATGAGTGTCGCGGCACTTGTGCCCCGGAATCAGAACGTGTCGACTGGTTTTTTATACCCGTACTCAAAAAAGAGTTAAGGGGTATATTAGATTTGTTGTAAAAGTGGATGTGTGCAACGCAGAGAAGGAAACGTTTCCGACCCCATAAAGTATATACATATATTCTTGATCAGCATCAATAGCCGAGTCGATATAGCCATGTCTGTCTGTCCGTCTGTCCTTCCGTCCGTCTTGATGAGCGCCTGGATCTCAGAGACTATAAGAGCTAGAGAAACCAAATTTGGTTTCCAGACTCATGTGATATCACACTGCTACAAGTGTATTTCAAAATTTCGCCCCGCCCCCTTCCGCCCACACAAAGGACGAAAATCTGTGGCAGGCACAGTTTTAAAGATACGATAAAACTAAAAAACGCAGTATCGTAGAAAATGCCCATATCTACCAGATTGCCGAATCTGAATCAGATCGGATAATAATTATAGCCAGAATGAAGAAATTAATTTTCAGTTGCTTCCCCTCCCGCCACCGACAACGCATCTCATTTTCCTTCTCGCTCGCACATTCTGCCGCGTTCATCTAATTGGAACATGTAAAATATACATGTTAGATGTAGAATACACATTGTATATGTAGATGTAGATATCATATGTAGCAAAAAAATGTAAAATGTAAAATTTTTTTTTTTTCTAAAATTCTTAAAAATCATAAGCTCAAAAATGTATATACTGACTGAGTACGGGTATTAGTAGAGTCGCGTCCCCAGAAGCGACTCACACGTTCCTTCTCGTTTTCATTATAGATAGGTGTATCGTATTTAATGATTAGAGTACAATATCATATGTGTAGCTGATAAAGGAAATATCGCATTCAACACCTTTTGGCAACCGGTGGTGGTGGTATCCATAAGAAAATTTCAAGAATCTTTTAAATCTTTTTAAAGTTTTATTACATAAATCAATGAAATGGACAGCTCTTATCGATAATTCATTCATTGTCGCTTCCTGAGCCGCTACCCGAACCGCTGCCACTCCCACTGCCGCTGCCAGATTTGCTGGAGCCGCTCTTGCGGCTTCCCCCGTCATCGCTGCCGCTGGCGCTGCCTGCTCTGGTGCCACTTTTGGCGCTCTTGGCACTGTCTGCGTCGGACTCGCTGTCCGAATCCCTGAGGGCCTTGCTGGCCTTGGCCTTGTCCCCCTTCTTGCTGCGGCGCGCCTCGAAGTCGGAGCCCTCATCTTCGTCCGAGGAGTAGATGGTGGAAGCCTTGGGCTCGGGCTGGGCGCTGCCGGCGGATCCTTTCTTGTATCGATTCTTAATGGCGCTCAGGCTGATGGCATTCTCGTCGTCGCTGCCATCATCGTGCTGATAAGAGGAGGTGCCACCGCCGATGAGCGGCTCACCCGCTCCAGCCTTCTTCTTCTTGGGCTGTGCCTTGTGCTGGTTGCGCATGGCCTGGCGCAGCTTGGCCTCCTCCTCCTTGAGCTGGCTGGGGCGGTCCTGCGTGGGGTCTTTGCCCACCTGAGTAAGTATCTTGATGCCACTGGTCTTGCTCGAGCGGTCCGCCAGCGACATGGTCATCTTCTTATGGGTGAACGACTCCGTCGAATGGGGTCTGAATGTCAGCTTGGTGCGGAACACGGCCTGGCCCTGGAGACCGGTGCCCTGGCGTATGAAGAGATGGTTGTGATCGCCCAGCAGCGGCTGTCGGTAGGCGTCGAAGATCTCGTTGCCCAGGTGGAGGGACATGCTCCCATCGGACCATCGCACGAACCGGGCGTTCGACTCTCGGACCATGTCCCCCTTGTTGTTCATGAACTCGCGCCAGCGAATGGTGTTGCTCACCTTGAGCTTGATGCGCTGGCGACCCTCCTCGTCCATGGTCTCCTCCTCGTCAATCTCGTCTTCGTATGTCTCCGGGTCAAACGGATGCGTAACCACGGACAAAAAGTTGGGCAGCTTGATGAAGTGCTGCTCCTTGCCGAGGTCCGCCGCTATGCGAGGGATTTCCACGTTGATGAGGGTTTCAGGCAATGGCTCCGGCTCCAACTCCTTGGGCGCTGCTTGCGGGCGCGACTCTGTTCGGGCGCGTGAACGGGACCGGGACCTCGACCTTGATCGAGAACGGCTCACAGAGCGACTTCGGGATCGGGACTTGCTCCCGCTGCGACTTCTCGAACGCGGCGATTTGCTTGTGGTCGGCGGCTCCTCGTCATCGCTGATATCATCTGCATCGCCAAAGATGTCCGCGGCGGCCGGAGCTTTCTTAACCTGTAAATGTTGACATTAAACGTTAAAAAAGTTTCACAATCCTTGGGTGGGATGGAATTACCTCCTCTTTGTCGCTTTCGCTATCCGAGTCAATCAAACGCGACTTCTTGGCCTTTGTAGGCGAGGTTTCCATGTCGCTGTCGCTTCCGCTCTTGCGTTTCTCATTTTCCGAGCCACTGGCCCGACGCGTCATCTTTTTGGGCGCAGCAATGTCGCTGCCGGAGCCAGAGCCGCTACGACTCCGGCTACGCGAGGGAGTTCCCGACTTGGAACGTGGCGAACCCGTTTTGGAGCGGGACCTGGAGGTGCGACTGCCGCTGCGGCTGCGGCTCTTGCTCTTAGAGTTGGCGCGTTCATCGTCAATTTGCAGATTTGGAGAATTCGAGCGCGATTCCTCATTTCCACTACCCTTCGGTGTGGCGCTACGGGAGCGACTGCGGGATCTGGCGCTCTGGGGAGAACCAGAGCGCTTGCTGTGGGCAGAACCAGAGCGCTTGCTGTGGGCGGAGCCAGATCGTTTGCTGTGGTCAGACCCGGAGCGCTTACTGTGGACAGAGCCAGCTCCTTTGCTCTGGGCTGAGCCAGAACGATGACTTTGCCTGGATCCGGAACGGCGACTATGTGCCGACCCCGACCGGGCACTTCGGGGAGAGTCAGAGCCTGATCGGGATGATCGCGAGCCGGAACGTGAACGGGGACTGCCGCTGCCAGATTTACGACTTTGTGGCGATCTAAAAAGCAGTTGAACATGTATTTTTCCGTCCTTATTCAGTGAAAATGCATCAGAAACCTACCCGGGCGCGCTACCTTGCGGAGTGGCGCTGCGACTACGGCTGCCACTGCGACTCGACCCGGACGAGCCTAAGAAAAAAACATTTGGTACAGTTGCCGCACGATCTAAGCGTAACTAGAACTTACCACTTTCATCATCGGTTTGGTCGCCCATAATTCTTCTCGTTTTTAATTAAATTTTGTATTTTATGCCACTTTGAATCAGTGTGACCGCGGATTTATTAATAATAAATATACCACCCTCAGAAATATACCTTGTCAATATCAAAATATACCGTAAATATACCGATGGACACGTTAATATTGCTCCAATTTGAAGTTCGGTTTAATAATACTACCTAGTTCGGACTTTAACAACTAAAAATGTAAATTAATTAATTATAAATGTTCCTTAAATGTATTAATTATTATAAAAATAAATTAATTATAAATGTTCCTTAATATACCAGATTTTCAAAACAAATTGTATGGAATTGTAACCAAAAAATACTAAAATAGCGCCCCATACGATTTTCAAAACATTTTGTTTGAGATTGTAACAAAAAAAATACTAAATAGCGCCCATACAAAAATTTTGCTTGAGATTGTAACAAATAAATACCAAATCAACAAAGTTGCAAAACGGTATATTTAGTCCTTCGGGGCTAGTCTGAGAATTTCGCAAAAACCGAATCTTTGCAGCACTACAACTGAAGTGTTGAGAAACAAAAAACATCGACGTCCAAATAATTGGGAGGTCTAGTCACGGTCAGACATCGACGAAAATGCTCAATGAATAAGGGAAAGTTTGTTAAGTTTGTAAAAATGCAAAGAATACAGGTCTTTATAGATTTATTTTAATTAATTCTCGAGAGATGCAAATCCAAGGCGCAGCTTCGTAAACCAGCCCAGCAGTCGCTAAGAAACTATCGATATAGCATTTGCATCGATAACCATATTTTACATCCCTAATTCCTGTGTGTTTGTATTCGTGACAAAAGTTTTTTTGCGGAACATTTTTTGTGTACAATTTAAAGCCATTTCGGGCGCTAAATAATTGTTTATTGCCTATCAATAGTAAATTACACACGTTTCGCCACATCGAAGCGAAGTGCATTACACTGTGAGAGGCGTAAAAAATACGCAAATCACGCAGCGAATTTTGCCCAATTCGCTAGCTCGGGTGAAATTCAATGAACTGAGAAAACAAAGACAGACACACACATACATAGAGTGCTTGTGCAGCAGAGCAGGGGAAGAAGCAGAGACAACAGCGCAATAGCAAGCAATTATTTACTTACAAAATAAAACCAAACCAAACCACTACAATAATATACATAAACCAAGGCAAACAATTACATTAAAACGCGTAGCCAGACAAGACATCGAGTTTCGTGCGAAGTTTGCCAAGTGTAGCATTGTACGTGAAATTTGTGGTCCCCACAGCGGCGCAGAAAATTGAAAAACTTTTTGCCTCAGAAAGGCATTAACATCCTTCGGTACTCCTTCTTTCGTGAACGACGAAGACCACGCTGCATACAGACGAAGCATATAGACATACATATATATGCAATATATTTAGGGACGACACGGCGCGGAAAAATACTAACTAACCTCTCCTCTCGCTACCCACTACACTTTGCGCATCATCATCAGCATCGGGCTGTGTTTGTGTGCGTGTAAGGGCATACATATATCCTGTGTGTCCCGTTTGAATATTTGACGCCCGTCGCGCTCTGTGTGTTTGAGTGAGCGCGCTAACCTCAGACTGCCCATTGGAATAAACGTAAGCCTGTGCCGCCGAAACGGATACGGCGCCAGGACCACGACGACGACAGCAACAACGTCCACCTTGTCGCCTTGGAATGTTAAATGCGGTGAGAACGATCCGTTCAGTGTATGTTGTTGTTGGTAGCAGCAGTTCGAGTCGATTGCAAGCGAGTGGAGAGCACGCATTAACAGTGGAAGTGGAAGAAGGCGAACTATCATCTAACGTTAATTTAGGTAAGTGGAGGTCAAACCTGCCGACGCGTTGTTCCAAGGCTATTTGCGTCCAGAGGTTTTGGTTGTAAGCGCCGTTAGCATTGGTAGCGTAGTGTTGAAAAGCTCCCGCCGGGTCAGCTGATAAAGTTACATGCTCAGGTAAAATATATGGCATTGCCAATGTACCCGATTATCAGAGTTTAAAGACGATTTGGATTCCCCTCCAAAAAAGCAAATATAAGTGGCATGTAATTTCTGAGTACTCGGACCAGACAGGTGCCTGCCGCATACCTGCTGGGCCTGCAGAACAATGGTATGGTGCGCTCGCACAAACACAAACAAAACAAAGGCAGAAGAGTGCTGAGAGTGTGAGTGTGAATCGCATGCCTTTTCGCAGAGTATTCAGAGTACTAGAGTATCCTTTTACAGTTCACTTATCTCCTCCTCGGCTTTCCTATAGGCTTCCTGCCGCCGCCGCGCATTCTGGTTTTGGTTTGGTTTTTTCACCTACACCATTGTTCGAGTACACACATACATATGTATGTATGGGCACACCAGCCAAAGAGAATCACCAATAATTGCTCCAGTCCAGCCTCTATGTGCCATATACATATGTACGTATGTGTGCCGGGCCCTTCTGCTTTATTCTGCACATTGACAGCTGACTGGCGGCCATTTAATCTTATAACTTATAGCGACCAGTGCTGCGAAGCGAGCTGCAGCTTCTGTTTACTCGCTTTCAGAAGCACAGAACTTCATTATTGAGTTGAGCTCAGCTCTTTTTTTTGGTCAAGATGCCAACGGAATTGGGTTGTTTATTTTGCAAATCCAGTGGCGGGCAATGTTTATCTGTGGGTAGTGCGTGTTATCAAATTGTAAGCCGAAGTGAGTCACTATAAACAAACTTTTGTTTATACAGCAGAGGAGAGGACTCTGGTTTTTGAGGCTTCGTATGCGGCATATGGGGCTCGATCGCGATAGCGCCCCCAATCGTACTATTTAGATAACACTATTCATGGGGGGGATTGGGCAACACAATTGCCAACATCTAATTAACCGATTCTTTGGCTTTCTTTGCAGATTATGGCGAATTTAAATTTCCAACAACCCCCAAGAAGCATAGCGAACGCGGCGTTAGCTGGACGGACAACGGGCGGCTTCGGTGGTAGCTCCCTGACCGGCCATGTTACACCCACGTCTGGCATGTTCCAAACCGGTAAGCAAGTTTAACGCCTGCATTTCCAAAGAAGTATCTCGTTTTAACACAATGCTTCAGACTTTGCCAACTCTTATCCAGGTGCAGCGAATTATGGGCAGACGCAGCAACAACAGCCACAGCAGCAGCCTCAGCTATCGCCGAACCGCAATGCCCAGCTATCGGTGGGGGGGCCTGCCTTGTCGAGCGGCAGTCGGAACGCGAACCTTTTCGGACAGCGTCAGTTCGTGGAGCGGCGTGCCATGCAGGGACTAGGCAGTGGACCCATGGTAAGCCAAGCCCCCTCCTGCAGGAGGATTCTCTCTGCGGACAGCTAAATTCTGACTTCTCTTTCCATTCCAATTCCCGTCCCACAGTCGAACATGGGAAACTTCATGCAGACGGGTCGCGGCGGCTACGGAACGGGTGGCGGTGGGGGGCCATTGAACAACTTCCACGTGTTTGGAGGCAGTGGAGCTGATGTCTCCACACCTGCCCTTCTCGATCCCACGGAGTTCCCGTCGCTAACGAATGCGCGCGGCCAGAACGACCAAACACTGCCCCAATCGAATCCGCTCCAGCCGCCGGGCAGCAAACCCTATGGTAATTTCTTTACCTCTTGTGAGTTCAAATCAAATCCACTTCTTTTTTTAGTATTATTTAATGTTTACAATTACGATTACGATATGCGACATGCGATAAGCAATAATGTGTGTGTGTGTGTGTGTGTGTATGTCGTCCCGCGTGCTGTCTTGTGTGCTGTCTGGTCGGATCGGATCAGTTTGCATTACTCATAACTACTACTTACTGGCTTGATCGGTTTCGGTTTTTGGGCCCACATAATTATGCTAAACTATTTGTCTGTCCACTTATTCGAGAAGCGGTGCTGGTAGATGGTAGTTGGTAGCGTAGCCATTAGATAAACAAATTGATTCGCCTTCCCTCCCAGCTGAAGGCACTTCACTCATCCACACTTTCTGTTCGATTTGCTTCCGATTCGCTTTCAGTTGGCATGGTGAAGCAGCCGACGTCAGAACAATCGGAGTTCACGATGTCCAACGAGGACTTCCCTGCGTTACCGGGCACCCAAAACTCGGATGGCACAACGAATGCAGTTGGGAGCAGCGGCAGCGGGGGCCTTGGCGTTGGCTCTGGCGGCAACGCCACGGGCGGAGTAACAGAGAACCATCTGGACGGCACGGAAAAGGCAATGAACTCAATTGTGGTCAGCGGATCCAGCGGCTCCAGTGGCACCAGCGTCGGCGTTGTAGGCGGCAATGGTCTTGGCGCTGTCGGCAGTGGCTTGGGCGGCGTTGTGGTCGGAGGCGGTGGCGGTGGCGGCAGTGCAGCCCTCGGTTCCGTCGGAAGCTCGCACGTGGGATTGGTGGGCAGCAGTGGTGTCAACAGCGTGACCAGTAGCAATGCCATGATGGGAGTCGGCGGCGGCCTGGGCAGTGGCACCGGAAGCAGCGGTGGTGCCAGTGGATGTGGTGTCGGCGACCATCTGAACGATAATTCCAGCAATGATAAACTTGTGAAGAGCGGCGTGCAAACTTCGCCGGATGGTGAGTATCTCCACTCAATATTACCTTACGTGAAGCATTAATCTATGCCGCCCGCAACCACAGGCAAGGTCACAAACATACCAGCGACCATGGTGAACAATCAGTTCGGCATGGTGGGCCTGCTGACGTTCATACGGGCAGCCGAAACAGATCCCAACCTGGTAACGCTCTCTTTGGGCACGGATCTGACGGGCCTTGGCTTGAATCTGAATTCACAAGAGAGCTTGCATACAACATTCGCTGGACCGTTCGTGGAACAGCCCTGCAGGTGGGTCGAGTCAATTGATGCATTTATTATTTATCTTTATTGTTGGTATTCCCATTCCCATGATCATTTTAAATTGTAAAGTGTAAAGTGTTTGATTGGCTGTAAAACGGCTGATCTAAATCACTTCTGCGAAACCATTCAAATATCGCCATATGTTTGAAATATCATTTGTTTAAACCATATGAGTATTAATATTATTAATCTTGGCTGAAATCACTCTGATGTTTATCTATCTATCTATCTGTAATGCAGTCGCGGCACAACTGCCTATATAGATTAGCCGAAAAACATTGGCTGAGTGATCAGAAAGTGGAGTTTGTTTTGCATATTAATTCATTTAATTTTCTTTTTTTTTCAGAGCACAAGACGTTGAGTTCAACGTGCCACCCGAATATCTGATCAATTTTGCGATAAGAGATAAGCTTACGGCGCCGGTACTGAAAAAGCTGCAAGAGGATCTGCTCTTCTTCCTCTTCTACACAAATATCGGCGATATCATGCAATTGATGGCAGCTGCTGAACTGTACGTATAGAATTACGTTTTGAATTAATTCGCAATATTTGCTAATCGTTGGTTTGTTTCTCTTTATTCAGGCATAGTCGCGAGTGGCGGTATCATGTGGAGGAGAAAATCTGGATAACTCGAATTCCTGGCATTAATCAATATGAAAAAAATGGTACAAAAGAGCGCGGCACCTTCTACTACTTTGATGCGCAAAGTTGGAAACGTTTGTCCAAGGTTTTCCAAATAGATGCCGATAAATTAGATAAATGTCCCAATATAAGTGCGTTTATGAATGGACAGTCTGTATAAAATTAATAAAACTGAAAAAAATTGAAAAAAGGAAACGAGTTGGTCTTGAAAATTCTTAAATGTATGGAAACAAAGGGAGTATCAACAAATTACAATATTTTCCTTTTTGAATTTACCGCCAAGTTCTTTTTTAATTTTTTATTATCTCAAACGATTTAAATTGGTATTCGATAAGAGTTCGGACACAACTCTGAGTGGCATTTCTACATGAATGTAATAGCCTTTTTACACTGGGCGCGTCTGCTATCGATATCGGCATAGACGCAATGAAGCAGAAAAGGCGTTTACATTGGAAGACGTGCGTCTTGAATTTGGATTTGGGTGTTTGATGACAAGGAAAGATACACAAATTTTTGAAAATCAACAGAATTAAGCAAGACGTCAGGAAAATGGACGAAAAAGAATTGATTCTCATATTTAAATATTATTTTCAGACATTTCATTGTAGAGTTTGTGGGAGTTCTTCTTCAAATTATGAAAACCACCGAAGTTCGTCTCCAGCAGTGTCTTAATGGCATCAGGTGGTCAGAAAAATTTCATATGATAATAATACAATCAGTTTCAAGTATTTTATTTAATGACTTTATGTATATTTTCACCTTTTCGCACAATCATACATTTTTAGCGCCAAAATTTGATTTTTGATCTACAATTTTTTGTTGTTATTAGTGGTGATAGTTGCGCTGATAGGCAGAAAATCCCAAAAATGAGCAAAAGCAATCGAATATATCGAATAGACGCACATGAATCAGAAACTGACGCAACTTTTTGCCACCACTAGGGCCCTATGCTTAACCTATGTAAAAAAAACTGCGTCTCCGGCAAGACGCAAAGAAGCATGACGCAGCTCCAATGTAAACAGCCTATTACAAGGTGTGTATGCGCAAGGAGTTAGTTTATGAGATACAAATGGCGCATCTCTAAGAAAGTTGCAAGGTGTTTGACCTAGAGAAGTGAACTAAATATAACGATATATCGATAAATATCAAAAATATATAAGAAGCAGCAGGCTGGCGCTACAAAAACAAAAAAGGCAGCGCCTGTGCCTTCAAAATTTTGAAAAAACTAATAGCATCAGGAGCCAAATAAATTGAACATGAATACGCCGGGCATGAGCCTTTTTCAGGGGGCCGAGCCCTTGAACGTGAGTTCGACATTGGAGCGCCAAGAAGAAGAAGAAGCTCTAGAGGATCAGAAACGACGCGACGAGGAGGTGAGTTAAAGTTAGTGCAATATGCGCACAAGCACACATATCTGATAACACTGTGCTTTAGCTGGGCAACTTGCTGGAGAATGCCTTCGATGATCTAGATGATGACGAAAGTACAATCGACTCGACTACGAATTTCCAGTCGGGTTTGATGCCCAAACAGCCGCACCACCATCATTAGCAAGGCTACACACAGCCAACAGCAGAGGAGGACCACCACCACCATCGGCATGCCAACGAAATTCAAAAACTAAAAATCATGCTGGAATCCAAGTCACACGAGCACAGATCAGCTGAACAAAAAACCACGAACTGGAAAAAATGACTGCTCGCTACAATGCCCTGCAGTCCAACCTGGAGGCCACAGTGGGACCACAGCAGAGCTGGATCTGATGGACACGCTGCTGCAGCAGAACCAAACGGCCGAGTCGTCCACTGCTCGCTTGAGTCCACGGGCTGAGGAGCTCTACCGAGCACTGGCCATCGTAAGTAAGTCGTTAAAAGCATGTACGATTACTACCCCAATTGTTTTATATACAGGAAACCAAATATACTGGCTCTTCACATTCCGACATTCCGAATGACTATTTGACATTTTTTTTGACAACATTTTTCTTGGATTATTCAGTACGAAGTAACCTCCAGTTATCATGGAGGCGATGATAATATCGTGGGTATGACTGTCTGATACCGTTGTTGGGCGGTTCGCATCGCCTCATGCCTTTCGCGCGGAATCTGTATCTGTTCACGCCAGTGCGGTTCCACCTGCTCCACAGACTGCTTCTGTGCGGCCTCCTGAGCCATTACTGTTTGCATTATGGCTTGTTTGAGTTGTGATATATTTCAATAATTAATACATTAATACCCTTGGATATAAAATCTAGGCAAGTTTCAGTCTCAAATATTTTCAAATACGTTTCATTAAATATCCAAAGGATCGGTCGAAGGCACACATTTTACATGTTCTACAAGCACGCCGGTTCGTAATTACAACTCACAGAGAAAATGGCAGACTACGCCAAATGACTTCTGGCGGAGCAACAGAAATAGATTACAGTACTGCGGCAAATGGTTTGCCGGGTTAGCTAGTAAATAAAATCAAAAATAAAATAATCTTGATTATTTTTTTGATTTATTTTCGCAGAGCGACTGGTTCAATTTCGTCCAGCATTTGTGAAAGATCTTAAAGAACTTATCAATCTCCTCTCGAGTGATGCCCAGGGCAGCCGCCACGGTAAGATAGGGCAGTTCCAGATTCGACTGGTGGGAACCAAAATCTGAATAGAACGACTCCAACGAATAGAAAAGATTTGTTAACTGAAAGTATTTTTGAACTGACCTGAGAATGCATGACCATCTATAGTTTTGCTTTGACCAGGGACCACGATATAACGATATAAAGTTATCCCTGCTCTCAATAACCTGTTCGCCATGGCCTTGTGCGAATTCTATGAGCTGTTCCTTGAGATAAGTAAAGTTATCCTCCCGCTTCTGGATCATCGAGTGGTAGCCGGTCCGTCCCAGTGACAGCAGCGTCATGAAGACATCCAGCGCTTGGGAACCACTGGCTCGACCCGCATAGCTACTGCCCACCAGGCACAAGAGGCTCTGGTCGAAACTGGCCACAATGGCACCACCCACAGGTACCAGGAAATTCTTGTCTGTGCTCTGCACAAAGTAGTCGATGCGGCCCAATCGATGGGCCCGCTCCAACTGCCGTGAGATGGCACCGATCTGCAGCCCATACGCATTGTTCACGAGATGAGGCAGGTCGCAGGGCTTGGCCAGCTGGGCAATCTCAACGATGCTGTCGCTGTTTCGTGGGGCGAAGCAGCTGGTGGTCGTGTACAGACATAGGATGGTTTCTGCACCCAGAGCCTCGATCTTTTGTTCGAAAGCATTCACGTCGGTGCTCAGAGCTTGATGCTGCACCAGGCAGGGGACTATCACGGGTTCCAGACCTGCGGCCGTAATAGCTTTAAAGCAGGACTTTTGGTCGATGCGTGACCAGAGGACATATTTGGCGAGTGGACGTTGCTTGCGTAGACTCTGCAGACACAGTGTGATGGTCATGCCGGTGCACATCGGCACCAGAAAACAGCCTCTGCAGCTGGGCAGGCCTAGCCCCTGCATTAGATCCAAGATCAGAGCATTCGTGAGGTGTGCGAGCAGAGTGGAGCCAGCTGCCTTGGGCTGCGGCTCCAGCAGATCGCCAGAGCGTCCTATGCCATGCCCAAAGTTGTAGTGACGTCGGGACACAAGTCCTGCGTGGGACAAGTTACAACATGATTAAATACTCTGTTGGATGCCACCCAACTGAGCCGTTACTTACGACAAGCGATGCGCGCCTCCCGCTCGCCCAATCCCACTTTGTGCGGAAAATTGTTGCTATCCAATGACGCTATTTGATGCACCAGCTCTTCAATATGCTCATCAGGCCACCCATCTACCGGCAATTTTCGCTGCAATTATATCTCGTGATTTTTATAATATTTACATATCAGTGTAAGTCGGTCTTCATACCTTTTCTAGGAGCTCTTTAAATCCACGCTTCTTGGGGCGCTGCGCCGCCAGTCCCAGCTTCCACAACGCTTGAGCTTCCACAATCCACAGCGCTTGAGTTGGACGATATTTTAAGCGAGCCCATTACAAACTCGCAGAAGCTTGCCGCATTCTTGCAGCGCAAGGCAGCGGAAGCCCAGAAGCCCAAGAATGGACTCGTCTTTGGGAACTTATCCTTTGACCTGGACTTCGATGTTCCGCTTATAAAGAAGCCTCAAAAAGGTACTCAGGAGAACAAATTGAAGCCTTTACAAGAATTGGGTAATGCCAATGCGAATATTCCAGCAGCGGTCGAGCCCCCTGTCTCAGACGTGCCACAGTCGCCTCCAAACTTGGCACCGCATGAGAATCTGCAGCCGCGCTCAAGACATTCGCCCTTGCCCACCGTAGTGGCACAGGCGCCATGTTCCTGGCTGCGTCGCCATGCTATTCACAGACGCTCGCAGAGCTGCGGACGTCGTCAACTCTTGCAGGACTTTGATGATGCAGCTAATCTAACTCGGAGCTCCTCGAGTCCATTTCCCTTTGTAAGTCAATATCAATGCCAATCAGTTGGGTCAATTAGTGTATAAAATTCTTCTTGTAGGTGCCAGAAATAAGCAGCACTCAAAACTGCAGTGAAAAGGCTCTTGAGAATCAACCAGCGTCGCAGCCACAGCCACAGCCGGCGTCAGAGCCACAGCAGATGAATAGATCAGCTGTGGGTTCAGACTTTTCTGCTGAAATCGCTGAAATTTGTGAGAAACGGCTAGCTTTATTTCAAAATAGTCTGATAGGCATCGGATACGATCGAGAAGAGACCTATGTCTGAGCAATTGCAGCAATCGCGATCGTCGCCAAATATTTCATACTCGAAAGACGACGTGCTCAAGGCCATCAAATACGTGTAGCGGGAGTCCCACATAATGGAATTAGACTGCGGGATCATCAATATGGTGTCCAAATTGCTCTTATTTTAAGGATCAGCCATTTCTCCTGATTTTCGACGAATACCATTTCCCAACGTAAGCTTTATTATATTATCTTCTTGATTAGTATCAATAGCCGAGTCGATATAGCCATGTCCGTCTGTCCGTCTTGATGAGCGCCTAGATCTCAGTGACTATACGAGCTAGAGCAACCAAATTTCCAGACTTATGTGATATTGCACTGCCCCGAGTGTATTTTAAAATTTCGCCCCGCCCCCTTCCGCCGCCACAAAGGACGAAAATCTGTGGCAGGCACCACCTCCTCTAGCACGAGACCACGCTACTCATTCTCTCATATTATATCGTTATTTTGATCGTACAGCTGTTTTTAGGTAACAATTACTCCTGGACGTATAGTTAAATCTTATTGACTCATGCCCGGTGTACGGCCGTAATTTAAACAAAATCTCAGAAAAATATGTTTCTTAAAAATTATATATATATATATACTTTCAGGTGCACTTTAACCGTTGGAAGGCGTTGGCAATTGCTGCCGTAAAGTTGGATGAAATAAGCCTCAAATATTTGTACCTGCACGTAATGTCCACCGACGCACACATTCTGGGCGCCGATGTGATCAAAGCAGGACTAGCAGTTGTTGTGGCCCAGAACGCGTGTGCGGTAATCTCGGATAGGGGCAAGGCAAATTTGCTGCCGCTGCAATACCTGGCCAATTATATTCCGCTCCCTTGGGACAAGGTTCACTTGCGGGAAAAAATGGCCAGGAAATACCGCAACGTGGACAAAACTTTGGAAAATATGTATGCAAAGGCATATGAGCAAAACACTTGGGAGCAACAGCTCCTCACAATAGACAACGCCCCGCCGCCACCAAGTTTAGAATCTTGCTACAAGGAGCAAATCAAAAACATAACGAAGCTGTTGCGCATATATTTCAGTCTCTCGACAGCCCCTAGAAGTTTAGAGAAAGTTAATAGATCAAATTTTGACTTTAGGGGGGTTGTCTTGCGAGCCAATGTGTCTGATGTGCTCGAGTTTATTTCCATGCCCGGTGTACGGCCGTAATTTAAACAAAATCTCAGAAAAATATGTTTATTAAAAATTATATACATATATATACTTTCAGGTGCACTTTAACCGTTGGAAGGCGTTGGCAATTTCTGCCGTAAAGTTGGATGGAACCAGCCTCAAATATTTGTAGCTGCACGTAATGTCCACCGACGCACACATTTTGGGCGCGCAGGACTAGCAGTTGTTGTGAAGTCATTTTTCAACCTCGGCTTGACCCAGAACGTGTGCGCGGTAATCTCGGATAGGGGCAAGGCAAATTTGCTGCCGCTGCAATACCTGGCTAATTATTTCCCGCTCCCTTGGGACAAGGTCCACTTGCGGGAAAAAATGGCCAGGAAATACCGCAACGTGGACAAAACTTTGGAAAATATGTATGCAAAGGCATATGAGCAAAACACTTGGGAGCAACAGCTCCTCGCAATAGACAGCTCCCCGCCGCCACCAAGTTTAGAATCTTGCTACAAGGAGCAACTCAAAAACATAACGAAGCTGTTGCGCATATATTTCAGTCTCTCGACAGCCCCTAGAAGTTTAGAGAAAGTTAATAGGTCAGATTTTAACTTTAGGGGGGTTGTCCTGCGAGCCAATGTGTCTGATGTGCTCGAGTTTATTTCCATGCCCGGTGTACGGCCGTAATTTAAACAAAATCTCAGAAAAATATGTTTATTAAAAATTATATACATATATATACTTTCAGGTGCACTTTAACCGTTGGAAGGCGTTGGCAATTTCTGCCGTAAAGTTGGATGGAACCAGCCTCAAATATTTGTAGCTGCACGTAATGTCCACCGACGCACACATTTTAGGCGCCGGAGGAGCAAATCAAAAACATAACGAAGCTGTTGCGCATATACAGTCTCTCGACAGCCCCCAGAAGTTTAGAGCAGTTAATAGCTCAGATTTTGACTTTAGGGGGTTGTCTGCGAGCCAATGTGTCTGATGTGCTGAGTTTATTTCCATGCCCGGTGTACGGCCATAATTTAAACAAAATCTCAGAAAAATATGTTTATTAAAAATTATATATATATATATACTTTAGGTGCCCTTTAACCGTTGGAAGGCGTTGGCAATTTCTGCCGTAAAGTTGGATGGAACCAGCCTCAAATATTTGTAGCTGCACGTAATGTCCACCGACGCACACATTTTGGGCGCCGATGTGATCAAGGCAGGACTAGCAGTTGTGAAGTCATTTTTCAACCTCGGCTTGACCCAGAACGTGTGCGCGGTAATCTCGGATAGGGGCAAGGCAAATTTGCTGCCGCTGCAATACCTGGCCAATTATTTCCCGCTCCCTTGGGACAAGGTCCACTTGCGGGAAAAAATGGCCAGGAAATACCGCAACGTGGACAAAACTTTGGAAAATATGTATGCAACGGCAAATGAGCAAAACACTTGGGAGCAACAGCTCCTCGCAATAGACAGCTCCCCGCCGCCACCAAGTTTAGAATCTTGCTACAAGGAGCAAATCAAAAACATAACGAAGCTGTTGCGCATATATTTCAGTCTCTCGACAGCCCCCAGAAGTTTATAGCAAGTTAATAGCTCAGATTTTCACTTTAGGGGGGTTGTCCTGCGAGCCAATGTGTCTGATGTGCTCGAGTTTATTTCCATGCCCGGTGTACGGCCGTAATTTAAACAAAATCTCAGAAAAATATGTTTATTAAAAATTATATATATACATATATATACTTTCAGGTGCACTTTAACCGTTGGAAGGCGTTGGCAATTTCTGCCGTAAAGTTGGATGGAACCAGCCTCAAATATTTGTAGCTGCACGTAATGTCCACCGACGCACACATTTTGGGCGCGCAGGACTAGCAGTTGTTGTGAAGTCATTTTTCAACCTCGGCTGACCCAGAACGTGTGCGCGGTAATCTCGGATAGGGGCAAGGCAAATTTGCTGCCGCTGCAATACCTGGCTAATTATTTCCCGCTCCCTTGGGACAAGGTCCACTTGCGGGAAAAAATGGCCAGGAAATACCGCAACGTGGACAAAACTTTGGAAAATATGTATGCAAAGGCATATGAGCAAAACACTTGGGAGCAACAGCTCCTCACAATAGACAACGCCCCGCCGCCACCAAGTTTAGAATCTTGCTACAAGGAGCAAATCAAAAACATAACGAAGCTGTTGCGCATATATTTCAGTCTCTCGACAGCCCCTAGAAGTTTAGAGAAAGTTAATAGCTCAAATTTTGACTTTAGGGGGGTTGTCTTGCGAGCCAATGTGTCTGATGTGCTCGAGTTTATTTCCATGCCCGGTGTACGGCCGTAATTTAAACAAAATCTCAGAAAAATATGTTTATTAAAAATTATATACATATATATACTTTCAGGTGCACTTTAACCGTTGGAAGGCGTTGGCAATTTCTGCCGTAAAGTTGGATGAAACAAGCCTCAAATATTTGTACCTGCACGTAATGTCCACCGACGCACACATTCTGGGCGCCGATGTGATCAAGGTAGGACTAGCAGTTGTTGTGAAGTTATTTTTCAACCTCGGCTTGGCCCAGAACGTGTGCGCGGTAATCTCGAATAGGGGCAATGCAAATTTGCTGCCGCTGCAATACCTGGCCAATTATTTCCCGCTCCCTTGGGACAAGGTCCACTTGCGGGAAAAAATGGCCAGGAAATACCGCAACGTGGACAAAACTTTGGAAAATATGTATGCAAAGGCATATGAGCAAAACACTTGGGAGCAACAGCTCCTCGCAATAGACAGCTCCCCGCCGCCACCAAGTTTAGAATCTTGCTACAAGGAGCAAATCAAAAACATAACGAAGCTGTTGCGCATATATTTCAGTCTCTCGACAGCCCCCAGAAGTTTATAGCAAGTTAATAGCTCAGATTTTCACTTTAGGGGGGTTGTCCTGCGAGCCAATGTGTCTGATGTGCTCGAGTTTATTTCCATGCCCGGTGTACGGCCGTAATTTAAACAAAATCTCAGAAAAATATGTTTATTAAAAATTATATACATATATAACTTTCAGGTGCACTTTAACCGTTGGAAGGCGTTGGCAATTTCTGCCGTAAAGTTGGATGGAACCAGCCTCAAATATATGTAGCTGCACGTAATGTCCACCGACGCACACATTTTGGGCGCCGATGTGATCAAGGCAGGACTAGCAGTTGTGAAGTCATTTTTCAACCTCGGCTTGACCCAGAACGTGTGCGCGGTAATCTCGGATAGGGGCAAGGCAAATTTGCTGCCGCTGCAATACCTGGCCAATTATTTCCCGCTCCCTTGGGACAAGGTCCACTTGCGGGAAAAAATGGCCAGGAAATACCGCAACGTGGACAAAACTTTGGAAAATATGTATGCAACGGCAAATGAGCAAAACACTTGGGAGCAACAGCTCCTCGCAATAGACAGCTCCCCGCCGCCACCAAGTTTAGAATCTTGCTACAAGGAGCAAATCAAAAACATAACGAAGCTGTTGCGCATATATTTCAGTCTCTCGACAGCTCCTAGAAGCTTAGAGAAAGTTAATAGCTCAGATTTTCACTTTAGGGGGGTTGTCCTGCGAGCCAATGTGTCTGATGTGCTCGAGTTTATTTCCATGCCCGGTGTACGGCCGTAATTTAAACAAAATCTCAGAAAAATATGTTTATTAAAAATTATATATATACATATATATACTTTCAGGTGCACTTTAACCGTTGGAAGGCGTTGGCAATTTCTGCCGTAAAGTTGGATGGAACCAGCCTCAAATATTTGTAGCTGCACGTAATGTCCACCGACGCACACATTTTGGGCGCCGATGTGATCAAGGCAGGACTAGCAGTTGTGAAGTCATTTTCAACCTCGGCTTGACCCAGAACGTGTGCGCGGTAATCTCGGATGGGGCAAGGCAAATTTGCTGCCGCTGCAATACCTGGCCAATTATTTCCCGCTCCCTTGAGACAAGGTCCACTTGCGGGAAAAAATGGCCAGGAAATACCGCAACGTGGACAAAACTTTGGAAAATATGTATGCAAAGGCATATGAGCAAAACACTTGGGAGCAACAGCTCCTCGCAATAGACAACGCCCCGCCGCCACCAAGTTTAGAATCTTCCTACAAGGAGCAAATCAAAAACATAACGAAGCTGTTGCGCATATATTTCAGTCTCTCGACAGCCCCCAGAAGTTTAGAGAAAGTTAATAGCTCAGATTTTGACTTTAGGGGGGTTGTCTTGCGAGCCAATGTGTCTGATGTGCTCGAGTTTATTTTCTTGATGTTTTCCACAATGAAAGATTGGCAACCAAACCGAAAACAATCCAATCAATGAAATAATAAAACGAAGTTATCGGTATCAATGAAACTATCAATGAAATAATGAAAGTTATTTCTCGAACTTCGGAATTTCGCAGCGTGGCTTCAGTCTTCTCATTTTTCGACGTGCGACCTGGACAGGTGGCTGCAGTGCTTCGATAGTAAACAAAAGTAATAGTGAACAAAAGAAAACAAAAATCTGAGAAACTATCCAGCAGCGAGAGGGAAGAAAAATTGGAGTTATAAAGTGCCAATTCCCAGCGGAGGTAAGCTCGGGGAAAGCAAAATGAGATGCAGTCCGGTAATTGCCACTTTTCGTCCCGCATAGGGTGCGGCTTTGGAGCAGCTCGAGCTGCGAAGGAAGAGCGAAAATAGAAGATCGGCCATTCGCGAGTATTCGAGGCTCATCTGGGGCCAACGAGGCTCAAGAAGAGTCGCTGGAGGAGATTCAACCTCAACGCAGAGACTCAAAAAGGGGTCCTCTGTGCACGGCCTCACCACCAACAACTGCACTATGGGTAATTTTACCATTTTTTGTGGCAAAAATTAATCAATTTTGGGAACATGTTGAGAACATTTTATTTTATTCAAGAGGGCGTGGCACAATTAAAAACAATTAAAAAAAGCCAAAAAAATGTTATTTCTGGTATTTCACAAAAATTTTCATCAGGAGACCTGAAATATTAAAGAAAATGTTATTGTAAATAATAGGATTCCTATCACACCTTTTTTTAATCGTTTTCGAGCTTCATCATTCACGAGAATTCGAGTTGATCTTCAGCCAGCTCATCGAAACTAATCCGCTCCGGTGGATCTCTGCCTAAACGATTGATCTCGCTTGATAAAAGATCGAACACCTCAGTTGGAAGGGGCTTATTTTTGCTTTTTTATGCTCCTTTGAAGGTTAACAGAAGAGATAATTGGATCTGAAGTATCCAGACTTATAAATTTCACCCTCTTCTGCAAAATATCCCACTGGAAGAATCTTGGTTTTCTTTGTATCGCTTGAATGCACTAGGATTTTGTGAACTGTCGTATTCATTGACAAACAAGGATATCGGTAAATATCACTACTCGACGAAAATTATGCAAATGAATGCTGTTGTTGGTGTTGTTGTCTGCTGCGCTACTTAAATCAATTACGAGCGCAGATTCCTCATTATTTAAATTATGTTTAAACAGTCACTCGCGCACTCGAATGGCACTGAGTACTTAACGACGCTGCCTTTGCAGGTCACTTCGATCTCCATTCTGAGAAAGTTTTAAATATTATATTAAAATTATGCCGCTAAAATTTTCTACAACTTATTTCTTAATGGTTAAATTTGAGTTTGAATAACGGTGCCTTAGAGTGCGTGCGTTGTTTCTTCCATTTTCTTTCTTGTCCAATTCTTTCATGCCCTGCCACAGACCGTCGCTCCGAAGACGAAGCAGCACAAAAAGGATTGTGGAATTTTCCTTTCGTCGCCAGTTCGATCTGGGAGCGGCAAAATGGACAAAACGGGCAGAATTGAAAGTACAGGGCGACTGTACATAGGTTTTTACCAGCTATATTGACCGTTTCTCCCACTGTGTCACTGTTTGCCGCGTAACGGGATTTGAACACGTGCAACACTCTGCGAGTGGATGGTCGCGATTAGCGAAATTCTGTGCAACACGCTGTGTGTTTGCTCGTGAATTGTATTTTCTGGTGCAAATTTAAAATGAATCTGGAGGAAGTTTTTACATGCCACCCACTATTGGCTGGAAGGAAAGACGACGTGCGCAAGGCCATCAAATACGTGGAGCGGGAGTCCCCCACATCTCAGAATTAGACTGCGGGATCATCAATATGGTGTCCAACTTGCTCTTTTTTAAGGATCAGCCATTTCTCCTGATTTTCGACGAATACCATTTTGCCCACATTCGCCCCCTTCCGCCACCACAAAGGACGAAAATCTGTGGCAGGCACAATTTTAAAGATACGTTGCTTCCACCACCTCCTCTAGCACGAGACCACGCTACTCATTCTCTTTCTCGCTCACACACACTCTGCCCGGAGCAATGCGCGTCCTTTGCGGTTATGATTTTATTTGTATTTGTTTTATTTTTAAAAATTTTTTTTAACTTAATAATTAATTGTTTTTAAATAATTTTTTTTAATTGATTATTTATTTAAATTACTTTTTTTCTTATATGTACAGTTGTGTTGATTGAAATTGGCCTGCGTTCCCGCAAAGCTGACAAAAAAATGAATTTCGCCTTTTTGCTATCGTGTAAGAACGAGTTTTAAATAAAAGATTTAATTTATTATACATTTTTTTTTTTTATTTGGTCTATTTACTTTTATTTCTTTTAATTATATTATAGTCCATGATATCTCGTTATTTTGATCGTACAGCTGTTTTCAGGAAAATATTACTCCTGGACGTATAGTCAAATCTTATTGACTCATGCCCGGTGTACGGCCATAATTTAAACAAAATCTCAGAAAAATATGTTTATTAAAAATTATATTTATTATATATATACTTTCAGGTGCATTTTAACCGTTGGATAGCGTTAGCAATTTCTGCCGTTAAGTTGGATGGAACCAGCCTCAAATATTTGTAGCTGCACGTAATGTCCACCGACGCACACATTTTGGGCGCCGATGTGATCAAGGCAGGACTAGCAGTTGTGAAGTCATTTTTCAACCTCGGCTTGACCCAGAACGTGTGCGCGGTAATCTCGGATAGGGGCAAGGCAAATTTGCTGCCGCTGCAATACCTGGCCAATTATTTCCCGCTCCCTTGGGACAAGGTCCACTTGCGGGAAAAAATGGCCAGGAAATACCGCAACGTGGACAAAACTTTGGAAAATATATATGCAAAGGCATATGAGGAAAACACTTGGGAGCAACAGCTCCTCGCAATAGACAGCTCCCCGCCGCCACCAAGTTTAGAATCTTGCTACAAGGAGCAAATCAAAAACATAACGAAGCTGTTGCGCATATATTTCAGTCTCTCGACAGCCCCTAGAAGTTTAGAGAAAGTTAATAGGTCAGATTTTAACTTTAGGGGGGTTGTCCTGCGAGCCAATGTGTCTGATGTGCTCGAGTTTATTTCCATGCCCGGTGTACGGCCGTAATTTAAACAAAATCTCAGAAAAATATGTTTATTAAAAATTATATATATACATATATATACTTTCAGGTGCACTTTAACCGTTGGAAGGCGTTGGCAATTTCTGCCGTAAAGTTGGATGGAACCAGCCTCAAATATTTGTAGCTGCACGTAATGTCCACCGACGCAAACATTTTGGGCGCCGATGTGATCAAGGCAGGACTAGCAGTTGTGAAGTCATTTTTCAACCTCGGCTTGACCCAGAACGTGTGCGCGGTAATCTCGGATAGGGGCAAGGCAAATTTGCTGCCGCTGCAATACCTGGCCAATTATTTCCCGCTCCCTTGGGACACGGTCCACTTGCGGGAAAAAATGGCCAGGATATACCGCAACGTGGACAAAACTTTGGAAAATATGTATGCAAAGGCATATGAGCAAAACACTTGGGAGCAACAGCTCCTCGCAATAGACAACGCCCCGCCGCCACCAAGTTTAGAATCTTCCTACAAGGAGCAAATCAAAAACATAACGAAGCTGTTGCGCATATATTTCAGTCTCTCGACAGCCCCCAGAAGTTTAGAGAAAGTTAATAGCTCAGATTTTGACTTTAGGGGGGTTTTGTCTTGCGAGCCAATGTGTCTGATGTGCTCGAGTTTATTTTCTTGATATTTTCCACAATGAAAGATTGGCAACCAAACCGAAAACAAACCAATCAATGAAATAATAAAACGAAGTTATCGGTATCAATGAAACTATCAATGAAATAATGAAAGTTATTTCTCGAACTTCGGAATTTCGCAGCGTGGCTTCAGTCTTCTCATTTTTCGACGTTCGACCTGGACAGGTGGCTGCAGTGCTTCGATAGTAAACAAAAGTAATAGTGAACAAAAGGAAACAAAAATCTGAGAAACTATCCAGCAGCGAGAGGGAAGAAAAATTGGAGTTATAAAGGGCCAATTCCCAGCGGAGGTAAGCTCGGGGAAAGCAAAATGAGATGCAGTCCGGTAATTGCCACTTTTCGTCCCGCATAGGGTGCGGCTTTGGAGCAGCTCGAGCTGCGAAGGAAGAGCGAAAATAGAAGATCGGCCATTCGCGAGTATTCGAGGCTCATCTGGGGCCAACGAGGCTCAAGAAGAGTCGCTGGAGGAGATTCAACCTCAACGCAGAGACTCAAAAAGGGGTCCTCTGTGCACGGCCTCACCACCAACAACTGCACTATGGGTAATTTTACCATTTTTTGTGGCAAAAATTAATCAATTTTGGGAACATGTTGAGAACATTTTATTTTATTCAAGAGGGCGTGGCACAATTAAAAACAATTAAAAAAAGCAAAAATTATTATTTCTGGTATTTCACAAAAATTTTCATCAGGAGACCTGAAATATTAAAGAAAATGTTATTGTAAATAATAGGATTCCTATCACACCTTTTTTTAATCGTTTTCGAGCTTCATCATTCACGAGAATTCGAGTTGATCTTCAGCCAGCTCATCGAAACTAATCCGCTCCGGTGGATCTCTGCCTAAACGATTGATCTCGCTTGATAAAAGATCGAACACCTCAGTTGGAAGGGGCTTATTTTTGCTTTTTTATGCTCCTTTGAAGGTTAACAGAAGAGATAATTGGATCTGAAGTATCCATTGCCCTGTGGAACACGTCCGTGAAATTTTCTTTTCGGCCTCATTTTCTAGCATGAAGAAGTCGATCAGACTTATAAATTTCACCCTCTTCTGCAAAATATTCCACTGGAAGAATCTTGGTTTTCTTTGTATCGCTTGAATGCAGTAGGATTTTGTGAACTGTCGTATTCATTGACAAACAAGGATATCGGTAAATATCACTACTCGACGAAAATTATGCAAATGAATGCTGTTGTTGGTGTTGTTGTCTGCTGCGCTACTTAAATCAATTACGAGCGCAGATTCCTCATTATTTAAATTATGTTTAAACAGTCACTCGCGCACTCGAATGGCACTGAGTACTTAACGTCGCTGCCTTTGCAGGTCACTTCGATCTCCATTCTGAGAAAGTTTTAAATATTATATTAAAATTATGCCGCTAAAATTTTCTACAACTTATTTCTTAATGGTTAAATTTGAGTTTGAATAACGGTGCCTTAGAGTGCGTGCGTTGTTTCTTCCATTTTTCTTTCTTGTCCAATTCTTTCATGCCCTGCCACAGACCGTCGCTCCGAAGACGAAGCAGCACAAAAAGGATTGTGGAATTTTCCTTTCGTCGCCAGTTCGATCTGGGAGCGGCAAAATGGACAAAACGGGCAGAATTGAAAGTACAGGGCGACTGTACATAGGTTTTTACTAGCTATATTGACCGTTTCTCCCACTGTGTCACTGTTTGCCGCGTAACGGGATTTGAACACGTGCAACACTCTGCGAGTGGATGGTCGCGATTAGCGAAATTCTGTGCAACACGCTGTGTGTTTGCTCGTGAATTGTATTTTCTGGTGCAAATTTAAAATGAATCTGGAGGAAGTTTTTACATGCCACCCACTATTGGCTGGAAGGAAAGACGACGTGCGCAAGGCCATCAAATACGTGGAGCGGGAGTCCCACATCTCAGAATTAGACTGCGGGATCATCAATATGGTGTCCAACTTGCTCTTTTTTAAGGATCAGCCATTTCTCCTGATTTTCGACGAATACCATTTTGCCCACATTCGCCCCCTTCCGCCACCACAAAGGACGAAAATCTGTGGCAGGCACAATTTTAAAGATACGTTGCTTCCACCACCTCCTCTAGCACGAGACCACGCTACTCATTCTCTTTCTCGCTCACACACACTCTGCCCGGAGCAATGCGCGTCCTTTGCGGTTATGATTTTATTTGTATTTGTTTTATTTTAAAAAAATTTTTTTAACTTAATAATTAATTGTTTTTAAATAATTTTTTTTAATTGATTATTTATTTAAATTACTTTTTTTCTTATATGTACAGTTGTGTTGATTGAAATTGGCCTGCGTTCCCGCAAAGCTGACAAAAAAATGAATTTCGCCTTTTTGCTATCGTGTAAGAACGAGTTTAAAATAAAAATTTAATTTATTATACATTTTTTTTTTTATTTGGTCTATTTACTTTTATTTCTTTTAATTATATTATAGTCCATGATATCTCGTTATTTTGATCGTACAGCTGTTTTCAGGAAAATATTACTCCTGGACGTATAGTCAAATCTTATTGACTCATGCCCGGTGTACGGCCATAATTTAAACAAAATCTCAGAAAAATATGTTTATTAAAAATTATATTTATTATATATATACTTTCAGGTGCATTTTAACCGTTGGATAGCGTTAGCAATTTCTGCCGTAAAGTTGGATGGAACCAGCCTCAAATATTTGTAGCTGCACGTAATGTCCACCGACGCACACATTCTGGGCGCCGGAGGAGCAAATCAAAAACATAACGAAGCTGTTGCGCATATATTTCAGTCTCTCGACAGCCCCCAGAAGTTTAGAGCAAGTTAATAGCTCAGATTTTGACTTTAGGGGGGTTGTCCTGCGAGCCAATGTGTCTGATGTGCTCGAGTTTATTTCCATGCCCGGTGTACGGCCATAATTTAAACAAAATCTCAGAAAAATATGTTTATTAAAAATTATATATATATATATACTTTCAGGTGCCCTTTAACCGTTGGAAGGCGTTGGCAATTTCTGCCGTAAAGTTGGATGGAACCAGCCTCAAATATTTGTAGCTGCACGTAATGTCCACCGACGCACACATTTTGGGCGCCGATGTGATCAAGGCAGGACTAGCAGTTGTGAAGTCATTTTTCAACCTCGGCTTGACCCAGAACGTGTGCGCGGTAATCTCGGATAGGGGCAAGGCAAATTTGCTGCCGCTGCAATACCTGGCCAATTATTTCCCGCTCCCTTGGGACAAGGTCCACTTGCGGGAAAAAATGGCCAGGAAATACCGCAACGTGGACAAAACTTTGGAAAATATGTATGCAACGGCAAATGAGCAAAACACTTGGGAGCAACAGCTCCTCGCAATAGACAACGCCCCGCCGCCACCAAGTTTAGAATCTTCCTACAAGGAGCAAATCAAAAACATAACGAAGCTGTTGCGCATATATTTCAGTCTCTCGACAGCCCCTAGAAGTTTAGAGAAAATTAATAGCTCAGATTTTGACTTTAGGGGGGTTGTCTTGCGAGCCAATGTGTCTGATGTGCTCGAGTTTATTTTCTTGATGTTTTCCACAATGAAAGATTGGCAACCAAACCGAAAACAAACCAATCAATGAAATAATAAAACGAAGTTATCGGTATCAATGAAACTATCAATGAAATAATGAAAGTTATTTCTCGAACTTCGGAATTTCGCAGCGTGGCTTCAGTCTTCTCATTTTTCGACGTTCGACCTGGACAGGTGGCTGCAGTGCTTCGATAGTGAACAAAAGGAAACAAAAATCTGAGAATATTGGAATTATAAAGCGCCAATTCCCAGCGGAGGTAAGCTCGAAAGAAAGGAAAGGAGGAGATTCAACCTTAAGACCCAAAAAGGGGTCCTCTGTGCACGGCCTCACCACCAACAACTGCACTATGGGAAATTTTACTATTTTTAGTGGCAATAATTAATAACTTTCAAACGAAACAATATTTTTTGGTTTATTTTTTTTGATATGAGTTTATAAAAGCAAAATTAAAGTATTGTGAAAAAATGGGCGTGGCAACTCTTTTTTTTTATAAAGAAATCACATTTTCATATTTTGGCTCAAAAAGTAAAAAAAAAATATTTTGGTAACATGTTGAGAACATTTTATTTTATTCAAGAGGGCATGGCATGCCTTAAAAACAAATAAAACGAGAAGGAGCGTGTGAGTCGCTTCTGGGGACGCGACTCTACTTATACCCGTAATCAGTCAGTTTATACATTTTTGATTTTAGAATTTTAGGTATTAGTACGTTTAGTAATTAATTAAATTTAAAAAAATGTTTGCGTATTACATTTTTTTGCTACATCTGGTATCTATATCTACAATGTATTTTTTACATCTAACATGTAGATTATAGATGTACCATTTATATTCTACATCTCCTCCACTAGGAGTTGCTCGCGCACTGAACGTTCCCAATTGGGAACAAAGCAAACGAACAAGGGTTGTACATTTGGTACCTGATCGCGTTCCTTTGTTCCCAATGGGCAGTTGGGCTCGCAACCTTCCAAAAGGTATTTTTTGTCCATTTTTTAGGTTTGGTTAACGAATTTTAGCTCCAAAGTCTCTCCATAGATTTTAATGAGCGATACCTTAAACGACGCCAATTTAACGCACCTATACACAAAAAAATAGAGGACACAAGATATAATTTTTTCGACTTTTCCTGGGTTTTTAAAGTCAAAATTTCGTAAAAAATACCGCACAAAAATCATCATTTTTGCATTTCAATGCTTTATATTTCCCAGACGGTAAGCTGTAATCACAAAGTGTTTGGGCTTAACTTCTAGCTATTTTAATTATCTTTTCAAAATAGCAAAGTTCTTTACAACCAGACGTAAGATACTAGAGCTATGTGAAAAAAACAAGCGCTACCTCTGAAAAAAGCTTAAAAAAAAATACCAGTTTTCAAAAATTCTTCAAAAAAAAGTTCTGCCATAGAAAAAAAAAATATCATCAAACCATTTCTAAGCCCCAAATCTTTAAGAAAAAGTTCGTTTTGTTCCTTGAGGAAAAATCGTGTTGACTAGTGTTACTATTTCTGGTATTTCACAAAAATTTTCATCAGGAGACCTGAAATATTAAAGAAAATGTTATTGTAAATAATAGGATTCCTATCACACCTTTTGTTAATCGTTTTCGAGCTTCATCATTCACGAGAATTCGAGTTGATCTTCAGCCAGCTCATCGAAACTAATCCGCTCCGGTGGATCTCTGCCTAAACGATTGATCTCGCTTGATAAAAGATCGAACACCTCAGTCGGCTTATTTTTGCTTTTTTATGCTCCTTTGAAGGTTAACAGAAGAGATAATTGGATCTGAAGTATCCATTGCCCTGTGGAACACATCCGTGAAATTTTCTTTTCGGCCTCATTTTCTAGCATGATGAAGTCGATCAGACTTATAAATTTCACCCTCTTCTGCAAAATATTCCACTGGAAGAATCTTGGTTTTCTTTGTATCGCTTGAATGCAGTAGGATTTTGTGAACTGTCGTATTCATTGACAAACAAGGATATCGGTAAATATCACTACTCGACGAAAATTATGCAAATGAATGCTGTTGTTGGTGTTGTTGTCTGCTGCGCTACTTAAATCAATTACGAGCGCAGATTCCTCATTATTTAAATTATGTTGAAACAGTCACTCGCGCACTCGAATGGCACTGAGTACTTAACGACGCTGCCTTTGCAGGTCACTTCGATCTCCATTCTGAGAAAGTTTTAAATATTATATTAAAATTATGCCGCTAAAATTTTCTACAACTTATTTCTTAATGGTTAAATTTGAGTTTGAATAATGGTGCCTTAGAGTGCGTGCGTTGTTTCTTCCATTTTTCTTTCTTGTCCAATTCTTCCATGCTCTGCCACAGACCGTCGCTCCGAAGACGAAGCAGCACAAAAAGGATTGTGGAATTTTCCTTTCGTCGCCAGTTCGATCTGGGAGCGGCAAAATGGACAAAACGGGCAGAATTGAAAGTACAGGGCGACTGTACATAGGTTTTTACCAGCTATATTGACCGTTTCTCCCACTGTGTCACTGTTTGCCGCGTAACGGGATTTGAACACGTGCAACACTCTGAGAGTGGATGGTCGCGACTAGCGAAATTCTGTGCAACACGCTGTGTGTTTGCTCGTGAATTGTATTTTCTGGTTCAAATTTAAAATGAATCTGGAGGAAGTTTTTACATGCCACCCACTATTGGCTGGAAGGAAAGACGACGTGCGCAAGGCCATCAAATACGTGGAGCGGGAGTCCCACATCTCAGAATTAGACTGCGGGATCATCAATATGGTGTCCAACTTGCTCTTTTTTAAGGATCAGCCATTTCTCCTGATTTTCGACGAATACCATTTTGCCCACATTCCCAACGTAAGCTTTATTATATTATCTTCTTGATTAGTATCAATAGCCGAGTCGATATAGCCGTGTCCGTCTGTCCGTCTTGATGAGCGCCTAGATCTCAGAGACTATACGGGCAACCAAATTTCCAGACTTATGTGGTATTGCACTGCTACAAGTGTATTTTAAAATTTCGCCCCGCCCCCTTCCGCCACCACAAAGGACGAAAATCTGTGGCAGGCACAATTTTAAAGATACGTTGCTTCCCCCACCTCCTCTATCACGAGACCACGCTACTCATTCTCTTTCTCGCTCACACACACTCTGCCCGGAGCAATGCGCGTCCTTTGCGGTTATGATTTTATTTGTATTTGTTTTATTATTTTAAAAAATTTTTTTTAACTTAATAATTACTTGTTTTTAAATAATTTTTTTTAATTGATTATTTAAATTACTTTTTTTCTTATGTACAGTTGCGTTGATTGAAATTGGCCTGCGTTCCCGCAAAGCTGACAAAAAAATGAATTTCGCCTTTTTGCTATCGTGTAAGAACGAGTTTTAAATAAAAGATTTAATTTATTATACATTTTTTATTTTTTTTTTTTGGTCTATTTACTTTTATTTCTTTTAATTATATTATAGTCCATGATATCTCGTTATTTTGATCGTACAGCTGTTTTCAGGAAAATATTACTCCTGGACGTATAGTCAAATCTTATTGACTCATGCCCGGTGTACGGCCATAATTTAAACAAAATCTCAGAAAAATATGTTTATTAAAAATTATATACATATATATACTTTCAGGTGCACTTAAACCGTTGGAAGGCGTTGGCAATTTCTGCCGTAAAGTAGGATGAAAAAAGCCTCA